>NC_046220.1:5498771-6191271 GCF_011004875.1 Balearica regulorum gibbericeps | reverse complement strand
GGCAGCTTATAATAGCAGAATCGAAAACAGACTCCTTTCCACCATCAGTCCTGCCCTTACTTGTATGTGAGACCGGCAGTAGTAGAAAGCTTTTGTGCTGGCTCTCCACACCATAATTTGCCATTAAGAAACAAAATCTTAAGTAGACAGTTAGGCTTTGTTCAGCTGCTTTAGGAGTGGGCAGAACAGTTCCTGTTAGAAGATGTGACCTACTAAAATATTACCTAAATTAAAAAAAAAAAAAAAAAAAAAAAAAGTCTAACAGACACACACTAGCAAGTTTTAAAGAATGAAAATTTGCCACCTTGGCAAAAATGCATGTAATATTTCTTTTAATATGATAATGTGGTTTCATTACTTTTTAATTGAATTATACTTAGCTAATACTTGACAACTAAGACTCTTAATTTTATAGGAAGCCATTTCACAATGCAAGAACTCTTAAGTGATCGACTAATTGGAAGAGCTTTCTGAATGTCAAGCATTATGTAAATGGAACTCCTAGCCTATTTAACCTGCTCGTCTACTGTAATTTTTTGAACTGTGTCCAAAGAGTGTAGTAAAGTATGCTGAGTTACTGCAGTAATACAAAGAGTAAGATTTCTGCAATAAGCTTCTTTTTGTTCTTTCTTCTACCTTTAGTGGGGTTTACGTTATCCTTGAAAGTAATTTAAAAAAGCACTGTTCTACACCAGTTTGAAAACTGTATTTACAATTTTACATTATTCAGTGGAATTTCTTTTTAAACAAAGGAAATTATCCTTTAAAACTTACAAATGTGTGAATCTGATCATGTTGCTGTTTCAGTGGCATTAAAATTGCCACTAGGATTTCTTTGCCTCTCCCTTATTCTGGACCAGTAATGATTGTGTTAGATCTTTCTGTCATTTTTCACAAGTCTGCCTTTCAGATAAGAGCTCTCTATACTTTCTTCATAAATATATATTGGTACTACACAGGCTGCTGAGAGCAGATGAGTGTCCAAGGTGGAGTCAGGTATTCCAGAATCATTCCAGGCAGACGCCTTTAACTTGGTTTTAAGAGTTTCCATCAGCAGGGGTTTTACAGCACCTCCCTAGACAACTCATTTCATTGCTGTAATAGACTTTCAGTCACAACATTCTTCTCCTAGTGTCTTTGGCTGTAATTTACTTCCATTTCTACTTGTCTGTACCCTGGTGAAAAGAGTCTGAAAGCCATTACCACATTTATCTTCAGTCTTTAGCAGGAAAAAAAATACTAATTCTTGCAGTGTGTTTTTCAGATCCCTTTTTTTTTCTCTTTTCTGCATCTCCTGCAGCTTGTCCCCAAGTGGATCCGCCTTCATTTCATCACTGTGAGACAGATACATAGAACTGTGAAACCTCACAGCTTCAGCACCAGTGGATAGTGTCAAGTTCAGGCAAGTGAGTCTCAACCGAGTATCACCTCCTTAGAAACAAAGACATCTGGTATTCCGTATATTCTAGTGCTGGGGAATTTATATGCTTAAATACAGTGTATTGGACACAGTCCTGCCACCATAGGCTGATCTATAAGATGTGGCGGCACCAATCACATCAGCGTTGGCATCAGGCATTATCAGCCTGGCATTGGGTTCATCACCCAGCACTATTTCTGCTGACCAAAGATGGTCCTTGAGTGTTTGCACTGCGTGATTGATTGCTACAGGAAAACGTGGTGGCAGTTTTTGTCTCACCAGAAAATTTGATTCTCTTGCAAGGACTTGTTCTGTCACTGGCATTCCTGCTTCGAGGCAATTTAACCCCTTTTGCAGTCAAACCTTCTTGCCATTCATGCCAGATCACTCTTGGTCACGACTTACCACTGCTGAGTGGTTACAGTCTGAATTTTCCCTCCGCCAGGCAAAGAATAACTTCAAGTCCACAGCGTTATGGAGGAGGCTTCTATTAAAATTAAATTGAAATATTATTGAATACCTACCATTTCACAAGAAAGTAACAAACTCATTCTTTGTACTGAGTGTTTTTCTGCTTCACTTTTAACCCAATTATTCATGTTCGCAAGCATACATTACTAAAGTGTGTCCTTGAGAAGTAGCTTATTTGTATTATAATCAAATGATGATTACATTATGTAAGATTTCCTTTCTAGTATTTCCTTCCTAATATTAAGACCTTAAATCTTTTTTTTTAAAGGTACTTATATGAGTGGTCTGTTTTCTTCTGAAATGTTAAGTATTCAGTTGTTTTCAGAAGTTCAGGAAAGAATTTAAGAGTTTAAATGCTCATTTATTAAAAAAAAAAAAAAGGTCTGCTGTGGCTATAAAAGTAGTAAATGCCTGATATTTAGCTATAAAAGGCAGTTCCAGCTCACATCGTCTGTAACTAGAGTGGAATATTTTCTGCACCTTAAAAAGTCAGACTCTAATGTATGTCTGGGACATTTTACTTCATGAAATCAGTAGGCAGCCATAGGATATCAGCATTTGAAGTCCAGCTTCCTCTATCCAGTCTAAGTGTTCCCTGTCCAGTTGACTCAAGCTTTAATTTACATGATTAATGTGATAAAATTAATAATTTTATTGGTTATTTACCTAACTGTCTACAAAGCTCAATACCTTCTCCCATCCTCCAGGTTTTGGCCACATTTCTCAGGAGTTCTTTTCTCTGAATGTCTCTGTTCACTTCTGAACATGTGTGTAAGGGAAAACCTAAAGATTCATACTCCTATGACTCCAGTATGTTCATCTGCTTAGTCTCAGCAAGGACAATATGTGGAGAAGTTGAATCATAGAATAGAATCATAGAATCATTTTGGTTGGAAAAAACTTTTAAGATCATCAAGTCCAACTATTAACCTAGCACTGCTAAGTCCACCGCTAACCCATGTCCCCAAGCACCACACCTACATGTCTTGTAAATACCTCCAGGGATGGTGACTCACTTTCCTGGGCAGCCTGTTCCAGTGCTTGATAACTGCTTTGGTGAAAACATGTTTCCTATTATCCAATCTAAATCTCCCCTGGTGAAACTTGAGACCATTTCCTCTTGCCCTATCACTTGTTACTTGGGAGAAGAGACCAACACTCACCTCACCACAACCTCCTTTCAGGCAGTTGTAGAGAGTGATCAGGTCTCCCCTCAGCCTCCTTTTCTCCAGGCTAAACAACCCCAGTTCCCTCAGCCGCTCCTCATCAGACTTGTGCTCCAGACTCTTCACCAGCTTCGTTGCCCTTCTCTGGACACGCTCCAGCACCTCAATGTCTTTCTTGTAGTGAGGGGCCCAAAACTGAACACAGCACTCAAGGTGCCACCTCACCAAAGCTGAGTACAGGCGGACGATCACTGCCCTGGTCCTGCTGGCCACAGTATTTCTCATACAAGCCAGGGTGCTGTTGGCCTTCTTGGCCATCTGGGCACGCTGCTGGCTCATGTTCAGCTGGCTGTCAGCCAGCACCCCCAGGTCCTTTTCCACTGTGACAGCTTTCCAGCCACCCTGCCCCAAGCCCGTAGCGTTGCCTGGGGATGTTGTGACCCAAGTGCAGGACCTGGCACTGAGCCTTTTTCACCTCATACAGTTGCCTCAGCCCATGGATCCAGCCTGTCCAGACCCCTCTGTAGAGCCTTCCTGCCCCCAAGCAGATCAACACTCCTGCCCAACTTAGCATTGTCTGCAAACTTACTGAGAGTGCACTTGATAAGTCATATAAGAGTTGAAGCTTAAATTGTACAATACACAAAATTAATGCAAACACAATATACTCATTACCTACCCAAAATCAACACTTACAAAAGCATTTTTTGACACAAATAACATGTAGATTTAAAAATTATCCTTCTCCTTGTTCCTGTGTCAATGCAATACAATACAGTAACGAGACTACTCCTCTCTCTGTAAACATATATGAGAATAAATTTGCTTTTACAAATGTTCTAAATTTCTTTGGTTCTGGAATATTCAGCATCAAAGGTTGAAGCTAACTTTTTAATTGCATTTTCAGTTTACAATGAAATATAAAAAGATTTGTGTGCTTGGAGCAGAGTCAATACGGTCCTTAATTATAAAAGGATAAGCTATCCAGTAAGGCAACATTTTCTGGTATTTTTCTTTCACATGAATTTCTGGAGAAAGAAAATCCTGAAACTACCCCAAAACTCTGCTCTAGAGAAGGTGACTGCTTACCCAGATTATTGGAGGTGTGGAGGGGAAATATTTGGGAAGAGAACAACCTGCTACTTCTGCCAAGAAGACAGTAAGCTTTATGCTGTCCCACTGAAGTGCAGAAATTTCTTTTAAATGATGGTAATGCCTTGAAGAACAAACTCCAATGGTATGTAAAGCTATTCTGATCAAATATTCTTCCTGCCTTTTGACTGCCATGAAACTATATTGGAGTGCTGAAAATCGGTTAAGACTAGACTTTAAAAGAAAACTTATTGAGAGATTTGCACATAATAATAGGTGATGAAAGTTTTCCTATCTAAATGAAAAATGTTGAATGCTAAAATGACATGGTTTGTGATGGAAGGTGTTGCATCGTGTTAAACACCAAGAAGCTACTGCTACAGTATCATGAACTGTTAGTCATTTAATTATTACACAGTCTGACCTGGAATAATCTAATGCTGGTTAATATTCAAACTTGGTGAATAGTTTCCTCACTTGTCAAGTTTACCTCTCCTAAAGGAGAGCCGTGACCAAAGCAAATGATCTGAAGATCCTATAAATAGCCATCCAAAAGTGAGACCCTTTGAGCTCTCTGGGACTGCAGCGGGCTGTGTGACCCAGGATCTCCCCTGAGCTGGGATGCCTCTCGGGGTAGATTTCACCAGGATTCAAAGGTCATCCGTCAACGATTTCACGAGGACTAAAAGGCCTGATTTCGGGAGATTCACCAACCACCCATTGATGAATGCTGGCACATAAAAGTGAGTAATTCGTTAAACTCATGAAAAGGGAAATTTTAATCATAGGTTAACGTGTGTGTGTGTGTGTGTAATTTGGTTCAGAATTGTTTGTCTACCTGTCTGTGTGATTTGATTTAACCTCCATAGGTGTGTGCAACCCTGCTGTAAGTTTTGGGCAACCCTTGCTGTTCTCAAAACTTTAACTAAGTCACTATTTTGATTGTAACAAATTCCATCGAATTGTTATGTTAAATTGGCTGATAAGGGCTGTTAATAATTATACTACCTAATACTGTGATCTTACTAAAAAAATATTAATAAATCCTAAATTTCTGCTAAACCAAAGTCATGTAACAAAACCTTATTCACAACAGTAGTGCCCCATCTAGCAGATGTGCTTGAGCTCTTGAAAAATAAGACTTTGCAATAAAAATTCAACTGCCTAATATGCTAGTACTCAGCATTTCAGGAAGCAGTTTGTATGTTAATATTTTGGAATTGTCATATCTTTCATCTGCACGAAGAAGAATGAACTGCAATCTCATGCTGGATTTCAGAGTATCCATTAGAGACTTATTAAGTATTACACCATTTTCTTTTAGCAGCAGTCTGGTGCATGACCATCTAGTTCTTCAAATAATAAAGATCAATAGTAACACAAGAGATTTTTAGTCTTTTTTTTTAATATTATTTTTTAATTTTTTTTTTATTTAATGTGAGACTTTGACCTATGGATAACAATCAATGGGTGTAAAAAGGTGATGTGCATCAAGATGAATTGATTTAAATCAGTAACTCAAAGTGTTCTGGTGCACTGCTGTACGAAGGGAACTGGATTTATAAGTGAGCTAAGGACGGACCTTTGCTCTTTGCAGAGTCTGACATTCATAACCAATAAAGGTGATGGAGGGAGTGCCTCAGGCAGAAGTTCCACTTCCAAGGGAAATCCTCTGTATAAAGAGATTAAGCAGAAGAGGAGGGATGCAATGAGTGAGTGGTGGGATTCAATTTACTTTACTTTACATAGAAACTAACTATGTTTAAAATTTCAGTTTGTCAGTACTTTACCTTTCTCTTTTTATTTTTTTCTTCCCAAGGGGGTGACAGAGACAGAGGAATAAATCTAATTTATCACTTACTCATCTACATTTTATTTTTAACTTCTGCTATTTTTTCGTAGTACCTTGTTATTGAATGACAGTTGAAAGTAATTTTCTTCTAACCATATTGATGTTTTCTGGTTGACTTAAAAGAGGTACCAAAATAACTTAGGCGGCACACATTTGAGTAGTAATTTCTGTGGATCATTAGTGGGTTAATAGATAATCCACTGAGCAGTGTGTGTAACCATTGCTATTTGTAAAAAAAATATGCCTTAGACTATGTTTTCTACATATTATTTAAACTATATGCAGGCATTTCTAGTAGATGAATATGCAGATGACTATTTCCAAACAATGTGTGAACAAGAGTTATGAATAATTATTTGCTGATATTTCATCTACTCCCCAAAATTTCCCAAGCATGGGTATTTATTTTGCGACAAACTGCTCAGTTTCTTTTATTTCTGAGCCTGAATCACTTAACATTAGTAATGCAGGAAAGGAATAACAGTCTAATGATACAAACCCCACTGATTTCACTGTCAACCTGCAGTTAAACACAGCATCTCATGCAGTTAGAAGTAATTATTAAGGTTTAGTGATCTTAAAATGATTCTGAGAAATACACTCCTCATTTTTGTCTAAAAGGAATAAAAACAAGAGAGTGCTCTCTGGTTTGACAATATGAAATTGATACATTAAAAAAACCCTGGACAATTCTTTCCTTACACTACCGTTACTGGTTACCATAGCTGTCAAAACAGAGGATGTGATAATCACAAAGGTGAAGGAAGAACTGCTAACCAAAAGAAAACTGTTGGGACCCTCTTTCCACAGTATAAAGATTAATCTGAAGACAAAAGAAGGAAGATGTCGTATTTCTGTTGTATGTACAACATTTAAAGATACACACAAAATCAGGAAAACCAATCTTGTTCATGGTAAACTCCTGTGTTAATGAGAGATAAAATATATCCTGATGTAAATCATAGAATCACAGAATGATAGGGGTTGGAAGGGACCTCTGGACATCATCTAGTCCAACCTCGATGTATATACATGCTTATATATGGTCATGCATGGACTATTTGGGTAGGCTTATTCCCTGGAGAATCTTTCTGGTCCTCAGTCTTCCTGGAAGACAGCTGATCCTGCTCAGTTTTTTAGTATTTCAGTACTATGTTGAATTTCATATGATTTTATATTTTCTTTTACAGGAACTTGAAAGCCATTGAAAATTTGCTTTCAAAGCTATGGCAGTTCATCCACTGTCTGCCTTAAAGAATTCCCACTGAGCGATTTCTTTGCACATTGCCTGTAGCTGCTCAATATTTACCTGTCGTAGTGCCAGGTTAAGCTGGTGTTAAGGTCTCAAGCTCTAGTGTTGTTAATTATTGAAACAGCTATATCAAAAGTGTGGATTAAATAAAGCTGGCAACTGATTGTGATGAACACGTAACTTTAATGCTTTTGTATGCATGAGAATTCAGAACATGCAGTAAATATAACTTAGTTAAATGTTCAGTGAATAACATATTAATCACACCACATAATTTTCAGTACTGTAAAACTTGAATGTTCACATGCATTTGAAAGACAAGTCTCAATGTCCTCCTGTTCCTTTATTTCCTAATATGTGCTTTTTCCCCATCTTTATGCACTTTCATTCCCTCTCTCAGCTAAGGGAGTTTCTTCAGTCCTTAGAAGTACTGAAGTACTTACGGATTGTGAACCTTGCTACCCATTTTATTTTTGTTTTTGGTGTTTGGTGCAATTATGGGGGAAAGCTCCAAAAAGTGAGATGATTGGATGCACCTGACAGAATAACATTTTGTTCTCCAGTGTCAGCTGATCAAGATACGCCACAAAAGTTTGCTTTTAGGGGAAAAATGCTCTGAAATACAAATTCATTTTTATGTCTAAATAGTTCAAGCATTCCACACTGCCATCACTCAGAGATCCCTATTGGTCACCTAATATGCTGTGCAATCTCAGCACAGCATGCCTTTTTTGGTAAACAAGGACAAATAGTGAAGTACCATTAGAAAAGATTTGTGTGACAAAGAGCAGGCACCTTAACAAGTATATTATTCAGCCTTGACACCCCTTCCCTCCAAGTTTTAGATTTGTGTCCATAGTAGCAATGGCAAAAGCTTCAAAAGAGGTTCTTATCTTGATCAAATTAATTTGCTTGATGCGACACAAAATGCAATCAACTTTAATACATAACTTGAAAGGTCAGCGTGAAGGATTAGAGCAGTTTGATTGTGAAGTGTGCCCAGAAATCTTGATCTGAGAGAGGATGATGAATTTCTTCAAATTATTACTGGAGCAATAAAAAGCACAAGGTTGAAATGTTTGAAAATTAGGTGTGCTCACATAATTTCCAACTCATTGGTTTCCCATCTAGAAAGGGAGAAAATGGCCTGGGGAATTCTTTGAGGATGTGAATCATGAAAAATCCTCATCTAAAGGTGGCTATAGGTTCAGCTCTCTGCAGAAATGGTTATTAAATTCCCTTGAGGAAATGTAAAGGCAGCTGTAGCGCTGCAGGATATGCCTTTGGATGGTAGGAAAAGTTCATCCAAATAGATGAATTCCCACATGAATTGAACTTTTCTCTTCCCCTGTACACTTGTGGAGGCTTTGGTGCTGTGATGCAGGGCAATGGAGGACACTTGAGAGCATCTCAATAGTAGAGCAATCTTTATATTCAGTATAAAGATGGAAGCTGGGTAATGCTTACCGGGCCACAGTGAGAAGCAATTCTCTTGACGGCTGTCTGCAGAACATTCAATTCTTCAAGCCAGAGGAAGGAAGTCAAGTGCCCCATTAGCCAAATTCTCTCATTGTTTCTTTTTAGCATTTTAGTACTATTTGATTCTATCCAAACCCAGCACTGCCTATCTGTGTCTATCTGTAAAAATGTCTAAGAGAACACTGACAAATATTGACCAAAATCCTGTCTTATTTTCAATCTAATTTAAACTTCTAGAAAAATGTTACGGTTCCAAATATCTAGTAATGTTTTTCTTAAATCCTCAAAACTGAAAGGTAAATTTTAATTAGAATACATACTCTTTAATGAGAATATTTATCTATGTATTTTTGCACCTACTATAATAATGACAGGTTTTTTCCTTTTCATAATAACAGGTTCTGCAATAGAAGAAATGCAATGGATATTACTGTAGTGGGGTGACAAAGGCTGGAGGCCAGGTGCCCCCAAAGCCGCTCTGTCACTGCCCTCCTTAGCTGGGCGAGGGGGAGAAAATATCACGAGAAGCTGGTGGGTCGATATAAGGGCAGGGAGAGATCACTCACCAGTTACCGTCACGGGAAAAACAGACTGAACTTCGAGAAAAATTCATCTCATTTATGACCGAGCACATCAGAGCAGAGCAATGAGAAATACAGCCAAAGCTTAAACCCCGTCCCCCCAGCCCTCCCTCCTGCCCAGCCCAACTTCACTCCCCGTTTCTCTCCCTCCTCCCCCCCAGCGGCACAGGGGGACGGGCAATGGGGGTTGGGGTCAGTTCCTCACACGCTGTTTCTGCCGCTCCTTCCTCCTCAGGGGGAGGACTCCTCACACTCGGCCCCTGCTCCAGCCTGGGGGCCCTCCCACGGGAGACAGTCCTCCACCACCTGCTCCAGCGGGAGGCCTTCCCACGGGCTGCAGTTCTTCACCAACTGCTCCAGCGTGGGGCCCTCCCACGGGCTGCAGACCTTCAGGAACAGACTGCTCCAGCGTGGGTCCCCCACGGGGTCACCAGTCCTGCCAGCAAACCTGCTCCGCCGTGGGCTCCTCTCTCCACGGGGCCACAGGGCCTGCCAGGAGCCTGCTCCAGCGTGGGCTTCCCACGGGGTCACAGCCTCCTTCAGGTGTCTCCACCTGCTCCGGCGTGGGGTCCTCCATGGGCTGCAGGGGGATCTCTGCTCCACCATGGACCTCCTTGGGCTGCAGGAGGACAGCCTGCCTCACCATGGTCTTCTCCAGGGGCTGCAGGGGGATCTCTGCTCCGGCGCCTGGAGCACCTCCTCCCCTCCTGCACTGACCTTGGTGTCTGCAGGGTTGTTCCTCTCACATCTTCTCACTCCTCTCTCCAGATGCAATTCATCTTGGTGGTGTTTTTCGTTTGTGGGGTTTTTTTGGTTTTGTTTTTGTTTTTCTTCTTCTTATCTCTGTTACCCCAGAGGCACTACCACTATCGCTGATGGGCTCGGCCTTGGCCAGAGGTGGGTCCGTCTTGGAGCCGGCTGGCATTGGCTCTGTCAGACATGGGGGAAGCTTCGAGCAGCTTCTCACAGAAGCCACTCCTGTAGCCCCCCACTACCAAAACCCTGCCACACAAACCCAATACACTTACAAAACTGCAATGACAGTCTGATGTTGAGAGTCTCACTTCAACTCATTTTGCCACAAAGAGAGCTGAGCTACATGATGTTCTTTTTTTTTGAGATATGAGGTAGCTGCACCCCAACCTAAAACTATGGTAGGCATAGTCCTTCCCTCACACATCTGCAACAGACCTGAAAAGTTAAATAGGTGCAGCAAGGCAAAGAAACTCTCAAATTAATATAAGTTTAATTTTTTCCTTTCAGACTGCATGAATATTTTGTTTTCATAAGGGCTTCAGATCTGATGCGCAGCATTACAGTTTAACCTCAACATTGCTGACAAGTCAAAGCAGCCAGGTGAGGAGCCATGTTCAGCCAACTGCTTCCCTGCACAAACTATTTTGGGGTAGTGATAGGCACAATTCACAAATGAGAGAGAGAAATGTTACCACCATCCATTCAGTCAATAACCTGATAAAGAGGGTGAAAAAATAATACCTGTGTCCTATTCATAATTTTGCTTACAACCAATGGAATTCACTTAATTTCCCAGAAATTGATGGGCAGTGATATTTCCTTTCATCCTCCAAAGTACCCCTAGTCACAGGTAAAGTTAATAACAGTTAATCTTGAAAAATAGTGTCCCTAGCAGGTTGACAGGACATGTTCAATGTACAGAGTAAGCAATACTTACTCTTTGTAAACAGGAAGAATATTCTGTCTATTTAGAGTAATTATTATCAAATACCATAATACGTTTCAGACACTATTTCTGATTAAATAGTTTCAGCTAATGGGTAATGATATGTATCTGATGATATATGAAATCATCAGATTCTATTACCGTGGACTAAAAGATCAGCCAGGAAGGAAAAAAGAAAAAAATGCAAATAGCCAATCTGCTAGTAGGACAGACAAAAATAGTAACTTCCTGCTATGCCCACCATCCATAGAGCTGTGGAGTTTCAAATGAATTTATGTTAATGAACATAAGGCTCAACTGAGAGACACAAGTTAAAAATATTGGGGCTGCCACTCACAATGAAAAAAATGAAACTGAACAGGAAGGCAAATTTTATTATACATTAAAAGATCAAAAGTCTTTCTTTGCTTTTATAGTACAACATTACAGAGCTTCATTATCATCATTCAATTTGTCAAAGAGCTCAAGGTCATGCAATATGGAATAGATGTTGCTTTTTTTGAAGCAACAGAATTTTGTATATGGTACAATTACGGCTGTTGGAAATAGCTCTATGATGTTGAAACTGTAAGCCTGAAGAACCTTGTGCTTTTCTAAGTCTTAGTCTTATTTGTCAACTAGAGAAAAGGAAAACCTCAATAATGGTTATACGCTTATCATCCATGCTTTTAATTTTGAAGAACCAGATACAGAATATATGAACTTAGAGTGAAAGATTAGTCTATGTGCTAGTTATGCTATTAAGCTGTGAGAACTGCATAGAAATTTCCAGATGTGTTTGATTTACACAGGGTGTTTTGTATCAGAATAGCTGGTTTCACCTTTTTGATTGGTAGACCTTGCAACTTAGAGTGGAAATACGAGCAGACTTCTGTCTACTGAAGTTAGATCAAGGGAAAGTAATATGAACAACTTTGTAAAAAAAAATCACAACAGCTTAGACTTGTCACAGGAATAAAAATCCACACATAATTATGGAAATCAAGCAAGATATTAGAAATTGAAAATTGACCTTATTGTTCAAAACAGGTATTTAATATCACCTGCTTTTCCCAGGTGGATTGAATTGCTTTATTTAGTTCTTGCACATCATGCATGCACTTCCCCTGTCTTTTTCTACTTACCCTAGGATATCCCATTCTTTCACTTAATTACTGCAACTTAGAAGGAAGTAGTTCTCACTCAGGTTACCCTTTTCCTTGCTTCTTCCTTTCAGGTTATATTAAGGAACAGGTTAATGGGACTTGTGTATGAGTGCCAAAGATTTGAAAATGATGTGAGAGCTTGTGGGTATTGCTAATTTGCCCATTGTGTTCAAAGACCCTGACTTGCTATGCTTATATGGAGAGACAAAACATGTAAGGTTACTAAAGTCTATGTAGTATATATTTGCAGTCAGCCATAACTTATCATCTGTGTAAGCTAAACTGTTCTTCATTTGTGCAATTCCAGCCTTGAGATGATGGTTCTCTTCTCCACTCTTGCAATCTTGTGCAACTGCAGTAAGATACCCAATAAAACCTGAATATATGTTAGGGGATGGTGGTTCAGTGGCTGAATAAATATGGCAACTGAATATGGCTGGCTGCAAAAAGTCTAAATTTAATCTTACTTATGTGTTTGACATTACAAGAACATTCTTGTTAAGATGTTGCTTTTATAAATATAAAAATTTATTTTAAAGGTATTAATGACTTATGTATCAGTGTGACTGCAACATTCATCTAGCTCAGTGTGCTGATGTTTATGTGTAAAAAATATGTCCTGCTCACAGACATTTATTTCTGCCAGAGTTAAGTGGCATATGTAATTCTGAAAATACTCTGTTACTGAATTACATGTTTTGTGTGTTTAAATTTGAGTTAGTTAGATTTGCAGGCGTTTATGTTCTATACATTGAACAAAATTTGTCAAAATATGTGCACTTTATATCCCTTTACAGAAAAAAAGTAATTTTCATTAATAGCATATCAGGTCTTCACCAGGAAAGTTGCAAGGACTCTTACAGGTATGTTTACTATATACGTCATGTAGTTTATACGTTATTTATAGAATGCAGAATCTCAGTATCTGTCTCTTATACTTTCCTTCTCAGGACGTTTCTTGCTTTTTGTTATTTCTACTCCTTTATCTCCTATAGTAATTACTAGATCCTGAAAAGAATAGGAGGTATGGTAAAAGATTGTTTATAAAACTTAAATAGATCTAACTCAGTATTGGCCAATAGGTCTCACCTAATTTAGAATTTTGAACTGTAAGTGTTAAAAAATAAAAGTCAAGTTTTTGTTAGGCTCTTAACCAGTCACAAAAGGTGGAGGTATAAAAATAAAGTGTCAAAAAAATGAACAACAACAACAACAAAAACAACAAAAGAGAACAAAGAAATGAGAGCAGACTTCTAAGTTATCATATAAAAATTAATTTAATCTAACAGTCCCTGCAAATGATCCCTTATAGATGTTCTGTATTTTGCCTCTGTCCTTTCAGCCATGATATTTGCTCTTTGACCTGAAGGAAGTTCTACCTTCATGCCTACAGATTGTGGAAGGTCCCTGGCAATCCCGAGCTGTTCATATGATGACATTTGGCTTTCTACATTGACTCTGCTCCCAATTAACCCCCAACCCAGCTTCATGTGGAGCTGCTCAGTGATCAGGATTTCCATGGCAGCTGCAACCTCCATGAAACATGACAGGGGAGATAGGATCCATATGTCTAGTTAATAAGGTTAAATCCATACAGGTTTCTCCAAATAGCTTCCCACATATTCTTATATGTAAAAATCATATTTTTCCTCAGATTCAGTTCATGCCTTTAGTTCCTGCTTTCATATCCCAAAGGATTTCTCTAGGCCAGAGGGATAATAACACTCCATGAGTGAGGAGGACTTGTGTGTACACAGAAATGATCTCTCAAATGGAAGAGGATCAACTAATGGTGATAAATGATACCTGGAGAAATTCTACTGAATTTAATTCCACTTATCTTACTTTATGCTGATTTAGTTATTGCATTCTAGTTTTAGTTATTTGTTTATATCAATGCACAGTGGTAGCAGGAGTTGAAGAACGGTAGCTTTCCTTCAGGTAGAGATGCTTAAATCCTCCCCATAAAAATTATTTTGTTGGGTGCAAACATGGTGTGGCGATAGAGGAGGAGAGGATGTGCTTGAGAACTGAAATAATATTTTTAAATTAAGTTGAAAAGAAGTAATTCACTAAATTCAGAGGAATCCAGACCTTTTACTTCTTTAAAAAAAAAAAAAAGATCTAATGGTAGTCTATGAAAAACTTTTCCACACAATCTTTTAAAAGAAAGTGTCCCATCTTTTACAGAATGGAGTAGTTTATATGTTCAAGCCTTCTGTGGACCACCTTGTAAATTCCAAGTGAGAGTAAGGAGAATTTCCTAGACATGAATAAGGCACCCACCTTTCCTCTCTGCTGAAAATTGGGCAGGAAGAAATGTGTTTCAGGTCTAATTTCTAGAGGAGGTGTCAAAGAATGTGGCAAAGCATGTGAAGAACTCCTAGATTTCTCTCCACGTAATTTTGGACAAAGACATAAGTGTCTGTGCCATGGAACATAATTGCAGTAAATCTAGGAGTGAGACCTACTTTATATGAGCTAAACAGATGGCCAACATATGTAGGTATTAGTTTTACAAGGCAGAGATAATACTTGTTTGGACATCAGGAACATTGCAGCCTGTGGACGTGATGCTCAGTTGCGGTGATTGAGCCGGGTGCCCATTGCATTGGGTTTCTCAGTATTCTAGACTGCTCCAAATTCTGCACTGTCAAACCCCAGAAAGATAACAGGGAGCGTTAAAGAAGAGGCTTTGAATGTTCCCTTCCTCTGCTAGAAACCATCCTCCTGATACTCCTCCAAGAGCCTCAGCATTTCCTAAGCCAGCCATTTCAGCAGTTGATTACTAGTAGATGCCACTCTGAGGTTCCTAGCTCCACCTTGTTAATTCTTTTTATGCAAGGAGTCATCAGCCCAAATTGTTGCTGAATCTGTATTGTAGCCATTTTCTATGTCATAGAACCTGACTCTCAAGACATTTCTTCCTCTTGTAGTTGTCTGCCTAATGTGCTGTTTGGATGTTACATTCAAGCTACTACCTAATTTCCAAGTAATTTATTGCTCTACAGAGTATCTTCTTTCTTTATGTTGTAGAAAAAAAGGGTTGCTGCTTTTTTTAGACTTCATTCCCTATAATGTCTGGGACTGTATTTATTGCTGCTTGAAGACCACCAGTTCTGAATTTGGTTTGGTTTAACAAGATTAAAGCAATATTCAGTCTCCAGAAGCAAGTGTTCTTGTGTAATCACGTGATTCCAAACTGCAAAATTTTAGAGAAGTAATATTAATTTTTGTGAAAGATAAATAGACTGCTTTGTGTTATTGGTAAGAATGGCTGTTTTGTTTTCAAGATACTTAAATTTTGATTCATTTTATGACAGCTGTATATACTTTAAAAAGAAGAAAAAAAAGTTATATTAAGATCATGTATTTATTTATGACTTCCTTTCCTCACAGCATAAGGAAACATTCAAACAGCAAGAGAAGTCAATAAAAGTCCAGAGAGATAATGTGGTGCAGGATTATAATGCTTGACAATATTCTAGCAATGAACAGGGAAAAAACCAACACCCTTCAAAAGACTTACGAAGGGACATTTCCTATTTATGCGAATCAGGATCATGTAAGGAATGATCAAACTCGCTTTCCTATAGAATGCCAATTTGTTAAATGGAACAGATTGAAAATAACAGGGCATTTCACACAGGCATAGGGCATGCAGGCCTATTCCAAGTAAATGAGATCACAAACAGTAATTTGAAAATAGCATGTCATACATTTTGTCACCTTGGTGTGTACACCCATAAGCAAGGTAGTGAGTGTGTTAACCCAATGTAAAAGCTCACCATTTTCCTACTTAATACAGACTATTTTATATTCTAAGAGAAAAGAGATCTTTATTTCCAAGTACCAGAAAAGTTGTCACATAATTTGGAAAGCTCGCAGCACTTTGTAATGATGCCAATTTGGTAGAAAAAGAATAAATTGCACCATGTGTTATTTACAAAAATAATTCCAACTACGTCTGGATTCTTTTCTGAACCAGGTTTAGTGCCTCAGGAAAATAACTGAAGTAAAATCAAATTGCCTACGTAAAATTTGTCAGAGAGAAATGTTCCTTATAAATGAAAAAGTTCTGACTCTTACTCCTCTGGCGAGAGTAGCTTGCTGCAGTTATCTACCAGCCGGAAGGGGCTTTTTGTTGCAAGACACACAGTGGGGTGCAAAGAAAACCATGCCTACTCCCTGTGTCTTTTGAGCTGTTTTGTATGATGTATTTTGATTACTGGGGCAAAGACTTGACACATGAAGCAAATGCCACTAATATTGAGCTTTAGTCAGTCACTGTTTTTGCTTTTATTTTCTGTTTGCAAAGAAGTATTTTTTTAATTACATGCACACCACTGAGCATAGCAAGAAATCTCCCTGTGCCCACTCCCTAAATCATTGGTGAGTTTCTGTATAACTTCCCCCTCCTCTTTTCCACTCTCCAGATAAGCCACCCAAGTGTCCTCATCCTGAGGTCAAACACGTTGTTTAGAGTTGGCAGAACTTTGCCACACTGTGGCCAACTCTTTGGGACCCAAGAGGGTTTCTACCATCTCAGAAATTGCCTCTGCTCTCCCGCACAAGAAGGGCTCAGAAGATGAGCTCTTGCTGTAAATCTATTCCCTGAAAAGGTGTTATTCAGGGAGTAAGTGGAGCCTTATGCAGGGCCACAAGGACCTGTGAACTTTGATTTCTTCCTCTTCTGATTCTTAAAATGTACATTTTCAGGCAATGACCAAGAAGATGAATGGAAAGAAGTCTACATTAATAGAAAGGCTGAATAAAAATAGGTCACTGACAGTATTCAAATAATAGAAATTTGTGGAATTTTACAGGGTTAGTGTGACCCACATTCTATAAGAAGCTCAGAGAAAGGTGTGGGGTAGGGATAGTTCTATTGTGTACCCAATATCAGTTTGTGAAACTGATTAGGAGGCCTTTATTAGGAGCACTAGTCTTTAGGAGATGTGTATGGCATTTGATGAACCTGTTTCCATCAAATCAATAGGATTCTTCTGATTTTTTGTCCTAACTTTAACTGAACCAGAGTCTGAAAAATTACAAAAACTTAGAAATTATAGATGTACATGGACAGAAAGGCTCCATGAACCTTTAAATTAGCTCCTTTGGGACTAACATGACCTAGTCAAATCATCAGGCACAGTACATGCAGTCCTGGGGCTTAGACACCTGGTGACGACTACACATACTGGGGTTGCATCAGTTACTGGGGAGCTGAGAGCTCTCCTTTAGGAGCAGCTGACTTTCCTCCTCCTTTGGTGTCTTCACTACTAGCTGCCAACAAACATGGCTTGGCAGCTCTGGAGCCATAGCCATGTAAGGAGTCTCTTGCGGGAGTGTGGGTTCTGCCAGTTTCCCAGAGTCTCCTGTTCCTCAGCCTCTGCCAGATGGGTATCTTGGTTAGCTCAGGACTGCTGCCAGCCCTCTTAAAAATCCTGGAGGAACCTTTTGACAACAGGCGTAACAACCCTCCCACAGCAAACTCTACTCCCTGCCAGCACAAAGATAGGCTCAATGGGTGAATGCCACTGCCACCATGGCCCTTCCTGCAGTGAAATCACAGACTATCCCATGTGGAGACATCAGTTCCCAGAGACAGAAGATGAAAAGCCAAACAAGAAGCTGACTCGGTAATGGACTTTGCCTGAAAAACATCTACATACAGAAGGAGGAGGTCGGTCATGCTTCCTCTGAAACAGCTGTTGTTTTAGCTCAGTGTCATGGTTTTGTCCCAGCCGGCAGTTCAGCCCCACACAGCCACTCGCTCGCTTTCCCCCAGTGGGATGAGGGAGAGAGTTGGAAGAGTGAAAGTGAGAAAACCCATGGGTTAAGGTAAAGATGGTTTAATAGGTAAAGGAAAAGCCACACACACAAGCAAAGCAAACCAAGGAATTCATTCACCACTTCATAGAATCACAGAATCACAGAATGGTTTGGGTTGGAAAGGACCTTAAAGATCATCTAGTTCCAACCCCCCCTGCTGCGGGCAGTGACACCCTCCACTAGCCCAGGTTGCCCAAAGCCCCATCCAACCTGGCCTTGAACACTGCCAGGGAGCCAGGGGCAGCCACAGCTTCTCTGGGCAACCTGTGCCAGGGCCTCACCGCCCTCACAGGGAAGAATTTCTTCCTGACATCTAATCTAAATCTCCCCTCCTTCAGCTTAAGGCCATTCCCCCTTGTCCTGTCACTACACTCCCTGATAAACAGTCCCTCACCAGCTTTTCTGTAGCCCCTTCAGGTACTGTAAGGTGCTCTAAGGTCTCCCCGGAGCCTTCTTTTCTCCAGGATGAACAACCCCAACTCTCTCAGCCTGTCCCCATTGGAGAGGTGCTCCAACCCTCTGATCAGCTTCGTGGCCCTCCTCTGGACTTGCTCCAACAGCTCCATGTCTCTCCTGTACTGGGGCCCCCAGAGCTGGACGCAGTACTGCAGGTGGGGTCTCACCAGACTGGAGTAGAGGGGCAGGATCCCCTCCCTCGACCTGCTGGTCACGCTGCTTTTGATGCAGCCCAGGACATGGTTGTCTTTCTGGGCTGCAAGCGCACACTGCCAACTTCCCATCAGCAGGCAGGTGTTCAGCCATCTCCAGGAAAGCAGGGATCTGTCACATGTAAGGGTGACTTGGGGAGAAAACCACCATCACTCGGAACGTCTCCTTCCTTCCTTCGTCTTCCCCTAGTCCTTTAAATGCTGAGCATGACGTCACATGGTCTGGAATATCCCTGTGGTCATTGGGGTCAGCTGTCCCAGGTGCGTGCCCTCCCAACTCCTTGTGCACCCCCAGCCCACTGGCTGGTGGGGTGGTGTGAGGAGCAGAAAAGGCCTTGGCTCTGTGTGAGCACTGCTCAGCAGGAACGGAAACATCCCGGTGTTACCAACACTGTGTCCAGCACAGATCCAAAACAGAGCCCCTTTCTTCACTAGCTCCTGTGAAGAAAATTAATTTTATCCCAGCCAAACCCAGGACACGGTGTCATCATCTTCATCATATCAGGTTTTACAGAGCATTGCCATGAAACATAAAAGAACCACCAGCAGCAACAAAATCTCCTGATGCTGCTACCAAGACATCCCCCTGACTAAACCTTCTAGTTCTGTCATGGTAGAGATTAGTGAATGGTGTTTTCTTTTTGGGTCTTTAGGCAGCATCTCTGAAGCTTTTCTCTCTTAATGTAGGGATAACTAATGCCAGGGCACAAGAGTAAGTTTAGAAGGAGGAAAAGGAAAAATAAACAAATGATAATCTGTTTATCTTTAAATAAGAGACATAAGGACTTCTGAAAATCAGGGCAGCAATGGAGGTAGAAAAAGAAAAGAAGGGAAAACCAGAATCCTATATGAAAGATGAAGAAGTAGGAGAAAGCTGAAAGAGCAATTTAAATGCTCATAGTAACTAGCAGCTAGCTGTACATGACATTTGACCCTTCATATTGCATGAGAAACATTGCAGGATGTCATGGAAGCTCTAGATGAGACCCTTCTGTTGGCGCATGCTGTTGGTTATGTGTTAGAGGTGATAGCTGTCTTATGACCAACATGTCAAGCTGTAAGCAATGTCTCCGCAAAGCACTTGATGAGCTTCTGGAGCAAAGCTGTTGGCTAAACTCCTTCCAAAATGAACAATGCTCATGTACACTAAACACTGAGGTCCAAAACACCATTTAGTAAGTGGAATCAGTAACATGACTTGTTTAAAGCTGTACTTCTCTGAAACAACTCACTAGCAGAAACAGCCAAATAAGATTAATTCAGTTTCAATCTACAATTTTTTTCTGTTGAGAAATATGAAACTTACTTCCTTGCTTCATCTGTCTACTGTTCTGCTTCACTACACCCCTGGAAACATTCTGTTCTGTGGAGTGCATCATGCTCTTCTTTCTGTCTCACATGAAACCTCCTATAAGGATGTCCAACCTCATGTGAAATGAACATTTAAAGAGAAAAAGTCTAGGAGTTGAAATTTCAGGCCTTCCAAACTGAGAAGGCTGGGGGGAGGAGGAGGGAGAAAACTCATGTTATCTCTGCCCAACATAAACATTTGTGAGTTTTGATTGAAGTCAGTTTCCTCATTCAAATTAGAATGTCGTGGACATCTCATGTACAGAGGATTTCTGATGTTCTCAAGTCTGTTCAGCTTTCTGTCTGCAAGTGAAGTGCATGATGAACTGTCTTGAATAACTGTGTAAAAAGATAAAACTTTATTACCTCACATCTGAAGTTAGTTAGGGAAGTCTGTCATATCAAACAGAGAGGAAGACTGAAGTTAATGAGCTGCTTTCAGTGTGATGGGTTTCTTCTAAAGAAGCTGTGTTTTCATATAGCAGTACCATTGAAGAAAAACTATCACTGAATCAGTGAGTGGATCCATAATTAATAAGGTGTAAGAGCACAGTGCTGCTTAATGTAACATGACAATTCTGAACTGTAGATAGTGTCAGCAAGGGCCTTCGTTTACAGAGACTCATTCACTATTATTGGAAAATCAGGAGTTATCTGTCTCATCAGAACATGAAATGGTACACACATGGAATTACCTCATTATAATGCAGTTAAGAAAGTAATGCTTTGTTATCGTTTGTGGCTACACTCTGCCCTTTCAATTAATTTAAGATTCATTACATTGATGCATCTGTTTGGTACACCAAGTTGGAACAAGAAACATGTAGCACTTGGCCAAATATTCAGCACAAAATTAAGGCTTAAAGGCATCCCAAATGTTAAAATGGTTTGAAGTTATATTCGGTATACTCCAAGCAAGCAGGAGGGCAGGCAAGTTTGGTTGAGAAACTGCTTTAAACAGCAAGCGGTTTATTTGCTATTTTATTTCGTCTTATACGGTGATGTCTGCACCCAATTGTTTCAGCAGACTGAACAGTTATTCAGAGAATAACAGATTTCCTGAAGGAAAGAAGCAGCATATTAAAACCATTAATTAAAGAGATGTTCTATTCAAGTCTTGGAACAGCAGTCTTTTCATTATACATATGTGAAATAAAGTCATAAAAACAGACTGCAAGCTTAAATGCTTAAAGATGCAAAACCAGAAAATGATGGAATAACTTGTGTTCTGTAGTTTTCACACCTTTTGCCACTGCAATACCAGCTGGAAGTCTGAAGAGGTAAGAGTCTAAAGAGGTAACTCTAAAGAGGTAAGAAGTAATTCTAAAGAAGTAACTAAGTAATTCAGGCTTTAATATTGAATTAACTTTGGACTCAAAAAGGATTCGAACTCCAGGTACATCTGAGAAGATGGAAGTTCTGAAGAGTTTCAGAAAATGGCTTGAACAAAAATTTAAAATATTAGCTAAAATACTGTGATGTTTTCTGTAACATGAACAAGGACAATTAGAAATATCCTGGGTACACATTAAATAAATATATTTGAGATATAAAGATGTTAGCAAGATCCACATCAATAAAAAGATGAGAAAAAGTAATTTTAAAACCAACCAAGCAAAACACATTTTAATCCTTTCATAAGGTATATACTTTCATAGAAGAAGGTATGGAAACAAGATTGTTCCCTTCTTAATCCTAGTCTTAAATTTTCCAAACACTTCCCGTTTCTGTAAGTAAACAGCAAACAGAAATGAATGAAGTTATTGCATTAGAAAACACCTCTCCTTCTGGGAAAAAAATACCAAAATTGCATCCTCAAAGAATTTAACTAGCTTCTGATTCCAAATCATTCTTATCAGTTATGGCCTATCATTTCAAAACAATTCCTACTTATAATAATTGCATTTTATATGACTGCATTTTCTTATGAAACTATAACTGAAATTAAAATTTCAGAATAAATGCTTTTAATTCAGTCATTTTTGTTATTCAGCATTAACAGTAATATAAAAATATTTTATGTTTATTGATACAAGTAAGTACTAAATAGGAAATGTCATTTTTTATTAGCTAACTATAGACTTTAAGGCATGCAGAATGGTTTCAGTAAAAATAGTTCCATATTCATTTTACATAAGTCTATTAAATTATGAATAGAAATTCATGACATCAGTCTAAAAATCTGTATAAGTAATTGTGCTGTGCATATGTAATGCTGTGTTAAACTACTACCAACTAATTCCTTTAAGTTTATAAGGTTTGTACAGGCTGCAGCAGACTTTCCACAATAAAAGTCCGTGAGATTTCTATTCCCTTTTCCAGCTAATGTTGTCAGAAACATTATGACAGCAATCTTTTTTGTAATATTTATTCTTCTAGCTTCATCTAAGACATGGTGGAATGCAGTCAGAAGAACAGAGACAGAGGAAAAATGCTGTCTGAACTTGGACATAAATACAATGTAGATGAATTTTTCAAGTAAAATTACACGCTTGCTTTGAGTTAAACCTTAGCCATGGAGATACAAAGAAGATAAATTATATTTCTTAAATCTACTTCCTTTCTTAGTCTGCATTCTAGTGAAAAGAACAATAACCTATTTACTTCAGTGTAAGAAGCATTTTGTTCTAAATAACAAAAAGTGGCATAAATATTTGCATATGTTTTCCCTACCCAGACTTTCAACAATTTTTTCCTGAACTGCTTGACTTGCTTAAATAAATAAAGCAATGCAAATGGTTTCGTTTGCAGAACTAATCCTATCACAATCAGTGTCAAAACTACAACAAGTTCAGAAACATGACCACCAGAAGATGATTTAGCCTTGGAAGTTGATACATAACTGAAATCAGGTTTCCAGTGATACGGACCACTTTTCACTGGACCTTCAAGCGTGCGCAAACTCTCTAAGCAGACTTTGGGTGAAGGCAGGACAAGCCAGCTCTAGACAGCTTGGTGTCCTGGAGCCTCTGGTCTCTTTGGATGGTGGAAGGAGTAAGAGCCCCTGTAACTCACCGTAAACCAGCCCTAACTCTAGTTCTGTTTGGCCAGAATCGGGAAATACCTTCCTTGCTCCTTATCCCTCTTCACTTTATTATCCTCTCTTTATGAATCTATCTTCAAGACTTTGTTTCTAAGTCTGAAAAAATTACATTTGTCTTCCAGTTTAAGTCCTTGAAAACCAGTCAGATAATGCATATTCTGGAAGACTGACAATTAAAACTGAATGGAAGGGCAACATTTATTTTATTTCTGGATTGCTGTTGCTGTTGGTCCTGTATGGCCATTTTCAAAGCTTCACAAATGGTGATTTGTCTTTGTCTTTACTCATTTATGCAGCATTTTCATTCCCACTCCATCCATCTTCTTCCCCAAGAAGAGATTTGACCAATCTCCTGATTTCTACTACCTACGTTTTCCTTAATTTTACCTTTCCTCTGAACGCTGTTCCTGAATACACAAATGCACGTTTCCCCATGACATACACATCTACAGAAGGTTCAATCATATCCATTTACTGACTGAATTGATCAGAAATGCAAATTACTCTGATAATTCAGTGTCTACTTTGTTTCCTATGGACTTAGTCATAAAATGAAGAAGTCATTATTCTTTTCCATTATATACTATTCACAGCTGTCTTACACTTCTATCATCCATTTAAGAGGATTTTTGCTCAGCAAGTATACCCATCACTGAGTTACAGAATGATATGATGACATTTTGTGATACAAGCATATCTTGAAAGAGATTGGTTTGAAAAAAAGTACAGAAAAAAATAATTGCTTGGGATCCTTTATTTTGAAATAGAAATAGTGCTATTTTGAAATAGAAATAATTAAAAATCATAACTTTGCAATGGGAGTAACTGATCCAGGGCTCTTCTAGCTATGAATGAGAAAGTGCACATAGAACTACCTTCCAGAAAGTGAGGAGATTTCTTTCTTAGTAAAAGTGAGCACAGTAGTTTATTTACATGTTCACTAGTGAGACTCTGAATTCAAACTTGTCCAAATAAGATCCTGATATTCAGATTTTTTTTTTTTAAATTCTATATTCATTTTTCATTTGCAACCAGAACTGGGAGTAATGAAGTCTACTATAGTCCACCCTGCTTTGCCAGAAAAAAGTTACTTTAGCGTCTGTTTCTGACCTTCTGACTGAACCAAAAGCTGCAAGAGTACCCATACACTTGGAGGAAACAGCTGAGTCAATACACAATTATACACAGTCAACAGGGTTAACAACTAGTAAAAATTTTGAGCCAAAAGTTCTTATTTGCCTTGAAGAGCCTAGAGGGTAGCACTGTATGAGATTACTCCAGTGGCACTAAAATGACTTTCATAGTGATGAACTGAAAAATTTTCACATAATTGTAAATGTACTTGTGAATAGTGAATATATTTATTTTAAATATCCTAGAGTATACCTATGTCTATTTGAATTTCCTCCATAGGTTTTGGAGTAGTTCCATCTGACTCTTGGCTCAAATATGCACCCCCTGAAGGTGAATATGTTATATCCAGGCATATCCCATCATATTATTCATTAATATATGTGGCAACTCCCTAGCTTCTGGTGAGCCTGACTTTCATTGCTGGAAATTACTCTGCATGCTTTGACATATTTGGTGATGAAGAATAGACTCACTTTCTCCGATGTAGAACATAAACAGGAAACAATCTTAACTGGCAAGCTTTTAAATGTAAGGAATTGAAAATTAAAATTCTAGTCAAATCCAAACCAACTCATTCCAAAATTAAGAGCATAACCATCACTCATCTTTTGGCTGCTTGTAATATAATAAACACGGAACTTAGTTTCTTCCACCTGCAATTATTGAAAACTAGCTCACAGATGCTCGAAAGTTTGAAGTGAGCATGCAGAATGGAAAAGTTAAAATGCCCAAATCAAAGCATTCTCTCATTCTCTCACTCAGGAAATCATTATGAGCCACAGACATATTTCCATGTACTTGCAAAATAGGAACATTGAATTTGTCACTGTCAGTCACTCATTCCCTCCCTCATATGTAAATGTTAGTAGTCATTCTATTCATTTAAAGTAGCTCAGAGTTTGAAGACCCAATCTCCTTTCTTAATGTGATACTATGGATTAAGATCAGGGTGGGAAAAAACCCAGAACTGCAAAGTTAGTATGGACTCAGTCTTCTTGCTCTTTGAAGTTCTTAAACGTTATTCTGATTTTAAAATACATTGATTAAATTGTGACACTTTTCTGAGAGGGATTGAAATGTGAGGAAGCCTTCCTATGTTTCTTTTCTCTGTCACCACCATGGCATAAGTGGAGGCAACAATTTCCATTAGAAAGCCATATTCACAGGTAAAAATGAGGTGGAAAATCTGATTTGTTTGACTTCCAGTGGCACACAGGACTACTACAGGGCTATTTTTTCCTGGCCAAACTCTACCTTCAGAAATCTTGTCTGAGTAGAATCTGGAATCATGAGATATTTACCCAAGATTTCTCTACGTTACAAAGTTTAGCCATTACTCCAGGCAAAGCCCATACATGGCTAGCACTACAGCATGCACTGTTATCATACGTGCTGTGTTGATAATCACAAGCTCCGCAGGGCCCTCGTGTTCAGCTTGCCTCTGATTTAATGCAAGTGCTCTGTACTGATTCACTGTAAAGTTGATGTGTGCAGTGCAACCCAATTAGTACAAATGTGAAGATAATCTGAGCTGTGCGTGTATTTCTAGCTGAAAAAAACCCCCACACTGAGAGCCCTAACACAGGCAATTGAATTAACAAAATGCCACAAAGTTTAAGTGAAATTCAAAGGATATAAAACTGGATCAAGATGCATTGCATTTCACTTGCTAAATTACACACAATTAAAACGCTGTGTTCTCTTAATGTGTAACAAAATACCTCAAATACCTCAAACCTTAAAGGCAAAAGAACCCTTTCTGACCAAGAGTGAGTGTAGAATTGAATATAATTGTCTGCAGTCTCAGGTGAAGAAACACAGCCAAGTTTCTGCATATTTCTGGGACAATAAGAAAGCATTTTAAACCTTTGGGAGGCAAAGCATCTTTCTAGGACTTTACTTTGTTATTTGTTTCTAGTTCTAACTATGGCTTTGATGTAAGTAAATGCTCTTTATATACAAAGGTTTTATTGAAGTACGATAAAATAGAATGCTTAAAAACAGGCTTGTCTTTGCAGATTTAGATCAGAGAGACTAGGGAAAAAAAATGTTTTTTTCAGAACTTCATTTTAAGATGCTGACCTTAGATATTATTGTATACCTTTTGTTAAAGATTGCTTGCGAGTCCAAGAAGCATGGCTTAAATAAAGCTATAGAATCAGAATAGCTTTGGTAATTGTTAAAAACCATGAAAACTTTTACAATGCAATTTTTCATTGCAATTGTCATCACAGCTGGGCATACAGTAGGAAAATGTTAGAGCTGCAAGTAGAATAGAAAGGTTGCTAACCAGTCATGTCTTCAGACATATATTTGAAAACATATATAAATACAAATATTGAAGTATCTGAAATTGCAATGCATTAGACTTTGAGGGGGAGGAAATATGAAGATAAAGCACTGTTGTAAATGTACAAGCAAACAAAGGCTTTATATTTACAGTACATTTATGCCTAGTTTCATCTCCTTATTAAGGATATAGAGGCTTGTTAAAAAGATACAGCATATATATATTGTGGGAATAATATGAATATGGTCTATACAAGTGTTTTCAAGCAGTGTCACCTAAACATGTCACAAACATATGGCAGTGTCAAAGCCAGTCATTTAGCTAGACGTTCGGAGATGACAGAGGATGCATAAAACAGTCATATCTTCATATTGTCATATTAAACGTTCAGAAAGGGAAAGAAAAATGGAAGAAATATTCCAGAAGTTACCATGTCCTGTAATGGATGCTCATAAGAGTATTCCCATATAAACCACCTCACATTTGATGTTCCTCTGAAACAAGAATGTCTTGTAAATTCCTTTCTTTTTGCAGAGTAACTGTTGTAAAATCAGCAGAATCCAGAGCAGGCTAATCTCTGTCATCATTGTTCTGCAGTAAGGCTTTCAACTACTAGCATGATTCATATCCCAGTACTGTTCTATATTTCTTTTGAACCAGCTGTGTGGAAAAGAAGTTGAGGCTCTAATAATAAACTTTTTATAAACCAAATTTTACAGATGTTCCACTTGACAAAAAAACCCCTTTGTAACACTGAATTACCACATTACTAGAGTAAAAATAAACTAACTGATGAAGCTGTTGTGCAGAAAGCAAAGGGGAGCATCAGCAAGGTGTGTACTGCTAAAAATAAGTTGAAATAGAAATTAGGTTCTTTTTTTTCTGCTTGATATTAACCCTTAAGTTGCAGAAAATACTTTGAAGCTATCTGTTTGAACTGTTGTTATGAAAAACCCACAACTGAACCCCAAAACTCATAAAAGGAAATTTAAAAAAAAAAATAAAAATGCAGGAATAGAATCATAGTAATTTTTACCATGCTAGGCAGACTGATGAAACATAAGAACTCAAAACCATAAAAACAATCATCAGAGATACATAAATACATGTTACAGCTGTATGTGTGCATTATTGACAAAGCCACACACAGTATGAGTGTATTGTTCTTGTATTTCCTTGGAAATCTCTTATCTACACCACTATAGATGTGTACTAATGCTCCCAGAGGCAAAAAATTATTTCGCAAAATAATGTTACAAAACCACGTGCAAACGTGTTTTTAGAATGCATTAATTCTTGCATTAAGTTGAGGAGTCTCAATTTCATTTTCTGAATTTACAATGACTGAGTTAGAATCTTAATTTGGAGAATGTCAACATTTCTATTAAGATCTCATCATCCTTCAGTCTAGCCCCAGAGAGGATCTTTGCTAGATAACTTTAACGAACTACCCCAGCGCAAAAGATCAACATCGTTTTCAGTTCTCCCAGTTCTTTTTTCAAAGAAGGGCAAAAGCTTTCTTACTATAGATAAAGCTGTGAAGTTGTTCAGCTATAATTACACCACAGGAGTTAGAATAGTGGGTGTTCCCTAAAAGGTGTTAAAAGAGAGTGGACATGAATGCATGCTTTCATCCAAGTCAAGATTGAATAAAAATTGCAGTCTAATGCCTGAAATGGAATGGCAGTCTGAAGGCTGTTGTAGCCGTCTTTGTGGATATGTACATATGTTATCTAATAAAAGATAAATGCCACTGAATCTATTTTTAAAAAAAAATATAGTAAGAAAGGAAGAATTTAATAACAAATTAGAAAATATGATTTTTACAACGTGCTATTCACAGTCAAATCTGAGTGTTGCACAGTGGCATTGAGAAATATATGGAATAACACTTATGTAAAATTTCTTTCTTAGAGTCTCCAAAGTGCTGTAGCAATGTTTCCATTTGAATGTACAGAAAAATGAGTAAGAATAATAGCATGTTTGCCTATGTTTTCGATAGTCTTATTTTAATCAACTTAGTAACAAAATCTTTTAAAGCTGCTGTGTTTGGGAGGCAAGATTAAAATTTAAGGCTAATTGTTAGCAGGTAAAAATCAACATTTAATATTAGTTATCACGTACATGTTTAAATGGAATGTGTGTCTTGGAAGTAAAATACCTGTTTTAGTCACCTTGGTCCAGACAACTTTAGAAATACCATTACATGAAATGATTATCCTCAAATATTAAATTTTTACTTTGAGTACATTCTTGTGACTTTATTTATTAAACTTGTGATTCCAGAACTTCTTACCTGGTAGTTTACACAGAACATGTGCTCTCCTGTGCAGTAGCATCTGTTCCACAAATGAACTCTTCTACATACATCTGGAGAAAGAATTTAACTACAGTCCCCACCCCTATCTGCAACTAACAACAAAGTTAGGTATTAACTTGTATTGCCAATTCATATTGAAATGATTGAATTTATTTATTTATTTATTTATTCATCTATCTATCTATTTATTTATTTTTAATGGCTTCGGAATTTTTGGCAATCCCTCTCTTTTGCCTTCTCCTGTTTTGGGGAAAGAAGAAGTTGAGTAGTACACATGCCAACAGACCTTTCTAACCCTTTCTTAGGACGTCCTGACACAACACACAGAGATCATGTCCTTTGCCCAATCCATTCAAACCAAGGCTCCCCTACCATCATTATGCACCTGCTACGAGTCAGAAGCTGAAAAAGAAACTACGAACAACAACTAACAATAAGCAATTTTACCATCCAAGGAAATTATCTGAACCTATACTATAGAGCATTGTATATTTTACGGTATATCTGACAAGCAATATAAATTATCCTGCTAGTTGCCTCTTGTCCCTTCCTCTGCCTTAGCATAACTCAGCATTCACACACAGGATGGGGAAAGGGGCTAGAGAAAACTAGCAATTACTCCATGAAAAATAATTAGATTGGGAGCTTACCTTCCAAAGATTTCAGAAAATGGGCATAGGCTTTCATATTTTTCTGGGGGAGAAAAAAAGCAAGCAAGCAAGCAAGCAAGCAAGCAAGCAAGAAAAAGAAAGAAAGAAAGAAAGAAAGAAAGAAAGAAAGAAAGAAAGAAAGAAAGAAAGACAGAAAGAAAGAAAAGAAAAAAGCATTCATTATATCATACACACATTCAGCTTTTATTTTCCACAACTGCTCACCTATAGTTCAAGCTCTCAAATGCTCATTTTCTAAAACAAGTAACACTATCCAAACCCCTCCATATCCTTTTTCTATAGACTTTTACTCCAATTTTCTTTAGAAACTTTCATCCTCACTGGGAAACAACATATTTTGAGTTTGGGATGATTTTTCATGTTCAGCAAGGCCAGCCAGCAAGCCAATTCCCCCAGCTCTACCACAGTCTCCTTACATGGGTGGCATCTAATTAGCTAAAAGTGACACTAAACTACCTCATTTAAAGAACTAGTTAATAGTTAAAATTGTCCTCTTTCAAAAAAAAAAAAAAGAAAAAAATTATGAAATTGTAGAAATTTGGTGTAAAGTAGCTAGAGAAGACTTTGCGTTTTCTGAATGATCTCCATTTTGATATGTGGAAGAAGTTTATCTTGGGGTGCAAATAATTTAAATAGAAGGAAAATATTTTATCATATTATGGGATCTGTATTCTTCCCTTTTAGAAGATGTCAAGTTTCTTAGTAAGGACACTTTTTAAGACCACTGTTATCTTAAAGCTATCACGATGGAAAAATGAGGGGAGAAGAGGAGAGAGCACTGAAACTATTTTGAGAAATCAGTGGAATAATAAATAACAAAACTGATGTTAGGAGTTTCAATACATTGTGATCCTGTTTCCCGTTTGACGCAAGGATGCTAATTTAAATCTTATTTGGAATCTCTGTATCTTTACTGTTCTGTACTTTTGTAATAAAATTATGGTTATCGAATTGTAAAATGCTGCACTGCAGATATGGGAACTACTAATCTAATTTTATTGTTAGATACCGTCTTTTTTTTTTTTTTTTTTTTGTTACCCTATACTTTGTAGATTTCTATAGCTACTTAAATCTTTCACAGAGGCCAAAATTTCCTATTGATTTTGCAATAGCTTCTATAGTTACAGGAGAATCAATCAAGCAAACAAATAAGTAAAGTAGTTCTGCTGTGAAAGTACAAAAACACTGAAGCAAGTAGAAAGAGACTGTCCTTTACTCAGAAGTATAAAATTAGCAGTCACTTCTGAAGATCGGGCCTTTCTTGTTCTTCTGTTCATGTACTGATACTTCTCTTTCCCACCTTCTTTACAGCATTCACATGCTGCTGGTATTCATAAAAGAAAATTAAATAAAATAAAATAAAACGAGTGCTCGCACATAGGTTCAATCTCATATTTCCATCCAGAGTGTTACCTTCTGCCTTGCTGTGTTTGTTTGGATCTTGGCAACAGAATGAGTTTCCCATGAGCTTGCAGGAATAGTTTTTCATGAAACATTCAATTTCAAGCATAGACCCTGAATTGTTTTTGGTAAGCTTTCATTGAAGGGTACCTGTGATGGGGCAGAAACAGCAATCTCATGTGCTAAACCCAACAAGCACCATGAGGCTTGTTTGGAGAGTTTGAATCTCTGGCAAACAGCCGGCTGTTTCTCTGGAGAGCGTTTCCATCGCCTGTTCTCATCAGCAATAGCCTGCTTATCAGGTTCAATGCCAGTTTCTCCTCCAAAACTTGAACTCGTGACTTCAAACACACACACACAGCTATTGCCGCAGGTTACAGTCATGAATCTTGCTTAATCAATAATTCGTAGTTCTCCCAGGGGTTCCTGTATGGTTTCAGCAGCAAAGCTTACAGTATTTGAAGGCCAAGTTTTGAAAGCTGAGATTTACTGGGGGGGGGGGGGGGGGGGGGGCGGGATATGAAAAATATGGCATACTGAGTAATACATGGATAAAACTAATTTATAGACTGCTGTACTTGATCAAGCAAATCCATCGATATGGATTTTAATTAATAGGAATATCCTAAGCAAACCAAATTGGAATAAAATGAAACCACAATTTGCAGTCACAAATCTCTTTGTGCTGTTCTTAGTGTGCACGGCACATGTACCTGGCATTTGGACTCATGACAAAATCTGGACAGTGATTCTTGCTCTTGAAAATTGTGGCACCTGTACCTTAATTCTAAACAGGCTGGAAATAAACAATATTAGGAATCATAATGACTATGAACAAACCATTCCAAATGATAGGGTTTACATTTCTCTTTGCAGCAAGTTCTCATTGTTTAAATACAAATTTTTATTTTTCATTCCCTGGATGTGAATTTTTTTTTTTTTTTTTTTTTTTAAATAATTATACGCTAGACTCTCAAGCTCTATTTGTCTGCTTACACAGATGGAGTACTGCATGTTAACAAGAAATCTCTTCAGGGATTTCTGTCTTCTGTAAAGAAAGGGCAAAAGCTTTAGTAATCTCTTTGCTTATAAATGACCCTGCATTTACTCTCCAGATTAATTAATGACAATTTGAAATAAAAGGTTATTTATATTGCTGTCCTGCTTTCACGCACATTGCATGCTATGCTATGTAATATTGCTGCATTTTCTACATACTTTTCTAACATTAGCATAGTTTTTTAATCAAGCCTTATCACTTTGATTTGTAATATTTGTACAAAAATAACTATTTGTAAAAAATGCATATATGAAGCATCAGTATTTTCAAAATCATGAGGAATGAAGGTATTTTTCTTTACATGGAGACTGTCAATTTTTGCTCAAAGGAAAGAAAGTGCAGGTTAAATTCCTGGATGATAGAGTGATATAAGGTCTAACAAACTGATTTTGAGGTCAGTTTCAGAATTGCTAAAGACATGAACCTATAGTAGTCTCAGCACTTTTCCTGTTAATAACCATCATTTACTCTGTATTTATTTCATTTTAATAAATGATAGTTTACAATTAGAAGCATAATAAAACTAAGATTTTAAATTATTTTGATGCTTTAAGGTATTTTACAAAGCATGTTCATCGTAAGTGTACCTTCAAGTCAAAATACCAATAATTAAATAATAAAATGTATCAGTATTATTCTATATAACTTTTGAATCAATATTGTCATATTATTGAAGCTTTAGCCAAGCTCCAAGTACTCCAAGTAGCTGAAGTCTAACACTCTGTAAGTCTGGAAATGGAAAACTCTTCACAGGCTGAAATGTTCTCTACCTGTTAAATTACAGAGAAACCTATAACAAGCTGTAATGTCAAAATGATCTAACATTAAAAAAAAAAACCAAAATGAACAAACCAAACCAAACCAAAACCAAAACCAAAACCCATGAACATTTTTCTGAAATTTAGCAGCGGTATCTGGAGCTATAGCTGTAGTTCCCAGGAGAAACTGCAGTAAATCCAGAGTTTTGTTCAGAACTCCATAACAAAGGTCTGGGACAACATTTCCTACTACAATGCTTTGTCAGTGTGTTGGGATTTTCTGCATGGAGAGTGTTTTGTTTTGTTTTGTTATGGGAGCTGTTGCTGAATTTCCATTACAAAGGCATTTAGAGAAACTCTGGATATGCAGTTCAAGTTTTCTGAAGTTTCAAAGTGAAAATAATTTTTTTTCTTTCATCTTTACTTAAAGTTCAACTCCCTCAGTCCTTTGGAATACAGAATAAATAAATACAGAAGTGATTTAAGACAGTATAAGCTTTACACTAACCCAGGTGTTCGTTTTTTCTTTATTCAACCATTCTTAGTCAGAATTCTTATTGTTGCTGATGATGAATACATAAAATATAATTATCAATATAATCTGTAATGGTAGCCTTGTGGATCTCTGCCAGACCTAGCAGATAATGGGATTTTTACAAAGCTTTAATAGTGCAGGTCACAGATGAAGACAAACCAAAGCAATAAATCATTCCATATGCCTCAGTTTGGTTGACCAATCTGAGAAACATAAAAGGCACCCGATAGTGTCCAAACCTTATAAAAATAAAGCTTAAACACTTTGTTCTAAATCATTTACATGTGGAAGAGAAAGAAAAGCAGATTTCAAAGTAGAAGACCCTTTGTCATTCAAACTCAACTTTACCCAGAAGGAGCCAGTAACTTGCACACCCTGAGGGAGCGTTGGGACCTGTCATAGCCATGACAGCTCCCAGATTTGGGTGCCTCTGTCTAAGGTGCAGCCATGAAACTTTGAATCTGAGTGCTGTCTGAATCTGAAAAAGCTGTCCGAGAAAGAGCTGGGGGAAGTCTTTGTGACCCCTGACCCTCACCCTAACCATGGACTTAACTTTCTGGCTTAACCTTGGCTTTGTTTGGTTACTAGGTGCTTGTCTGGTGTCCATGGCGATGCTGGCTGTCCCATTGCTGGACCAAATCCTGACTTTCACTAACTGACTTAACTTCTTGGCTTGACCTGGACCTGCCTTATTGCTGTGGACTTGTTTGGTGATTTAGACTCTTGGCTGACCCCAGTTATTGTTGCTAAACCTGCCCTGCTCTTCTTGCTCAGGTCCTGTGGGATTGTCCCCTTGTTGGTGAAGGGGACCTGCCCCACCTCAGCCCCCAGTTTTCCTTACTCTCCAGTGGAGCCCATTCCTGCTGTTCCCTCTCTAGGACAAGCTTGATAGGATTTTTAATTTTTACATAAAAATAAAAAAGCTTTTTAATAGATAAAACTTTATGAGAAGCATGAGGGCAAAAGTTAAATAATTCATTGTCTATATAATCTTGGTTTTCATCTCACAGAATGACAATGGGTCCAGTATTGAGTTTCTTGCCACGTTCTCCAGAGCATTTTATACTGACCACTGACACTGCTGGACATACTGGAGATGGACTTTGGGGGTGATCCACTGTGGTTTGTGTTATTCCCACCTCTTGTTCCTAGGAAATAGTCACCAAGAAGCTAGGAAGTCCAGACCTTTACACGCATCTTTGGTGCCAGACAGAAGAGTTTTGGGACAGTACATAAAATGAGGTACTACTTCCAGAACCTTAAATGATAAAACAGAAAATGTGAAATTCTGGTTCCCTTGGAGTAAATGCGAGCCTTACCATTGATTTCCAGTATGTCCAAAATAACTTTTGACTATCATATATGCGTTTGAAAAAAAGTGAACCCAAAAGTCTGGGTTCAATCACCTTTTCCCCTGCAACTTTTCTGATTGCAGGGTGAACAATATAATTGTTTTTTCAGTACAAAAAGCAGTAAGTTATGTCATATTCTGGTGTTGACAAAACTGAAGGGATTCACATGACTTCTGCTAAAAAGGCCTTGTTTGGTTTTAGGTGAAATGGTGCAGAGGCAAAACTGCTGAATGGAAAGTAGCTCACAAAGTCGCCTTTGGATGTCTGTGCTGCCTGGTCCACACTGATGCCTTGAACGTAAAGCAAGGAGTATTCTGCTCAGTTAGGAACTATTGATGCCTGTCACTAAAACAAGGTGCTGTCCCCAGCAAATGGGCACAGATGGCAAAATACTTATTTTGCAAATAACATTGAGCATATTAAGAATTATAGCTTCAGGTAAGCTGGAAGAGCTTGTCAAACAGCAACATTCAGGTAGTGTGTGAAGTAAGGTTTCTGAAATACCAACAATTAGCTCCCACCACCTCATAGTTTGTCCACCTCATTGTAAACCCTGGTATTGGCTTGGAGTGGGTGATGTAAGTCAGTACTTTGACAGTTAGATGGCATTTGTTCAATTCAAATGGCACCCATCATGCTGACTTTTGTTCTAAATCTCTGAGAGGTTAATTGAATGGATATGAAGAATAAGCCAGGCTAAAATTGCCTCTGCTCTAACTCAGAAGTACTAAGCCTCTGGACTTAATTTAAGACTCGTCTATTTTGTGCATTAGACTGAATCATGTAGGCAGTTTAAAGGAGAAAATGTTAATGAAAGACAACTTAATTTTTAAATTTGCATTTGGTAGGGAATTTCAGTACAGCAGAGTAGAGTGGTTTCCGAACCTATCAGTGAGACTAAGACTTTTCCCAACTAATATATTTATACTACTATGCTACTATGCAAGGGAAAGTGTGACATGATCTTTTTTTTTTTTTTTTTTTTTCAACTTGCAGGTTTGCTTATGACCTTCAAAAATGAATTCACAGAAAATTTAGTGTCAATTTGGGGGGAATCTGTGATGAACGTATTTTTTAATTTCAATAGGAACACATTGCAGACTTCTGTTTCAGATGCAAATTAATTAAGGATATAGTCATTGTATGCTGTATTCAGTAGGTAATTATGAGATAGTTTGGAACATTTCTGTAAAATATTATGCTTAGTTTTGTAAAACAGCAGTCTTTGTTAGAATAAATTAGCCAAGCTAAATCTACTAAGAATTCTTTTCCTCTCTGCATTACCAAATAAAGTTAGGTTTCTCTCTAAATTGGAGCAGGCTTGAGATAAAGACAATATAAGTAGGCAGTGTAAAGTGCCTTGTCAAAGAAAAATATTGCCTTAGTTGGAAAATATGCTCAGATGATTTTGCAGGGAGTATAGTTGTAATCTTACCCAAGATTGCTTCATGTTTACCATGAGAACCTTTCTGATTGATTGCATTTCAGCAGTTTTCAGTTTTAGGGAATTTCAAATTACTCTTGTTTCTAAGATGACAGGGAGTACACCTTTCTGCAGTAGTTATTTTAAGCTGCAGAAGTTATCATTTTTTTTTCTTCCCCTACTGACACCAAATAATTGTATACAGCTTGTATGTTTCATGAGAATAAAAATTTAAAATTCTGTTAACAAGGCTTCCTGTAGTTTGCTTTATCTGTGGAATTTCTGTAATGTAAAGAAAAACATCATACAGCTTTATTCTTTATGTTACTTTTATTATGTATATTTTTCAGTAAGCAGTCCCAAATATTTCTGCTTCACTGGTAGTAAAAATAAAGGTGTTTCTGCAAATCTACACGTGTATAAATTTGAAGTTAACATTCAAGTTAAATTTCAAGTTAACATTCAAGGTCAAATATATTTATATGTCTTCAGCACTGATTGTTGCTAAGATCATTTGCAGTTTTGTTTGCCTGCCCTTGAATTGTATCTTCTCTTCCAAATTTCCCATCTTTGTCTCTCTGAAATCTACTGAACGTCCCAACAATGAATTGGCAAAATGAGACCTTGCTAATGGGAAAAGTGCAGTGGTGAGGTTTTTTCCTTACCATTTTTATTCTGTGAATGCTAACACTGTCATCCACCTGGTTTTCCAGGTCTGGGTACACAAGGAAGACATATCAACCAAACAAGTGAAAATTATTACTAATTCACTGAGATATTCCATCTGCTTTGTCCCATCTCTAATGAACATTCATTTACACCCTGAAATCTCAACAAAAAGTCCACAACAATGAAAATGCTCTTGGGAGTTTCATGGCTACCGTGAAATATATTTCATATATATTCAAATATATTACAGTATTAACTGTAAATGATGTACTTTTAAAGGAGAACTAACATTCTTTTAAATCTGCTTAGGAATATCAACATAAAAAACACATGGGACTTACACATTTAAAGTTCCAAACTAGTTTTTTGCCTATTTTGTCATGCAGACCCTTCAATTTATATCCAGCTCCATTGTAATGAAATTAAGATTCATAATCTCTCAACCACCTTGGAAATCTGATTCAGAATTTTACTTTCTGGATATAATTTTGTTTTAAACTGATAGTGATGCAACTTTATACTGTGTTTTAAAATGTTTATGAAAGATGTATTTTGAACAGTGTCACCTTAACTTGTTTTAGTTGCTTTAGATTTCTCATTTATTGATAACAACATAAATGGTGAAGATCTGAAAGACTGTAAAATAAAAGTAATGGAGTTCTTAAATTTTCAATAGTATTAACTTTTTGGCATATGGTATTCCTACAGGGGCTACTTCATTACTTACAGTTTAGAACGTAAAAACACTATATGTAGAGGGCTGAAAGATTTTTTCTGGACTATATCAGGCTCAACTTTGACCCTCAGATTTATCCACCTTAAGAATCATGCTTATAAATATCAAGCTCTGTCTTAACACAAGTAGCATTTCTTTCTATTCTCGCTCTGCCAAAGCTATTAGCTTAAAAAGAAAAAAAATCTTTTAAGCCTTTCACATCATAGTTTTTGTACGTATTCAGACAATGCAGATACTACTTACAGATAAAACAATGCAATCTGCAGGAATGTGTGCTTTTAGGATTTGTGATATGGTATAAATCAAATGGTTTTCTTGGAGTGACACCTCTGAGACAGAACTAGTGATGGCAAGATGCATCAATTCACAACACTGTTAGTGATTCACAACTTTTAGTGTTGTGAATCCACTAATATTAAAACCAAAAATCACTAATATTTCAATATATTGATTGTCTGAGAATACCTCACACACTCATGGTAGATGCCTGACGAATTAGCTGAGGCAAACATTTACAGAATTAATCCAGAATCAAACGTGCAGAACCAAACTTCATTGTTAGACATTGCAACTTATTTGTTGAGACTTACAAAAATGTAAATACAACATAAAATAAAATCATGAAAAAAAAAAATTATGATAAAATGTTAAGAAGTTGACTTTACAGAATTTAGAATTTTCAGGTTTTACTTAAAATATTTTATTCAAAATTTGCAGCAGCAACATTATATACATCTGAGAAACACCTGAAGTCCTCACATGCAGGGATCTACCTGAAGACATTCTTAATACCTGGTATTCAACTCTGTAGGTGTTATGTAGGAACTTAAATTAGGCTGAAGCTGTAGAAAAAGTATATCTTTTTTTCCAACTAATAAAAATGAACTCAATCAAAATTGAATCATTGTGTCATATGATGTCAAAATAATGTATTTGGCCTGGTTTTGGCTGAAATAGAGTTAATTTTCATTCCATTACTGGTGTAGTGCTGTGTTTTGCATTTAGTATGAGAATGTTGATAACACACTGATGTTTTCAGTTGTTGCCAGGTAGTTGTAGAGCCTACACCAAGTCAAGGACCTTTCAGCTTTTCATGCCAAGTGCACAAGAAACTGGGAGACTACAGTCAGGACAGCTGACCCAGACTGGCCAAAGGGATATTCCATACCATATGACATCACGCTCCATATGTAACTGGGGAAGCTAGCCAGGAAGCGGGTTCACTGCTTGGAAACAGACTGGGCATTGGTGGTTTTTTTTTCCCTTCTGCACATCGTGAACAATTGCATTTGTGCATCACTTGTGCATCATCTATTATAATTATTATTGTTATTTTTATTATTATTCTTACTCTTATTCTCTCCCTTTTGTTATCCTATTAAACTGTCTTTATGTCAACCCATGGTTTGTTGGGGTTTTTTTCCCATCCTCCTCCCCATCCCCTTGAGGGAGGAGGAGCGAGCGAGCGAGCGGCTGCATGGTGCTCAGTTACTGACTGGAGCTAAACCATGACAGATTGCTGAAAGCAAACCAAAGAAAGTTAAAAAGGTTTATGATGCTTTTAAAAATAATCAAGAAATTATAAACCTAGCATGATGAAGAATGAATATCAGTATTTTACCTAGTTATTTTAATCTTTATTTTAACTGGTTAAAGTATCTTAATAAAATAAATATTTGTAAATAATTTAGAAACACCTGTCTTTCCATGTACTACTGTATCTGTATTTTCATGCTTCTAAAACAATAGCTTGGATCTCTGAAACAAAATCATTTTGAGAAAAAAAAAAAATTCTCCATCCACTACCTTCTAAGTTACCAAGAGAGCTCCTTGTTTTATTCTTTTTCTGTAATGGCTTGTATAAAATTTACTTTTCTTCTTAGGTAATATGCTTATGTCCCACACTGTTTTATACTCCAGAAAGTCTGAGCAAAATTCCCAAGTAAACTAAGCTATTTCATCTTGACTGTGCTTTTTACCAGTCTACCACTATTATACTGTTATTAAAGCATGGTTCAGTCTAACTTTGCAGTGCTGCATTTGACCATAACTTTTACTTTATGACCTAAGAAACCTGCCTTAATGCAGCAATGTTCAGATGATGAGATGAGGAGAGGTAATAGGTGCCTTTTTTTCCTTTTTCTTTTTCCTTTTATATACCATCAGACCTTACAGAAACCTAGTTAGGAGCAAGGCAGAAAGAAAATCTCTTTGGATTAATGATGTTTTTGATATTTCTTGATGCTCTAAGTCATTGAATAAATATTATGGAAAAAGTGCTTGAGGCAGTGAAAGAAGTAAATATTCTGCATTAATCCCAAATGATGCTGATCAAAACTTTGGAAAAGAAATATACATGCAATGGCAATTCCTATCTGATTTTGTATAAGAATTGTGGTGGGGCAAAGCTGAACAGTTACAATAGATTGCAAAATAGGCTGTTTACTTTTTTTCAAAAATCAAATCTTACTTCATGATATTATTTTTCTGTCTCACATAAGACTTCTGTTTAATGTAAATGTGGCAGATTCTGGTTCTAAGCTTTTGATAAAAAAGTATTTCCACTGGGAAGATTAAAGAGTTCTGCTCTCATGTTTGAATATTACTTTTAGAGTCAAGGGACTGTGTTAGTCCTTTCTCTAACATGTTCTCTATTTAAAGAGAACTTCTGGCTGTCTGAAGTAATGTTTTATATCACTATAGTACTGCAGCAACATTGATTTGCACTTCTAGATGAAAAATGAAAGACTGGATGTCAACGTTATACAGTATAATTATGCTGACGCTTCAGCTGAGTTTCAGCACATGTCCTGTGGGGGTTAGAGTATCAGAAGTCTGAATGGAGTTGGGTTGGAATATAGAAAGACTGATTCCTTTCATTATGAACTCAATTCTGAATATTCTGAATCTAATTCAGTCTAGTTAACATCAGTGGTAACTGCTTACATGGAGTGGAGATCATGGAACCATAGGAGTACAACAATGACAGGAGAGAAAAAGTTAATCTTTAAGTGTTTTCTGAACATTTCTGGCAGTTGATGGAGAGAATGGTGGCATAGAAAAGGGACACTGCACCCTGTCAAAGCCACAGAGATCTCTTAGGTCCTTCACTCAGGAAGGTAAAAAAAAAGTCAAAATATTTCCTGATAAATATGAAGTGTGATTTTCTATGACGTGATTTCTCTTCAACTTTATAAATGTGGCTATAAATGAAACAATGTTTCTTCTCATCTACTACAGGAGCTAAATAAATTCTGCCCTGTAGAACTTTATAAGTTCATGAAATGTTATGGCACTCCTGACTTCCCTCACCACAATCAAAAGATCATTATGAATCAATAGGTTCCTTCAAAAAGTCAGATGCACAAAGTTTGTTTTCTCTCTGACAGCATTCATGAAACACCATTGATCCTTCATGCAATTCAGTGTATACACTGACAAGGTCAAGGTAATAAAGTAGAAGAAAAAGAATATATGTATTATTTAACATAATTCCAGATATAACTTTTAAAAGATACTTGAAAAAATTCACTTTACGTCTCCTCTGAAAGAACTTGGCACAACCACAAGTTACAAATGCAGTGTTACCTTACCCTGAAGTATGTAGAAACTTACTCTTGAGTCAAAAGATACTGAAAAATGCTTTCAGTTTCTTACTATTTTGCAGTATAACTCAGTAAGTTACTGGAAGCTCCCAGTAGGCATATCTTTCCTTGGAGTGAAACTCTATCAAATTTCATATCAGATGCCAGTCTGCTATTTTTAAAAAGATTACATATTTTAATGGAAGAGTATGAGGAATATTTAGTGCTTCCAGCTTTGCTGATAGTTGGAGAGTGACAGAAGAGAAACCAGGTTGGAAATCTTGTTTTTAATTTCCATTTTTTCTTTTTATTTTTTTTTTTTTCCCCACAATGAATAAAGCAATGTTTTAGGTTCAACTCTCAGCACTGCTTAAATTCCTAGAAATACTGAAAATATTTCTTTTAAGTCTTCAGTTAAAACATTTGTGTGTTTTTTTTTTTTTTTGTTCAGACACAAAACTAAGAAAAAAATTAATTATAATTATAGTTAGACTAATTATTTTGCAAGAAATGTTGAAAAAATGAAAGTAATTTAAAGACAATTTGAATAGAACATTCTGCTGAAGGAAAAGTCTGAAATAATCAGAAAATTCAATGTGGAAGTCTTCAAAGCTTTTGACTGTGGCGGAGAATCTGGAACTCACAGAGTCTTGGTTTTCATACTCCAAAAGCCCATGCTGAGCCAGGATTTGGAAACGTAACAGAGTTTCTAGTGTTTCTACATTGTCAGGGTTGTGGCATGGGAGAGCCTAAATATTGAAAGCTTATTTGTTTTGCTTGAGGCTATCAGAAGTCTTTTCATCTTTATTTGCTGTGAGAGGATACATAAAATAAAAGCTAAGATAAATGATCTAAGTAATTAAGTGCAAATTCAACGATATCTTCACTGACCTACTGAATTTTCCTCTCAGTCTGTCCCACATAAAAGGGTAATATAGCTATCATAAAATATTTTTTGTTAAAATGTTAAAATATGTTAAAAACCCATACTGTCACCAGCTCTGAGAGCTTTCTGTTTATTTACTCCAAAGATGAGATACTAATAGGAAAGACTTCATTTGTACAATTACTCATATACTGAAAAATGCATCTACAAACTATTGAAGGAAAATTCTCATGCTTTTCCATTTCATACTGATGAATTCGGGTTTAGGAAACAGACAAGAGTTCATTCACTTTATATTTCAGAAAGATCTATAAACATTTATTCATTTTAATAGGCTAAGTGTCACCTCTGTTTTGAATACCTTATACTAAGAAAAAAAAAAAGAGAGAGAACAGTGCACATTTTATGATCTGCCAACAGTGTAATGGAATATATTATTCATCAGGTCCTAAGCATGACAGAAGAATGAACATGAAAGAAGAACATTCAAAATTGTGGCTGCATTTCAGCAACCACTATAAATACTCCTCTGACTACAATAAGTGCCAGAATGTTATCTCTGGACCCCAAATTAATGTGGAAGAACAAGGAAGGTCTCAAAAGAATTTGAAGGTCATTAGCCTGGATGGCAACAAAACTTTGAAATGATCAGAGGACACAGAAGCTAAAATCACAAGGCTATGAGTTAGCATCTGGTGAGCTCTTGCCAAGGTAATTCTGCGCATAAAGAAAAGAATCTTATCATTAGCAAGTGATTTTGTTGTTTTCAGGTTTCAGTATGTGTTCATGAACTTATTTGAAAGTCCAGTTGAAAATCATGTTTCAGCATGAATTCTAGGTCAGGAATTTGTCAAGAGCAATGCTGAACATGGAGACTTACAGTAGAAGATGGTTTGAGATAGTCCTTATTAAACACATCTATTGCAGAAAGGTCTGAAATCTAAACAAAAATAAATCCTTATTGCAGTCAGCCCCTTGTTAACACAGACCTTAGACTATCTGTGCCTGAAGAAGCTGACAAAACAGATTTGGTAGAACAACATATAGCATTATGGCATTTCTTTGGTGTTGGGGAGGGAGGGAAGAAAAACGATTGCCTCTTTTTAGCAGTTGGATATCAGTCATACAGCATAGCTGACTCACATACCACCATGTCTCCATCATGGTTAGACACTGTTGCATCCTCTGCACACATCTAGAGCCCTTTTGCAAAGGGTCACTGTATAAAGCCCTCTCCACTCTTGCTGGAAACAGGGACAGTGATCTGCAATCATTTGTGTAGCTTTTCAAAAGTAATTCTCACTCTGAGATGGTGAACTGAAGACCTAGTGTTGTGAAGGAAACAACAGTCTTAGCAAAATATGTAAGAGGAGGGAAGAATGTGACCTGTTATCCTGAAAACAGTCTCTGGGGTTGAAATGTGTAATGCCATTACAGGCAGGGTTACATTTTCATCTTCTTGTTGGGGATAAACTGAGGAATCATTCCAGGAAAACACACTTCTCAAAAAGACAGAAACTAGCAAACTGAAAACCAGCAAAATGTCAAAGAGATATCTCAGTTTCAGGAATGGAAAAACACTGATATGTGTGGGAAGGGGTGTAGATTTACAAAACAGCGTCTGCTTCTACCTTCCCCAGGTCAAAATGAGAAAAACAGTTGTACCTGCACCTAGGAGAGAAGACATATTCCCACTGTCACTCATACACAGGGTGAATTCCTGAGTATCCTACAACTACCAGGAGAGCTTTTTTCCCCTCCATTATGCCCAGTATGCTTCAAAAAACCCTGTTTTCAGAAGGCAACATCAATGACAGAGAACATGTGTAACTGAAAGAAATAAATGTACTCCCATTCCATCTCTGCTGTTATATTGTCTGTGATATTGAAGGGATGAACAGCATGTTTCAGCATAGCTCTATCAGCACATTAAATATGAGATAGCAATTTCTGTGTCTTGCATTTTACCCATTAAGTTGTCTTTCATCAATAATTATTTAAAAATCTCTGAATGTGTGTAGTTTTGCAACTCAAAGTATCGCTGAGAGGCATGGCAAAACCCTAGGTACTTTGTTTAAATATTTGCACACACACATATGTATTTTATTCATATAATAAATAACTATTCATAGTATTTTAGTGACTTTTTTATTTTCTTTGTAATAGTTTCAGTGATTTAATAATTCATTATAGTTCTAGAAAAGGAGAGTCACATCTCATGGCAAGCACATCTAGGTTTATGACATGCTAAAGGTCACTGAACAATTATTGGGGTTACTAATTGACTTTAATTTTTTATAGGTCTGTCAAAAAGTTGTAATGTATATATGGCATGCATGCTTTATAAAAATGATTTAACTATTGGATCATTTTCAAAGGCCTTAAAGAAAACACTGTCTAGACAAAGAGAGGTGATCAGCTATAAAATGTTCTTCCAAGATTATGGTTCACTTTGAGTTTTAATGAGATGCTTTCTACACAGTATTACAACCAAATGAAAACTGAAGTAATGGCATGGGTTGCTGTCGCCTGTACTGGGAGGCTTACACTTATTTTACACTTATTTCACCCTTTTATTTGTGTTTTCTGTCTTAAAATAAAATGAGACTGAGCCAAGTACATTTGACATTGTAACTACAGTGTACTACTGTTAACAATAAATAGATAAAATATAAAATAAAATAGGAAAAATGTATTTTTTTGTCTCAAAACTACTTTTATAGTTTTTTGTTTGTTTTTCCATTCATGTTTTCATTTCTGTTCTTGTTATTTTATAAAGCTTTCAAAAGAGAGGGAAAGGATCTCTATTTGCATCAGTAGTGATTCAGTAAAATCTACTGAAAATGTATGTAACGCAATGATACCACAGCTGTAAACACTCTTACGACACTTCAATGTGTGTGCCATACTGCTTTCATTACAGCAGATTAATAGGATGAAATCAAAAGGGTACAGGTTACAATACTCTTATTCAAATAAAATAACACCTTATTTTAAAAGTTCTTCAGCTTCCTTCAGGGGGATTATTCATACAACATAATGCTTGTTAAATGGAGTTGATGCCATTTAGCTCTGCTTTACTTGGGTTCATATCCTCAAAGATATACACACCCATAACTCCTCCTATTTCAGTGGGATTACTGGGATTTAAATACTATTCCAGTGGTACCTAAATACCCTTGAGAATCTGTCTCTTAGTTAATTTAAAGGAGTCTTAAAGTTTCAAAATCCACAAATTCATATTATGCTCACCCAAATTCCTCTCAACTCACCTGAAAGTTCTGGAATTATATACGGTAGAAAAATGGTAGAATAATATCGACTAATCCCAAGGTCACCACCCATTATACTCAGACTAATGTTCTTACTACTTTAATACAGCAGGACTTTTTGTTTACAAAGAAAAAAAAAAGTCATTTATGAGTTTTTCATTTTATGATGTAGAATATCTATGCGTAGATGACTTTGAGTTCAACACCAGTAACTCACCTGGCCTCCAAAAATCAGAATTTTAAGTTTTATAGGCACCAAAGTTAAAATTATACTTCAACCCCATAATCTATGGTTTCAAAACAGTACACAAGAGCCCAGGAATCCTTAATTATTTCTAAAAGTACAATATGTATAAATATCTGCAGTTATTGCTGTGTTTAGTGCTTTTTTTCCATGACTACAGTTCACAAGTAAGAGTTTTCAATTACCTAGTACTTTAATGCAACGTTTGTATGTTTATAATATTGAGGTGTCAAAGCTGAATATAACTGCACCTGAGTAACTTGGATCTGCTATAGGCAGCAAAGAAAAATAGAAGGAGCAGCTTTAATTAAAAATTATGATCCTCAAATGAATCCAATATTGTCAGTTGATGCATGTGGTGTATCAAAATTTATGGAGATTTGAAAGATGAGTTCTATTAAAAAAGAGATGGAAAATAACAAAAATCTATGTATGTATCTGTTACTCATTTTTTGTTTCAATTTCATCTTCTGTTCAGTGCTAATTGAAAAATGATATATCTTACCCAGCTTGTGTTTTTATTATATCAGGTTTTCTGATGACATGTAACCATCCTGTGTAGGCAGTCATAACATCACAACCAAAAAAGAGTGTAAGCAGTCTGTGTTTAGAGACTTGTCTGGAATATCTGAGGATGTGAATCTCTCCACCGAACAACAGTGCACTGAGTGCACATAGACAGAAATTTGAGTTTTGTTTCCAACAAATCCTCAAAGGTTCACCCATGATGTAGAGTTTTGTTCCCTTTTCTGCCTAAGCATTTTTGTATTTAACACTCCCTCTCCCTGGGACAGGCCCCTAAAACCATCTTATAAGATGTACTGGGATAGTATTTAAAGGTTTAGATGTTTTCTTTTTGAAGCAGTTCAACATACAATAGTTGCATAGTAATTGTGAAAGATTAAAAATGAGAGAGTACAATTTTGAAGTGATAAAACCAATTTCTTGCTTAAGGAAATATTGTAGATTGCGGTATCGCATTTCCATGGAAAGTTGAACACCATTGACCAGAACTGTGAGGATGCTGTGACCCCATAGTCTTAGCCTGATGACTCATGAGTTCCCAATGATCCAGAACCAAAACCATTAGCTACCTTCTGGTAAGCTGTGAGGTAAAGCCCTATCTTTGCATGAGATCCTCACCACTGCCATGTCTAGCAGGACTTTAGGGTCTGGGCTGTTTTAGTGGTCAAACTGAGAACTAATACAGTCTTCTAACACTCACTGGAAACTGCAGCAAAGAGCTTAGAGAAATATTGGATTCAGGTCTAAGATCATTTGAGAACACAGATATTTTTCTGAATCTGGTTCTGCTGTTTCTTAGGATTGTGAGCAATGAGGATTGTAGCAGAGGCTTTTGTTGCTGTTCTTAATTCTTGTTTTGCCTTTCATTGTGACTTGAAAACCTAATGGTGACCAGAAATATGTATCTGATCTTCAACATGTACACTTGTACCTCACAAAATTTGAATCATATCAATCATGTATAATATCCATTTTTAGCATCAGTTCTCAAAACGTTTCACGTTAGAGTCACTGATCCAAACTGAGAATGTCTGCTCTGAACATCACACAAGGTTGGTTTTTTTTAGATTAAGATTTATTGTGAAAAGTATTTTTAGAGTTGGAACAGAACCTAATCTGAAGACTAATGAACTAGTAAATACTGTTCAGTTCAAATATAGCTAAGCTTATAGCTTTTCTGCTTATAAAGCTTCTGCATGTATGCGATATGGTTGGGTATATCAATATGTATGAAATGTGGCTTGTACTTTAATAATGCATTTTCTGTTTATTCAAATATTGAGGACCAAGAATCCAACGGCAGCTACAAATACCTGAAATTCAAACTCACTACAGTCACTGGTGCATTTTTTTGGCATAAGCCTAAGAACCCTTAATAAGTTCATCTTTAAAAGGCATTACATCTTGACACAGCAATTTCCTTCTGCCTTTTCTTCTGCCTAGCTTTATATACCAGTATATTTGCTGTTTCATCAATACTGTCACCAAACATGAAGTTATATTATAAAATACTGTACATCGAAGAGAAGGAGATGGAAATCAGAGAGTCAACTGTGTCCTGGGCTGCATCAAAAGCAGCGTGACCAACGGGTCAAGGGAGGGGATTCTGCCCCTCTGCTCCGCTCTGGTGAGACCCCACCTGGAGCACTGCGTCCAGCTCTGGGGGCCCCAGTACAGGAGAGACATGGAGCTGTTGGAGTGAGTCCAGAGGAGGCCACGGAGATGATGAGAGGGCTGGAGCACATCTCCTGTGAGGACAGGCTGAGAGAGTTGGGGTTGTTCAGCCTGGAGAAGAGAAGGCTCTGGGGATACCTTAGAGCAGCCTTCCAGTATCTGAAGGGGCTACAGGAAAGCTGGAGAGGGACTGTTTACAAGGGCACGAAGTGACAGGACAAGGGGGAATGGCCTTAAGCTGAAGGAGGGTCGATTTAGATTAGATGTCAGGAAGAAATTCTTCCCTGTGAGGGCAGTGAGGCCCTGGCACAGGTTGCCCAGAGAAGCTGTGGCTGCCCCTGGCTCCCTGGCAGTGTTCAAGGCCAGGTTGGATGGGGCTTTGGGCAACGTGGTCTAGTGGAGGGTTGGCAGGGGGGTTTGGAACTAGATTAAGATTCCTTCCAACCTAAACCATTCTACAATTCTATGATTCCATAAAATGAAACTTGAAAGCATTTGGAGTACTTTACTGTCTTCTAGACCTACTGAACAGGTTACAGAATTTTGGATTTGTTTTTCTTTAAAATAAGGAAAAATTTGAGATAAATGCAAAAGTACATTTTTTTTTTTGTGGAAATGTAGTCTTAGTCCATGTTAATATCTCCTTGCATTTTCTCTTTAAATGTTCCAAAAGCTGGAAATGGTATAAGGATCTGCATTTTGAAAGCTTTTTAGAAAAGTAATTCCTGAATGATTATAAGTCTTCAATAGTAAATAGAAAGTTTCTTTATCTTTTTGTCAATTTCATATTTACCTCTGCCTTCAAAATATTCCACCAGCAACATGGACAACCCATGCAATTTTGTTCAGGTCATAAACTAAAATGTGTGTGTCTATGGTGTTTTTTGGAATGACAAATCCTTTTGGAAGGTCTAAATTTACACAGGAGGACTAGTGAGTCTGATTTCTTTACACCATGCCAACCATCCTCTAATATGGGTACAGAAAGAAATATTTCATTGTTCTCTGTTTCTGTTGTTTATCTGGATATTTCTAAAAGCGTTCCAGAGACTCATTTAAATCTCTCAAATGTGACTCTGTGTGGACTGGTACATCAGAAAGAAAAGTGCATGGAATCTTGTTTTTTATGGCCTGGAAACCTACAAACATGATTAGGAAATAAAACATGGCAGGGTCAGCCCAGGGTTAGATGGGGGGACCAGATGCATGAAGTGCACTTTGAATTGTACTAGCCCAACACCCTCTGACATAAACTAAATTTGAAACTGGCCAATTCATTTAAAATTACAGCTTTGCCTGAAAAAGTCAGGCTTTATAAAAAGTTTCAAAGGTCTTTTTCTTGCCCTTAGGTGTTAAGAAATGTTAAGAACTTGACTTTTTTCCTGTATAGAACTGAGTACTTATTTTGTGTAAAGTTCTATAGTCTTTTAGAATAACTTGAGAACAGGATAATCTACATTACATGACTGAGTATTCCAGAAAAACAGAGCCAAGCACTGGTAGGAGGGATTGAAAACTTTAGCTTTCCAATAGTTTTGACTTGATATGCCAAAAAAAGGGCACACTACCAAATTTATATATATGTATAAATAATACTACCCAAAAAGTGTCTTTCATAGTGTAAGAAAAAAACATGAAACAAAACTTTTCCCTACTGTGAATGTCAATTTTACAGAAGCTGTATTTTCAGCAAATAAAATTTTGACATAAAATCTGAGCCAGCTGAAATCTGCAAGTAAAAGTTTAATTCCAAGGGCTCAGCATAAGAATCAAAAAACTAAATGAGCTCTGAAAATAGATGAGTCAAGACAAGGTTCCTGATGTGTGCATTGAAGGAATTAAAGATTCTGCACTTTAAATTATACTGTCTGATAAATTCAGTCATTCTGATCTGACAGAATTACTGGAAACTTTTGTCATGGACTGCCACGTGGCATGTTTGAGGAGCTGCATACATCAGGAGATGTGAGCATGAAGTGGCAGCAGGCGATGAGCAACGCTGCTTTGGAGGAAGCAGTTTGTGAAATGGAAAAAGAAAACCTGTGAATGTCTACAATATGACAAATGGTGCTACCTGGCAGGCAAAATACCTGATTTTCAGGAAAGAGGATACAAATATATAGCCATAATTAACTTTTGAGGGAGATGGGGTAATCAGAAATAAGAACTGGCATCTGTAGCATAATGTGAATGGCCTCCTATTAAGGCTAGTCCATTAGCAGTAGTATGACAATTTTTAAAATCAAATTTATATTAATTGCAGAGCATGTACATTTTGATGTAATGTGTTTGATAAGCTACTCAATTTTTATCTTCAATTTAGATTTTCAATCTATTTTCCAAGGAAGGCCACCTTTAGGAAGTGAGCATAGTTCTGGTTCTGAAGTAGAAATTGACACTTCTAAAATACAAAAAGGTTTTCTTGGACCATTTCAAAACTTTTGTTTCAAAATCTCCTCTAGTCTTTTTTGACAGCTATTGAAAGTGATTAAAATCAAAGTGAAAATCCAAACTATCAATGAATCAAAAATACTTGTATCAACGTACAAGTAATGAATATTCAACGGTAGCTCTTTAAGCATGGATTTTTGGATATGGGGCTACTTTTAAGGATATGCTGCTATTTTCAGTTCTTGAAATCCACAGATTAGTATTTATTGCCTGATTGAGCCAATACTCAAAAGCATAAGCTAATAGATTTAGATTTAGCTTTTAGATTTATAGTTAATTGTGATTAATAGAAGTTATATGCCCATACAAGAGAATCAATTTGTGAACTCTTAATGCATCATATCCATTTAATCCTAACTTTGTTTTTCTCCTCCAAGGGGAAAATATATTAAAGACTACTTAGGGTCAATTCTGAAGGTCTAAGTGTATTTCCAAAGTAGAGAAAATGCTGTTTGCCTTCAGAAGAAGCTGAGACACAGCATTATGGAGCTAGATCAGGCACACAGGCAAGCACAGCGTACTGTGTTCAGAAGATTTTTGTCATGGGAGCATCCGGTACTCTCCCTGCTTTCCTGTTCACCCAGAGGATGTGCCCTGTGCTGCGCAAGGGCAGGTCCTCATAAGAATCCGTCACCACTCAGTGAGGCTCAAGACCTAGACCCGTTGTGGCACAGGACGTGTTCAGATAGGACTGTTCAAGAGGCAAAGCCCAAGCTTGGGGAGAAGAGGGGCTGGCTGCTCCCAGAGGGCTGGGGAGCTGAGGATGATAGAGTCTTTCTTTGTTCTTATTCTTCCTTTGTTCTTACCCTTCCTCTGCAAGTATCATCTACTCTGCCAAGGACAGAGGGAAAGACAGACTTTGCTTTGACTCCCTATAGCTAATTTTCCAGCTATAGTGTAGATCTCTTCAATGTATTTTTCCATGAATTTAAAATTAAAACTTACTAAAAAAGTTTCTGGCAGAACAAATATCTAGTTTGGTTATACTGGCAGCAAGAAAGAATAAACAAATGACTGTTGTGGTTTAACCTGGCAGGCAGCTAGAACAATCACACCACCATTCACTCATCCCCCCCCCCCCCCCCCCCCCCAGTGGGATGGGGGAGAGAATAGAAAAAAAGTAAAGCTTGTGGGTTGAGATAAAAACAGTTTAATAGGACAGAAAAGGAAGAGAATAATTGTGTTGGGTTTGCGTGGCAAGGTTTTGGTAGCGGGGGGGGGGGGGAGGGGGGGCTACAGGGGTGGCTTCTGTGAGAAGCTGCTCGAAGCTTCCCCTGTGTCTGATAGAGCCAATGCCAGCCGGCTACAAGACGGACCCAACGCTGGCCAAGGCCAAGCCAATCAGCGCCTCTGTGATAACATACTTAAGAAGGGAAAAAACAGTTAGAGAGAGCTTTTGCAGCTGGAGAGAGGAGTGAGAGGATGTGAGAAACTCTGCAGACACCCAGGTCAGTGCAGAAGAAGGGGAGGAGGTGCTCCAGGCGCCGGAGCAGAGATCTCCCTGCAGCCCCTGGAGAAGACCATGGTGAGGCAGGCTGTCCCCCTGCAGCCCATGGAGGTCCATGGTGGAGCAGAGATTCCCCTGCAGCCCCTGGAGAAGACCATGGTGAGGCAGGCTGTCCCCCTGCAGCCCAAGGAGGTCCATGGTGGAGCAGAGATCCCCCTGCAGCCCATGGAGGACCCCAGGCCAGAGCAGGTGGAGGCACCTGAAGGAGGCTGTGACCCCGTGGGAAGCCCACGCTGGAGCAGGCTCCTGGCAGGCCCTGTGGCCCCGTGGAGAGAGGAGCCCACGGCGGAGCAGGTTTGCTGGCAGGACTTGTGACCCCGTGGGGGACCCACGCTGGAGCAGTTGGTGAAGGACTGTAGCCCGTGGGAGGGCCCCACGCTGGAGCAGTTGGTGAAGAACTGCAGCCCATGGGGGAGACTCATGTTGGAGAAGGTCGTGAAGAACTGTCTCCCGTGAGAGGGCCCCCAGGCTGGAGCAGGGGCCGAGTGTGAGGAGTCCCTCCCCCTGAGGATGAAGAAGCGGCAGAAACACCGCGTGATGAACTGACCCCAACCCCCATTGCCCGTCCCCCTGTGCCACTGCGGGGTGAGGAGGTTGAAGCTGGGAGTGAAGTTGAGCCTGGGAAGATGGGAGGGGTGGGGGGAGGTGTTTTAAGATTTGATTTTATTTCTCATTCCTCTACTCTGTTTTGCTTAGTAATAAGTTAGATGAATTCCCTCTCTAAGTTCAGTCTGTTTTGCTTGTGACGATAATTAGTGAGTGATCTCTTCCTGCCCTTATCTCGACCCACAAGCTTTCGTTGCAGCTTTTCTCCCCTGTCTAGAGAAGGAGGTCAGTGATAGAGCCAGGGTCAAACCACAACAATAATAACAATAACAACAACCACCACCACCACAACAATAATAATAACAATAGTAATGATAAAGGAATATACAAAACAAACACCACACAGCATAATTGCTCACCACTTACTGACTAATGCCCAGCTAGTTCCTGAGCTGTGGCACCCTACAGGCAACTCTCCTCGGTTTATATACTGAGCATGACATCATATGGTATGGAATATCCCTTTGGTCACTTGGGGTCAGCTGTCCTGGCTGTGTCCCCTCCCAACTTCTTCTGTACACCCAGCCCCCTTGCTGGCAGGCTGATAGGAGAAGCTGAGAAGTCCTTGACTGTTTGGCAACAACTAAAATATCCCTGTGTTATCAACACTGTTCCCAGCACAAATCCAAACCATAGCCCCATACCAGCTAATATGAAGAAAATTAACTCTATCCCAGCCAAACCCAGCACAATATTACAGTATGTTTAAGTTTTATAACTCTTGTTTGCAAAAGTTTTGTTTAGAGTTTTTTCTTGTGATCTAATATCAGACATTTAAAAAGTCTAGAACTGGGTCTGGTTAACAACAGAATCAATATATGTTTTGCTGCTTTTCCCTGTATGACAGATATATTTCAGTTGTTTAATTTATAACATTAGTGAGACAATTTCTGGATGACTACAGGAAAAGCGGATGATTTGGATTTTTTACTTGACAAGGTACAGCATTTGTCCTCTTCAAATAGGTTTCCCACTTGAGAATATCAACCCTTAATTAAACATCTAGCTGATAACTAAAACAGAATCACATACACTAGATCAGCATCTTACTGAGATGTGGGGAGCTTACTACCACCACCACACACACAACAGAAAGTAAATTTGAGATGTAGCATATGTATGACAGCCTATTTATTTAAACATATTAAACCACTCTACAAAACCTCTTTGTAAGAAAAAAGAGGTCAGTTAAAAATGTTACCTGGGCAGCTCAAAAAAACCTTTCTTACTTCTTGATCATTTTAATCAGCATTAATTACTATAAGCAAGTTAGTCACTGTCACTATTGATGATTCAAGAAATGAGGTATATTTAGGTACCTTAAAGACACAAGCTCAGCTTTAGAAATTATGCCATATTTCTTAATTGTTCTGATATTTTCTGCAATATAATACAAAATATTTAAAATTTTTGTTTAATAAAGAAAACATTCTTCTCTGACTAAGTTCTAAATCAGAAATGAATTTTCTAAAAAAGATTAAAATGGAAACCCATTATATGAATATTCATATACTGGGATAAACGGTGAACTGTAAGGTAGCATTTTGAAGTGACTTTATTAGTAGCTTAAATTCAAGGTTTTTTAATGTGAAAGTGGAAAAGTGAAAGTAGCAAAAATTCTTCTTGTTTGTAAGTACACTACAGTTTCTTATGTTAATTCTTAATACAGCAATATTTTGATACTTCCACAATAAAGAAATTGCACCTACTATTTTTGTTTTAAGTTTAAAGAGAATTTTCTTTATGCTTTAAAATTACTCTAGTGTTCTCTTTGAAATGTAAATGATTTAGCTATTTACTTAAGGAATCTAAACAAGTACAGGCCGCTGTAGTGTATGGGTATTTGGAGGCTGTTTTCATTAGGTAGTCTGGATTGCAGTGTATCTTACCTATAAGGAAGTATTATATTTTCCCTTTGTCATTCTTTCCTCCATATTAATAGATAATCTTTTTCTTCAGGTCCTAGAATATAAGGTTAAACTCTAGCTTCAGTCACACAGAGGCAGCAATAATGTAAGTAGTGATAATTATCTTACAAAAAATGGTCATCAAATGTAAATGAAGACATTTTGCTATTAAGAAGATTTAAAAATCTAACTCTGTATCAATGGAATACCATAGTGTTTCAGTTCAATGTGAAATATAGGTTACATATCTTTAGCTCCATACTTTTAATTAGGTTACTTAGTCAAATGTAGCTACGATTCCAAGGATATATCACATGTTCAGGTATATAAATTATGAAGGTTGATTAAAATACAGAAAAAATCTCAAGATATGTCTTTTTCTAATTTATTTTAATTTTAAAAATATTAATTTCTGAGATAAACATATTTTAATTTCTTATTCTACTTTAATAGTTTTAAATAATAAAAAATACTATAGAGATGATTTTGTTTTCTGAATTTTAACCTAGTTCATTAATTTTTTATTTGGATAAAAAAAGAACTAAATCATTGTCTTTCAGATGTTGGAGATTTAGCAATAGGAGTAATGATTTCCTGGTCATATCCCAGAATAGTCAGACTTCATTATTAATGAGTGACTGTAAATGTACTATCAGTGTATTTTTGTCTGTGTGATATCTAAATCTATTTAACTACAGTATTGCTGAATTTGCATCCAGATTGTAAGCAATCCAGTGTCTGATTTATGAATTCCTTAGCTAATTTCATATTGCTTGGAACATCAGCAGAGATCAGCTAGGTATCTCTGTGGCTGACATAGTAACCTGTGTTTAAATCATTAGGATATTCATTGACGATGATAGAGACAGTTATACGCAATCCTGTTGTGTCAGATTTGACTTATAAACTTGAAGCCTGGCCTTCTGTAACCTGGTTGATGACGATACTTTGCCAATTATCCATCACATTCTGGGATTTCACTGTTGTTGCTTGTGTATATAAAGAAAAAAAGGAGAACCAACAGAGATTCAGCTCAAAATGGACAACTTTATTGTCAGAAAATTTGTTTGAAATGTGGGGATGAATTTTGAGTGCCTTCTAAAGAATAAGGATTTGGATCATCACCTCTCATACTCGAAATACAGGATCTCACTATTGGGATAAGAAAAAAAATCTTACTTTGGTTTTCACGAAAAAAAAAAAAGAAAAAAGAAGCAACTCTGAATGTGTAATCATAGGAAACATGGAAGGCATCATGACATATTATAACTCCTGACAGATATAAAATAATTTCATAGATGTATCTAGAAAAGTTCTAATTTTAAAATGCCTAATTGCCACTAAATTCTTCTTTGCTTATAAGACTCCCCTTTTGCTCTGGGGAATACCAGTGTGCCCTCACTTCATATATCTTCCTTATTAGATTATATAACTATCTATTTTTTTTAGAATATCACCAACCAGGTACGGTAGGCCAGTAGTAGCCATTGGTTTGTTACTGAGTCCCAATTACATCTTGTTTTGCAGAAGACAGTGTTTGATGTCAGGGATGCACCCATATGCCTTAACTGCCCTTAACCTTCGGGTTCTGAACAAGTCTTCCTCACAGGAATGACTTACTTTTTTTGATTGTTGATTCTGTAATTTTGAAGATCAGGACATTTTACCTTTTCTGAAAAATGTTTAATGTGAGAAAAATAATTCTTCACTAAGATTTTTTGCTTGTCATATTTTTTGACATTTATAACATAATAACTAATCTGTTAAAAGTTTATGTTTCTGTGCAGAAAAAAATATTTAAGATGTTTCAAACAAAACTGTTTAAAAGACCAACTCATTCTAAGGCCATACTTGGCATCCTATGAAATGTAAAGATGTATTCAAAATTGCTTTCTAGATCCACTGAAATGAGACAGATCCAGAAGTTCATTCAATTTTCTAGCATCCAAAATAGGTAAAGAGAATCTATGTTGCCTATATTTACCCAAGAATATCCACCTACATTCTGGACTCAGTCAAATTGTACTGGAAAGGATTACTATAAAGACATAAAATAAAGTGAATTTTGCATCAAGGGCAAACAATTATGCCAAACAAACATTGTGTTTGAAGGCACAAGCAATTACTGCCATAGTCTACACACACTTTTACTAAACAAATGTGAATGATGCAGTAAGTGATGACATATCATAGTGAACACTTACGCACTTCTTTGTGCTCTTACACCAGATATTGCCATAGACATGCTGCAGTCCTGAAGCATTTCTGAATATAAAACCTGAAAAAAACCCAACTTGAAGCTCTCCCCAGTCATGCAGGTACATCCTTATCCTATATGTGTCCTTGAGCATCATCTTTCTCAAAATTAGAATCAATGTTCAACTGAATAATCTGTCTGCAGTTTCTTAACTGAAAAAGGGCAGATTTAGATTAGATGGTAGGAACAAATTCTTCCCTGTGAGGGTGGTGAGGCCCTGGCACAGGTTGCCCAGAGAAGCTGTGGCTGCCCCTGGCTCCCTGGCAGTGTTCAAGGCCAGGCTGGATGGGGCTTTGGGCAACCTGGGCTAGTGGAGGGTGTCCCTGCCCATGGCAGGGGGGCTGGAACTAGATGGGCTTTGAGGTCCCTTCCAATCCAAACCATTCTGTGATTCTGTGATCTATAAGTGACCATTCAGTTTCACTTGGACTCTATGTATCAAATTCCTGCAACAAGCTAAACCCTTTTCTCAATAAAAGTGAAAAACACTTTTAACATTTTACATAAGAAAAAATTCTCTTTTGTCAAACCTGGATATATATATTCATATGATAACTGAATCTTAGAGGTACATTTGGAACTGGACCACTAAAATACGGCTTAGAGGGTATTGTTAGTCTGCCATCTAACATTGTATTTTTAAAGGTGAATATGACAATTGCACAGATTAACATAATTAAATATCAAATGTGAAATTACTCTTCATAATGTAGAGAAAGATTGTTTCAGACAAGAATGAGAGAGCATGTTTCCTGGAAAAAAATAAATTGCATTCTTCTTTAAAGATAATTTAAATAGCTAACTGAAAACTGCAATAAATGACACTTTAAAAATATGGTTAAGCCATTCTTAAAGTAAAATTTTGTAGAGAAACTTAAGTTTGGTCTGTGATGGGTTGACCCTGGCTGAGGGCCAGGTGCCCACCAGAGCCGATCTATCACTGCCCTCCTTCTCTAGACAGGGGAGAAAAGGTATAACTAAAAAAAAACTTATGGGTCGAGATAAGGACAGGGAGAGATCATTCTCTAATTATCATCACGAGCAAAACAGACCGAACTTAGAGAGGGAATTCATCTTATTTATTACTAAGCAAAAAAGAGTAGAGGAATGAGAAATAAAATCAAATCTTAAAAACACTTCCCCCCACCCCTCCCATCTTCCCGGGCTCAACTTCACTCCCGGCTTCAACCTCCGCCCCCCCCAGCGGCACAGGGGGACGGGGAGTGGGGGTTACGGTCAGTTAAATCACACAGTGTTTCTGCCGCTTCTTCATCCTCAGGGGGAGGGACTCATTGTTCCCCTGCTCCAGCGTGGGGTCCCTCTCACAGGAGACAGTCCTTCACGACCTTCTCCAACGTGAGTCTCCTCCACGTGCTGCAGACCTTCAGGAGCAAACTGCTCCAGCGTGGGTCCCCCACGGGGTCACAAGTCCTGTCAGCAAACCTGCTCCAGCGTGGGCTCCTCTCTCCACAGGGCCACAGGGCCTGCCAGGAGCCTGCTCCAGCGTGGGCTTCCCACGGGGTCACAGCCTCCTTCAGGTGCCTCCACCTGCTCCGGCATGGGGTCCTCCAGGGGAAGGTGGAATGTCTACACCCCCTCATCCTCCCTCCATGGTCTGCAGGAGGACAGCCTGCTTCACCGTGGTCTTCACCACGGGCTGCAGGGGAATCTCTGCTCCGGCGCCTGGAGCACCTCCTCCCCTCCTTCTGCACTGACCTTGGTGTCTGCAGATGTTCTTACATCTTCTCACTCCTCTCTCTGGCTACAAAAGCGCTCTCTAACTGTTTTTTCTCTTTGTTAAATATGTTATCACAGAGGCGCTGATTGGCTTGGCCTTGGCCAGCGGTGGGTCCGTCTTGTAGCCGGCTGGCATTGGCTCTATCAGACACAGGGGAAGCTTCTGGCAGCTTCTCACAGAAGCTACCCCGCTACCAAAACCTTGCCACGCAAAACCAACACAACAACCAACTTAAGTTTGGTCAAAAAAATAAAGCTGCTACATGTCAATTTTATTTCTCTGCCATACTGGAAAATCCATGTGTAGCATAATTTACAGAGATAGGTATAAGCTTGAACATTTTTTTTCTTTTTCCAGAGAATATTTTTTCCCATAGAAAATAGTATTTACCTTTGCTATTTGAAAACACAGCAGCACTGCTTCTTCCTGAAATGGAGGAGTAATGGTGGCTAGCTGCAGTCTTTACTGCACATTAGCAGAAGATTATGACACAAGCATTGCTCAAATACAGTAACTGTATAAAGAGGAGACATGTTTTCAGTTTCAATTTCCATTCTTGAGATGTTGTTTCTGTAAAAAACAAAACTCAGATTAGGGGAAAAACAGATTTGATATTTGGATTTAGAGACAACAACCAACACTCTGTTGTCTAGAGTTCAGTAAATCATTCTAGCTAGCTCTGAGCTTGAAAGGGGTATGCAAAATTTGGTGTGAGAATATTTCCCAGGGTGATTTTGTTTTGTTTGTTTTCCCCCAGGAGAATAATTGTTATGAATCTACAGGCAATTATATATTTTTATAAAAAAACCCTTTTTATTAAATTGAACTAGTTTTCCCTGGATAAATATCGTTGTAAACTTGTATTCAAGGTATGTAAGCTTTCAGAGAAGACCTTCTGAAAATGATTAGATTTCAGGTATGTGACTTAAGTAGAGTTATGATCATTTCTCATCATCTGTGTTTTTACATCTATTGCAAAAGCTTAAATGGGATATGAGAGGTGGATAGGTCTTCAGCTGGGTCTTCCATGTAGAAGTAAATTTTATTTGCAGCTGGAAAACAAGAACTTGCTCCACTCCAGTTTGCTTATATTGATGGATAATCTTTACACTTTTTATGACCCTTGAAAATGTGATGCTTTTCCATCCTCAGCTAGATATATTCATGAGTAATGGCACAAAGAAGAACATGCTCTAGATCTCCACTGTATGTCATGCTTGTACAGATATGAAAATATTTGAAATATATGAGGAAAGTACTGTTATGGCACTATAAACACTAGTGATTTTTTCCTTAAGTCAAGAAATAAGACAATAAATGTCTAAAATAATAGGAATAAATATACTCATGTGTACGAGAACACAGATAATGTGTAAAAAATGGTGGAAAAATACAGAGGCTCATTCAGCTACATTGTGTATGTATGAGAGAGAGAAAGACTACTGAGCTGTACACACTACAGCATGCTCGAAGCCTAGAGGAGATGAGCCAAGGACTCTGGATGCAACAGGAACCAACAGGGTAACACTGGGAAGATACATCAAAAGAATTCCAGCCACCCCAGCCATTAAGTCAGCCTCATCAGGGGCACAACTGAATTGCCTCTACGCAAACAAACGGAGCATGGGGAACAAACAAGAGGGGATGGAAACATGTGTGTGCCTGCAAGGCTGTGACCTTACTGGCATTACAGAGATGTGGTGGGATAGCTCCTATGACTGGAGTGTTGGGATGGAAGGGTACAGGCTCTTTAGGAAGGACGGGCAGGGTAGGCGAGGAGGGGGCATTGCCCTATACATCAATGACCAGCTGGAGTGCATGGAGCTCCACCTGGGGATGGATGAGGAGCTGACCGAGAGTTTATGGTTCAGGATTAAAGGGAGGGCTGGGGCAGGGGACATCATAGCAGGGGTCTGCTACAGGCCACCTGACTAGGGGGACCAAGCAGATGAAGCCCTCTATAGGCAGATAGGAGCAGCCTCACGCTCACAAGCCCTGGTCCTTATGGGGGACTTCAACCACCTCGACATCTGTTGGAGGGACAACGCAGCAGAACACAAGCAATCCTGAAAGTTCCTGGAATGTGTTGATGACAACTTTATCCTCCAAGTGACAGAGGAGCCCACGAGGAGAGGTGCCATGCTGGACGTTATTCTCACCAATAAGGAGGGCCTGGTAGGGGGTGTGAAGCTCAAGGGCAGCCTTGGCTGCAGTGACCACGAAATGGTGGAATTCAGGATCCTCAGGGCAGTGAGGAGGGCACACAGCAAGCTCACTGCCCTGGACTTCAGGAGAGTGGACTTTGGCCTCTTCAGAGATCGGCTTGGTAGAACACCATGGGACAAAGCCTGGAAGGAAGAGGGGCCCAAGACAGCTGGCTAATATTCAAGGGTCACCTCCTCCAAGCTCAGGAGAGATGCATCCCAGCAAAGAGGAAGTCAGGCAAAAACACTGAGAGGCCTGCATGGATGAACAAGGAGCTCCTGGGCAAAGTCAAACACAAAAAAGGAAGCCTACAGAGAGTGGAAGCAAGGGCAGGTAGCCTGGGAGGAATACAGAGAAACTGTCCAAGCAGCCAGAGATCAGGTTAGGAAAGCCAAAGCCCTGATAGAATTAAATCTGGCCAGGGATGTCAAGGACAACAAGAAAAGCTTCTATAGGTAGGTTAGTGAGAAAAGGAGGACGAGGGAAAATGTGGGTCACCTCTGGAATGAAACGGGTGACCTGGTTACCCAGGATATGGAGAAGGCTGAGGTACTCAATGACTTCTTTGCCTCAGTCTTCACCAGCAAGTGCTTGAGCCACACCACCCAGGTCACAGAAGGCAGGGACTGGGAGAATGCAGAACCGCATTCTTCCCAGGAGAAGATCAGGTTCGAGAATATCCAAGGAACCTGAAGGTGCACAAGTCCATGGGACCTGCTGAGTTGCATCCACGGATCTTGAGGGAACTGGTGGATGAAGTGGCCAGGCCACTCGCCATCATATTTGAGAAGTCCTGGCAGTCCGGTGAAGTTCCCACTGTCTGGAAAAGGGGAAACATAACCCCCATTTTTAGGAATGGTAAAAAGGAAGACCCAGGGAGCTACAGGCCGGTCAGTCTCACCTCCGTGCCTGGCAAGAGCACGGAGCAGACCCTCCTGGAGACTATGCTCAGGCACATGGAAGATAAGGAGGTGATTGGTGACAGCCAACACGGCTTCACTAAGGGCAAATCGTGCCTGACAAACTTGGTGGCCTTCTATGATGCGGTTACAGTGTTGGTGGACAAGGGAAGGGCAACTGACCTCATCTGCCTGGACTTGTGCAAGGCATTTGACACTGTCCCGCACGACATCCTCATCTCTAAATTGGAGAGACATGGATTCGATGGATGGACCACTTGGTGGAATTGGCTGGATGGTCACACTCAAAGAGTTGTGGTCAATGGCTCAATGTCCAAATGGAGAACAGTGACGAGTGGCGTTGCTCTGGGGTTGGTACTGGGACCGGCACTGTTTAACATCTTTGTCGGCGACATGGACAGTGGGATCGAGTGCACCCTCAGCAAGTTTGCTGACGACACCAAGCTGTGTGGTGTGGTCGACACGCTGGAGGGAAGGGATGCCGTCCAGAGGGACCTTGACAGGCTGGAGAGGTGGGCCCGTGAGAACTGCATGAAGTTCAATAAGGCCAAGTGCAAGGTCCTGCACGTGTGTCGGGGCAATCCCAAGCATGACTATAGGCTGGGCGAGGAATGGATTGAGAGCAGCCCCAAGCAGAAGGACTTGTGGGTAATGATTGATGAGAGGCTCAGCATGAGCCGGCAGTGTGCGCTTGCAGCCCAGAAAGCCAACCGTGTCCTGGGCTGCATCAAAAGCAGCGTGACCAGCAGGTCGAGGGAGGTGATCCTGCCTTTCTACTCCGCTCTGGTGAGACCCCACCTGGAGTACTGCATCCAGCTCTGGGGTCCCCAGAACGAGAGAGACATGGACCTGTTGGAGCAAGTCCAGAAGAGGCCACGAAGCTGATCAGAGGGCTGGAGCATGTCTCCTATGAGGACAGGCTGAGAGAGTTGGGATTTTTCAGCCTGGAGAAGACAAGGCTCTGTGGAGTTCTAATTGCGGCCTTCCAGTACCTGAAGGGGCTACAGGAAAGATGGTGAGGGACTGTTTATCAGGGAGTGTAGTGACAGGACAAGGCATAATGGGTTCAAGCTGAATGAGGGTTGATTTAGATTAGATATAATGAAGAAATTCTTTACTGTTAGAGTGGTGAGGCCTTGGCACAGGTTGCCCAGAGAGGTTGTGGATGCCCCTGGATCCCTGGAAGTGTTTATGGCCACGTTGGATGGGGCTTTGGACAGCCTGGTCTAGTGGAGTGTGTCCCTGCCCGCAGCAGGGGGGTTGGAACTAGATGGTCTTTGAGGTCCTTTCCAATCCAAACCATTCTATGATTCCATGATTCTATGAAAATCAAACTGAAACTTAAACTAAACTAAGAGTGTATCTCTCTAATGATCCTGTTGCATGAAAAGCTGGTGAAGAGTCGTCAAAACAGAGTAATATGTGTCTTCCTTAAACATGCAGAGATATGGGGATCAGAAAAAGAGCAGTCGAACTGTAGAAGTAGTATTAACGGGAAAAACTTCTTAAGAGAGCTGCAAAAAATCAATTCCTGAGGCAACTATGAGTAGGAATTTCAGCAACCTGCCTCATTCAACATGGATGTAGAAGCTGTTCCTCAGCAGTAAAATACAAAAAAGAATTACTCAGCTCTAAGAAAGACCCATCAGACTTGTGTGAATGGTCTTACAGCTCCACGACTTTGTAGTACTTCAGAAAATGAAAAAGGTGGTCTGCTACAGGACAGTCAATAAAAGAAAAAAAAAAGAGAGAGAGAGAAAATACACGGATTATGTACCATACTAATAGACTGCCAAATGACATCATTGTTAACTACCCAGCAACAACAAATAATGTTATGGAGGTAAAGAGAGCATTTGCTATATCAAAAGAGACTCATGGAGCATCTTGGAGACAAGGGCCATAAAGCCATTCTGTTTCTTTTCTGTTTATGGGTCAGACTTCTATAGGTGTATGGGTGTATAGAAAGTGTCAAGAAGTTCCTATTTTGCCTCTGTACCTAGAAACAGGAAGGATGCAACTTCATAATACTTCATCCAAATCACTTATAAAATGATTCAGAAAAGAGTTGATGTAAGTGAAAAGATTAAAAAAAAGCATAAATGCCAAATACTTCATTGGTGTTGAAGGATAAGAAAAGTGCAATAAGGGCTGAAAAAAACAAGACGTGAGGAAGTGGCAGACGATATTGATGGAAAAGACTTAATATTACATTTTGTCAATTTTGGTTTTTAGATAAATCAGTAACAAGTTCCTTAGAGACAGAAACAGAGGAAGAAGTGAACTATCTGAGGGTTAAAATTAATCATAATAAAGAATCTACTGGGACTGAAGATGGAGTATTAAGTAAGATTAGGAAAGTTGTTCTTTACAAATAGGTAAAGCAGAACCAAAGACAAAAAAGAACATTTTCTACTGATGAAAGTCAAGCTGGTTTTTGGATTTTTGAAGTAAATCATAGCAGAGACCCTGCAGTCAGAGTAAATAGCCTTACAATCAATTAACCTGTTCTAATTAACATTGAAGAAATGGTTAATTTATTACATTTACTATTCTCAATTAATGAACATATTATCTTGCAAATGAATTTCTTTAACAAGTTTCTTTGATTAAGTCTCAGGCTTTGAATTCACATTTTAATTTGGCTATATGGGTGAAAAATGTGGGTATGCAAATGTAAAACAACATGGTTTGGCATTTAAAACAATTTACTTAAAGAGATTCAACACAGAAAACATCTGTTTATTATTTCACAATTGTAACTGCAGTAAACAGCATAGAAGCTTCTATGCAGAATTTGAAAAGTACTTGAATATTTTAACAGCAGGAAAACACATTACACTCTCCAGATAATATTCCCTGATTAAACTGAGGCATTCTTTCCTCTTTGAAAAAGAAAAAAAAAAAAAAAGAAGAAGAAAGAAAAATCTATTATAAACAATTACTCAAGAAATATTGCTAAAAAGCATTGGCTTTAATACTTATCCTTTATCGCCAACCTCCCCACAGGCAGTACACTTAAAGTTGCCAAGTGGGTTTCTATGGCTGGAAACCAGGCTGTGTTCCTTCCTTTTAGCAAACCAAAGTCTTACTTTTGTATACGGTTAGGTGATTGAATGACCTGACCTTCTAGGACTTCTTTCTTTGCTGTTTTCTGATGTTATTGCATTGAGGATTTTTCATTCAGGTGTAGTCATTCAGAAGAAACTGATGTGGCAAACACCCAAGACTGCAGAAGAAGCAAGTCCCTTGCCTAACTCAGTGTAGTTAACAGGATTAAGTGGTATACCTTTAGATAGTCTGTGGCCCTCTGCTGGGATTTTATAGAATAAAAACATCTGCAGATCATGCTTGAGAATTTGTGGGTTATGTTTTTATGCAGAGAGATCTTATGCTATCACTCATAACTCATTGTCATGTATGGATCTTGGCAACAACAATAAATTCAGTATTTGTGAACAAAGCTTCCACATACTCTTAAGAGTAGGGAAAAAAATAATGCATAGCATCCTGAGCAGGTTTTGGCTGGGATAGAGTTAATTTTCTTCACAGTAGTTAGTATGGGTCCATGTGTTGGATCTGTGCTGGACACAGTGTTGGTAACACCGGGATGTTTCTGTTCCTGCTGAGCAGTGCTCACACAGAGCCAGGGCCTTTTCTGCTCCTCACACCACCCCACCAGCGAGTGGGCTGGGGGTGCACAAGGAGTTGGGAGGGGACACAGCCAGGACAGCTGACCCCAATGACCACAGGGATATTCCACACCATGTGATGTCATGCTCGGCATTTAAAGGACTAGGGGAAGAGGAAGGAAGGAAGAAGATGTTCAGAGTGATGGCGTTTGTCTCCCCAAGTCACCGTTACACGTGATGGAGCCCTGCTTTCCTGGAGATGGCTGAACACCTGCCTGCCATGGGCAGTGGGGAATGAATTCCTTGCCTTGCTTTGCTTGCGCATGCGGCTTTTGCATTATCTATTAAGCTGTCTTTACCTCAACCCACGAGTTTTCTCACTTTCGCTCTTCAGATTTTCTCCCCCATCCTGCTGTGGGGTGAGTGAGCGGCTGCGTGAGGCTGAGCTGCTGGCTGGCGTTAAATCACAACACATCCATAACGCTCAAGTACCAACATGATTTTAATTTTAAGATTTTTTCCTTAATTTCCAGAAATATTTCACACACTAGGGAGGATTACAAGAAGCAAGGGGAAAAAAAATTGCAGATGAGGTGGATCTGAGAAAAGTTAAATATTTGAAATTGAGAACATCAGTGATCCAGCATTCCACCAAAAGGTGGAAGATAAGATTTAAGAAGAAATGTAAAACTCTGAGTAAAAGGCACTCCAGAAAAAGGAATGCTAAGTGATTCTAATTCAGTGATGTATCCTCTCAGCAGAGTATATGCAGTTTTATCATCTTCTCACGTTTTTCATGTTTTTTATTATCACTATATGAAAAGTTTTGACAAGTTTTCTTGCTTTTGACCTCACCTGAAAACAGCTTTCCTCTGAAAAGATCAGTCACTTTTCTGTTAAAATCGATGGGAACTCTCTGACTGGAACAAGTGAAGAGGTTATCTGCTACCTATTTTATAAAATATACACCGTGGCAGCAGTCATATCTGTACTGGGGGTCAGCTACCAGTTCTCCTGGAAGAAATGGAGTAATGGGAAACATCTTTTACAGAGAATCCAGAGCTCTGTTGTTTGTGTTTGTTCTATAAATGGCCCATTAAACAGTGGCTTTATATTTTCATGAGAGTCTGGGAAAACGTTTACAATTTTTGAGACAGTGCTGATCAGCTGTCTAGAGTTTTTGAGGATGAGAACGGGATCCTTCCCACGACTACCTTCCTTGTCTGAGAGATTGCCATGAGGTTCAGTTAACCTGTGCAAATGGATGGAAACCTTTACTGAACTGAACAGCAATTCTTTCCGTTTGTACCTTCATTATTCTGATGCTTTTCATTTAAAAACTTAGAGACACAGATAAGTCTATTTTAGACAACCTCTCTCGTTTCTGTTGATAACTTTTGCTCTCCTGATTTTTCTGTGAATGTGAGATGTCAATTTTTGTGTATTTTTTGTAACTTAAATATTTTTAAATGTAATCATGACTCAATCTGAATCAAGATGGAATTTTATCTATCATTTTAACTTTACCTGACTGCTTCTTGTACAGCGTGAGAGCTTATCACCTTTCCATTTTAGTACAATCCAAAACAAATCCCTGCAGTTTCTAGCCATAATGAAGAGAAGTTGCCGTCCTCTTATAACTGTGGTACTAATCATTCAAAGCATCATGGCACAATCCTTAGCTTCTGCGTAAGCATGCAAGAGCAGACGTTAGCTGAAATAGCCAGCAGCACTGCAAGCCTGGCACCACAGCTGTGCTTCTACCATTAATTAAGCAAATAAGAATACACTTAACTTCCCAGGTTCTTCTTGTGTGTTAGCAATTACAGCAAGTATTTTTGTATTGATTAGAATTGACCAGAAAGAAGTAGCTGAAATCTTTTTTTATAGTATCACTTTGCTGCATTCGAATTAAAATTTATGGTAGAAAAATACAAATTTGGATATTAATTTTTTGAGTGAAAGGACCTCAAATTTCAAAACTTTTTGTCATAATATTCTGTTTCGATACTTTTAAAGTAAAATTTGATTATCATGTTGACATTTTATTTTGAATTATGTACTTAATGATATTTAAGGATTTTACAGAAAATGCTAAAATTAATGAAGGTATTCCTATCCACAAAAAGATCAACATATCTACCAGGTACAAGACACAATACATACCTGCAATTTCAATAATCTATGTAGATGATTGGCTAAAATCAACTCTCTTATATAATTATCTGTACATTGCTGACAAAAAATTTTTTCCCAGAAGTTTGTGATAGAAGGTCTTATGGTTAAATCAAAATAAAAATCATAGAATCATAGAATCATAGGGTGGTTTGGATTAGAAAGGACCTCAAAGACCATCTAGTTCCAACCCCCCTGCTGCGGGCAGGGACACACTCCACTAGACCAGGCTGTCCAAAGCCCCATCCAACGTGGCCATAAACACTTCCAGGGATCCAGGGGCATCCACAACCTCTCTGGGCAACCTGTGCCAAGGCCTCACCACTCTAACAGTAAAGAATTTCTTCATTATATCTAATCTAAATCAACCCTCATTCAGCTTGAACCCATTATGCCTTGTCCTGTCACTACACTCCCTGATAAACAGTCCCTCACCATCTTTCCTGTAGCCCCTTCAGGTACTGGAAGGCCGCAATTAGAACTCCACAGAGCCTTGTCTTCTCCAGGCTGAAAAATCCCAACTCTCTCAGCCTGTCCTCATAGGAGACATGCTCCAGCCCTCTGATCAGCTTCGTGGCCTCTTCTGGACTTGCTCCAACAGGTCCATGTCTCTCTCGTTCTGGGGACCCCAGAGCTGGATGCAGTACTCCAGGTGGGGTCTCACCAGAGCGGAGTAGAAAGGCAGGATCACCTCCCTCGACCTGCTGGTCACGCTGCTTTTGATGCAGCCCAGGACACAGTTGGCTTTCTGGGCTGCAAGCGCACACTGCCGGCTCATGCTGAGCCTCTCATCAATCATTACCCACAAGTCCTTCTGCTTGGGGCTGCTCTCAATCCATTCCTCGCCCAGCCTATAGTCATGCTTGGGATTGCCCCGACACACGTGCAGGACCTTGCACTTGGCCTTATTGAACTTCATGCAGTTCTCACGGGCCCACCTCTCCAGCCTGTCAAGGTCCCTCTGGACGGCATCCCTTCCCTCCAGCGTGTCGACCACACCACACAGCTTGGTGTCGTCAGCAAACTTGCTGAGGGTGCACTCGATCCCACTGTCCATGTCGCCGACAAAGATGTTAAACAGTGCCGGTCCCAGTACCAACCCCAGAGCAACGCCACTCGTCACTGTTCTCCATTTGGACATTGAGCCATTGACCACAACTCTTTGAGTGTGACCATCCAGCCAATTCCACCAAGTGGTCCATCCATCGAATCCATGTCTCTCCAATTTAGAGATGAGGATGTCGTGCGGGACAGTGTCAAATGCCTTGCACAAGTCCAGGCAGATGAGGTCAGTTGCCCTTCCCTTGTCCACCAACACTGTAACCGCATCATAGAAGGCCACCAAGTTTGTCAGGCACGATTTGCCCTTAGTGAAGCCGTGTTGGCTGTCACCAATCACCTCCTTATCTTCCATGTGCCTGAGCATAGTCTCCAGGAGGGTCTGCTCCGTGCTCTTGCCAGGCACGGAGGTGAGACTGACCGGCCTGTAGCTCCCTGGGTCTTCCTTTTTACCATTCCTAAAAATGGGGGTTATGTTTCCCCTTTTCCAGACAGTGGGAACTTCACCGGACTGCCAGGACTTCTCAAATATGATGGCGAGTGGCCTGGCCACTTCATCCACCAGTTCCCTCAAGATCCGTGGATGCAACTCAGCAGGTCCCATGGACTTGTGCACCTTCAGGTTCCTTGGATATTCTCGAACCTGATCTTCTCCTGGGAAGAATGCGGTTCTGCATTCTCCCAGTCCCTGCCTTCTGTGACCTGGGTGGTGTGGCTCAAGCACTTGCTGGTGAAGACTGAGGCAAAGAAGTCATTGAGTACCTCAGCCTTCTCCATATCCTGGGTAACCAGGTCACCCGTTTCATTCCAGAGGTGACCCACATTTTCCCTCGCCCTCCTTTTCTCACTAACCTACCTATAGAAGCTTTTCTTGTTGTCCTTGACATCCCTGGCCAGATTTAATTCTATCAGGGCTTTGGCTTTCCTAACCTTTTTTCTACCCACTTATTCTTCTAAATCTTTGCTCACTGCTTTCACCAATAGTCATGTGTTGATTCTACTCCCTCTATAAAACATAAATCTTCTGCATAAGTAAAGAACTTTCTACAATTATGTCACTATTCTCTGAAAATATTTTCCAGCACATTATGATCTTGAAAATTCATACTCATCAAACACTAGAAACTGCAGTGAGGAGAAGAAAAAATATTTAGTTCATAGAATTACAAAGCAAGTTACTTTGACATATTTTTGTGCTCTCAATTTTAAAGTAAGATTTCCCTATGATTAGTTGGTCTGTAATTTTTTACCCTTCTTCACCTTCACCTCATCACTATTAAATTCTTTATCTGGTGTCCAAAATGTTGCTTAGACATTCCAGAGAAATATCTCTTCTGTATATGAGGATTTACATTTGAAAAAAAATCCATTGAAATAAATTAATTTTCAATGACAGGGTTAAATTCAAATGCAGCAAACACATCCTTTATCCAAATAGAGGTGTGTACATAGTTATGTATGTGTAAACTAGTCACTAAACCCTAAACTTATGAGGACATATTAATGTTCAACCACAAATTTGTTCCCAAATATATTAAAAATTGTTTCCCTGAATATTCAACATAAGAATCAAAAATTTTATTTAAAGTTTTAATTTTAAATTTAGTACTTTATTAAGTCATACACTCCCTGTGAAATTCTGCCATAGCTCCTATTAGTCATTAAATGTAGTGAATATTCCACAAATCAGGGGAAGGAGCATGCCATTTTTGGTAGGGTAGAATAATTCTTTTCTTTGTCATACTTGTGCATTGTAGGTGCTCTTGTCTCTCCCAGACAAACAGGTAACTGAGGCCATGAAGGGCTGCAGGTCAGCACTACAACCACAGGTTTATTAGTGAATGATAGGGTCCCCTTATGCAGTAATTAAGATTTACACTCTTCTATTTTGCTTAATGGATTCCATTCAGTTTTGTAAATTTTCCCAGTCCTCCCTATGTAATGAATACTGGGACCTATTAGCAGGTGAACCTTCTAACCTGTAAGTCAGTTCCTCTTGTCCTAGAAGGAAAGTCCATCCATATAGTTGCAATAAAGACCACTTTACCTCTGGAGGTAGCCATTTGTCTTTTTCCACTGCGAACCCCAACCACAAAAGTCAACCAGCTGTGAATAATGAGCATTTCTCAGCCTTTTAAGACCTGAAATGACATTTGCTGAATGATCAAGGTGGGAATGCTTATGCAGCTATCAGCCTCTGCTGCATATTTGAGACATAAGCTGCTAAAGAGCAAAACATGAGACCAGCTCAAATGTTCTAGCAGTAATGATGCTTTCCTGAAAGCCTTTGTAATGTTTTTTGTATCTTTGGTTGGTTGGTTGGTTGGTTGGTTGGTTGGTTGGGGTTTTTTTACCCTAATACACTGAAGTATGAATCATGGCAGCTGTAACAGAAGAGCAAGTACCAGTCTGCACAATCTGCTAAAAGCTTGCGACCTCCAGGAAAAGATGGACTGAATAATTGTTGATAGTAAAATCTTGAGTTTCCAGAGTCAGACAAAGCCCACTAATCACCAGGCTGTGAGGAATCACTAGCCTGCAGGTTGAGGTCCAGATCCATAAGACCCACAGGCATGAGCTGGAGACAGGCACTTCTGAGGGTCAGGCAGAGTCTGAAGCCCTGGGACTAAGCTTCAATGGTAATCCTGCACCTGTGAGCAGCAGGTGGGGGGTGAAGGTCCCAGGTGAGGTCTACTAGTCCTGGCATAACTCTGGGTGCTGGCATAGCTCATACCTCACAGCAATTAAGATATTTGCAAGGAACAACACATATAAATAGTACACCCCAGTGATATCCTGTAGCAGGGTATTTCTGATCCCTCCTTAAATCCAACCTCATATACACAGTGATCATGTAATAATTTGTCACAGTGCAAACCTAAACTAGTTTAATAGGGTAGCTTTTTTCTCATGTACTCTATGAATTATAAAAAAAAGACAACTCTCAATCAAACATATTTTCTTGATGAGACAATTTGAAATGAGAGGACTTAAATTTTCTTCTGTGCCTTGATCTTGTCCACTGTGTCATTGTATTTTGGTGCACTAACCTCAAACATTTTTCTGATCTGCAAAACCACAATACATTGTGCCAACATCTCTAGGAAACTCTCCTTTCAGTTCCTTCTTAGGTTCAGTTATAGATCTGAGTTACAGCTCTGCTTCTCTGTTATATACATGAAGATTCTCTGTTATATACAAAGAAAAAAGAATCTGCAGTAATGGCCATTATGGCTATGCCTCTGCAAGCAAAAAAGATACAACTTGTTTTTACAAATAATCAAAACTTTTTTATTATTTGATGTACCTTGATGCAATTGATTTGAAGTACCTTGATAAAATTGGGAAATGACCTCCTTCTGTCTTAAGACTGTTCATGTCAGACTGTCCATTGTCTCTGGACAGCATAGATCCTAAAAGTTAAGTTTATATTGCTCTTGCTTTGCTTTCCTTTGTGAAATTTATTTACTCTTAGTCAGAAAATTCAGTGGTCTGCTGAAGTACAAAGGTTGTGTGGTTTATAATCTTAAGACTTCAGAAGGTCCTCAGTTGTTAACTTATCTCTGACTTCCAAGCAAGCCTCTGAGTGTTCTTCTATCACTTATGAAATCACAGATACCACTTTACGCTGATTTTTTTTTTCTCCCAAGCTTTATCATATTTCTCATTTGTTTCATATTTACATAAACAGAGCTCTTATGAGTCTATCTTAAATGATTTTCAAGAAGATTTATACTGCTCATTTGTATTTCCATATCACTGCTGATACAAGGTAATTTGCAGAGGTAAACAGAAGGGGTATGTAATAGATTGTTCCTAATTATTACAGACAAACAAAGTGTGTAAAAAGAACACAGAATAAATGAAAATGATGAAAGAGAACTGGCAGAATTCATTTAAATGTACTTATATTTTTCTCAACAATAATACTAATCTTCCATTAGGAAAGCTGTAGATGTGGGTAAATGTATATACAATAATTTTCCTATTATCTTTGTCATTATTTCAGCAGAAAGTTATCCCATTGCAGTATGATGAATATTTTTAGCTCTGTCTTCTCCTCACCTTTTAAGGATAATGTGTAGGGTAAAAAGTAAACAATTGAGCAGCTTTGTAATATTCTAAGGGTTCCTAAATGTTTTAGAATTACTTTCAAATCAAGGCCTACTGCAAAATTAGATATCACAGGCTCATGTCCAATTTTCTGATTGTCTATGACATGTTCTGGGACTTTGCATTTGGTTTGTATAATCGCAGAGGTAGGAAATGCATTATTTTAATGTGTTTAAAGTGTTTTCAGATTAGACTTGTCTAGAGAACCAAGCATACTCTCCTGGTGAAGCAAAGGTGGTGGCAAGGAAAAAGTACTCCCAGAGCTCCCATATTGTCTATGAAAAAGGTGTTAACAGGCCCTGAACCTTATGATCCACAGTGAGATAACAAATTTAATGAAGAGAACAAAAATTTCATGCCATCAATCAAACCAATGACCTCCTGTTCAGAACCTCATTCAGATCTACGCTATGTTGTACAGCTCTAGAAAACCGAGAGAAAAAAAAAGTTTTAGCTATTCCTATTAGGATCACTTCAAATGTATGCAGAAGTTTAATGAATGTAAAAAAAGGCCTTTGCATACAGAATGCTCTAGTGATTCAATTACTTCTGAAAAGTGTTGAATACCCTTGGAACAAACATAGGTTATGCTTATTTCTAATTATCAAGTTTCTTCATCTTATTAAAATAAATACATGCTGATTCATTCATATCTAGCACAAAAATACTACTTTTTGGTCAGTTAATACATGAAACAGAACAAAACCCACAAAGAATAGAAAAGTTGCATATTTCCGTATTACTTTAAAAGCTTGAAGTTTTCGTATTGACATGACAGACTGACCACCTGTTTTATCTAAGGGTCTATCTGAGATATACTAATATTTTCTCCTTTCAGATGAAGCATTCTACTAGGTCACTGAAGAACCAGGTGTTATCAACTTAAAATAGAAGTACACTTAGAGAAGAACTGGTATGCAAGTCTGAAAATGAAAAGGTTATTGTTTCTGATGAAACAAAGTTTCAACTTGCTTACTTCGAAATTTTCTACTTATGTAGACAAGAGGTAGAGGAATCCAATCACTAGTTTTGCCTTTCATGCATTAAAATGTGTCTGTACTAGATCTGAAGACTTCAACTTTTTGCAGTGCAAGTCTTAATAATTTTTTTCAAGATTATGAAAAAAGTAGTCAGAGAATAAGCATTTGCTTTTAGACCATACAATGCAAACACAATGTGTCCTATTCTGTAAACATGCCTCTGTACATTTATACATATACAGCGACAACACATCAAATGTTCTTTTCTGTTACCTTAAAGTACTGGGGGAACTGGCTTGTGACTCTTCTTAAGGAGTCTCTTCAGAATAATAAACCACACTGACTTAGATCCAAAGAAGAACCTTGGAGAGAAAAGTGTGGAAGGAAGAGTGTGACACTCTGTGTGTGTGTGTGTATGTAAGTGTGCGTGCGTGTGTGTGTGTGTACATGTGTAGGTATATGCATTCCTAGCTAAAGTCTGAAGGTGACCCACTATTTTTCCCAAATCTCAGTTATTACAAAGATCTTTCTGTTGTGCTGTACCTGCCAAGGTTTGTCTGGTATTCACAGAGCCTAAGCTAAACTGAGTTAGATGATAAAGAACTTTCTTGTAATTGAGTGACATCACAGTCTAAAACAGCTCAGGCCAATGCAGGTTTTGAGCCCCTGCACTATGTCTTCTATAATGGTATAAAATCTTAATGCAGTCTAAATAACTTATTTGAGCGACAGTCTCCAATGCTTCCATTGACTAAATGATGGAAGTGTATTGATCCTTTAAAAGACATCAGTTCATCAGGTACTCTGCAGTTTAAAGCATGTGTATTTATGGTACTGTGATGTTCTATGTGAATAAGCAACAATTTATTCAAAGATCTTCAGAATGTCAATGGGACAGAATTTAATATTTTGCTGGGATGTCCCTTTCCCTCTGCTCATTTTTGGAAATGGACTATAGTAATGCTTGATTTTTTTATTACATGTTAACTTCTTCATGCACTTCTCTTTCTTGTTAAGTAATTAAAATGACTGAATAGTGAAGGTTAATTCTAATTAGCAGGTTTGTGGTTTTACTTACCTTAAGCGAGTTTCTTATACATTTTGCATCTTACTGTGAATGCTATTGATTTAATCAAACTCAGTGTTGTTATTTGGCATGCATCTAGTAACAAATGTGATGGTTTAGCACCTTTTTTTTTTCATTCTCACACTTTTGAGATTCTTTTAGCTAATGAAATCCATAGTGCTGCATATTTGATAGCTATTTCTGTGCTATACACAAATAAGCCAGCTTGCTGAAAAGAAGTACCAGAAAAAATCTACTTTGAAGATGAACAACATGCCTATATCATTTCATGTCACAAGTGTCAATGAATGTGATATGGAACAATATTATTTTGATAGTGGTACAATTCTAGTCTTGGTCACCCATCTTGGGTGCTCCGTTGAGTCCCTACCATCACCCTCCTCAACAAAACTAGGAAAGTCCTCTTAGTGTGACTCTCATACTCTAAAAGGGCTGGTGGCAGACAATAGCTCACCTCTCAAGCAGATACTAGGTGAGAAAAGAATTACCTGTGGATTTAGAGAGGAGGATGTGCTGGAGTGGATATTATGTGCTAGAGGAAATAAGAGACTAAGAAGGAATTTCAGCTTGTGTTGTAGGACAAAGCTTCACTGTGGAAAGCCCCAGCATCTGATACAGTAAGTAAGCTATTCTCCAAAAGATAAATGTCAATATGATGTTTATTTTCATATGATAATTTTGCAAGTGATGACTGACTTAGTATTTATTTTTTTTTTTTATAACTTATGGTCTAGTTGCGTTAATTTAGAACTGCAAATGGTGAGAGTACCTTGGAGTTATGAGCCCTGGGTTTTTTGCCCCAGGTGTGACAAAGTGAGAGTAAGTATTCTGCTGCTTATGTTGAGCTTCTTGTCCCCCAACACCCCAAGTCCTTCTCCTCAGGGCTGCTCTCAATCTATTCTCCACCTAGCCTGTAGTTGTGCTTGGGATTGCACCAGCCCACGTGCAGGACCTTGCATTTGACCTTGTTGAACTTCATGCAGTTTGCATGGGCCCACCTCTCCAGCCTGACAAGGTCCCTCTGGATGGCATCCCTTCCCTCCAGCGTGTCGACCGCACCACACAGCTTGGTGTCGTCAGCAAACTTGCTGAGGGTGCATTCGATCTCACTGTCCATGTCGCCATCAAAGATGTTAAACAGTGCCGGTCCCAATAGTGACCCCTGAGGAACACCACTCGTCACTGATATATACCTCGAGGTTCTTGTCTCAGTTCTGTTGCCTTGAACAAGGGCTAAGTAATGTCAGACTTGGGTACTACAGTTGATGAATGTCTTAACTTTAATTATTCGTCCCCTGTCCTAAAAAACAAAAGTTTCAGAAGATTGGGTAGCTATTTATTTTGCAGTCATTTAAGGTTTTCAGATTAGGAGAATGTTTGCTGGGTCTCTTTTATGTACTTCAGAAGTTAGAGCACACGTTTTTGAAGATTCTGGGTATACACACTTGCAGGTAGGGGTTACGATTCTGGTATCAAATACTTCGAGCAAAATAAAGTATAGTTAATAGGTTTTCTTCACCCTCTATTTTCTCTCTCCAAATACTCAATGTCTGGGTATCTCCTGAGTATTCCAGTTTTCATTGTTTTAATGGCACTGTTTGGTAGAGAAACAGAATTTCTCCAGTAAAGGAGGACAGTGGCAATGTATTTCACTCAGACTGATCTAGCAGGCCTCTTTAAAATGATTCCTACCTAGCTATTACACAGTTAATGAAATGTACAAGCAGCATCGGGCAGGATGATTGCAGAAGCAAGGAAGTTGCTGAAATGAATGTTTTTATTATAATGTTTCTTGAACATTTGTAACACCACTTCTGACTAGTTATGAATGCTATAAGGCAAAACTTGAATGAAGAATAAAAATCAAACTGATGTATGCTTGAAACGGTCTTCTTATGTAACTTGGGTTTGAACCAAACAAATGCGGTTTTCCTAACAAGCGCTTGCAATGTTTAACTAAAATTTATCTGAACACAGTAGTACACATCTTGGCATGAGAAATCTCACTGCTGTGTTAAGCTTTATATTAGTAGCCTTGGCACATTTAATAAAATACTTCCATAAATTTGGAACAAAGCTGTTGTTGTGGAGATAGCTCCAAATTAGCCCTGCCAGTCTGTAATGCCGCAGTGTTAAGGAGACTGATACTTGGCATAAAATAAATGTTAAGATAGAGAAAGATTATTATATTAATGCAATGTGAGAGAACCATGCAAGCAAATCTTAATTCCTGCTTTATTGATCTTTTAAGGAACTTACAGAATGTATCACTTTTCCTGGTATACATTTACCTAAATAATCATAAGCTTTTAAAGGAGTATGCTGATATTCTAGGGTGCCCTGTGGTAACTTATCACTTGTTCTACACTTATGGAGGCAAAAATGGAGGAAAGAATTCTGGCCATCTGTAAAAATAGCTGGGATTCACCAAACCCAGATCAGTTTGAAAGTTCAGACTTGAATCAAGCACTAAAAATAAAAACAAACAAACAAACAAACAAACAAACAAAACACAGAAACCATGATGAATCTTCTCTCTCCTGAAACAGCCTTCACCCACTTCCAAAGTGATTATGCAACCCTTGCTGTGTTATCTAGTTGAAAGGAGAAATGCACATTCAAAAGAAGGGCAGGAAGTGTTGCAATAGGGAAGAGCCATTTTCACAGTGAGACATAAAATCTGTAGAATCCTGCCAATTGGTTTTGGCTTTGCATTTTATGGGAGCTGATTTAAGTAGCTCATTTCTCTCCTTTAGGTCTCTCTTAATTTGCTGCTGGGACTTTGCCAGTAAGTTCTTTCATCCTGTTTTAGTCTTACTTTTGCTAACTCTCCTTGTGCAGTGAGATGGGTGGGAATTTATTTTTTCAACCTTCACGGAAGTGAAAAGTCTGTCAAATGGATTGTACCTCTGTCCCAGGCACCAAAAAGTCCTTGAAGGTTTGACCCTTAGGCACAATCCCATTGCCCCAGCTTTAGCCATCCAGTCTGTGACACCTGTACAATCAATGGAAAGCTGTCAGGGCCATTCATCTGGAGATTAGTGCCCTAAATAGACAGGATAAACTTCTCTGGAGAATGTATGCATTCATTTCTCCAGATCATACAAGGAGTCATACATACTAATTTTTTAAAATATTTTTATTTTTTATTTATTTTTATTTTATTTTGCTGAAAGAAGACTTCTAGCCATTCCAGTCCTGAATATATTTTTGTGTGGAGCAAATCAGAATAAGTAGCATAATGAATGCAGGACTTCATGTTCAAGGGTCTCACAGGATAAGTATCCTAACTGCAGGATCTATATACAACATCTCTTCTGAGCTGGTACTTCTCCGAGACATACATAAAACTATTCATTAAAAAAAGGTGTTTAACTTCCTATTGGGTATTGAATCTGAAATATGTTTTCCCAAAGATCTCATTAATACATGAGGTGGAAAGATCCCCAGAGCCACCGAACTTTAATGTATACTTTGTAACTTCATAAATAATGTAAGAAGAATTTAATTCTGGATTCTGATACCATAATGGCCATAGAGGTTGCTTCAAAACAATAACTTTTCCTTTAACTAAATATGGACTAAAGACACCTCTTGAACATGAAAACAGAAGTGAATTTTCTCGCACAATATCGCTTTAGGCTATTAAACAACGATAAATCCTGTAAATATTTGAATGTTCTTAAGATGTGTCCTTCAAGGAAGCAAATTAAATAATGGATCTAGACACTGTGTCTCCGTGTGAATGGCAAGAGATTTGCTTTAATGTATAATAAAATGAAAAATATTGATTCTCCAAAGCCATGATGAAGGTCAAATGCTGACCCCTTTTAGTTTGGTGTAGCCCGTCTCTTCGTAAGTGTTATGTTCTGTCAGCAACTGCTTATAAAAATAGACTATAGTGAGTTATAATACTCAATAGAAGAAGGATACCATTAGTGTTTGCAGGGGCAGGGTCAATTTGCACTTCAGTACCCCAGACTTTAAATAGTCTAAAATCTTTTTAATGGAATTTTTTCTCTTTGCTGGGAAGGGAAGTTAAGTCCAGAATCTGTCGCCTTAGAATTCATATTTTGACTATAAGTATAGTTTATACTATGTTATTAATTTTGTTGATTCTAAGGCATAAGGAAAGTGAAATCATTTGTTTATGTAGATGTACATGTCCCAAGTGGCACTAATGCTAAAATATTGTTTTGAACTTTGGACAAATGTGTTGCTAATCCTCCAACCTGGCATTTTTGCATGCAGTTCTGACTCTAAAGTGATGTAATGAAAGATTGTTCTTCCTGATGCTGTACGTGGTTGCATCAACACAGACAAGTGCCTGTTTTTTGCTTCCTTATGACTTGCAGGTGGTGTGTTCCCTTTGCCAAGAGGGCTTCTCCAGCAACAGCTGTAGCATGTTGTGATAGTTAAGGGCTCACATTATTGAGTTTACTATTTATTATCTATACATCATTCTTTATTAAACAGGCTCTTTAGCCTTTTTCAGCAGTATTTTTCAATTTTTTTTTTTCCCCCTCAAAAATCTGGAAACCAATTCTCTTGCTATGTCTCACTTCTGCTATTGGTTAGAAAACCTGACATCCAGACACAGAAAGAAACAGACCTCTGGGTTCCCTGACTGTTTCTGCTGTATGGCTCAAGGAGACTGAACTCTTCTTGCACATTGCCTTCCGTTTGGCTTGAGCAATAAAAGCCAGTGTATCATGGGGCATCAGTGTTAAGCCAAGATATATGCCAGTTACAGTTATAGCTATATCTAGTCTTTCTTTCTGTCTCTGGCAATTGAAAACATTTTTCACCCACCTATTACTCCATGAAGTTGAGTAAATCCTATTTTTCAAGATCTATTCACTCCTGTACTGCCTATGTGTATCCACTGATGTGGAAGATGGCAGTGCCAATGACAAAGTTAGCATCAGCTAATGCTGGTGATGAAGTTAACCTTAGAAAGAATCAATTTGAGCCTTAGACTCAACTCCTTGAGTACAAAGCTATCTGGACTTAATTGTCCAAATAGCTTCTCCTCAATTTCCAGCTCATGCTGCTTTGTGCAGCTGTCAGAAGGCATACTTACCTAGAAGTTTTCTGGCTACATCTGTCTTGACTCCTGGGTCTGTGGGATAGATGTGATCGGTTTCTATTTGATTTAAGTAAGGGTTTTATTAAGCATAAGTTTCACCTCTATTCTATGGTAGTTTAGGGAACCAGCTTGCACCAATAACAAAATTGTCAATTATTATTTCTGAAAGTAAGTTACAAACAGAAAATCTCAAAGGTTAACTATGAGTTCGAGAAATATTAGCAGGCTGGCCCTAATACACTATGAAAGATGTGGTTCATGACATTTAGAATCATAGAATCATGGAATGACCTCAAAGATCATCTAGTTCCAAACCCCTGCTGCGGGCAGGGACACCCTCCACTAGCCCACGTTGCCCAAAGCCCCATCCAGCCTGGCCTTCAACACTGCCAGGGAGCCAGGGGCAGCCACAGCTTCTCTGGGCAGCCTGTGCCAGGGCCTTACCACCCTCACAGGGAAGAATTTCTTCATTATATCTAATCTAAATTGACCCTCCTTCAGCTTAAACCCATTATGCCTTGTCCTGTCACTACACTCCCTGATAAACAGTCCCTCACCATCTTTCCTGTAGGCCCTTCAGGTACTGTAAGGTGCTCTAAGGTATCCCCGGAGCCTTCCCTTCTCCAGGCTGAACAACCCCAACTCTCTCAGCCTGTCTTCATAGGAGAGGTGCTCCAGCCCTCTGATCAGCTTCATGGCCTCCTCTGGACTCGCTCCAACAGCTCCATGTCTCTCTTGTCCTGAGGACCCCAGAGCTGGACGCAGTACTCCAGGTGGGGTCTCACCAGAGTGGAGTAGAGGGGCAGGATCCCCTCCCTCGACCTGCTGGTCACGCTGCTTTTGATGCAGCCCAGGACACAGTTGGCTTTCTGGGCTGCAGGCGCACACTGCTGGCTCATGTTGAGCTTCTCGTCCACCAACACCCCAAGGTCCTTCTCCTCAGGGCTGCTCTCAATCCATTCTCTGCCCAGTCTGTAGTTGTGCTTGGGATTGCGCCGACCCATGTGCAGGACCTTGCACTTGGCCTTGTTGAACTTCATGCGGTTCACATGGGCCCACCTCTCCAGCCTGTCAAGGTCCCTCTGGATGGCATCCCTTCCCTCCAGCGTGTCGACCACATCACACAGCTTGGTGTCATCAGCAAACTTGCTGAGGGTGCACTCCACATCACTGACAAAGATGTTAAACAGTGCCGGTCCCAGTAGTGACCCCTGAGAAAATATTTTTGTGCTTGTACTACTTATTTTAATTTTCCTGTAGTTAGGTGCACAGGATTTTTTCAGGAGAGGTTGGGGGCTGGGAGGAGAAGTACCAAAAGTATTAAAAAGTGACAAACGTGGCTGGATATAGTGTTATGAGTACCATGTTCTCTTTGACTGATGATCAATATTTTCAGATTTTGCTGCAGTGATTACCTAGGAAACCCAGCCTTAGAGCAGATTAGAAACTTTTGCTAATTCTTGTGTTTAGTGATACTTGTATAACTGCTAACTTTAAAAATCATATTTTTCCAACTTTTTTTCTTGCATGACTGCACCTCTGGGCTTTGCATTCATTTGGAAATGTATTTAAACATGAGATTCAGTTTCTTTGCTTGAATTTTGATATTTATAAAATGCATGTAAATGATTGCATGACTGTGCTGTTAATAACCTGCTGCTGTGAAGATTTTAACACCTACTTGGCAAGAAGTGCTAAACAAGAGGAAGATGTTTTTCTAGCAACAAGGTTTAACACTTGACATTATTGACTCAAACACCACAACTCCTTGAGGCGTATGAAACAACCACATGTGTAATTCATTGTCTGTGCATAAATTACTAAGTTTATATCCTAAACTGAGGGAGGCTGAAGCAGAGCTGAACCCACTACAGTACACAATTTCTGTTGAGGAACACTAACTATAACATGTCATTTCACTGATGAATTATCATTTGACTGTAGAGATTAAATTTTGAGTGTTAATTTAGGAGAAAGTTTGATTTTCTGCAAAGGGTAATGCTACCTAGATGGTTGTCTCAGAAATAACCCAGGTTGCTGCCAGGGAGAATTTTGTTTCACCTAAAGCCAGAAGGCAGCTGTAGACTTTGCTCTTAGTCTGACCTTCCAAACAGGCATGAAAGCTGGTCAATTATTCAGTGAGTGAAAGGATATAGGTGCATGTTTTCTTTCTCCTGAGTCTCTAGCTTGCATATGCAACACAGTCTTGTCCCATGTATTTCATTTTTTCTGTTAGTCATGTCAGCTCTGCCCCTCAGTTTTGGTGACTGGCTGGTCTTTTGTGACACCTAGAAATAGAGTTCCTCTCTTTTTCTAGCTTTCACTTTTTTGCATTTCATAGTCTTTCTTCAAAAGTGAATTTCTTTATATTATTAGGGAAATATAGGAAAAAGGGTTTGGGGTTAGATCCAATGAAGGTCTTAAGTTTACAATGCAGGACATAGGCAGCTTTGAAATATCTTAATTGGAAATCACAATACCTTCTGTTTATCTGCCACCTCCTTTGTCAGTTTTCTAACAAATTCTTGACCAACTTGTGTTTTCTAACCTTGGTCTGGAAGCTTTACCACAGCTCCTCAGCCTTTGGAGTGAAAGGTAGTGAAGGAAAAAGAAGTTTTTAATCCTGTCTCTCCTACCCCTAGGCAAAAACTGTGCTGATGAAATAATTCTTCTTTCCTCTGACAAAACTGGGCCACTGTGTATAAAGATGTAACATTTTTTTGTTCCATATACTATGAACATTTTATGCGACTCCAGCCAAGTGTTTAAGGCTTGGCAGGTAAGAAAAGATTCAGAAGAGTCTTTTATTCCTGTGACTACATGTGCTTCCTCCAGTGGTTTGTGAATAAAAAAGAAAGCTGATAACGTGGGGAGCAGGGACCCTGACCCATGCCCACATCTTCCAACGTGACTATTTTTAACCAGTTAGTTATTTTCCTCTTGGCTGCATAGTAGTCTAAGTCCATGAGAAACTTACTACAGTTCAGTGAGAATACTCTTCTGAAAGTGTAGTAGGTCGCTTTGAGTGCCCACAGGTTAACAGAGGCTCTCTGCTGGGTCCCTGGCTCCCTGGAAGATAGCTTTAACAAAAAGATTTTAACAAAAGCAACAAAAAAATTATTAATTTTCCTTATTTATGAAACTACCTGAACACTGCTGTGCAAGATCAAGCACTTCAATGCTTGCCCTGCAAGCTCCGCTTGCTTTCAGACTGGTAGAAATGAAGCTTAAGGAAACCTGCATGTTTCATTCTTTAGGCTGGGGTGTGTAGGTACATGCATTGGTCCTCTTAATCTAGAGCTGGCTAAGCAAGACTTATGGAGGAGTTCATCTCCTTAAATTCTGCTATAGCTGCTTTTTCAGTGTTTTTGTCTCTATGCAGCCTGGGTTGTTTGTATGCATGGGTTCATTTGCTCCCTTTTAATACTTTGGATGTTATTGGACCTGCTACAGATCATGGAATACACTTATTTTTCTCTTCTCTTCAGTAATAGTCAAAATCATTCAGACAGTGGACTTCCTAGGCTTATATTATTTCTACACATTTTCAGATTTCTCCAATAGCACGTCTTTTCCAGAAGGTTTATCTTTCCTGTGTAAGCCTTGCAAGACTAATTTGGACTTCAGATAATGTCACACTCCTCCACATATTAAAAGTTCAGCTATCTGCGCATTTTTCCCATCAGCATATTAAAGGCCTGGTTTTTGTGATGCTTTGACTTATCCAGTTGTCTACAAATCTGACTGCAGGAGAGACAGATGAAGCATTAACAATGTGGCCTAAAACTCTCTGTGGAACTAAACTGGGTTGAACATAGCGTAGCACTCATGATCCTGTTTTAATATTCCTATAGACACCTGTTAGTATCAGTATAGATGATACATCTCACATCATTAATCCCATCCTGAAACTCCATTAAAGTCCATATGAGATAGCTCTATACTGGCTCAACCAATTCCAAAAGTGCCAAATCATTAAAAATTTTATTATTTCTAGGCAGATTGAAGACACTTTTGTGATTAAGATTTTTTTAGTGATAAAATTCCTTGTAAAGGATGGAAATTAAACCCCTTCTCTTGCAAGACTAAAACATTAAAAATAGAGAACTATAGTACAAGGTTCCAAGAATTAAGTAAAATCTGGAAAGTTAAAAATGGAGAGCAGTCCTATCTGAATATCTTTATCGTTTCTTTGATAGGGCACTGACTTAATTGAGGTCTTAAAGTACATGTCTGAATTGGCATTATTTTCATAGTGCTGTTGACTTTATATGTGTTTGCAAATGCATATTGCACTTTACTGTAACTCTGAGAATACTATAAGAGACCATACCGGCTTCTGCAGCATCAATTTCTTTCCACTTGCCTAATGCAAGCTATAAAAAGAAAAGGAATTCAGAGCATGTGACTGATATTTTAATATACCCCAATATCTCTAGTCTTAAGTAACATAACTTATACATATGTATATGTATATAGATGTATAAAAATGTAAGTTCACATTACACGTTACTGATGTTAGCTATATAGCCCAGTTGTGTTACCTTAACCATGCTAAATGCTTATATAAACCAATATTTTCAATTATTTAGTAGAGGATAGTTACATTTATGGTTTCTAAAGAAAGCAAGCTGCAAATTGCATTGCAACTTCCAGAAAGGATTTTCAAAACTTTGGTCAGATAAGTTTGAGGGTTGTAATGGAAGACCTTTATCACAGCAATGATACTGTGCCAAAGACAGAGTAGTACTGCTGCATTTTGAAAAGAATATGTACAATGTTGCTACACTGGTAGTATAGAACCATTCTAATATGTTAATTTTAATGATGTCAGCTTTACTGCAGTGGACTATTAAAAGAAACTATTGTTTGAAGACTTATCATTCAACTTTCATTAGTTACGGCTGATATTTCCAAACTATATCCATGTGAAAAAGGGAATGACTTACTGTTTTTAAAACAGTGCATGAGCTCCTGGAATCACTATTGTGAAATGTTCTCCATAGCTGATCTAATTAAGTACCAAGGCCAGAGTTTATTACCATTAATTATATCACTGTCGGTCATGAAACATACCTGTGGGTAATTCTATCATGGTTTCAAGTAGTAGCAGACTCCTTGAAGATCAATATTCTGTTTATATGTCTGATTTTCTGCTGCTGGGTATGCATGATTAATTAACCTTTGTATCACATAATTTAATTTAATGGATTTAAAACAGGACAATTTTTGGTCATGGGGAATAGACAGCAGTTTCACAGTTCAGAGGATGTCATTAATGGAATTCAATTAATATATTAAAATTGGTAAGTAATAGCAAGGAGTCTGCCCTGGCTAAGCAACTTGCCCAATCATAACACTTGAAAGATGAGATTTCTAAAACTGCTAACTGATAATTTCAGAATAACCCCAAATCTGTATCTGTACACAACAAAGGCTATGACATATCAGACACACCTGAGGGATCTTGCTCCCCACCTGAAAAGGTGGAAAAAGCACTGCATCCACAGGTAACCATGCAGGTTTTTATTTTAGTAAACTTTGCATTAAAATAATTCTGCTAAGTGAGCAAGTGCTAGTATAGGTTTTGGTGCTTTTTTTTTCATATATTAATGTTGGAGAAACTATTTTGCTTCCACAGCAAAGGTGTTGAAGTGGTTCTGTGCTATAAATACAACAGGATATGACTTACAGCAAGTATACTGTTGTGGCTGCTTAGCTGCATAACACTTACTGTGTGGTTAATTAATGCCTGGGGCTGCAGCCATCTAGAAGCACCAGTATGTTTCAGGTGAAGGTACTTCAAGAAATTTCTGACAGTTAGGAGTGATAAACTGAAAGAGTCAAAGTAAATTCAACTGCTTAAAATTCTCCGTGGAAACTAGAGGAAGTAGGAGAATCCAGTTCCATAAAGGAAGGACCTGGCTAGAGGAAAAGGGTAGTTTTATATATACCTGAAAATATTGCATGTTATGAAGATAAAAATTTGCATAAGGATGAAGGTATAAAAAACATAAATGTTTTTCTCCCTGGAAAGAAGAATTCACTTCTGCTATTGTACTTCTTTGAAACCTTCTCAGGTCCAGCTACAGCTGGATGTTTAGATATACTGTATTATCTCCATACAGATTTGTTAGAGAGTATTTTTTCCAAAGCCTAAATATGGAAGTAATTCAGTGTTAATTTCTTTAACAGCTGCTGATATCAGAAGGTTGGTATCACTCGCTGTTCTGTCCAAAACTATCAACAGAAAAAACAGAATGACAATAAATTCCCCCCCCCCCCCCGCCTTCGTTAAGCTGAGTTGTGCACAACAAATAATATTTTGTTCAGAGGCTTAATGTAAATCACAAGCTTTTGGTGTACTCAAATCTACTGACAATATCTGAGTATACTCAAAGTTGTTTTGAGTATACCCTATTGAGTATACTCAGATGTAAGCATACTCAAATCTACTGACAATACTACTGGGGATTACACAGTTTAGAACATTTTTGAATTTATTTTTTTGTTTGAAATTCGTTAAGTTGAATTGTCCTCGTCTCCTTCACGCTTACCATCTTCCCATTTTAGGGAGAAGGAAGAAAATTCTCAAAGTTGTAGATTAAAACTTCTGACTTGAAACTCTTTAGAAGCCAATTGTGAACAGATTTTTTTTTTTCCTGTCACATGTGAAGTCAGCTAAAATCAACCCATGTAATCAAAATCTTTTTGAAATCAGGAAAGGAAGGGGATGGGGGGGAGGGTGAAGCAGCAAAACTGTTGCTTCAAAGTTCTGTTCTGACTTAATAAAAGTCCTGTAAGGATCAACTCGATATTAACTTATCTAAGATGTTTTCACATGATGAAATTCCATACTCCAAGAAATATTGGACACTGTAGTGTAACAGATGGCATGGCTCTGTCCACTATCCATTGGGATCTCTTCAGCTATGCTACGTGGGTTTTTTTGACTTCTTGAAACTACTGTTGAAGAACATGTATGATAACTGACAGCACTATCCTGGCTCAGCTGTGAGAATATCAGTTAAAAGAAACCACTTCAACTTCCTTTTAAAACAATGTGCATTGATGCTGTAAAGTGGTGTATTCATAGCCAAATTTGACAGTGATTAAACAACAAAACTCACTGCCAACATCAATGGAAAATTTCCTGTCCATACTACTTGACCCAAAGCCTCACATTTAGCTCAGCTGTCATCAGAAAGAGACATAAAAGTGTGTGGATTGCCTCCAAGGAAATAAACCAGCAACTCATCTTGTCTTATAGATGAGATGAACATGCTGGCGGAGTGATGATGGCTGCAGCCTGTGGTCAAATCTTGGTCTGTATTGTAATCCACAGAAGCTACTCTGTCTCAATAGACAACTGTTTAATGAAATTGATAAAACAAAATGTGGGGAAGAAAGATGTCTGTGTGGTTATGGTCAACAGTAGCAATCAGGAGATCTGTGGTCTACCAATGCTGCTTCTACAGTTTTCTGGTACTCCACAGCATTTTAAAGAAGTCAAGGCATGTAGGCTGAAAAGAGAAAGATTAAATATTACTTGGCTCAGGTTTGCCAAAAAGTGAATTTAATCTAGGGAGTGCAGTGCTACTTTTCAACTATTAGCTATCATCAGGCTATATTTTAAAAATATGGATTTAATAAAGCTACTAAAGTACTGAGGCTTCTTCTAATGTCTTCCTGTGCTTGCTTTTCAGCTTTGTAAAAGAATTTAAGCTGAACATTTATAGTATAAAGCTAAAGACAGTGTTACTTCTAATGCTGTTCCTCTGAAATTGTAAGGCCCAAGCTTAAATTGATGATGATACAAACCTCTTCTGCAACTGAAACTCAGCACTGTAACTCAATGAATCAAATATTCTCCCTAATTTGCAGGTAGAAGGTTGGAAATTAAGGCATGGGAAAGAGACTAATTTAATCTGATGACTAATATTAAACTTATTTCTAACTAATCTGCCCATTCGCCCATTCTGCCTCTGCTCTGTGACAGGTTTAAATAAGTCATATCAATTACTTTAGCTATTACTAGCTATACAACTAATTATAAAATGATACAGTACATTGTACGTAAAATAGTTCAACAGAGTTGCAGAATGGTTTTAAAACTGTTTTGTTGGATCCTAATGCTAGGTTTCTGGAACGTATGAGTTTTATAATTATATGCCTATATTTACCCTGAAGGAAGATGAGTTTTCCCCCATCTTCCCAGTAGTTTAATTGAAAAAAAAAAAAAAAAAAGAAAATGGAAAAAAGAAAAAAGAAAGAAAAAAGAAAAAGAAAAAAAAGGTTTTAATTCAGCATCATCCTCTGTATTGATTAACCTTTCAAATAAAAGTACGACTGTGTGTAACGTGGAAACCTCTCTGGTGACAAAGACACACAAAAGCAGCAGAAGCAGCCAATGATTTGAATGCACGGTGAGTTCTTGCTGCTGTTTCCCTAAATTGTTTATATTGTTGTGTAGCTTAGGTGTCACATGTTTTGGACAGTTTTATGAATCTCCTTGAGTGTCAAAAATGAATTGTGAGGTGGGGTGCCTCAAAATAAATTGCGCTGAGTACCCCAAGAACAGCTGGTCATACTATTGAAGACTCAGGCAAAGAAGGCATTAAGTACCTCAGCCTTTTCCTCATCCTTTGTCACTGTTTCACCGGATTCAATAGAGGATGGAGATTCTCCTTAGCCCTCCTTTTGTTGTTAACGTATTTATAAAAACTTTTTAAATTATCTTTTACAGCAGTAGCCAGAATAATTTCTAGTTGGGCTTTAGCCCTTCTAATTTTCTCCCTGCATAACCTGACAACATCCTGGTAGTCCTCCTGAGTTGCATACCTCTTCTTCCAAGGGTAATAAAGTCTCTGTTTTTTCCTGAGTTCCAGTCAAAGCTCTCTGTTCACCCAGGCTGGTCTTCTTCCCCACCAGCTTGTCTTTCAGCACATGGGGATGGCCTTTTCCTGCACCTTTAAGGTTTCTGTCTTGAAGAATCCTCTGGACTCTTTTGCCCTTCAGGACTGCCTCCCAAGGGACTCTGTCAACCAGACCAAAGTCTGCCCTCTGGAAGTACAATGCAGCAGTTCTGGTGAGCTCCCTTTTTACTTCTCTGAGAATCAAAAACTATCAATTCATGATCGCTATGCCCAAGATGGCCTCCAACCATCATATGACCCGCAAGTCCTTCTCTGTTTGCAAACAACAGGTCCAGTGGGTGCCTTCCCTTGTTGGCTCACTCACTAGCTGTGTCAGGAAGTTATCTTCCGCACACTCCAAGGACCCCCTGGACTGTTTCCTCTCTGCTGTATTGTATTTCCAGCAAACATCTGGTAAGTTGAAGTCCCCTAGGAGAACAAGCGCTAGTGATTATAAGACCTCCCAGCTGCTTATAGAATATTTCACCTGCCTCTTCATCCTGTTTGGGTGCTTTATAGTAGCATCTCACCATGATATCTGCCTTGTTGGCATTCCCCCTGATTCTTACCCATAAACACTCAACACTATCATCACCATCATCAAGCTCTAGACAATTGAAACACTCCATAACATGAAGGGCTACCCCAACACCTGTCCTTCCTTGCTTATCCCTCGCAGCATTCATTGCAGCACTCCAGTTGTATGAGTCACCCCGCCATGATTCCATGATTGCAATTATTTCAGACTTTTCCCACTTCACAATGGCTTCCAGCTCCTCCTCTTTGTTGCCCATGCTGTGTGCACTGGTCTAGATGCACTTCAGTTGGGCTATTGATCCCATCACCTTTTTTGAGGGGAAGCCCTAATTGCTACATGACCATTCTCAGGTGCTTCCATGGTTTCTAACACATTAATAACCCTTGTGTCTTTGCTGCCAAGGGGATCTCCTGCCTCCACTAAGATGGCAGACTGAAGGACCTTGCTAGTACATTGTCCCTCAAACACTGGCATGCCACCCCCAGGCTTGTCTCTAGTAAGCCTGGTTTTACCCCTTTCCCCCTTCAAATCTAGTCTAAAGTTCTTTCAATAAGCCCTGCTAACTCCTGTTTAAAGATCCTTTCCCCCCATTGAGACAGGTGTACCCTGTCTATCACCAGCAGATCTCCTGTTGTGTACACTGACTCATGATAAAAACCCCCAAAATTCTGTCATTGACACCAGGCTCAGAGGCAGGTATTGATCTGCTGGCTCTTCCTGTTTCTTCTCTCATCATTCCCTGCTGGAGGGGGGGGGGCGGGGGGGGAAGATTTGATGTGAGGGATGTATGACATGAGGGAGACGAATTTCTTAAATAAAAACAATCAGAACAAGCTTTTTTTATGTTAATGCAATGTGGAAATAATTCCATGAACCCAAAAGAGAATGTTTTCAAGAAATATTATATTTACCTGAAAGCTAAGTGAGGGTTATTCTTTATCTTAAATAGTTTAACTTAAAAAAAAAAAAAAAAAAATTGAAATTGAGTGTTATCTTACTTTTGGGCTGATGTGGTATAACTGGATCTTAACTAAAACGTACTTGTAAAAATACCATGTGTGACTTCAAGGTTTTTCTTGGGATGGGGATGCACAGAAATGACACATACAGAAACAGAGAATTTTGTTGACAAATACATGCAGTACTTCACTGTGTTAATTTTTTGTTAATTAGGAACTGGTTTAAATCTATTTGTTAAAGAAGTAATTTGGAATATTTTGACCCCTTTCTGTGCTTGTAATGACTGCTTTTCGACAACAAGTTGATATCAAAATCTCGAAGTCAGCAAACACTGTTACTTTGCATGAAAATAAAAAAAAGCAATTCCCCTTACACTTCCTACCAAGGAACCACTCCTTGTTTATAGAGATATATGGAGACTTAAAATGTCCAATGGCAAATATAACTTTTTCTTTTTGGGAATGTAAGAAATGTTTACAACTTGCAAATTTATTTACTTTTCTTAAAACATGATGCTAAAAAGGTTGCATTCCAGAAATTGTGTTCAAAACCTAATGGCAGCTACTTATCTCATGCACTAGCATTAAATGCATGATACTGAAGTCTGTAGCAAAATTAAATTTACTTGCGTTAATTCACGTGCACAAATTTACTTGATTAGTAAGTGGAGTACATCCTGGTTAAACACAGCATGTGTCTCAGCCAGCTGCCTTGTTTTCATGTCTCACTGAACTATTTGCATGTAAGATTTTGCAGCCCTTGTGTGCATCACATACTTGGAGAAGTACTGTGGATCTCTAAAGTTCATTTTGGCTTTTTTTTTTTTTTTTTTCCTGTTTTAGATCTAGTCAGTATGATAACTTAAAGATGCTATTGTAACATGCCATGTATATTTCTCACTGTTGCTTGCTAATACTTGTACAACCACTTTACAGGCTGAGCCAAGTAGTGCTATTCTCCAATGGCAGAACATTCTGCTAGGGCAGAACATGGTGTCCCTTGCAGCTGTCCCGAAAGTTTCCTATGCAGTAGAGTAGAGGTTGGTATGCTGTATTACAATGTGGTATTTCACTGTAATGCATCTTCAGTAGGTTTTGTGTATTAAAGTGTAGAAATAGCTACAGAGATTAGAATATCCAGTAAATGATACGAAATGTATTGTACAAAATCCTCTATATCCAAATTATAAGTAATACTAACTTTCAAAAATTACTGTGAATTGAGGCTGGATCACAGTGCTGCTTTAAGTGGTGAATAAACATGCATATTTTCTGGTTGGTTTTAGACGTATTGAAAACTGTAACTCTATATACAAGTCTATTTCTATGGAAATTATATGCTATAGTGCTATTTGCAAATCAGATGACATAGTTTATTAGCATAGGATAATTAATTACATTTTTAAAACCTGTTAATGATCATTATCCTAATAATTACTTTTTAAGCTTCAAAGGCATTTCATATTTTGTGTCAATACTTGCACAATCCTCCTTAAACAAATGTATATCAAAGTGGAATTTAGCTAAAAATTTTTAGGAAAGAACTCTGAACTATCCATAAAAATAGAGGTTACTTTAAAATAAAATGAACTCTATGTGGAGCATAGAGTGCTGGAACACGTAAACATTTTAAAATGCTTCCAGCAGTGTTAGAGATCAGTACCATAAAGTATTAAGTCTGTGCTTTTTATAACTAAACCTGCATTTTATTTCCCCATATAAAGAAAATATTTCTTTATAGTCTATCTGGGGCTATATAGTGTAAATGTAGGCACATCCATTACACTATGGGTTGCATGCAGGATTGACCATTTGTATGTGGTTTTATAAAACAAGTTCATAATTTAAAAGAAAATTTATGCATGTCAATTGCAGTTGTGTGCAGATGTAGTTATTTTTACCTATTTGATGGTTTGGTATAGGTCATAGAATAATTCAGGGGAAAAAGCTTGACAGTTCAGATTTTTTTAATGTGAGAGATTAATAGACTTCCATGTACCCTATGAACTTTTTTCTACAAACATGTTATTCCATGACCCCCCAATAGGTCTGATCAAGGTGAAGGCATAGCACTTGGGAGAATACTAACTTTTGGTCGCCACATGTCCAAGATTTCATTGGTGGTAATCTTAGCTGTCTTGACTTTTTTTAAATACTGTTTTTATTTCAATCTTTTTTAAAAAAAAAGTTTAAATATTTCTACAGCTTGTGAGTATTCGACTTGTGCCATTTTCTCATCCCTAGCTTTTTGATTATCTGTTATGAACAGATTCTGTTTCCACCTGTGCAGTGTCTTATCAAGCCATTAAAGCAGGGTATATCCCACATTGCCTGACACAGCAGGACTTCTAAGGACCTCTAAGCATGTCGTGATTGTAAAGTTTTGTAGGGCTCAGTAAGTTTTGGTGGGATGGAGGTTTCAGCAATCAATTATGAAACAATTCCCTAAACAGGTGTTATCATAGTTTTTAATAGTAGATCTAAACACTTACGTTAACGTGCAACTTATATTCCAAATGCAAGGTGTAAGTACTGAGCATGCACTAAATCTGCATGGAGGGAGGAAGTACTTTTTGCTCTTGACATCAGCTGCTCAGAATGGTGTAAGCCTTTTCATAACTAACTTGTCTAATAAAAGAGACAACCGTAATTTTAACTGATTTCTTACATGCCTAACTATTATAGTCAAAAAAGTGTAAATATGAAGATCTAATTTTTGTACAGTGATCTAAATATTTGAATTGTATAAATGGATTGTTCTGATTTAAAAGTGACTTTATTTTTTAATTATTCTGAAGTGACTTAAAATAGATAACTCTTCTGAGGATCTGTTCTGGACAAAGGCCAAGTCCCATTGTTTAGAAAGCATCTGAACACGTCAACTTCAAAATCCTTTATTTACATCTTTTAAAGTTGTTGATAAATAGTAAGATGGCCACACAGTAAGGTGTAGCATTTCAATTAATTTTCTCTTGGAAAATTAAGACTGGTGCCAATGAGCTGAGAACTGCCAAGTAGCTTAGCTTGTATATTCAAAGAGGAAGAAAATACCAGTACTGCTGAAGGAAGTGACATAATGGTGAAAGCACCAGGTTCCAAGAACATGAGTAGAAAACATTCCACATTTATTGCATATAATCTATCTTTCATGAGGTAAAATATTATTTAAAAAAAGTAATTTCATAAATTTTGTGCGGAGAACTATATAAAGAGCAGATAGATAATCATAGGGGAAGGATGCCTGTACTGAAAATATAAACAGCAGTAGTAGACAACAGATTAAATTAATATTTGTGTATGAAAATGTGGAGACAGCTGTTTAACTCTGCCAAGGCCGCACAGATGTGGGGAGAATTCTGTGTCATAAAGGAGTACATATACGAACAAATTTTTTGCTGAGGGGGATTCTTACATTGTGTCAGGGATCATGTTGGCCATAAGAGTGTGATGAAACCATCCCATCTTTGTAGCAGGCTAGAGGCATGGATGGGAGCAGAAGTCATCATTCCAATGACTGTATTAAAAAGTACAAACTGTGTTGAAGGTCATCATTGCACCAAAGTTCATGTGGATCAGTTAAGTTAATAAAGTGCAATGAATCAGTAATGCAGTGCTGTGGCAATTAAGACAAATTATATGGAACTTTATGAGCAGGAAGACACAGAATTAACTAATTACTTGTGCTGATGTTGCATTAATTTTTGTTCATATGCGTTTTTGTGCTGGAAATAGTCTAAAATCTACCAGAAGAGTAAAATAGGGTAGCTATTCTTAGTTCATATTCTATATTTTTCATTTTTCTCTGAAGCACTGGAAATTTCTTTCAGACCTATGTCTATAAGTCTGTCTATGTTAAGGAGTTAAGGGGTGTAGTCTATGGTAGGATCCTGATGATGCTATTGCTCTGAGTGATAAATTCACATATCTCATGAATCCTGCCAGCAAATTCAGGGCTAAAATCATATCTATCATCTGAATTGACTATCAATCATATCACTAGGTGATCGTGGTGTATGAGAAGGATACGTGAGGAGGTCTCAAAGATTCTTCTGAACTGAATGGTTATTACAGATTTTACTGAAATGGAGGGACAAGGTTAGTACCACATTTCCATGAAAAGAATGAAGACTTCTTTTTTGAATCTGGCTGACTTTTTTTTACAGTCCTGAGAAAATATATCTATTTTATTTTAAACAGTAGGCAAGTCATGTTTTTGCTCCATGGTGAATTTTAAGGAAAAATCAGTATCAGAATAATTAGGAAAATTATCATCTGATAACCGTCATTAAATACTTTCATGATAATATCTGAGATAGCTTTAGGATATAATTAAATCAGTAATGTTACAAAGCAAATATAGGAAGTAAACAGCCCTAAGAGCATTCTTTTCAATTGAACAGAACAATTTTTATGATTGCATGCCTTTAAAGTTTTTCTAGCTTTGTTGCTTTCCTGAATAATTGTAATTTTCATAATTTTTACTTCAGTTTATTAGCACTGTTCTTCTCCAAGCTGGAATAAAGTAAGGAAGACAGTAGGTAAACTGAAATAGACACTTATGTTTCTAACTTCAGTTGAAAGGACATAAACATTTGAAATTTAAAAATTTGGGAAAAAAAACCCCAAACAACCTTGGTCTTTATCAACTTTATGTGGGAGATTTGTGCCTATGATTATTTTCTTTCCTTTCCAAACATGTGGGAAAGATTTCCGGGGGGTGCGAGGGTGGGGGTGGGGGAGTTTTGGTAGTATTGGTACATATGAGGGCTAAGTATAAAATAGGTGTGATGATACTTGTATCAGTCTGTGGCTAGGAGGAAATGCTGTTAATAATGTATTTTAATGATAATTTCTTATTAAATGAAATCTTTTTCTAAAGGCCTCTTGGGTATTAAATACATTTTCTTTATCCTGTAGAAATGGTTAATTTTCATTTAATTTAAAAAATGTCAAGCACATTCCATGAGAAAGGCTTATGAAATCTACACTAGTTAATGAAGTTACTCCAATTACCCTTCAAGTTACACCATATTTAAAGGGATGGATTTTGAACCATAAATGGATATTACTTGGCACGACTCGACAGTATTACTGACATATTTCAAAACTATAGATAAGGATTTAACTGTTGTGTCTAACTGAATGCACTCCCATCACATGATGCCAGGGGAGGTTTATAAGGCTTATTTGACCCGTTGATTGCATCTAAAAGTGAAGTCATCAAAGGGCTGCTGAGGGAGCCTTTGTATTCTTGTAACAAAGCATACTCCTCTCCCGTTAGCAATGCAGTCAATAACAACTCCAGGAAAGATCACATTTCATGTGCTGTATCTATGAAAGGTTGAACACTCTGTGAAAAGTTCAGGGGAACTAGAATAATACTGTAACTTTCTGTGAGCATTTTCCTTTCCCCACTCTTCATGGACAAACATCTGCAACGCAGTTCTGTAACATTAAAAGAAGGGTTAGCTTAGACAAAGATGCTGGCTTTGGAAGTAGTGCCAAATATGCATGGTTAGAAGACTGGGCTAAGATGTGCTTTCAAGACCCTTGAATGTATTAGGGAGATCACCTAGTCTTTAAATGAAAATACTAAATGTCTTTAGACACTGTTAATTTTCATCGATGATCCCAAAAGCCTATGACAGTGAATTTTCAATAAAAGTTTTTACAGAAATATTTTTTTTCTTCTGAAAACTTTTTTCTAAAATCATACTTAGAATGATAATTTCTTAGTCTACTTTGGGGAAAACCTAGCCACATCTTCTTTTTCTCAGTGCTGAGAGAAATCTTTTTTTCTCAGAAATGTTGTTTTCTCCTGAATACCTCACTTGCTTACCATCGATAGCAGCTTTATGGAAAAAAAACTTCTTACCTGTCTATGTTGTGGTTTGCTAATGAAAAGGAGGTAAAATGATGCTAATAGGATGGGTGAACTATCATGGTAATTTTTTCATGGCAGTGTGTCTATGCCCAATTGCAAAAAAAAAAATCCCAAATATTTTTCTCAATTTACACTATTATCAGATTGCAAATGTATAAATACACAAAAGATTGACTAAGTAGGTTTTCATGGACATCTGTGAGTTCAACCACTACTGAAATCACATTACCTATTTCTCATGCATTTTAGCACCGTATAGGATGCTTATAAAAACTTTGTTAAATATTTGCTTGATATATTTCTCTTTTGTATATGTATTTTCAGTTAAGAAATTTTCTTGTAGAACTGAAATTAAAGTTTAGCCATATTCTTTAGTATATACTTTATAAAGAATATACTTTAATGCAGAAGCAACAGTAAAATTCTTGATCAGCTCGTCTCAAAAACCTGTAAATGAAATCAGTTCTTATTTATGAAGAATGTTTATGAATATTTGAGAATGTTTTGCTAAAGTCACACCACAGTGATTGGAAGTGGGACCTTAGCACAGTATGAGGACAAAATAGTCAGACAAATTTCTTGACAGCTTCTTGTAAAAAGCAGTCTATCTTATTCATAAAATTCCAAAGAACATGAAACTCTAGTCCATTTGAAAGAGAGATTATATTTGTATGCTGATGCTAAGGCATCAGTGAACTATCATAGTTGTGTAAATAATTTTTTTGTGTTTTGTTTCCTCAAACATTTTCTCTTTAGGTGTTCAGGATGCTAAAATGGATGTGGCATCCACACACTTTAACTATTAGTCATTTAATAAGTTTATGGTTATTAGGAAAAAAAGAGATAATACTTAATTACTTTTCCCCCATCCTCTTAGCAGTCTTCATGAAAATAAATTAGGTCTTTAAAGACTGTGTTATCAACAAGCTCTGTGGCTCTCCGATTAAAACTAGGACATATAAAGTTCTAATTAAAAAAGCCAAACAGTGGAAGTCATAACAGGTTAAAAATCTTAAAGCTTTTTCTTAGTTTAAACTTTTAATCAGGTTTCTTTGAGGCTAGAGTTCTCCATTGTTCTTACTTTAAATGCCCTAATTTCTTTAAATGATGTTTCTATATAGAGGTAACAATACTTAAGACTGCCTGGGCACCTATTTGAAATATTTTTTTTTTTTTTTTTTACTAGGTTATTTTCCTGGCAGGTTTTACATCTTCATGTTGGACAGCTGTTGTAAGAAAAATGTCTTTTCACTACGAGGACAGTGAAGCATTGGAACAGGTTGTCCAGAGATTGCATCACTTCCATGCTTGGAGGTTTCCAAGACCAAACTGGATAACACTCTGAGCAACCTAGTATGATCTGACTGGTCCTGAACTGATCAGGAGGTTGGACTAGAAAGTTCCTGAGGTTCCTTCCAGCCTGAATTATCCAAGTCATAGGGTGAAATCTTGATACTGAAATCACGGTCTAAGTTCGGGTAGCATCAGATTTCCACAACTGATCAGTTGCTGCAGCCTTCCCGAAGGACCTTGTTGGTCTGCCTGTGCTCTGCTGCTCAGTAGTCCCAGAGATGCTCCTGGGGCCAGGGCAGTCCATGCCACACACTGCCTCTGAAAGGCAGCAGAGATTTTTAGTCTAGCAATAATATCTTTTCTGTGGAAAAATTCTGTAAGTTATAAATTTTGGTGATGTCTAAATATTGTCATAATGAACATTTTAAAAGTCCTTTGAGGAAGCATGGCTTATCTACTGAGATAAATAATTGTTCCTCTCATCAAAAGTAATGAACATGATGAAAAATATAATAAAATGTATTTTAAAGGTATTTACTGAAACATACTTGTCTTCTATCTATTCGTGTTATTGTAAGCAGTCCTTTGCTGCCTTTAGGAAGGTCTGTAAGATTTGCCTTCTGCAGAAGAATCATTACTTTGAAAGTAAAATATGCAGCATATAGGGAGAGGGATGAGGACTAACTTTCTGGTAAAGAAAAAAAAAAAAAGTATTTCATGATATAACTACTGCCTGAAAAATAATATTGCTGTACTTCAATTTTGCAAAGCTGTTAGCTATCATTATTTTAACATCTTACATTAGAACTCAGTACAAGTCAATTACACATCATAGATGAAATAAAATTAGGAGCCTAAATAAAGCATTGCTAACAGAGCAAAGGCTACTGCCCTGCTGTATGTTGCCACAGCTCAGTTTATAATCCAATAGGATTTTGCATTAGATATATTAAGACACTGTTTGTATTTGTTAAATATCAATAAATTATTGAATAAGTAGTGATGAGCTTAATAAGGAGCAACACTGAATCTAACAAACTTTAATTAACTCCAAATTATAAACAAAAACATTTATAATAGATTCTTATTAAGAGAATAAATATTTATGACAGTATTTTAAACACTTGAGATAATTCAGATATGAAGCATATGGGTTTTAAAAGATGCTTACTCCTACATATAACTGGATACTAGTGGAAATTTTATAAAATCATTAAAAAATTGATTTCGGGGATCTGACTGTTTTTCATTGAATTAAGTAAGAGTGTAAAATATGGTGTCAACTGCCAGTTGGATTGAGCTGTATGAAAAATACTCACAACCTTATTTCATCAGCATGTTAAGTGTGTCAATTTTTGTTGTAGTCTAATCTTTTTCTCCCTTTTTTTTTTTTAATTAGAACAGAATTTTTTGGGTAATAGCAAAAGTGAGGAGATACTGCTGAAGTCTGGCTATTTCAAGTGGGAAGAAGGAGTAACTATTAACTGTTCAAATTATTGTAAGGTTATTACCTGTGCCCCAAACTGGAAAAGGATATTCAGTGATGATAAAAGGAAATGCACAGGTGTTTTGTTCATTTAACTATATAAAAGAAAACAAACAAACAAACAAAAAATCAGAGCTACTCTATGCTGTTTTTAACATAATACTTTGCAAGAACAATTGAAGTTCATAGGTAAACTCTAGTCGTCTTTCATGCTAACAAAATGAGGAATAGTAAGAATTAGTGAAGACTGATTTCCTCCAGATTTGTCTCAAAACTTCTTTATTATAATAACTAAAAAAATGCAGGCTGCTATCAAAGCTTTTTACATGGTTCAGTCAGCTATAATATCTTCCTGCCTCTTCTGCCCCAGAACAGTGTGGATCAAAGAATCCTAGAATGGTTTGGGTTGGAAGGGACCTCAAAGCCCATCCAGTTCCAGCCCCCTGCCATGGGCAGGGACACCCTCCACTAGACCACGTTGCCCAAAGCCCCATCCAACCTGGCCTTGAACACTGCCAGGGAGCCAGGGACAGCCACAGCTTCTCTGGGCAACCTGTGCCAGGGCCTCAGCACCCTCACGGGGAAGAATTTCTTCCTAATATCTAATCTCAATCTCCCCTCCTTCAGTTGAAGGCCATTGCCCCTTGTCCTATCACTCTGTGCCCGTGTAAACAGTCCCTCTCCAGCTTTCCTGTAGGCTCCTTTAGGTACTGGAAGGCTCCTCCAAGGTGTCCCCAGAGCCTTGTCTTCTCCAGGCTGAACAACGCCAACTCTCTCAGCCTGTCCTTATAGGAGAGGTGCTCCAGCCCTCTGATCATCTTTGCAGCCTCTTCTGGACCCACTTGAGCAGTTCCATGTCTTTCTTATACTGAGGGCTCCATAGCTGCATGCAGTACTCCAAGTGGGGTCTCCCAAGAGGAAAGCAGAGGAGGACAATCACTTCCCTTGACCTGCTGGCCACTTGTCTTTTGTTGCAGCCCAGGCTACAATCAGCTTTCTGGGCTTCAAGCACACATTGTCAGCTCGTGTCCAGTATCCTCAAATCCTTCTTTACAGGACTGCTCTCAATTCATTAATTCATTCCCCAGTCTGTATTGATCTTGGAGGTTGTGCAGGACCTTGCACTTAGGCCTTCTTGAACTTCATGAGATTCTCATGGGCCCATTCCTCAAGCCTGCCCAGGTCCCTCTGGATGGCATCCCTTCCTTCAAGTGAATCAACTGTACCACTAAGCTTGATGTCATCTGCAAACTTGCTGATGGTGCACTTGATCCCACTACATCATTGATAAAGTTATTCAATAGTAGTACTGGTCCTAGTGTGGATCCTTGAGGGACATGTCTCGTTATTGGTTTCCACTTGAACATTGAGTCATTAACTGTAACTCTTTGGATGCAGCCATCCAGCAAATTCCCTATCCATCTAACATCCATTAAACCTTTACCTCTCCAATTTAGTGGCAAGAATGTCGTGGGAGACCACATCAAAGGTCTTACAGAAGTCCAGGTCAATGGCTTCCCTTGTTCACTGATGCAATCACTTTGTCGTAGAAGGCCACTGGATTAGCCAGGCATCATTTGCCCTTAGTGAAGCCATGTTGGTGTTGGTTGTCTCTCACCACCTTTCTGTCTTCCGTATGTTTTGAAATATTTTCCAGGAGGATCTGTTCTATGATCTTACAGGGCACAGAGGTGAGGCTGACTGGTTGGTAGTTCTCGGGGTTCTCCTTTTTACCCTGTTTAAAAATGTGTGGGATGTTTCCCTCTTTCCAGTCACTGGTGACTTTGCCTGACTGCCATGACTTTTCAAATACGATGGAGAGTGGTTTGGCAACATCAGCCAATTAGTTCAAGACACTAGGATGCATCTCATTGAGACCCATAGACTTGTGTATGTTCAGGTTCCCTGGGTGGTCTCAAACTCCCATCTTCACTTACAATGGGAGGGATATTGTGATACTTTATTAGTTGAGTTTATTCTACTGTGAGTGGGATATTTAAAATGTCTTTTTTTCAACCTAATTGGTTATTTTTCATAAATTTTCCCTGATTTAAAAATTATTGAAAAGTGGAAAATAACAAAATTGTTGAGATTTGTTTCACCTATGTCAGCCATTTAACCATAGATTTGATTCCTCATAAGAAGTCTTCATGAAATAAGGGTATTGGCTAGCTGTAAAAGCCCAAAGAGGTAGGTGCTTTTTGCCTTGGCTGCTGAGGTAACAGTCTATGTCTTTAGGGCTGAACCTTACACAGAATGTCAGAATTCTTTTTTTTTTTTTTTTTTTTTTTTTTTAATATTCACTGAAAAAATCTGGAGCAGGATTAAATCTGGATACTCTTTTAGGCTGTACTTGGGACAGAAATGGAAGTGCACTGTCCAGTGCTTGTAAGGTTGAATTGAATCCAGTTGTCTTGGTGAAAGCTAAGTTATACAGACAAAGTGTGATTGGTTTTGCCTTTGATTTTTCAGTAAAAAATAGTTCCAAGTACATTTTGTGAGGGATTTGATCCTGCCAGTTCGATTCCAGGTGTTCCTAGCCTACCAGGTTTAATTCACTATGATGCAGAGAAAGAGTAATATTCAATTTGTGATATTCAAATAATATTCAAGTAATATTCAATCCTCAGTTTTCTAGATGGGGAGACTCAGTGTATCCTTTAGCAGAGTTTTAGGTATTTGGGGCACTTTAATAGACACAAAAGCACCTTTGGTGTTTAAACTGAGTGAAGGCTCCATGGACTCCACTTCTGGACCTGAGGAAAAGTGAGGTGACCTAAGATTGTCAGTTCCTTTAAAATTTAAATAATTCAAATGTGTGTAGTGTCAAGGAGAAAGCCTGTCAAACATTAAGTGAAATAAATGGCTTAAGTGGTAAAGGGAAAGAAGTGCCTGAAATTGGATGTGCATTAGCCTGGCCTTACATTCTTATTTATAACTTTATATTTATATTTTTTTAATTTTGTCTTCATTATTCTACATATTGATGTGAGAATTTGTACTTTTTCAATCTTATACATACATTTTAAAGGCTTTATAAATTGATACTACTCAATCTTATATTGAGGACTGAAATAATATTTATTTTATTGTTGTTTACTCGGTGTTAATAGAGAGATTATATTATATAGGGTTACAGGATAAAAATTAAAAAGGTGAAATTCAGGGTTACTTGGTTGTGGTTTTTCTTAATAGGCAAATAAATAGGTAGAAGGAGGTAGTTTTATGTGTTAAATTACCGGTCTTTTGCACAAATCTTTTTCCTAGGATCTACAGCATAGTAGCATATAATAACTCTTTACTTTGTATTTTGTGTAAGAGCCATATTTGATGTTCTTGGCACAAAGTCTGAATATTGTTAATGCAATGCAATTCACATATTTCTGAAGGGTATTTAAAAAAAAATGCTGCTGAATAATAAAGGTTCTCTTTTTGAAAAATGATCACTGTTTGTCATCATTATTTTCTTCTGATTAAAGTGAACATAATCTGAATATTCATGATGCTCATTTGACAAAGTGCACCTAAAAACATGTTGCTCTAATCTGTCACAGATTATTTTTATTAATCAGTCAAAGGTAATTAGAATTGATATATGTAGAAATAGGATCCTACACTCTCTAGTTGTTATAATGAAAGAAGTGTATCTATTTTTATAAGCATAATTGAACAGGAGTAAAAAAAATTAAAGACTTAATCACTCTGGTATTCTGTCCAGCTCTGCCTGTTGCTTCGTATCTTGAAAACCTTAACACTCTCAAAATTAATTTATTAGGCATTTGAGAGAATCCTTTCCGGGAGCAAGAACTCTTACACAGCATGTGGTATTAGACTGCTTTGACTACTGTGATTTGCAGTTGAATAGAATTAGATTACCTATAATGTTGATCATTTATTTTCTTGTGGTGGTAATGTGACTTCTGCATGCCCCTGCTTCCATACCTGGAGTATTCTGGTATCGTTGCTATCTGTCAGACTGATCTTAGTAAAAATTTTTTATCACAAATTGGAAATGAAAATTTGGTACGAGAAAGAAGACGCTTGCAATTGTACGTTAAATGAAGTTGTAAGGTGTCAGGCTGTTAACAGATGTAAAGCGGACAATTCTTGTTAGGGTATCAAGAAAAGATATGTGCTTGTAGAATTTTTTTTTCTATATTTGTACTGTAAAATGCCTATAATCTTATACAATCTTTTGATATCTTTTAAGTTAATTACTACATAGATTCAGATGCGTACGCATGGCAAATATTGTGTTCACCTTCCTTGCCAGCACCTGAGAAACTTTGGCAGTAATCCTGAGCGTGAAAGCCCTGATGAACTTGACTGGATGAGATGACCAGGGCTTTGAAACAAAAGCTGCTTACTAATCTATCCTGCAAAGCTAGTTCAATAAAGAAAAACGAAACAAAAACACCACGTTAAAAATGTCAAAACTGAAAAGGCTTTCGATCGCTGAAAAGTTTTAGAAAAACTTGCTTTTTAAATTGAAGGATACAAGAAAAGAAATGGAGAAATAGTAAAATTTTGTTTTAGAAAAATAGAAGAATGCTATGGCTGGCGGGTGTGAGAACATTTGTGAATATTTTCCCTTGTCCACTATATCTTATTAGATATCTTATTAGATTGGCTTTCTCCTTTAACCTTTTTGTAATACACAAGGTTTCAGCAGTTGTAACATCTCTGCAGTCTCCAGGTTTCTACTCATCGACTCTGAAACTTGGCTTAAGGTCTGTTCTCTTTGTCAGTCTGTATACTACAGTCGATCTAAAAGCTGCTGCTTTGAAATGAAGAGAGGAAAAGAAAAAAAGTATTAAAAAAAAAAAAAATTTTTTACACAGTAAACTATATATACATGAACAGATGTCATCTGCCCAGTGAGGTTTTGATTCCTTTTTTCTTTGTTGAGTGTTTTTTTCTGTCCTGAGGAGTTCTTTGCGAAGTGTATGGTGTCCTGCTGCAAGATGCTTTCTCTAACTCCTCTCAACACTTTTCCATACTATGTATAGAAACAAAGTTATGCCAAAGTCTTGCCAGAACAGAAATTGATCAGACTAGAGGGATCACTTTGTTCATTCTGATGACTGATACTTTGTCTGTAGTAGAACAGCTTCAGTGGTAAAGAATTCAGAATACCACTATGATTTCTTCAGATAGTAAAAAAAGATGTGAGAACTTGGTTCAAGTCTCTTTCCTGAAATGGACAGAGTAAATTTGAAACTATTACTTCCCTAGTGACTCTTCTACACCCTGACCTATGGCTAAAAGCTGATGACACTAATGTTGTTATTTTGTGCACATAGCTTTATTATTTTGTGTTTGGTTTGGGGTTTTTTTAGTTTGTTTGTTTTTTTTCAAATTAATTTTTAATGTCCTAAAAACATCTTAAATGGGATAGAAAAAGGTCTTTGTTTTGGCAAGGACAGCAAGAAATCATTCTTTAAATGTATCTTTTGTTTCTGTATTTTCAGTATAGCATTGCTATGTCATATACTTCTAACGTAGTACTTTTCATTGTCATCAAGCAGACATCTGCACAATCTAAAAATTATGGGGTTTGCATAGGACAAAAAAATGGTAATAAAATGTAACTAGAACTGAAGTTATATTCTGAAATTACCATATACCTTTTAGAGAAAACATCTACTCAGTAGAGGAAAACATTTAGTTGGAGGAAGACCTGCTTACTGAAGGAACCCTGGTACTCTGACCTCCTTCAGACAGAGGAAGCTGTCCTCAAGCTGTCTACCTCTTTCAGTCTTGGCCTCCAAATCATACAGTGGCCATCACACATATCAGCATTTCAGAATAACCTTAAATGTAGCAGTGGTTAGTTGGAAAAAGTGTTAAATCATTTGTCTTTTGGTATTTATTGCAGGATATAACACAAGTTATGATATTGGGAGTGCAGATATGCGGAACAATATGTTTTCTTTTTATGTCTTTTAAGATGTCTTTATGTAGCTTTCTGGATTAACTTTTGAAAAAGTACAGTTAAAAAGTTCATCAACAAAAATACATTTCCCTGTTATACTTACCAATTTGTTTTTCCCTATAATTTTATGTGTGTGTTCTAAATACTTTGGAAAGAGCGCTACCACATAAGGCAAAAATGCTCAACTTCATTTACAAAATTTAGCTCTTGGTTCTTACATGTTACAAACAAAGTAGTGGAGTAAAATCAATGGATGTTTTGTCAGACTTTCAAATCAGAGAGATGCAAACCATGCAACCAATTGACCTTGGCCTGCTTTCAAACAAGGATAACTGGCACCAGAAAAGATACCCCAGCATGCTATACAACTCTACATATAGACTCAGGAATAGACTCCAGGTTGCTTGCACTCAAAAAATGAAATTTTCAAATTAATGGATCAAGTCTTATGTCCTGTAAAGGAGACTTATTGATATCAAAAGAGGTGCATGATTTTTAAGGATGCAAATTTGTACTTTAAACTGTTTTCTGTATTTCATTTTTAACTTACTTTGTCCTTTGTAAGCACAGTGAACTAACCAGACTGCCAGCTATATTCCCCGTCCTTACAAGAATGATAAAGGAAAGGCTCTCCATGGGTCCATCTTTCTTGACATATACTATTAAAATAACAGCACTTGACTCAGTATGCCAGATCATTCTTCCTTGCTTGAGGGTGACTTGTGTACAAATTAGTATTATGAAGAGATATTTCACCTAATTGGAAATCAGCTAGCTAGGGAGCCAGAAGCAGTACAGTTCTATATTCACGGCACTGCATGTGTATTAATTAGCTATCCTGAAACATGGGACTTATTAGCTCAAGCTTAATGCTATGTTAGAGCAACTACACTATTTGCAGGACATAAGGCAATGCTCCTGTATTGTGTTGTGCAGCTTTTTGTCATCTTTTATCTTTTTTTTTTTTTTTTGAGGACTGCCTTGTACCACAAGAAGACTTGGGATTTTTTTTTTCTTTTTCCATATTCTAATCTCTTTCAGGTTTCAATTTAAGCACTAATATAGTAGTGGCTTCAGGTTGAAATTTAGTGAGGCTAGAGATTAAAAGATTTTGAAAGCTCAAATTTCTATTTTGAAATCCTGAAATGTTATTCCAAGTCTAAACTTTGTTGTTCTTCACTAAAGGATTAAATAACTGAAATTAAGACAAAGTATTGTTTTTGGATTTACTTCCATCCTCTATTTTCTTTTTCTTATGTTACTTAAAAATTTAATTCATGCTCTTCCCCCACATTTAGATATTAGTGGTACAGATCCCACCAACCTTTTCATTTGAATTCTGTGTTGAAAAAGTAGTTTCTATTCACCTTGAAACATAATTGTCTATATCTAGAGATATTTGGCATTGAGAAGTACTATGAACAAGTGGATAAAGCATGGTGCATCAGCTGATCAGTGGTAGATCTTTGCAGGTTTTTCAAGTGTGTTCAGAAAGGGCTTTTGGGAATATTTTATAGGAGAAGAGGAAATGCCATTAGTCACTTAGCAGAGGGTGCCTAAGAAGTTGTCCATAACTCAAATCTCAGGAACTCCTTTGTAAGATGTTGCTTAGTTTGAATTACTAGGCCTAGCAGGGAGATTAGGTTGGGGGTCCTGCAGTGAACATACCCAGTCTGTCCAGCTCATGCCGTGTATTTTTCCTTTCAATCGACCTAGGTTAACTCGTCAGAAGAAGGCAACTTGGCTTAATGGGGAGGTGAAGGCACGCTCTTAGAGTACAAACTCCTTGAGTAAAGAATTGACTCTACATGAAATGACAATTGACGCATGAATACAAGAAGATAAGTGCCTATATTGATGAGAATAGTAGTGTGGCTCTTGATGATTATGTTTGGATTAAGGACTGCTGTCACTAAATTAAAACTATTTGTTCATCTGAAATATCTTCAGTTGCAAGTTATTTGAACAAATAAAGTTGTGGAGCTTCACTGACTGATAGTAATTTGATTTGCATGCAAGTTTAATGAGAATGCAGAATGACAAAAACGATTCTACTATTCTAAGATAAAATAAGGATTATTTACTCTTGGGTGTAGTAGTTTATTCTTGCATTCAGATTTATTAAGGTACTAAGTGACTTGAAAGTGCTAGGTTACTGCTAGTAGTAAAAAGTAAATCTAAAAGAGGTAAAAAGTTGATTCAGTTTAAATTAAACTTTAAGTTAAAAATGGGTCTAAATATCTTCATTCTAGAAGGGAAGAATTAGGTAAAATAGAGGGAAATATTGTCAAGATAAGTGTAATTGAGGAGTTCAAGGAGATGCTTAGTAACTTTCTCCCTGAGAAGATTCTCTAATTTTTAGAGATATCCATGTCATTTAAAGAAATGAAATTTAGGAAGTTGCTAAAGAAGTGATCAATGAAGAAAACTACCGATCTCTACTATTTAGTGATAGAAACACTTGAAGTAAGAATTGTCTAAATAAAATCAATAATTGCAGAGATGAGGCATCTTGCTAAGAGAAAAAGAATAGAAGAAAAATTATTATTGTTGCATAAAAAAGTCTTTAAATAGAACATAGAAATAGTTATTATAATTCATAAAAATAAAGGTCCTCAATTTTCAATATGGTGATGTACAAGGGTCAACACTGGTATGTATAATGCAAAGCTATATAAGAGAATTATCAGAAATATGAAAAACACACTTCCTCAAATTTTTCACTGAACGTGACTATTACTTATGTTTTGCTTTTAGCTTTTTACTTAGGGCAGAGAATGAATCTTTCTTTTTTTCCCCAGATTGTGTAGTTTGCATAAAACTTATGTAGTCATTTTCTACCATTCATTAGAAAGTCTGTACAGAATTCGCTTCCTATTATTACTTTATTTCAAGCCAGAATTCATTTTCCTGTTCATTCCTTTCCTTTAGTAAGATTTCCAAAATCTTTAGTTACACAGAAGGCTTTTTCAGGACAAATGTGTTCTGCCAAAGTTAGAGACTAAGGGTGTCACTGGGTTGGTGGGATTTTTTGTTTGTTTGTTGGTTGGGTGTTGTTTTTTTTTTCTAATTCAACAGTTTTCATATCTGACTAGTTCAAAAAAGTCTAAAAGCTTGCTAGGCTTATGAGACCATTTCTTAGCATTGCTTGAAAAATTAATTACATTTAGGGAAAGTACCTGATAAGTTTTTTTGTTTTTCTTTTTTTATTCCTGCCTTGCAAGTGACAGAAGAGTTCCTAGCAGCTATAATTACAAAATGCTAATAATTAATGAACAAGCTTAAGCATCAACTGTAATTAAAACTTAAGTTAAAATTATAAATTCAGAATGTGTTCAGTTGAACAGATATTGCCCTTGCAGAAAACAAAGCAAAACAAAAAAAACCCCAAAACCAAACAGAACAACAACTCCAAAAAGCCCTAACCAAACAACAAACAAACTTTAAAAGACGAAAAGTCCTCAAGACTTGTGTGGTTTTTGGGGTTTGTTTGTTTGTTTGTTTTTTCGGGGGGGGGGTGTGGTTCTTTTTTTTGTTTGTTTGTTTTTTTAAGAGGGGAGGTTGATTCCCATAAGTGTTTTAAGTATGGTAACTAACCAGCCTAGATTAATGTGTCCACAGTTCTGTGGCATATTTATGCTACAGGCTACATCTATATTATGCATATGTTATATTTACATACATGTCTCTGTGTATGTGAATATACGTGTGTATATATTTATATATGTATGTGTCTATATACACACATATACACATACCTATGCACATGTGTGTGTATGTATGTACTTTGACCTAAATAAAATATTTCTGAAATGACGCAAAGAATTACTGCTACTTCAACTGTTTGGTATCAATATGGTCCTGCTATGGTAGCAATCCAGTGACCGTGATGCAAAATGCTGTCACATCAATGATGTCTCATTTTCAATGTTGATAAAGAAGATAATCTGTTGCAATATTCATTCTGATTAAACCAAAGAAATCCCCCAAACTTTATGATTCTGTTAAAATTTCTCAGTTTTTTTATCTCAGGAAAGTTACTATTAAGGATCTTTAGCTCATGAAACACATTATCCTTCTCCATATACTGAAAGAACACACTTGTGCTGTTCTTAAGAATTTAAACTGGATTGCTTGATTATAAGTGAGGAATTTTACTATGTTGCCATGAGGAAAACAAGGCCTGAATAATACATTTACAGTTTAGAAACACAGCTTTTTCCTTATCTATAGGAAGAACATCTTTCGGGCAGCAGAGAAATCTCCATGTAATGAAAAAACTTCCTCTGTTTGGAAGGGAGCTGAATTCATGTAGATCATAAGAAAAGCTGAACTGGATCAGATAAAGGTTCATCTAGCACCATTAGCTAAGCTGGTAAAAGCAGAATTACAGTGGTTTGCTGACTGTCATGCTTGAACTCCATTTTTTCATTACTTACATTCTAATACTTTGATTGTTTTTGCTTCTTAAATTGACTCTAAAAGAAGATAAGTCTGCAAGGGGTATTTCCAGTCTTCATTGAAGCTGATTTTTTTCCTGTAGAAATCACATACCACTTTTGTTAGCAGATTGGTTCCTTATAACTGTGACTGAGTGAACAGACAGACTGAGAGACCGTAAGAAATAATCATCTCTAGTTGTTATTAATTTGTTCACCTCTGTTTTGCTTTCATTAGTTGCCTCTCCCTGTGTTTGCAAATAATAGATAAGAAGCCTAATAGAAATGTGCACATTAAATGCTAATGTTACCCTCCTGGGACTATTCACTCTTCTTTCTAGGAGACAACAGAATGTGTATTTGAATCATTTCTTTTTAGTGCTTTAGACAAAGCTGTTAATGGGAAAAAAATCTGCAGCTCATTAAATATGTCCATATTTCATTTATTTTTTTTTAATTAAAAGTCTATAACTAAATGTACAGGTTTGTGCTTTCAGAAAATTTATGCTTATACTTGCAGAATTTAAGATGAAAATATTCTTTACAGTAGTATATTTACACATTATGTGGATTGAGAAATGTTTCATGAAATAACGTAAATAAGATGTTTACCCTGACAAACTTTTAAAACTAAGCTTTGGCTAAGCTGTTTTACAACTGTTATTGATATGTTGCGCTCAATTGTGTGATTTTTTTTTTTTTGAAAAATAAAGAATTTATTTTTAAGATTTTAATTAGATTATCATCATTCTTCTAGTTACAATGATGTTGATGCTCCAAATTATGTACAATTAAGATTATTATACACACATTTACTATTATCTACTCTTTCCAGTTGTTTTATTGCCCCTCTGAGGTCATTAGCATCAGGCAGGGGAGTTTGCAGAGTGTGGTCAGTTGTCATCTTTCTGAGGTTGTTACCAGAAGGACTTGATGCTAATGGTCCTTCCCTCCTCACTCTAGGGTCTGCTTTGGGTCATTCTTATATATTTGCTGCCACAGACTACACTTTGCTCATTCTTCACTGGTTTGCAGTTCAAATTTTCATCCAAATTTACTACACTTGATGTGTTTTATATTTCTCATTACTTATTTTCCATAAAACTTGTTTCACGCAGCTTCTAAGGTTGCATTTGTCTGAGCAATATTTGACCACAGGAGAGTTGTTTGTAGCCCTTGTCCTCCCACATCAATCCATGTCTACACTTTTTAGGCTTCTGCCACTATCCTGTGCCTGTACTACACCACAGTGTTAATTAATTTATTAATTACACATACACATTGTGCTACACCTCACTGCTGTAGATAGTTAAGCAAAAGCTAAAAAAACCTAAAGATAAAAGAGCATCGGATAGATGTACTTACTAACTAAAGCAAATCTCTACACAGGTGAGCTCTGTCCAGCTAAAGCCTGACACACTGTAAGGTGTATGTTAATGCCAAGCCTCTGGCCTATTTCAAGCAATGGCAAGACTATGTTTACTGGACCATGAGGCTTTGAATGGTCCCATAATCATAGAATCATAGACTCATAGAATCACAGACTGGTTTGGGTTGGAAGGGACCTCAAAGCCCATCTGGTTCCAACCCCCCTGCCATGGGCAGGGACACCCTCCACTAGCCCAGGTTGCCCAAAGCCCCATCCAACCTGGCCTTGAACACTGCCAGGGAGCCAGGGGCAGCCACAGCTTCTCTGGGCAACCTCTGCCAGGGCCTCACAGCCCTCACAGGGAAGAATTTCTTCCTAATATCTAATGTACATACATATCTATACATTTTCTCATGTGGATTTTTTGGACTTACATTATCACTCAGAGAAAGTTACATTTAAGCAAATATTTATCCAGTGTTGTTTGCTGGTGCAGTTTTAATGTTGCTTCTCTTCTGGGAGACAATTCTATTATGTTACGAGAGGAATCTTGCAGATCTATCCCTTTACAAAGGAAGTCGTTCATGAAGGAGCAAGTGCTTCTCAAAGAGTGGATGCTAAAGAGTGTGTTCACCTAATTTAGAAATTTTTTTTGTACAGGCATATTATACTTACCGGAACAAAATCTGCACCTGGATTTATAAGATTATCAGACCAAAGATGTAGATTTAATGAAATAATAGTTTTGTATTCATATAATATCTTAATCTACAGATTCCAAAGGCATTAGGATATTGCAAGTTTTATACCTATAATGTCTGTGCAGAAATAAGGATATTGAATGGTAAGTTTGCATAGATTTCTCGAATAAATGAATCTTGGTGATAAGGCACAGAATCTGGGCATGTATCATGGTCAATCTGTTACTATTTTACCTAGCAATAACCTGAAGGTTGTGAGAATATGAAGTACTTGAGGTGATGACCATCTATTACAAAAATCACAGATGTATAATATTTCTTGCTTCCCCCCCGCCAGAAATAGACCAATTTATGTGACAGTGTAAGTAAATTTCTGTATTGCTCCATGTTACTTATAAAAGATGCCAGAGAATTTGCTTCAATCTCGATTTTTTTCAGTAATTCTGCAGCTGCTTTAGTTTGAAATACCATGTGCAATCAACAAAGCATATATTTATCTATGAACTGAAGTTTCATCTAATTATCTACCAGCCCATTTTGAATAGCAAAAAGGAAGCTCTTTCTATACTTGAAAAGAATTGATTTATGCTTTCAATTAAAAATAATTATTTCAAACCATCTATGATTCTGCAGGCTCTCTGTGTGTGTGCAAGCATGCATGTGTGTGTCTAGTACAAATGAACAGATCTTGAAATGTTGCATCTTGGCAGTTTGAAATATTATTCTTTTTCCAACTATAAGAACAATCTATCCTAGCAAGTAAAATAACACTGAGGTTCACAGCCTGCAGAGTTTTTCTTGCATAAATGGTAATAACACATAAAACAGTCAGTTCAGTAAGAATTTATTAAAATGTAGCAAAATTTGTACTAAAAATAAATAAAGATGTCACTGTAAATGTCTGTGGCTCCAGCAGTGCTTTACAAGATAAAGCATCTGTATAGTTATCGAAAATATTAGTGCTTTAATACACATTACAAGCACTTAACTCTTATCTCACTAAACCTCTTATATTCCTTGAGGTTTGGTTTGGAGGGGTTTTTTGGCTCTTGTCTGTTTCTACAGAAAACCTATCATGACACAAATCTCGATTTCCTTATAGTAAGAACCTGTCAAATGCAAATAACGTCATGCTCTATTTTGCTATGTGCAATACAGAAGTCATCGATTCATCACACTATAGACTTTATTTCTGACCTTCCAGGATATTTCCAACGTTTCCAAGGAATACAGTATAACTGAGGAAGGGGAAGATCCTGATGACAGTTGTGAGTTTTTTGGTGGTTGGGTATCGGAAGGTGGATGTTGGTGGTTGGTTTGTTTTTTAATCCTAGTTTTCTGTTTAGTTTGAGGGTTTACTTATTTTTAAAAAGGTTACGGTTGCTGGAAAAAATGAAAACTGGTTTGGAGCTTATCAAGAAATTCGGTTGAAAAGTTTGGATTTTTTTTTTAGTAGAATGAGAGAGGCAAAAATAGCATTCTTCCCATTTCTCATTATACTAAGGAGATGTATAGGAATGCAATTACTTCTCAAGGACATTTACTTTAAATGACACTAATGAATTTGTACTTATAACTCATATATTTAGAATAACTCCTGTTACTGTCTGTGAAGTGTTTTCCTTTCTTTTTGTACTGATCTTGCACCACATCTGTTTCGTTGATTTTGATTCAGAGGATGGCAGTTGTCTATGTCATCTGATGTCCTATGTTGCAGGGACCAAAGGAGGGAAAACTTCAGAGATTCTTTTTTTTCAGTGTTTGACCTGTCAGAATTTAAATATAAGTAAATAGCTAAGCAGTAACCTACTTCATTATAATGCCTATTATATTACACAATGCAAGCTGTATGTATTGACATGCACATTGTGTAGGCCTTCATAGTTGAATAGCACTAATCAAAATAGCAGTGGTTTAATAACAATCTGACCTACATGATGACAAATGACCCTGGTCTATAATGCACTTGAAGTTTGATTTTGAATCTGTGACATCATTTAGTGAAAGAATTTGTAGGGAAGTGTGCAACAATAAAGCTGTTCTTGTGACCCAAAAAAAGGCAGCATAATGGGTCTGTATAGCATAGCAACTACTGAAGCCCATGTGAACGTTCTATTGTGGTGCTGGTGTCTTACTGTGATCACCATATCAAGTTAAGATGTAGAATCTCACACTAATTGTTTTGATAATTTTGTTTCTACATTAGTTTTCTGCTAAAAAAGAATATTGTTTTAATGATTAATGCATTGTTTGTCTGCAGCTTAAAAAAGCTGAAAGACATTGTTCATCAGCTTAGTATTTTCCATCAGGTGAGTGAATATTAAAATTGCTGATGCCTCGACAAGGCAACACAATATCACATGATATAAACATACTGTTTGTTGCAGAAATATTACATTAATAAAATTTTGTAACAAATGTAGGTCTGTGTCCTTTCCTCTACATAGAAATAGATTTTTAGAGTAGATAAAGTGGGACAATCCAGATTCTGTCCTGATTAATTTGAAGAGCTTTTTATAAAAACATATACCAATGGTTAAACAGAAATCCAGTTTTCTCTAGACTTACTTTCATAAACCAGAATTGTCTGAGATTTTTCTATCTATAGTGAATTCTTGAGAGGAATTCCGTTTCCATGTGACTCTTGTTATGGCTTCCAAAGCAGATTGGATTGGCTAATCTACTTATCTCAATTCAGTTTTCTTTCTTTTTAACATCTTTGGAAATATTGAGTAGAAAATTATTTATAGATAAGACTATGCAAGCACAACTGGAAGAGATATTACCATCACCTGAATATTTTGGGTGGTGCCAAAATTATTTGGAATGTTTCATTTTTTCCTATGTGTGTCTTCAATGTTTTTACACCAGCTTTTGTGAATTACATTAATTGGCCATTTATGAGCAATCAATCTTTTTGAGTGATAACTCTGAGATTATAATACTTGATATTCATTTTTAGAATCTACATTTCCATTTTTTCCCATGTTTAACTAAAGGGCAAGAACAGCCTACTCATTGCCAGCAAAATGTGACTATATGATTGTATGGAAGATGAGTAAAGAATATGAACAAAATCAGTGCCATTCTGTTCTTTTTTTGAAAGACAGAGAGAAATGCATCCTTCATCTGTAGAAAACTGAGATATATGATACATGTTAACTCCTTGGTTTGGTTTACAAAATAAGATTTATTTTTCTATAAGAAATTCTGAAGCATGTAACATATCTCTATCAGCATGCCAGGAGCATTACAGAGAGAAATGGAGCAGGATCTACTCATGTATCTGGGCTGATAGAGCAGTTTAGTAGACAGAGTACCTAATTCAATAACTAGGGGAAATGGTTTAAGCAGTGTTAAAATCCTTTCCCTGCTACGCTTTCTGAAAAGATATTGCTACTTCTGTGTGGTCTCATCCTTTGAAGAGAAGGATCAGAAGGTGAACTAGGGAATCCTGTATCTGACACTCTGATCCTCTTCTTCCCTCTAGCATTATTAGAGTGAAATGAAGAGAAAGGACACCAGAAACTGTTCTACAGTGATTTTTGAAGACCTGAGGGACTGAGACAGTCACTCTCCTTTTTTCGCTAGTCGTAATGTTTTATCTGCATCATCTTAAGATACTTTTCTTCTATCAGTACAAGACAGCTTAATTATGGTAGAAAATGAAAAACAGCAATAAAGTGCAGTTGCATGCAAAACCCCCTCAAAATTACCTCAGAAATGAAGTGTGCACTTCCTATATTAAGTTTCAAACTTTTGATTGAACTTTGTAGACACATCAGTTAAAAAGGCAAAAGAATAATTATGATATCTGTCATGGTCTAGAAATTTTTTTTCAGAAATACTCTCTAACCTTCATTTAAACAAATACCCTACTGATGAAAAGTCTGCAGGCTCTTGATAAGATATGACTCCATTAAAAGCTTATGGCTTTCTTCTAGTTCAACTCTAAATAGAGTCCATTTTCAGAAAAAGAAAAAAAAAAATTTCCATGCCATTGCTAGCATAGGGATTGTGACTGACTAAACTCCAAGGGGTGGAATGTGACTGCCCAATAAATCCTTAAAATGGAATAAGGCTCAGGGGAGCTGGGCAAGAGCAATGAACCTGTGAAACTTTGGGAATATTTAGGGTGTGAATGAGCACAGCTGTCATAACGAAGTTGACATCTCAACACAAAGGGGACCAGAAGATGGCCAGACCAGCATGGCTCAGCCCACCATAGAGTATAAAAACTAGACAACTAGCAAAAGGAATCTCATGTAGCATCAACTATCTTCAGGTAAGTAAATCTGATATTAAATGTTATACATTCCACTCATGGAGTATCTAAAAGAACCTCATCAGAAAGTATTGGACTCAAACAGGATTTTTTACTGTCATGTTTCCATTTCTCTTATAGGTACCTGAAGATTAAGTATTGTTTTCACTCAAATATGTCATGGTCACAGATTCACAGATTGGCAGGGGTTGGAAGGCACCCCTGGGTATCATCTAGTCCAACCCCCCTGTTAGAGCAGGATCACCCAGAGCAGGTTGCACAGGATCACATCCAGGCGGGTTTTGAATCTCTCCAGAAAAGGAGACTCCACAAACTCTCGGGGCTGTTCTTCATGTTCCTCATGTTCAGGTGAAACTTCCTGTGTTCCAGTTTGTGCCCATTACCCCTTGTCCTGGCACTGGGCACAATTGAGAAGAGTCCGTCCCCATCCTCTAGAAGTCCACCATTTAGCTATTGATAAGCATGGATAAGATCCCCTCTCAGTCTTCTCTTCTCCAGGCTGAACAGACCCAGCTCTCTCAGCCTTCCCTCATACCAGAGATGCTCCAGTTCCCTCATCATCTTTGTAGCCCAAGTTCAACAGATGGAGTGCCCTGAGTTTTTTCTTCAGTGCATAATTTTGGCACAGAGGTAGTTTGTTCTTCATACTCATTCATCTGATTACTTAATGTTTCTTAATGGGGTGAAAGAATAAGCTTGTTTTATTACTATACTATTCACCTATAGCAGGTCGTAATGTCATCCCTTTATTCAGTTAAACATTGTGCTTGTTTCTTGATAGTCTAAAAATAATTATTCTCAAAGTAGGAAAATAAATTTCTTATACAACAAGTATCTAATTAGGTAGAAAATACTATTTATGAGCTTTAACTTCTCTTACTTAGAACCTTTTAATAGATTTTAGAACATATTCTGGTTGGCTGATATTTGAAAGTACTGCTTCCTTCGTGCTGTTCAGCAGTAATGTTACTGATATGCTTTCTCTCCTGCTTTTAAAGTGTGTTAATACTGATACCCTGCATTCCTTCTGCCAGTTTTTAATGTGATTTCTACTACAGCTGTCATTCTTAAAGAATATTCATATCTCCATTCTGATGTGTTTTTTGTTTTTTTTTTTTCTGAAGACAAACAATACTGTTTAGGAAACAATAGCTTCTTCACACTGAACAATGAGCTGTTTGAATTAATTCTGGTTTCAAAGACTAAGTAGAAAATACTAGTATTTGCCACAAGCTAGTTCTGGTTTGTTTTAAAGTACGTTATCTTGATCTCTTTATTCCTCTAAGAGACCAGGAGATGTGAACATATCCCACTGCAAAATACTGGCTAAAAGTGAAATGTTAATTGGTAGTATGAAGCAATAAAAATATATATTACTGCAATGAAATCACATTTTCATAATTTTTAATTTCAATTACTCACTCTGTAAACAGTTGATATTCTCATAATTTTATTATTTCAAGTTAATGAAAATGTATGAAAAGAAAACATTTTACATTTTATCAAACATTGAATACCTCATGCCTTTGGCAAATGTTTGCCTTTCTTTCCACTTCAGAGTAGATAGTGGAAAGAGGGATGTGGGACTCACATTTTATGAATGAAAGTCCATGGGAATTACCAACGACAACACCACCACCACCACAAGAAACTCTGTGATCAGCTTGCTTCTGAACTGAAAAGCAGTTTCCCTGTAGTATAAATGTAAATGTGTACTATTGATTTCTGCATGAAAAAACCCCAAGATTGTGACTTCATCACAAATGTGTTGTTACACTTATGAACTTTCATGCCTTTCCTGGACATTTTCAAACATTTGCGGAACCTTGAACTGAAGCAATTTTTGTTAGAATCTGTTGCTGTGCTTGACAGTATGTGTATGTTCCCCTCTTCTCATATCCTTCTAATGTTTGCTAGTGTAATGTTAAAATCTCATAACATTTATAAGCTGGTAATTAATCGCGACCTTCAAAGGCAAAATTAATGTAGCTGACAGATGTCTTGTCTGTAAAGATGGAGATTAAGAAAGTCTCTTCCACCCTCAGGGAGAGAGAGAATCAGGGAATAGAAGAGCTCAGTTCTGAGTATGAAAGAGGAGATTTGGGAATTCTTTTGTTTTTCTTAGTAAGAATGAGTTCAAGAAAGGACTGTTGGTGGGGAAGGAAGGAAGTAAGGTTTGTAGGTCATTCATCTTAAGGGTGGAAGTCTGTGGGAATGGGCAACAAGAGTCAAAAAGAAGCGTTGTAGAATCCTGACCCAAAGGAACAGACCAAAGAGCTTTAAATGAAATAAATAGGCTTCTGATGTTTTATATAAGCTGAAACAGCTAGAAGATACATAAATCTGAGATTTCTATGAATTTTAATAGCCTTTTAAAAATGCTACTGTAGAGTGTTTGTGGGCATAAATGTATTTTCACATTCAAGATCACTTTAAAATCATCTAAATACCTGCCCAAGAAAACGTGTGTTGCTCCTGACCAGGACTAATACTTGTTTCCCTTTTCGATGGGTGACTCTTAAAACTGTCTCAAAATTCAGATGTTGATTTAGTTTTGAGTCATTATTTGTGTGAAAGATTAACAGTGCACTGAAGATTTCTGCAAGCTCTTGTTTTTTATAGAAAGTCTTGGCTCAGCAGTAAACAAATTGGAATGTTAGCGCTCCGAATTCTCCAGTCCTCATGATAAATGTTCAAAATTTATTGACTGTGAATGTATAAATGCTAAGGATTGAATTTAGGGAAAAAACTAACTGGACTCCAAAATGAGTGCAAACGTAGGTAGCTGAAATGGTATTTTTATACATAGACATACACACACTAGTCACATACACTTTTCCCTTGTAATATTTTTGGTCACCCGAACGAGCCTGGGTGATCTTGAAAGATCAGTATGTGGACACTGAGGATGTTGTAGTCCCTACCACTATTGATTTTTTGACTATAATATTTTTCTCTTCTCTGTGTAGAGAATATCTAAGTAGGAATACTGAGGAAAGAAGATACAGAGAACAAATTGCATTGAGCTGGTCTAGTCTGCCCCATGGGTAATGATTGAATTTTATTCTCAAAGTGCAAATGTAATTTTGTTAAATATGACTTATTCTCGTACATACAAGAAAATCCTTTATAATTTGTTGATATTTTTTTTTGCCCTCCAGAGGGACCTTGACAGGCTTGAGAGGTGGGCCAGTGCAAACCGCATGAAGTTCCACAAGAACAAGTGCAAGGTCCTACACATGGGTTGGCACAATCCCAAGCACAGCTACAGGCTGGGTGGAGAACTGATTGAGAGCAGCCCTGAGGAGGACTTGGGGGTGTTGATTGATGAGAATCATAGAATCATGGAATGGTTTGGGTTGGAAGGGACTCTAAAGATCATCTAGTTCCAACCACCCTGCTGCAGGCAGGGACACCCTCTACTAGAAGCTCAACATGAGCTGGCAGTGTGGGCTTGCAGCCCAGAAAGCCAACTGTGTCCTGGGCTGCATCAAAAGCAGCGTGACCAGCAGGTCGAGGGAGGGGATCCTGCCCCTCTACTCTGCTCCGGTGAGACCCCACCTGCAGTACTGCGTCCAGCTCTGGGGGCCCCAGCACAAGAAGGACATGGAGCTGTTGGAGCGAGTCCAGGGGAGGCCACGAAGCTGATCAGAGGGCTGGAGCACCTCTCCTGTGAGGACAGGCTGAGAGAGTTGAGATTGTTCAGCCTGGAGAAAAGGCAGCTCTGGGGAGACCTAACAGTGGCTTTCCAGCACCTGAAGGGGCTACAGGAAAGATGGTGAGGGACAGGACAAGGGGTAATGGCCTTAAACTGAAGGAGGGGGGAGATTTAGATTAGACGTTAGAAAGAAATCCTTCCCTGTGAGGGTGCTGAGTCCCTGGCACAGGTTGCCCAGAGAAGCTGTGGCTGCCCCTGGCTCCCTGGCAGTGTTGAAGGCCAGGTTGGATGGGGCTTTGGGCAACCTGGGCTAGTGGAGGGTGTCCCTGCCCATGGCAGGGGGTGGGACTGGATGGGCTTTGAGGTCCCTTCCAACCCAAACCATTCTGTGATTCTATGATCACCATGAAAAAAGACTATAAAAATCTTTACATATCTTAAGGTAAACACTACTGGATCTGGGTTGTAGGCAAGTTGATTAATGACTGCTTTTTCATCCAATGCTGGATAGGATTTAGCAAAACCTCTGCCTCCTGATGTCTCAGTTGCTTATCTGTCTATTAAAAGTGAACAAAGCCAGAGAAAACTTCAATGGTACTAGATTTTTCTTCTGTAAAGTTCTTAAAGAATTTCAAATTCAAACCCCTCAATCCAGCCAAAGTTTGTCTCAGTTATATTTTCTGGCTTGAATTTGCTCTCATTCTCTTTGAATAACAAGTTTGAACTGTTAACTCAAATTCTTTTTCAAGATAAACTGTAACAGTTAAAAATAAATTTCTTTTAACACAAATTTCTTCTTTAGTTACACTCATGCAATGGTTAAGTCATTAGGACATTGTGTTACTTTCGTATTTCCATTTGCTGTTACATGATAAGTGGCAGGGTTCCCAATTGATGGAAAGTTGTCAAACAATTTTTTTTGATCATTCACGACACGGAAAAAAAAGAAAAATCTACTGTTAATTCAATTTATCTGTATTGGTTCTACACTGACAGTAGGAGAGGAAAGCAGTAAACTTTTACCTTTGTCTCAAAGCTTAGAGTATATAACTGAATATGTAGATGGAGCATTTCCAAGAAAGGTGCTTGTACCTCTGCAAAGTGACACTTTCCACAAGTGTTGCATTTTGCAGTCATTGACTTGTTATGTGCAGAACGAACAGTTCTATGAGTTTTTGTGAAGGTATTACATCTGAAAATACAGAGTGTGGATTCTCTGTGCATTATGAATAGCAGTGCCTTAAAATGTCCCATGTGTTTTAAGAATACACATATTTGTTTGTAGTTCACATGAACTAATACAATGTAATGTATTTGTCAACAATCTCGTTAACATCAGTTGTAAAGCATATCTGTAAAGGACATTGCAAAATAAGCATATTGAGCTGTGTGCTTTATATCTGAAATTGCTCCTAAGAGATGACAAGTTAGAAAAACAGGTATTTTAGACCTGGAGTGTTCTGCAGTCTAAATGATCTGCCTGTTTAGCATTTCTAATCTGGATTAAGACCTGTAAAGATTTATACTGCATAGCTCTAGGGATGCTGAGTAGTCCTGTTCTTTCTTGGAGTGCCCCCAAACTCTGGAACCAGCTCTTTCTCTTGGTCTGAAAGACAGGAATGTGTGAATTTGTTGGATAAGTAGATATCTTCAACAAGCTGAAGGGATGTTCTGGAGTGTGTCTCATGGTTTCCTGTATGTTTCTCTATGTTTCCTGCAGAATCATAGAAAACAGTCTATGAAAATAGTATACTGGCTTTTATTCCTTTTGAAAACTTTAAAGTTCCTGAACTGTACCACCCCACCCCCCACCCCCCCTGCCCCGCTAACTATACAAAACTATCAATGTAGTTATTATCGCCTAATGAATACTTGAAACAAGAATGAGGACACGAAAAATCTGGTCTTTTAACCTTCTCCCTTTGCTTAAACAATATTAAAAAATAATGCTTTAGCTCTGTTACTAGACATGCTGTCATGTTTATTGGAGCATATGGGATTATGTAAAAATCCAAGTTCAGCTCTGTATTTTGGTGTAGGCTGGACTAAATCTGTCTTCTTTCTAATTCTAATAGTTTGTTCATTAATGTTTTAAATAATGCATTTCTATATTTTGCTTTTTAATATTGAGAAAGGCTGTTAAGGGTCCAATGAATCAATATCAAATTTAAATATTAAGAAGTCATTCAATAGGAAAAAAAAATATAATATGTAGACGAGCTTTAATTCTGTAAGTACTAGTAATCATCTAATGCAACAACAAATATACCTAGTTGCAGAGGTAAAAGGAACTAATTTCAGTATATACTGTGCTGCAAAATGAACTAGAATGTACCCCATAAAGTGAAATAAATGCAATTGTATTAACATAGTAGGCGTTAAACACTGTAAGAAATATAAATGCTGCAAGGAGATGTCTAGAGAAAAGTTCTAGGAGCATTTGAAGTTCTATGGAAAACTGAACTTTAAGTGAGTTTATAGTCTTAATGCTAAATATATATTTTACCATGGTAACATGGATTACACAAAGCACTGCAACACCTAAATATGTTAGAAATGTAATCTGCTTTTTCAGGATAACTATCATCTTAGTTTATATTTCATATTTCTTGCTGCCTCATTTCTCATTTCTACTCTGTATCTCAGAAGTGCGAAATCTCACAAATGCGTTTGGGTTTAAATATCACTTTTCATTGAAGAGTGAAATCCATAGCATTCAAATTTTTCTATATCATTTGCTCTGTAGCTCTAATCTGAGATCCTAATCTACATCTGTCTTTTTAATTGATAGGTCAGCGAAGAGAACTTTAAACACTTCAGGAGTGTTGTTTCTTACAATAAATGTATAATATGATAGAGCCTGTGGTGGTTCAAACACTACATTTTCCCCCTCCTCTGCACCAAACTCTTAGAAGTTGCAAAGATTCCATGATGTGTGTTTTCAGAATTTTTGCTTTTTTTTTAGTCTAAACTATAATGGTTAAATAAACAGAATAATTTGAACTTTTTCCCCAAGATGCTAAGGTACTCATCTTTTCATTCAGGACAGAGCCAAGCCCTTGAAACATTCACTAAAATGAAAATGCAAACATTTCCATTGTAGCATTCAATAACAACTAAGAAAGCTTGTTCTTGGCTGTCACTGCATGTTGCTCATTAACTCTGCTGACTGTGGTAATGTAAGAATAAGAGCTTAACAGAAGGTCTGGGCTCAGCTCCTGATTCTTTAACTATTGTTTGAGGTTATCCAATTTTATGGAATTCTTGTATTTCTTAGTGATGCAATATATTTTTAAAAAGTCCCCTCCTGCACATCTGGTGTCTGCACAGTGCCCACTCTAGCCTGTACATGCTTAATATCCAGAGGCACTTGCACATCTCTTGAACCAAAGCTTGCATTTTAATTTTTTTTTATATTCTTCTAATAATGGTAAAAAAGAGTCTGATGAGTATGGTTGTCAAACTGAGCCTGCAAAAGGAAATTGTATGTCAGATACTGCTCTCACTTACACTGACTCTTTAAAAGACCATTAAAAAAAGTAATTTAAAAGGTCAGACTCAGACCTGTAAGATCTAGTCGGAAATTCAGACTCTTATGTTCACCTCAGTACAGACATCATTAACTAAGATATTATTGCTAAATGTTGATGACAAAAAATCTGGCTATGTGAATGCTGATATGTATCCCAGATTTCAGACAGTTTCTTTTAACCTGAAACTCTCAGAGTTTTCACTTATGCATCTCTCGGGGTTTTTATTTAGGTATCCCAGATCACTCTAAGAAGTTGAGATGCTCTGCCAGACAACCTGACTGGTCATCTGGGGAAATTGAGCCAGACATGAGAAGAGGCACAACAGAGATACAAGCACACGGGATGCGGGGGTGGTCAACTGCTGCTTTCTGACTGAAAAGACAGTGCAGCTAACCACAAGCACACAGCACAAAGGAACAACAAGATAAACAGTGTTGTAATCCTCTTGGGTTTGAAAGTTAGAATAGAAAATACATTTCTGTGGTTAGGAACCGGATTAGGACGTGATCAGGTCCTGGATTTCAGAAAGTAAGATTCCTTTGCTTCCCATTTCTGCCTTCTTAAAACAAAAGTCTGATTGGGAGAGACAGGGGAATTATCCACACAGGTATCAAAAGCCAGGTGTTTTCCTAAAATATGAGCTTTTCTTGTAATTCAAGAGGGAAATGTTCTAACAGCCTGTAATGAAACATGAAATTAAACAAAAACATATACACATGAAAACCATTTGTTTAAGAGTCTGTTTTTCTAGTTTTGTTGAACAAATTATTGAACTGAAATAGGATGTTGTTGTTTTGATTGTCACGGGTTCTCGAGGGAGTCAACCTGACAACTGAAGTAAAACCAGGGAAGTTTTTCACTGCAGAAGAGTTTCATGTGATATATTAACTATAGGCACAGCTCTAAAAATGGATGACTTTCATTTTTTACCACTCCTAAGACATACCTTACATTTTAAATAGACCTCTGGGGTTAATATCTCAGCTGCAACACCCAGAAGCTGCATAAAAACTGAGGGAATAACAGCTTCTGTGCAGGTTCATGTTCTAATCATGTCCCAGCTCTGCATCAGAGTGAGATAAAGTGATCAACTGCTTCTCCTCTTGTGATGTCCAGATAAAGGAAAGAATAGTCTGTGTGACCATTTGGAGGAATGGGACCATATACATAAGGACAGAGAGATCAGAAGGACAGTGCTACTGGCATGATTAGGCATCAGCACCAAGGATGTTTCTCCTCTCTATGAAACTAGATGGGTCTGCAATAGAAAATTATAGCGTAACTTAAAAGGGAACAATGTCATGGGCAAGCTGACCCCAAAGCTGCATTTATTGTCTTGTTAATTAGGATTGACTATTATATCTGCCACCCTTTTTCTTTCCATCCCCATTGTCTATGTCAGTGTTGAATTCATCAAAACCACTGGGTATGTTCCTTAAGGGAATTCTTTGGCTGGTATCAAGCTAACATTCTGGTGAAGTGGAAATGAATTATAACTTCTGCAGTTGCCTCCTTTTTCAACAAAAAGAAGTCTTTGGGCTTTCAATTCTTAGTTAACATCCAGAATATCTTGATATGCAAACTACTATCCCCTTAGGAAAATGAATGATCTTTCTGGATATCCTCAGACAAGAAACAAGAAAATACAGGTTAAGCACAGGTTAAGCTCAGCTAGTTTTGCTTACACACAGTTTTCAGTTTGAATACAGAAAGAAAATTCAGCTAAAGTAAAAAGGCATGCTGCACTGTTAAATTCTATTAATCTTTCATAGAATCATAGAGTCTTTAAGGTTGGAAAAGACCTCTAGGATCATGAAGTCCAACCATCAACCCAACACCACCCTGTCTACTAAACCATGCCCTGAAGTGCCACTTCTACATGTTTTTTGAACACCTCCAGGGATGATGAGTCCACCACCTCTCTTGGCACCTTGTTCCAAAGCCTGACCACTCTTTTGAAGAAGAAATTTTTCCTAATATCCAATATAAACCTCTCCTGACACAACTTGAGGCCATTTCCTCTTGTCCTTTCACTAGTTACTTGGGAGAAGAAACCAACACCCACCTAATTACAACCTACTTTCAGGTAGTTGTAGAGAGTGATAAGATCTCCCCTCAGCTTCCTCTTCTCCAGGCTAAACAACCCCAGTTCCCTCAACTGCTCCTCATAAGGCTTGTGCTCCAGATCTTTCACCAGGTTTGTTGCCCATCTCTGGACACGCTCCAGCAGCTCAATCATTAGAAGTGGGGTTGAAAGGGACCTCAAAGTCCGTCCAGTCCCACCCCCTGCCATGGGCAGGGACACCCTCCACTAGCCCAGGTTGACCAAAGCCCCATCCAACCTGGCCTTCAACACTGCCAGGGAGCCAGGGGCAGCCACAGCTTCTCTGGGCAACCTGTGCCAGGGCTTCACCACCCTCACAGAGAAGAATTTCTTTCTAACGCCTAATCTAAATCTCCCCCCTCCTTCAGTTTAAGGCCATTACCCCTTGTCCTGTCCCTCACCATCTTTCCTGTAGCCCCTTCAGGTGCTGGAAAGCCACTGTTAGGTCTCCCCAGAGCTGCCTTTTCTCCAGGCTGAACAATCTCAACTCTCTCAGCCTGTCCTCACAGGAGAGGTGCTCTTATGAATATTAATGTTATATTCTTATTGGAAGATATGGGATTCCCATTACCTAAAATGTTTTCAAATTTAGCCTGCAGATTCTCATTTGGTTCTTTCATTTACAAATGTTTTTCTATATCTGCCCACCTTTTTTGCTTATATCACTTTGCTAGCATAAAATAGTCAAGGTGTACATGCTTTTGAAAACAGATTTTAAATGAAACTTTCCCCCTGAGTTTAAGCAGGTTTTATGATAATGTGACACCCAGCATTTGGCCACGCTAAAAGGTATTTGAAAGTTTGTTTTACCACTTCTGTTTCTTGCCTGTATGCCCAACAATTTGGATGACCTTTTCAAAAAATAGCACAGCCATATGTCTTGCAGGTTCAAACAGTGAATTGATGTTATATTTTGACCTGTCTTGCTGTTAGCTGAAATATATATACAACTCACTACCGGAGAGCACACTCTAATGTGCTTCCATGTTAATACGAATACCAATTGCTACCCATATTGTGAACCAAATTTTGCCATCTGGTATAACTACACAACTTTACTGAACTGAATAGGGGAAAGAGTGTGTGTATGCCAGACAAAAGAAGAAGTACTAATTAATATTCATTAACATTCATTGCGTCTTCTTTTGCATGTTGTTTGCAAATGGATTGTAAAATTCTCTAGTAGGAGTTATTTACAAATATTCATTAATTTCTATGTGTAATTTTCTCTTTCATGTTTAGTGCACAAAGAAGTTCCTATAAATATTCATAATTCAGAATCTGTTGACTGGTTGCATAAGTCATATGATGCTACTTCTGCTTTTGGCTGGTTAATTTATGTAAATAGCAAGTACAAGAAGAATGGCAAATTTTGAATGTTAGAACTAAATGTGAAGCTCGAAATGAGCATGTGGGCAATTGACTTTATGCAAACACATATTGAAAAAGACAGAACAGAATTTTCAAGAGTATATATGTGATTTGGAGTATTTTTCCAGCAATGTCAATGGGCTATGTCCCAAATTTCATATGGGATCGTGAAAACTCATTTGAATATTTATGAGAGGGAATATATAATATTTCAATTTCAAAGCAATCTTCTGATTTTTCCAAAAAGTACCTCTCAAATTACTGTTGAATCTTTACTCTTTAAAAAGGAAGTGTTTTAAGATGTTAATAGCAATCTGTGGAGTAGAAGTATAATGTCATAAAAGTTGGTAGGTAATTATAATGAAAAAAAAGCTTCTTAAATAAGTTTTCTTTACCCTTGCTGACTATTTGGTACTCTGCTAAAATAATTATCAAATAATCTTTTTAATAAATAGATACCAGAACTGAGGTATTAAAATTCATCATGTGCTTGCTCTAAATATTAAGACTAGAGTACTTTACTCTCAAATAAAACAGGGCAGTCCAGTGGATGTTAAATCTCTAATCTCCTACATTGTGTCTCAGCAGAAAGCATTTACAAGGATTGACCAGCTCTTCCTCTTGCCCTTTTATTCTTATATTTCCCACCTAAGAATTTAGTACTATCTGAACATCTAGCCTTATCCACTTCCCCGCTGTGCAATTGTCAAAAGATCTGTCATTTCAGGGAGGGTGATGACACGTGCCACCCCTCCGAACAGTAATGAGCAGGTCAATGTGCAGGAAGCTCCATTCAGAAATACCAGTCCTTACTTCTGCATTGGATCTCAGAAGTGTAGTTCACAGACTAGTGTCAACAGCAAAAAAAAAAAAAAAAAAAAAAAAAAAAAGGAAAGAAAGAGACCAAAGTTTAAATCACTTTCTTGCTGAGTGCTTAGAGCATTTGTTGGGATAATAAAAGATTTAGATATTTGCAAATGCATTCAAAGAAATACAGCTTAGAACTTCCCCATCCTAGGTAAGGCTACTCACCTGTAGGCTACTAGGCAAAAAAGACGGTGCATAATTCACTTCTTCACATGTTTTTCAATGTCCTAGAAGGAAATTTTAGTTAAAGGCAGCAAGAAACTTCAATTCAGATTTTATTTTAATCTTTTTAAAAGTCAAACTATATAAAACTTGGTTTATTGTGGGGGAGGTGTTTCTGGTTTAGGTGCTGAGTTCAAAAATTATCTGCATAGTCCTTTTTAAATCTTTGGTTTTATTCTTCAGGATAGGGGCTTGTGGATTTGCTGTATTGTTTAAAATTTGGGAAAAATTGTTCCTCAAGATAATTTCTCTTAGAGGCTTGTTATCACTTGTAAACCCAAACATTTTCACATCATTCTCACATACTAGGACAGGTTTGGAAGTTCTGATTCCTTTTGTTCTTGTGTGCACCTGCCAGCATTTGTTTTGTCCTCATGTTAATATTAGCTTTAGAAGTGTTATATATTCCTAATTTCATCTGACATACATTTGTATTTTGTGGATTTTTTTTCCCCAGTGGGGCTGGGTAGGCACCTTTTAATGAAAGAAGTTGCACTGACAATTTAGAGAAGATCTATGCAGAAGCACAAAGAGGGCAGACATACATTACTGATTGCTGTAATGGACATGCATATTTATATAATTTATATAACATATAAACTATACTATGTATATAATTTATATTATTATTTATATTATTAATATTATTTATGTTAAAGCTCTGGCTTACAAAACAGTGTCTAAATGGAAAGATGTTGCTTGCACTGTCACAGTGGTGTCTGGAGATGTTAATGCCACCATAGCAGAGGCTGCTTCTCTCTTGTGAGGGCTCCTGGCCCCAGAGCTGGCAGCGGACACATTCGCAGGATGGACAAACTCAGACACAGTCCTGCTGGCTGGAACGTTTCTGGTCCAAAGTCAGCATGGCTGCACAGCCTTGTTCTGCTGTGTACATGCATCAGCTTGACATTCACCAGGAGATCCCCACAGCATGATGTAAATGTGTGTTACAGTCATATCTTGTATGTTAATACTGCTGAAGCAAAAATCTGGTGCTTTTTTTTTTTTTTTTTAACTCCTGTTAAAGAGAAAGGTGATACCACAAAACCAGGAATTGATACAGTCAATAAACTACTACAGTCATCTTACTGTTAAACTCTGTAACCAATGTATTTGTTACCTCTTTAACATAATGTTGGTAGCAACAGGGGAAAAAAAAAAAAAACAAAACAAAACAGCCAAAGCAAAACCAAGGTTCTACATGATGTAATCTCTGAACTAATGATGTGAGGATATTTATAAATCTAATATTATATAATGCTGAAGGTTATATTTGGACAACAGGTTTTTATTGCATTTCTGTTGCTCATATGCTTTCCAAGCACTTAATGATTCTACCTGTCCTGAGTGGTCTGTTAACATCTTTTTAATATAAAACAATTTAACTGAGCAAAGTTAGCATTACGGTGTTAGCAAATCACCTGAAAATTGTAGATATCTCTAAGACACTTTCAACAAACTTTTCAGTAGCAACTGGTGCTCTGAAAATTTTTTTCCCTGCTCAATAAAAATGATTGAAACATTCAGAAAAGGATGTAAATGTTGAAATAATTATTTTTGCAAAGTTTCGATGTGAAAATTAAAATATTTTAGTTGGTAGTAGCTTTGTGTACCATAACAGGTTTTGGTAACAATGCCAGAATGTTATTGATCTGAATAAAGGTATGCAAAGCACAATATACAAGAGGTTTTGGAATGTAGAAAGTAGGAATATGCAGGGTTAAGTAGATATGGCTTCAAGAAAAACCAAAACAGGAGAAAAAATGAGAGATCACCAATGGCTGAGAAATACAATTCATAAACACATATTTGTTCAGGCATCAGTGTTTCAGTCAATTATTGTGATAGAGAAATTGAACAGATAAATAGACAAATTGAATATTTATTTTGTACTTGTTTATTGTTGCTTGTGTGTTCATATTCTATCACTGACACACCGAGAAAGTCCCAGCTGACCTAAGAAGTATCAAAACCCTGTTACTCTACCTTGCACCCCAGTCCAACTTGAAAAGAAAGAACAAAAATAGGAAAATGTGGATTTTGTACAAGATTAAAAGATTGAAGATTTCTTACACACCATCCACTTGGTATTTCATTTCAGTTTCCATGCTTCTGTGCTTTTCATGTTAAATAAAGAAACTGCATGTAGGAAACAGTACACTGTACCTCCTTTTCATGGTACTGATCTGAGATGTTCTTTAACAAATCCCAGTCTTATGACAGAACAGCCCCACACTTATCGTATAACCATTTTTAATATTTTTTATCTAAATACTTTTTTCTCCAATGGATTCCATTTTAAAATACAGCAATTTGCAATCTGAAAATTGTAAGTAATGCAATTCCACAATACTACCAATTATGTTTAAAAAAAAAAAAAGTTGTAAAGTCTTCAATGAGAGATCAATACTCCTTTAATCATGTTATGGTAAGGTCTGTGAGGGATTGAATAGATGTTGGAAATTTTCTAATCTTAAGTACATTTTACTGGTCTTACTATGTTAAGATTAGAAACATCTACAGGAGACCAGTTTTTTGCAAAACTCTAAATTTAAGAATATTTAAAAAAAACCCCACATGACTAAAAAAAATTGTCTTGTGTAAAAAGCTTCTAATTAAACCATTTTAATTTTAAAATAATTTTGACATTTTAATTTTTTTCATAAAAATGAACAAAAGTAATGAATGAAACATGATTTTAAAATTGTTAAGGTTCAACATTTGTACTGATGCAATCCATCTTTGCTATCTTACTGTTGTTTTATAAATATTGATCATGTATCCTGATGAAAATATAGGAAAATGTAGGCTTTCGAACTATGTGAAGACAAGAGAATTATTTCCTACTCTCTAGTGTTAAGGAGGCCCAAATGTTTTTTTTTTGTTTGTTTGTTTGTTAAGCTAACATGGCCTTTCTACTAATCTTTCTTTTCTATAAATATGTTTATATATTTAACTTGATTTTTTTTTAATACATTTCCTAAATTGGTCATCATGTCCTGGGTTGGTTATACTTTTCCAAATGGCCCCAAATTACAGTCCAATACTTTGACTCTACTACGCTAAGATTAATTACAGAGTAGGCACAAGAAGTACTTGCTTGTATTTCTGAATATTTTTTCTTTCCATTTTGTATCTTTTTTTCTTTTTTTTTTTTCTTTTCCCAATGCAAATCTAAATTCAAACTGTGTGTGTTATTTGAATTCATGCTGAAGGAGAGGGGAATGAAAGGCATTGGTGTTCCAGTGGAAATGCCCACTTTTGCCAGCAAATCTTAGAGATGAAATATTTAGTCTAAATTCTCAAACAACCTTGTCTTGAAAAAACAGTAGTAGTTTTAACTTATAAAAAGAGCTAATTTTGATACAAAATCAGTATCCCGGAAAATGCAAACGTGCAAAGAGAAAGGAACTAATAAAAATTGATATTTTCTCAGACCCATCAGAAATAAGGATAGATCCTAGAAGGTCATCATGTCCATTCTCTTGCTCCAAGGCAGAACTATGTGCACTGATGTCATTCTTGGTAGATATATGACTAGGCAAGGGATTCTTTTTCTTTCTTCTAAGGATGGAAATTCATTAAAACTTGATATACAGTACTTATTTAGGCACAGATTAATCTGCCATGATCCTAGGCTTCTATCAGAGATGCCTAAAATAGGACACTGCTCACATTACATTTCTATTTCCAGTGTGGGGAAAGAAATATCTGAGAGAGTGGCTCAAATCTGAGTGGACTTGATTGTCTTCTTCATACTCCTATGTGTATGTATTGACTATGTGAAGGGCTTTAGAAACCTCAGGTTAATTAAATCTTGGATTTAATTCTGCACCAGCAGCTAACTGTAATCACAGCCTTCTTTGCTAGACAGAAGAAGGGACCTGAAAGAAGGGACCATCTACGTCAAGCTGGCAGAGATGACACCGTCATTGTCTGCTCAAGAGTATTGCTAAGATTAAGAGAGCATCTTCTGCTTCCTTTTGGCCCTGCTAATATCTCTGCCATGTTTTCTGTTTATGATACTGAATCAACTCTTGGGTGTTGCTGCCATAAAATTTATAGTTTAAATTATAGAGAATTATAGGAAAAATGTGGATGTCTCTTAATCTACTTACTTGCTTAATGGAAAATAATAAATGCAGATAAGGAAATTCTTTCTTTTCAGGAACAGATGTAAGTTTCATAGGGCATTGAAGATAAGCAAACAGAAGAAAGGTGGTTTGTTTACAATACTGAGTTGGGTTGCACTCTGAAACAGTAAGGCAAAGGTGAAAGGAGCATAGTTTGGCTTATAAGTACCTGAAAGGTTGATCACTTGTATATTGTCTTCATGTCTTGCTCCATAGAGGTAAGAGGGGAGGCGTAACTCTGAGAACTCCTAAGATAATTAAGAGCCTGATGCTCCTACGTATTCTGAAATTAACTTATGTTTGTTCAATATGGATGTAAAGAATTGCAGGGATGTAAAGAACAATAAAACAATACTTTTCCCTCTATAGCCAAATTATAAACGTGATTTAGTTTTTTGTAATACTGTCTTCATTACACTGCTTACCTTGGAATAGTAACCCTCTTTGTGAGTTTTATTTCTGACATCAAGGACTGTTATATGCTGATGACCTAGATGTGTTTCCATGCCCATGGCAGGGGGGTGGAACTAGATGGGCTTTGAGGTCCCTTCCAACCCAAACCATTCCATGATTTTATGATATATATATTTGGTAAATTACTGTGCTTAGATCTAGTTGCTGAGAGTTTTAGGTAATCTGCTGTTGTTGCAGACTTTATAATCTTTCTTTTTGTCTTGTGAGAAAGAGGTAAGAAGAGTCATAGTAAATTTAGAGAAAGTTACTTGAATAAAAATTGGCTTCAGATTCTGAGATTATCAGATAGGTAGACTATTTCAAGAGTATATTTATTGTTTGTTTGTTTGAAGTCTTTAGAAACGTTTTTAAAATGGCTGTTACAGTGTTTGGCAGGAAAATTGTCATTTGTTTTTCCACTAATGTGTTTTTTCCTTTGCAATGTGGTTATTTCTCTGATACATTAGCCAAATAGTTTTGGAGTATTGTGTAGATATTTTTACATCATTAATAATAGTGGTGTTATGCAAAGGGCACTGTAGTTTACAGTTTTCATGTTCTTTTCAAAGGTTAATGCCAGTACGGCTTTATACACTGTAATTTAAAAGACAGAATAAAAACTTCTATATGCTGATTTTTTCTGTGTGTTGAAAAACAAACTTCTGTTGAGCCTCCAATAACAGCCTTACTGAGGATGAGTCATTCTACTTGTGTGCTGAAGGAAGCTGAGTCCTGGCTGATTTGGCAGTCCTTCCTGGCTGACTGGAGCCCACTTGGGTGGTGTCTAACAGAGTGGGTGTCCCCCCAGCCCCATAGAGTCCTGGTCAGAAGAGCAGACACAAACCAACACAGAGCAGTGTCTGTACTTGGACCTGCATAAATGCAAAAAAACCCCCATGCAGCTTGCTCACGCTCAACTCTCTTTCCTGTCCTCCTTTTCCCATTTTCCCATTCTTGGTGCTAAACCAACCAGCTTGACCAACTTGAACCCTTCCTTTATCAAATATTTTCTCCTCCCAAAAAAACAACCCACACCTAATTATTATTTCCCCACTGGGCTTTGTTTTGCTATATCTGTACCCAGATTTGGTATTTCTGATACCTTTACCAGTCTTTTGTGATATTACTGGATGATATGACATGACATCATGACACAACACGACACGACACAACTTGACATGACATAACATATCAGCCTTATAGGCATTATTGGTAGGTATACACAGCTGCTGTGAGCCTTGTGAGAGTTTCCTCACCCACAGCCCCCAATGTTTATCCCCAATTATCTTGAAATTTAGCTGTGTCTCATATAACTGGCCCTTAATCACCTGCAAAATCCAGCCCTCCCTCATCTCTCTAGCTGTACCTTTGGCACAGATGTAAAAGGCTTCTCTGTCTTATTTGATATATTTAGCAGTTTCTCGTGTCTAGTAGTTTCCTCAGTTAGATAAACCTAATTGTTTGCACACCCTAACATTGGTGTTACTACTTCTCTTGTGAAGTAACTATACATGTACTATATATTTCAAATATTCTTTGGCTCTGTTGCTGTATTTTGATGTTAGTGAGTGAGGCATACTTAATATTGTTTATAGAAAACATATTCATCTCTTTGCTTCTAAAATTGGAGTCTCACCATGATCAGTGGACATTTTCTATGGTCCTTCCAAGATCAAGTAAGTATAATCTTGTCAGTGACAATCTTTATTGGGAATACCTCTGATATCTAAGAAGTTCCTGAACAATTGGTGTTAAAGTTTGTCTTTTATCCGTACTATTTACAGACTGGAGTTTTTGCATCATGCTAGGACTGTCAGCAGAAATTCTTACAAATTAAACATCTTGTAGTATTGTGCTTTTGTAGCAGTGGGAATGAGTGAAGGTCTTTCTTGAATAAGTTAACTCTGAGAAATAATCAGGAAAACATTTCTTATTTTTAAACTCATGAAAAACTTGCTATGAAAAAGGATCCCCAGAACCTCAGAACATTGATTTAAACCAAGAATGTTTCTGAATGATAAGGAGACTGAGAAAAGGAAATGTATATAGTATTTCTGCTTCTGTTCTATTAGAACCATTAATGATACCTTAAGTAATCTTGTAAATAAGCTTATTTTATTTACTTCTTGTGATTAACATGTAACTATTACCTGTACCTGAGGAAGCAAATGGCAGAATAAAACAAAAGATTGTCTTGGGAAAGCATTGGAAGTTCACTCAATGACAGTAAGGGAAGATGGAATGAGAAAACATTATATTTATAATAGAATTTACATGGTTAGTCTTATATAAAGAAGTCCATGCTAAAAACCTTTCAATATATAATTGGCACCAACTTCTGCATCATTGTCTGAGCCATACTGATGAAAGTTAAATTCCATAAAAATGGTGAGAGACAGTGCCAATGCTTTGTACTTGCTTAAAAAACCCCTGTATTAACCCATTTACTAGTCTGGTAAACGCATTTCTACTTGAAATAATTACTTAAAGGCTCCCTTGAGCTCTCCAGAAACCTCTGAATTCCCGCATTCCCTCTGCAGGATCCAATTTCTGTCAATACTTACACTATTTTCTGAAACGCCATGACAATGTCAAAGTCTGTGAGACAGCTTGCACAAACAGTAGGATTTATTTTTTCGAAACAAAATCATTTGGTAGAAAACATATTCAAAAATAGTATATATGCATACCTGGCACTCCAAATAATTGCTGGCTTCCTAGATGGAGAAACCTGCCAGTCTCCAGGCCATCTTGACGTTTTCCTGGTGGTATATTGACCATTAAAGCTCTTAACCTTCTGCTCCATTCCTAATCATATAGTTGGCTGGGGCAGTTCCAGGGTTCCCCCCCATGTAATGCCTTTGAATGAGGTCGAATGAGGTCAAATGAATCAATCGATGTTTCATCCCAATTGTTAAGGTTTTTGATGTTCTCCATTACTGAAAATCTTCTTGGTTAATCATTGGGGATGATTATCACCCTGTTATGGTTTATTTCTCATTAGAAATAAAATTATTTTCCAGCCACATAAGTTTATATTTTAGACTTTTAAGTGCTATGAACTTTACAACAGTAATAAAATAAGATTTGAAAAAACCAAGATTTCTATACCTATCAAAAAAAATTCTTCTCCCTCCTACCCTGACCCTTTGGTTCCCTGAACTCCCTCTATCTTTATTCCAGCAACAAGTTGCAGAAAAAGCTCTTATCTCAGACCTTTTGTTTACCTTTCCCTTTGGTGCCAGGTCTTTATGTATCTGTATATATAAGAATCATATTGGGTGTGCTGATCAATTGTAAACCAACATTTCACCAACACGATGTTTGGTCAGAGGGTGTATACAGAGAAATATAGTAGCCTTCATTCTCAGTATCCTGGCTAATGCATCTAGACCTTGTAAAATCCAACTCAGACAGTATTTTTCAATTTCTCTCTTCAAAACCTGGTACTTATCTGACTCTGCCTGGATGCTAGTCAGCTCAGAAGATCAAATTGACTGAATCCTCACTTGCACATTAACTAATCCAAGCAAGAGCTGTTAGACCAAACCATGCTTGGTCAGTTTCTTGAAGAAATTAAACTAAGAATTTCTCTTCCCCCACCCACCGACTGATTTTGAATAGTTATCAATTAGTGATAACTTAAATTCTAGAGGCATTCTGAAACTGAAAATCAGAGTGGAAGTTTAATGATGGTTTTCTTGTTTACATGGATTATATTTATTATTCCTGGAGTACAGGTTTTCATCAGTGCTAAACCAATCAATCACTGCTTTTATAATTTCTTAAGCTGCATAGAAGGCTTTTGTGCAACTGTTGATGAAGATGGTTGTTAGAACTGCTCAGGACTTTTCTATGTGCAGAGAGTTTGTAAACATCTCCTCACCTTACTCAGGCATTTGCTGTTTCTCATTGTGAAAATGCTTTAACACTTCTATCCTTAACTAGTGACTGCCAGTAGAACAGATTTCCTTGCATTGTGTTTTACTTCTCTTAAGTAACAAAATGTCGTGAAATCAATAACTTATGCCTATTTGTGAATAAGACCTGAATCCATGTCACCCGTTAGTATTTGTTGTACAAGCAAAATAAGCTGAACCTCCCACCAATTCTATTTGCACTGAACTCTCCATGATTTGTCATTGATATAAACTCAGTAGCATCTATTCACTAGTCTTATCCTCAGCTACTTCGTATTACCAAGTAGCGTGAATTTGAAAACAGAAAACTATTGCCACCAACTGTAGAATTGTCTCTCCATAAGTAGATCAACAGGTCGTGTTAAATTCTTCAATCACAGGAAAAAAAAATCCTCCTTTTTTATTTAATACCACTGTCATCTTCCACTTTACCTCAAGAAATCCTGTAGGAAAACAACATAATGTGTACTAAATTTAATTATGATATTTCAGGGCCTTTGAGAGCTACTTCTGTTAGTGGTTTATAGTGCTTAATCTGTTCATCTTTATGCTTATTTGTTTAACTTAGTATCTGAAATTGGAAACTGTCCTTTATATTTTTTAATAAATAATTTTGGATCCAAATTCTAAGTATTAAGAAATGTTGTTTTGTTACTGTTTCATAGATATGCAGTCTATCGAGTCAAAGACTGGATTACCTGTAATATTTATGACTCTTGGGAACTCTTGTATCCATATTTCCTGTAACTGTGCTTTGATGAAAGTAAAAGTTATAAAGCTGCATGTAAGGGGATGCTTTTAGCTACATTATTGCACTGTGAATTACCACAAAATACTATACAGAATGAGACTATTTTAAAATAATAGGACAGACTTCCAATACTACAAGAGCAAACTGAGAAGCAAGGCTTGAAGGAAGGAGCAACATTGGTAAAAATATTGTTCTTTCCCCTCATGAAAAGAAAAAAAAGAGACTATGAGAATATTCTAGATAGCAGCATGGGACTAATTCAGTACAAAGGCAATATCTTTAAGTATTTATTTTGTAAAGATTGTTAATATAATAACATTATTAATGCATTTTACAGAATACTAATTTATTTTACACTTTGAAAGCTGCTTTTTAAAATGTTCATGCAGGTTAAACCAGTATTAATTACCCAGTACTTTAGTCTGACTTTCCTACCAGGCATTTTACTCACCTGCTCATCAGGTTCAATGAGTTCCACAAGCAAAAAGTCACACAATTGTAACCACAATAGGAATATATAGAACTATTTGTGATTGTCTTCCTGATTGCCATAAGATACTAACGTGGTAGCATTTTCTGTTCACATCACAGCATTTACCAGATGAGCAAAGCAGGGGGATTTTGCTGCCTTCTATATTCCCTAATGCATAAGAGTGCTCTATACAGCTTTGGCCTTTTCAGTGTTCACAAATACTATAGGATGCTCTCTGCCACCCACTTTCTTCCTCAGCTGCTTGCAGGCAGCTAACCTGTAGGGAAACCATAGAATGGCTTAACCAATTAAAGTACAGAACACTGAAAAGGTCAAAGTAATACAAAACTTGGCAGTATATGGAATATATCAGGTGCTTCACAGATGGTTCTAGCTGTAGATAAGAAAAGGAAGAAGAAACAAGATTAAATTGCATTTGAGTTCAACCAATAAAAGAACATTTTCTTGTTAAAGTTTCTGTGTTAGTTTGATACAGGAGGTGCACCCTGTGGCTGCTGGGCATCCAAGACTGAGCATTTTAGAGGTGATCAGCATGTGCATTTGGAGTGAAATCTTGTTCATATGGGTAAAATTCCCATTGATTTAAATGGTTACAGGTTTTCTAGCCTACACTGAGGCATTTTCTGTCAGTTAGATCATTTTAACTCGATGGACAAAAATCACAGAGTAAGAAATATCTCTTTCTGCAGTTAACAGGTAACCTACCAGAATTTTGAAGCCATGAAGAAGTGTCATGTTCTAGAGAAAGTTAATTCCTGCTTTAGCAACACTAGGACATTACAACTTTGTCTGTAAATATACTTAATTGATGTCTCGTAGAATTTCCTCAATAATCAGTCAAAGCATAAATTTACCTCTTACCTCAAATTTTGCAGCCAGAGATGCTGGTTTACAGCTCACAGCTGATGTATTTTTCCTATGGCATAGTTGTAACAAAGGAGACAGCTGATCTTTGTTATACTCATGTGAATCTTAAATAGCTATCTTTAGTGCTTTATCAGTCTTTCACTTTGAGTGAGCGATCTGTTTTGTGGGGGTAAAAATAATTTTTTTTCCTTCTCTAATTCGTTCATCATCTCGGTATCATGACATGTTAGTAGGCAGTTCTGGAAACTCAGTAAGGAGATGCAACTGATAAAAATATAAATCTGTCAGAGTCTGTTGTCATTCTTAACAATCCTGTATTCCAGAATAAAAATATTATTTTTAACTTCATTTATCATTATTTTAGAGTAATTAAACACATGTTTAGTCTAGACTCAGGATTGCCTATGGTTTTTAAATATTTAAACTGTCCAATGAGACATCAATTTATGGAAAGATACGTCTGAAGTTAGGTCTGGTTTTCTTACTCTCCTTGGACATAGGCTTAGCAGAGAAGGTAGTTGTAACAGAAAGTCAAGACTTACTAAAGTAGATTAATTTGTCTGAGGTACTTGTCTGAGGTAGGTCTTCCAAGCTCCAGATTTACCCAATGGCCTCAGGGGCCTGGAATTGTGAAAGGCAAGCCTTACCAATAAAGACAAGTCTTTCCAGTAAAGACCAAGTCAAAGAAGTCATTGAGTAGCTTGGCCTGTTCATTTTAATAGATCTGTTCCACAAAAAGCCACATGATATTGAAAACTCCATGTCCACTCTTCATTTAAATTTTAATTAGGAATCCTTTTTAGGATTATAATTCACTTCAGTATGTGCACTCAACTGTACCACAACTGCAACATTTGGAAGCCACTCAGTACATGCTCTGGGCCTTCCAGTTGTTGCAGCTGTTACTATAGTTAAATTAAACACAATTATCTTCTTTCCATCCCAGATTTGATGTTTCATTTTCATATGTTGTCCCTCAATCGAGAAAGTAAACTTCTGAAACTTACTGATGTTTATTATAGACAATGTTGTGAAACTATTTGAATCTTCGTAAATTTGTAAACAAATAAGAGTGCTGCTTTATCTTGACATAATTTTCAAAAACACTCTTCCTCTGCACTGAAAAGTAGTATTTAGATATTTTAAACCTAGAGTATACCATAATTTAAGACGGGTTTAAAACCTATATCAAATTTCAGGTAGTTCCTGGCAATAACAGCTCTGACTCGCTAGTCCATAATTCTTGATGTAAATAGTACTCTTGATGTATCTCTAGCAGTAGCAATCTGTCTGAAAAAAAAGATTCAGGAAAGGCCTATTTTGGTGCTGAAATTATTCTGATATCCATACAGCTGAGTATACCATATGCACAAATGCAGTCATTGCATGGAGTTCTTAAATAGTTTCTTATCCAGAGAAACCTGTTACTCTTCAAACATCTGTTCTCTTTCACTTGTACTAAGTTTCTATAATACTTGAAAAACAGAAGTAGCAAATCTCCTCATTTACCTGTGGTCTGAAACACTGAACCTTTAACACTTCAGAAACTGGATCTTTTAATATTTACTATGCCAAGTTATAATGTTCTGTGGGATCAAACACGGAAAATCAGTTATTATAAATAGAAAAATCCTTAGTCATATTGCCTTAAAGCGTTAGAGTACATTTTTTCCTCCCAAAAAAACCGTGCATTTATTTATTTATTTATTGGTGTGAGGGGAGTGCTAAGAAGTCTATTTCACAGAAAAAAAATATTTTGTTTATAGGTAGACTGTAAGATTCCTTTTGTAGAAACAAAATAGTCAAATATTTATATTTTATCAGATGAAGTTAGATATATCCTGTGGTTTGTCTCTAATTTTTCCTATTGAAAATGCTTTCCAATGCGGAAGTCTGGAATGATATTTTCCAGATTTAGATCTCTCCCACATATTTTTCTTGCTCTCTTTTGCAACTTGGTGGATTGAGTAATCACAGTTTTGATGAATCTGTTTTAAGAGTGTACATTCTAGTGCTTGACTGAGCAGTAAATGCAGCAGTCACTCACATAATCTGTACAAAGGGCTTTCCCAGATGAGTTTCCACTGTAGTCCATGGATCAAAAATACAAATTTGAAGAAAAAAAAAATGTAAGAGACAGCGCCAATGCTTTATACTTGTTTAAAACAAACTGTATTAACTCACAGGCTTCCCTGGAATGTTACTGATGTTCCTCAATTATAATCATTTGCTTGCTGAAATGAAAAGTTCTGGCAGCTAAAGAATGCAAAACAGATTGCATTAAACACAAGATGTGGGAGTCTACTGGTATGAGTCTGTCAGCTCATTTTGTCTTTAAATGCTCTTGCTCATCTGATTTTTGAATATTGTGCAAAAGTGTTAAAGTTTGTGCTTCAAGAATTCTATCATATAAAATTCTGCAAGGTCATGAAATTTCAGAAGCATTTATAGACAAAGTGCTGTCACTCTTATTAATTTAAACTTTCATCAGTATGGCTCAGACAGTGGTACAGAGATTGGTGCCAATTATATATCAAAAGTTTTTTAGCATGGACTACTTCATTAGCATTCCTAAGAGATTGTGTTCTGCTCAACAGAAGTCATTGCACAATATCTACATATATATAGGTTTGCTAGGATTACAACATAAAAATAGTACTTTTTTGTTATGAAAAACTTAATAATGTAAGTTTCTGTAAATATGTGAAATATATTTAACATTTCAGGGGAAAAAAAGGTGAGGTATGCTGTATTTCTTTATTCTTCCCCCATCTATCCAGCAGGTTCTCAAGCAAATATTCATAGCTGACCTTTGAGGTCTTCTCTTGTCATTAAGAGATGAACTCAGTACTTACCCATCTTTCCCAAAATTTAAACCACTGTTTGAACCTTATCTGTACTTAAGAGATTTGAGAGGAACGAACTGAAGGGCTTCTCTTGATCACTTTAAGTTACTGTTTTTTAATAATTACATTATTTGTGAAGAAAGTAGGTCTTAACGCATCAGAAATAATCAAATTACTAATTTTCTATATCTTTTCTATATTTGACCTTATATATGGCCATACTGTGGGTATATGAATATTATCAGCACTGAAAAATAGTAAATATTTTAACGGATTACTCAGCTCACCAGTGAAGGTCTTGAAAGATGCCTGCTGACTATAGATTGAATCCTTCTGTTTCCTCAGTAACTTTTCACACCTTTTTTTTCTCTCCTCTTTCTTAGCCACAGACTAAGCTAGACATTCTTGAAGCTTTTATCTTCTGTCTCATCTGTTTCCTTTAGACTGTAATGGCATAGGATACTTTCCAAACTTCAAGCTCATAAAGAACTAATTAAGTAAAACTAGTTATGCTTAGATTAAGCATCCAACATTAGTTTGCACATTTCTTTGCCTTCTTCAGATGAAAATACCACACCTCTCCAACTCTTCCATGCCCCTTACTCATCACATATTTTTTTGTGGGTCAGTGTGTGGACCAGGCAACATTATCTGACTTTTCACTGGATTTTTACCTAAAGTCTTCCTTCCTTACTTGTATGTTTTGTGGTGGCCATATTGTCCTGGTCCTGATGTGTTTATCTAAGCTCCAAAACACATAAAAAAAAAGTATGTGCAAATTTTCCTCATTACTGACTTCTGTTGATATACATAGATTTCCAGGATTTCTAGCACCAGAAAGTTCCAGAATCTCTGTCTGCTTCAGGTTCCTGTGGTTTATATTATTACATGTCTGTACTATGAAGAAATTATATTTACCAGCACAAATGGGGACTTGTAAATATTAGCCAAGGAAAGATGTGGACAGGTATCTCAGGACTCAGTGCTAAAGCCCCAGATGATCTCTGTGTACTGCCATACATAAAGTAATTCTGCAGGGGATCTGAACATTTTGAATAAATCCGACTGGACATTTTTTTATTTGGGTGGTTGGGTTGTTTTTTTTTTTTTTTTTTTAATACAGTACCTCATGGACCCAGAGCCAGACAGTCTGTCTCTATTCCTATTATTTCAGAAATATTAATTCCATGGTGTCTTCATACAGTATAAATCTCTCAAAGCACTGAAATAGAAGCATAAAAAAGAGTAAATTCAGTGGTAAAGGAAACTAAAGCAGAAAGCTCTGAACTCTGTTGATACTCACCTGCAGTACTGCGTCCAGCTCTGGAGTCCACAGTACAAGAAGGACATGGATCTGTTGGAGAGAGTCCAGAGGAGGCCACAAAGATGATCCAAGGGCTGGAGCACCTCTCCTCTGAGGACAGGCTGAGAGAGTTGGGTTTGTTCAGCCTGGAGAAGTACTCCAGGTGGGGTGTCACCAGAGCAGAGTAGAGGGGCAGGATCCCCTCCCTTGACCTGCTGGTCACACTGGTTTTGATGCAGCCCAGGACATGGTTGGCTTTCTGGGCTGCAAGCGCACACTGCCAGCTCATTTTGAGCTTCTCATCAATCAACACTCCCAAGTTCTTCTCCTCAGGCTAATATACATCCATTTAACCCTGTATCACCCCTTTTGTATATTCTAAGGACTGTTGTTATTTTCCTCTTCCTTTGCTGTCCCAGTAAACTGTCTTTATCCCAGCCCATGAGTTTTACCTTTGTCTTCTAGTTCTCCTCCCCATCCTACTGAGGGGGAGGGAGGAGCAGAGGAGGAGTGTGGTGCTTGTCTGCCAGCTGGGACTAAACCATGACAATGCCCTATCGTTGGCAGTGTTCAAGATCAAGTTGGCTGGGGCTTTGAGCAACCTGATCTAGAGAAAGATGTCCATGCCCATGACAGGCTGGTTGAACTAGATAATCTTTAAAGGTGCCTTCCAACACAAATAATTCTGTAATTCTATGATATATCCAAAATAAGGGATTAGAAGATGCAGAATATTTTTCTAATATAAAGAAAGTTTAGACATGATTTTTTAAAAAGGACTATGGCAATTGTTTTCCATCAAGAATTGTTTTCAACCCCAGACTCAATATAGTGTTAAGAGTATAGGATTCTTGTTAGATTTTGAGCTATTTCTGTAGGAAAAGAGAGAGCTTAATCCTAGAAGGTTGTTAAATTACTTTTTGTGATCTCGACAATAAAGGAGTTCTGTCCTTTGGAAGCTCATTTTCAATATTTTATTTCTGAATGCATCTTAATTCCTTAATGATTCCACATACATGTACATACACATGCACACTCACACACACAGACACAAAACCACACATACACACAGAGACAATCTTTCTCACTTACTCTTCTCACCCTAAGCAACATTCTTGATCATATCCAAAACCTTTGGACTTCAGTGGAGATATTCTTCTGATTTCAACAAAATTAATGTAAAATCTCAGGATGAAATATTGTTGTAAAGATTATAGGTAAAATTCTCTATATCATACCTTTCTATCTAGTGCATTTGTACTGATTTCTAGTCACTGATTATACCGTCTTTAATTGCCCAGGTTTGTATGATCAGTCTATGTTTCTCATATTGCTGACTCACTTGTTTCTGGTGAACTTCATCAGGATGATGCCTTCAGATGAGACATCTTATTTTCTCCGTTTTCTAGGTTACTGTTATTAAATGTGACAAATGGAGCTGGAAAATTTTCTCTTACACAAGAACAGACAGAAGCCTAATGTGTTTAAAATTTCATATTTGGGCTGGGGATGTGACAAGTGCTGTGAATTTGAAGATAGGATCCTGGTAAGTGATTTTGACAATGTTGGAGAGAACTAAAAACTCTAAACAATTGAAAAAAAATCAACAGTGCTGTAAGATAAGTAGTGCTGCTGTTCTCCTCAGGGATTTTTTTTTCTTTCTCTTGTCATTCTTGTGGTTTGTTCCTGTAACTAATATTTAAGTTTCTTTCTTTTCCCTCCACCCCTCTTCTATGTGGTTAATTATGTTTCTTCTATAACATTCAGCATATATTTGGGCTGTACTTCCAAAAAAGAACAGCTTTATCTGAAAGTTTTGACTCAGGTTATGTCTATGACAGACCAGAGTATGGATCTTCTAGTTGCTTAAACAGGTGTGTTGTGTTTGCATGGCAAGGTTTTGGTAGCGGGGGGGCTACAGGGGTGGCTTCTGTGAGAAGCTGCTCGAAGCTTCCCCTGTGTCTGATAGAGCCAATGCCAGCTGGCTACAAGATGGACCCACCGCTGGCCAAGGCCAAGCCAATCAGCGCCTCTGTGATAACATAGTTAAGAAGGAAAAAAGAACAGTTAGGGAGAGCTTTTGCAGCCGGAGAGAGGAGTGAGAAGATGTAAGAAACTCTGCAGACACCAAGGTCAGTGCAGAAGGAGGGGGAGAAGGTGCTCCAGGTGCTGGAGCAGAGATTCCCCTGCAGCCCATGGAGGAAGGATGAGGGTGTGTAGAGATTCTACCTGCAACCTGTGGAGGATCCCAGGCCGGCGCAGGTGGAGGCACCTGAAGGAGGCTGTGACCCCGTGGGAAGCCCACGCTGGAGCAGGCTCCTGGCAGGCCCTGTGGCCCCGTGGAGAGAGGAGCCCACGGCGGAGCAGGTTTGCTGGCAGGACTTGTGACCCCGTGGGGGACCCACGCTGGAGCAGTCTGTTCCTGAAGGACTGCAGCCTGTGGGAGGGCCCCACGCTGGAGCAGTTGGTGAAGAACTGCAGCCCATGGGAAGGCCTCCCGCTGGAGCAGGTGGTGGAGGACTGTCTCCCGTGGGAGGGCCCCCAGGCTGGAGCAGGGGCCGAGTGTGAGGAGTCCTCCCCCTGAGGAGGAAGGAGCGGCAGAGACAGCGTGTGAGGAACTGACCCCAACCCCCATTCCCCGTCCCCCTGTGCCGCTGAGTGGGGGGTGGAGGTTGAAGCCGGGAGTGAAGTTGGGCCCAGAAAGATGGGAGGGGTGGGGGTTGGAGTTTTAAAATTTGATTTTATTTCTTATTCCTCTACTCTGTTTTGCTTAGCAATAAATGAGATGAATTTTCTAAGTTCAGTCTGTTTTTCCCATGACGATAATTAGTGAGTGATCTCTCCCTGTCCTTATCTCGACCCACAACCTTTTTGTTATACTTTTTCTCCCCTGTCTAGTGAATGAGGGGTGACAGAGTGGCTCTGGGGGGCACCTGGCCCCCAGCCAGGGTCAACCCACCACAACAGGCCATGTTCATATTAGCAAGACCATGATCTAATGGAAACAAGCCTGCAGAGAAGAGTAGTTGGTACAGAGGAACAAATATCATCGTAGTGCACATCTAAAAGTTTATTTTAACAAGTTCTAGTCTTATTCCGTGGACTGGTTTCATCCTGAACAATGTTTTAATGGAGATTCATCCAAAGGAATTCACATGCTTTGAGACTGCTTTGTACCACAAGCCACAATATGATCAGTGGACACTTCAGAAAAGCTAACACAGATTCACCTTTCGGGAAACTTCCCCCACCTGCTCCCTCCCTTTCTCTGCTTTCTTTATCCCATGTGAAGTCCTACTTACCTTCAGTAACTATTGCATCGGAGAACTTACAAATCATGACCTTCCTCACACAAGAGAGAAATCTCCATTAACAGCTTTAGCAAACTTGGAAAATGTGATGAGGCAGTCTGCTACCCAAGAGTAACAGCTATATTTAGTTTTTATTTTACTTTTAGAAAATCAATAGCTATTATTGGACATCAGCTGAAATATTAGTGAAGAAATGTTATCAGTTGTCCTGCTTCAGAGAACAAACTGATTTCCAGGCAGAGAATAAGATGAAATTTCACCCCCAATTGTGTATGACTGTAGAGGTTTGTGCAAGACTTTATACATGGCTTTGCATTGTTCAGTGTTTACCATCAGGGTGATAAAGACATATTTTGTTCTTTTAAAAATGTCTGGGATACTTTTAGTGATTCATATGCAGCATTTGAAGAGAACCTCTGGCAGTTGGAGAAACCTTTCTAATTTGATGTGAACAGTAATAATAGATTGAAAAATAGACAGATTAAAATTTTTAGACATTTAATTCAGGTAAAAATACCAAATTGTCAAAAGATCCCAGTCAGCACGAACATTCAGATTTCAGTTCACACTGAAATGTAACGTTATCTACCCTCCATTTACCACTAAAGTAAAATTAGCTTTGGAAATAATACTGACTGACATTTCTAGGCAACAGTGAAATATATTTTGTCTTCCATCAGACACCTCTGGAAGGATATAGTGAATGGTGGAGACTCATTTACTGATTTGACCTAAATTTTGCTGACCAACTTAGATGATGTATTTCTACGAGTTACATGTTTTTCCATCTTGCCTTATAACAATAATAATAGAATTGTAAAATCATAGAATGGTTTGAGTTAGAAGGGACCTTAAAGACCACCTAGTTTATTGTGGTTATGGTCATGAGCAGGGACACCCTCCACTAGACCAGGTTGCCCAAAGCCCCATCCAACCTGGGCTTCAACACTGCCAGGGAGCCAGGGGCAGCCACAGCTTCTCTGGGCAACCTGTGCCAGGGCCTCACTGCCCTCACAGGGAAGGATTTCTTCCTAACATCTAATCTAAATCGACACTCTTTTAGCTTAAACCCATTACCGTTTGTCCTATCACTACACTCCCTGATGAACAGTCCCTCTCCAGCTTTCCTGTAGGCCCCCTTAGGTACTGGAAGGCTGCTCTAAGGTCTCCCTGGAGCCTTCAATTCTCTCAGGCTGTCCTCAGAGGAGAGCTGCTCCAGCCCTCAGATCAGCTTCATGGCCTCCTCTGGACTCGCTCCAATAGTTCCATGTCCTTCTTGTACTGGGGACCCCAGAGCTGGACGCAGTACTCCAGGTGGGGTCTCACCAGAGCGGAGTAGAGGGGCAGGATCCCCTCCCTCGACCTGCTGGTCACGCTGCTTTTGATGCAGCCCAGGACACGGTTGGCTTTCTGGGATGCAAGCGCACACTGCCGGCTCATGTTAAGCTTCTCATCAATCAACACCCCCAAGTCCTTCTCCTCAGGGCTGCTTTCAATCCATTCTCTGCCGGACCTGTAGTTGTGCTTGGGATTGCACGGACACACGTGCAGGACCTTGCACTTGGCCTTGTTGAACTTCATGCGGTTTGCACCGGCCCACCTCTCCAGCCTGTCAAGGTCCCTCTGGATGGCATCCCTTCCCTCCAGCGTGTCGACCACACCACACAGCTTGGTGTCATCAGCAAACTTGCTGAGGGTGCACTTGATCCCACTGTCCATGTCGCTGACAAAGATGTTAAACAGTGTTGGTCCCAGTACCGACACCCTGAGCAATGCCACTCGCAATAGCAAAAGTTTCAAGCACATTATTCTTAATGCTTTCACTTCTACAATGCAATTCTACAGCTAGGAAAAAATATCATTTTTTTCTCTGAGTTTAAATATAATTTTGCTCCTTGTTGATATTCATAAGGAGCTTTAGAAACATTGTTCAATTGTTAATTAATGTTCCAGAGAATGATGCACTAGGCTATTTGCGAGAAAAACAAGAATTTCCAAAACAGTGTATTATCCTATAATACACTGCTTTTTTCTTCAATTTCATATAACCAAAGTCTTTTTAATCCTAGTGTTACTGATAAACCAGGAGTATTAAGCAATATGTTTCCTGGACCTATTTTAAACCATGGCAATGGTTAGCATAGCTATGTCTTGGAGATCAAAAATCTCTCTTTTTGCAAAGATGATGAAAAATTTCCATTTCAGTAAATATTGAGGTTGGATTTTCCTTATGGCTTCAGAAAAAAATTATTAATTTTACTTTCACAAATATACATAATATTTTTCGCTGAAATTATGTCTTCATTTATAACTTTCTGTTTACATTTGGTGAGATTTAAGTATATAATATTTAATAATTTATCAGTCTGTTTTAAAATGTTTTGTCAATAGTACTACTAATAATAATACTAAGCTTTAACCAGGAATACTATAAGAAATTATTTACTAGTATAGAGCTTACTATATATATATATATATTCCTGGAGAAGGTGGAGGTTACTTCCTAAAATCATGGCAGAACTACCAAAGATATTTATATTATCTTTTCAATGCATATTCTCATTAATGCTTCATTCTCAAAAACCTCTGAGACTGAAGATATCTTCAACTAGCTAAGTGATGATTTCCCTAGAAGATAATTTTAAAAATAAAATATTGTTGTATAATTTTTGAAGGAGCTTGTGAGAAGTAGAAACTTCCTATTAATGTTCAAGGGTCTTATACTCTAGATAATTCATTTGCTTTTAAAATTATCAGTCTTAAATATAATTTCTGTTTTCCTTAAATTAAATATGATATGTCTCCATGATAAGTTCTCAAATAAATAGCAGCTTTTAATGGCAAAACAGTGGCCCCTTTTCTGAGGTGACCTTGTATAAATGTATTTTAACTGCAACTTGTAATGTGATGTATGTATACTGAAGGTCCTGTGATTTTAAGAGCACTGCATATATACAATAGAAAGCTTATGCTTTATGCAGATCCAGTTCTATTTATACCATAAATTCTACAGCATTGTAAAGGCAGAAGAGAGAAGGAGAAACGCCATACAGATGCAATGCACGCAGGAGGTACTGGTCTTTCCATCACTGCAGTGCAGAGGAAGCTTTGGCCGCGTTGCAGGAAACAATAAAGACACACCATGTCATGCAGTCCGTCATGTAGAAGCAAGTTCCTCTGGTGTGTTGCAAAAAGGTTTTTGATCCAGGGAAAGAAGGAAGAGAGTGGAAGAACAGGGGAAGCAACATGTGTATTAGTGGGGCCAGTTTGAACACCATAGGTACTCACTCTTTATATCTTACTTAGCTCTGGCAGTGCTTAACGGAAATAGATTCTGAAATAACAAAGCTTGTAGCAATGTGATTTTTATAGAGCCTTGCTTTGTCTGTTGTCTAGGTTGAACAGCAATAAATCAGCTCTGATGAAAAAGCCATTTTTCTAAACAAATGTGGCAAGAAGCTTTAACCAATAGATGCGGTTTCTTAACAGAGACTATAACTTTCGCCTCTACCACTGATTAATATGAATTTTCTGTTTCAGAAAACGGATCACAATCTAGATTTTCTATTTAAGAGCACTAAGTTTACTGCTCTGTTTCATAAGGACTATCATGCCTGTTTATTTTGAAAAAAATTAAAATTATCAGGTTTTTGACACATACACTTCCCCATTCTTCTGTTGGGAAGATATTCAGAAATTTGGTTTGTATGTCAGTTTAAATATATTCATGGCTAGTATACATCCATTTAATCCTGTATGAGCAAAATTTGGCTTAAAAAGCACTTTTTCTGGTCTACAGGTGACCTCCAATGTATTTATACACTGAAGTCATAGCATTTCTTAACCTTTGTTTTGTTAGACTAAACACGCAAGCTAGACTGATCTTTGCTCAAGGCTGTATCCTTTTCCCTAACAACTCTACAGATATTTTATGAAACCTTCTCTGGTTTCAAATTCTTTCTTGAACATTGGTGTCCAGAGTTATTTTCAGACAAGTCTGACATAGGTCTTGTTCAGTGTCATAGATATTTCCCTAGAAGTACCTCTGATTCTTTACAGCAACATCGCATTTTGATGTGATATAAATCACTAGTATACTCAAAGCTCACTACTTGGTATGGCTGGGGTTAGCAATCCACCTCTCTAATTTTCTCCTTTTGATCTGTCTTCATGGTCCTCCTCAATCTCTACAACCAGTTTCTCACTGTTTAATGATTCCTGCATTAATCTACCACTAGCTTCATTCATGTGGTCCCACATCAATTGCTCTTAAGTCTGAAGCGATTAAGTCTACCCAGCTCCTTCTGTGTAGAAAATTAGGTCAGCCACTTTATTGCAGGAAGGAGGGAGGAAGTTAATTATTCTTGAATAAACTAAATTCTATTATTTTTCTTACATCCATGTTACTACTTTTTTTCTATTCTACAATAATTTGATATATTTATTTTTATATATATGCAATTTTTACTTTCATTATCCTTACAGCTTTCCTCCAAACTTAATGCCATCTAATTTTTTTCTATACTGAAGCCAATTGTTTATGTATTTTTTATCTGTACTTAAATTATCTAATTTTTTCAAATTAATTGATATATATGTTCTAATTATAAATTATTTTCTGACACTTTACAAAATACACGTTCCAGAGTGGTAATGTAGGGACTTAATTCAAAGTACCATGCAAGTTTATTATGGTTACAACTTTATATTTTAAGTTTCATAATGGATTTTTTTTTTTTTTTTAACAAATTCTATGAAGTTTTTATAACACCAAGTCCTAAAAAGAAAAACCCTTTTAGGAAAATGGTGTAACAGCTGTAGATGTTTTATTGGTAAAACTTTTATTAGTGTGTTTTTTCAGTTTATTCTGAATCACATAGTATTTAATTTCCAAAGTGTAAGCAAACCACAAAGTATTGATAACTGCACTTTGTGGAAAGTCTCTCAGAAATACAGGTGTGCAGTGAACTTTAAGAATGCTACTGGGGATAGAAAATATGATTTTAGAAACAAAATATTCTAATAGGACTCTGTCACATGTGAAAGAGACCTTTTTTCACAGTTCCAAGTAGGAGGAGGGTTTCACTTTCAAACACCTTAGAAGTGGATTCTATCCTGCCACTTGTGAGTTATATTTCTCAACAATTATCATGAGCTTCACACTTTGTGCTTTATTTGTTCACTACTGGTGGCCCCAGGGCTGGTTTCTAATATAGTAGCAAGCTGCTTCATTCAAAATTATGTAAAGAATTAGACCTATGCTTTGAAAGTACAAAATTCTGCATGCTTTCAAAACACAGTTTCAATTTCACACAGTTAGTCATCAGACCATATTTACGTAACCTATGAGAATATGAAATGTAAAAAAAAATAGTTATTACATAGGACCATTTATTCTGTATATTTCATGAAACAGGGACACTGCTGAAAAAAAGTAAATGTACCCATACAATTTAAAACTGCATCGGAACATTGGTACTAGAGCAGCCAAGCTCTGCTATTCTCACTCCTGAAAATAACATAACTTATCATAGAATCATAGAATCACAGAATGGTTTGAGTTGGAAGGGGCCTTAAAGACCACCTAGTTTATTGTGGTTATGGTCATGAGCAGGGACACCCTCCACTAGACCAGGTTGCCCAAAGCCCCATCCAACCTGGGCTTCAACACTGCCAGGGAGCCAGGGGCAGCCACAGCTTCTCTGGGCAACCTGTGCCAGGGCCTCACTGCCCTCACAGGGAAGGATTTCTTCCTAACATCTAATCTAAATCGACACTCTTTTAGCTTAAACCCATTACCGTTTGTCCTATCACTACACTCCCTGATGAACAGTCCCTCTCCAGCTTTCCTGTAGGCCCCCTTAGGTACTGGAAGGCTGCTCTAAGGTCTCCCTGGAGCCTTCAATTCTCTCAGCCTGTCCTCAGAGGAGAGCTGCTCCAGCCCTCAGATCAGCTTCATGGCCTCCTCTGGACTCGCTCCAATAGTTCCATGTCCTTCTTGTACTGGGGACCCCAGAGCTGGACGCAGTACTCCAGGTGGGGTCTCACCAGAGCGGAGTAGAGGGGCAGGATCCCCTCCCTCGACCTGCTGGTCACGCTGCTTTTGATGCAGCCCAGGACACGGTTGGCTTTCTGGGATGCAAGCGCACACTGCCGGCTCATGTTAAGCTTCTCATCAATCAACACCCCCAAGTCCTTCTCCTCAGGGCTGCTTTCAATCCATTCTCTGCCGGACCTGTAGTTGTGCTTGGGATTGCACGGACACACGTGCAGGACCTTGCACTTGGCCTTGTTGAACTTCATGCGGTTTGCACCGGCCCACCTCTCCAGCCTGTCAAGGTCCCTCTGGATGGCATCCCTTCCCTCCAGCGTGTCGACCACACCACACAGCTTGGTGTCATCAGCAAACTTGCTGAGGGTGCACTTGATCCCACTGTCCATGTCGCTGACAAAGCTGTTAAACGGTGTTGGTCCCAGTACCGACACCCTGAGCAATGCCACTCGCAATAGCAAAAATTTCAAGGCTGCTCTAAGGTCTCCCCGGAGCCTTCTTTTCTCCAGGATGAACAACCCCAACTCTCTCAGCCTGTCCTCATAGAAGAGGTGCTCCAGCCCTCAGATCAGCTTCATGGCCTCCTCTGGACTCACTCCAACAGCTCAATGTCTCTCATCCTGGGCCCCCCAGAGCTGGACGCAGTACTGCAGGTGGGGTCTCACCAGAGCGGAGTAGAGGGGCAGGATCACCTCCCTCGACCTGCTGTTCACATTGCTGGGGATGTAGCCCAGGACACGGTTGGCTTTCTGGGCTTCAAGAACACTTCTGGCTGTTTAACTTTACTTACCTTTAAATTGCTTATTTGTGAATATATTTTAATTAATATTCTATAAGAATATTAATTTTATGTAATTTTTAATATGAGAACTGTTTGCTTCCTATAAGCTAATATCACTTTATTTACATAACTGTAAGAAAGTAATGAGTAACTAAGGATATCATAAATCTTACATTGACTATATCAACTAGCACATTTTTCATACCAAGTAAAAATGTGAATTTGATGCCACACCCCAGCAACTTTACTAATGAGATATAGATTATTTTTAAGATTATTTTTCTTTAATGCTGACTCCTTATATAAAAATATTTTTTTTCCTGCAATTGCAAATGGGACAGAAGGGGACCTTTTCTTTGTCCTGAGTTTCACTTCTCTGGACAATAGGTGTAATACGTATTTTCAATGGATAGAACAGAACTTGTTTTCCACAAGTGAGCAATAGTTCCCAACACATCTCAAACCTGCCACAAAGGTGTGAAAAACCACTAATTTTAGGTGGGTTAGCATAGACATCAGGTTAGCTGATGACAATCTCAATGGCCATGCCACCTCATGGGTTTACAATGAGAGCCATAACGAACTGCACAAACATCATTCTACCAGTGAATTGCTATCACTTGTCCTACCTTCCCTAGAACAAAATTTCTGGTAACTTTCTGGGTTTGTTCAGCCTATCCGTGAGGTGTCTGTGTCTTTTAAGAGAGGGATGGAGTTCAAGTATAGTTGGGAAGGCAGCTTGGTAATATTGATTTGCTTCTCCATTTAGCCAAGTAATTGCAATAGATAAGAGTGAGTGACTCATCTCAAAACTAATCTGCCAATGCTTTCTTTATGTGACTGTCCAAGGATGGACTTTCTAGGGAATTGCAGACCTATTATCAATTACTATATTGCCAACTTTTTGCTGGCAGCTGATTCCTCTGTTAACTGAAAAAACCATTATTTCAAGAGTGTATCACTTACAGACTATGTCTTCTGGGAATTTGAATCTACAATGGAGTAAGGAAAAAAGTAAAGGACAGTAGGACTATGAAAATAAAGTTTAATCTAATACAAATGTGCATGAAGTTCATGATCTTTAATACTACCCTCAAATTATCACACTCAAGTTTAAGAAACATGGGATGTGTGCATGCAACAAATTAATGGGATTTTTTTTATCTAGATGTAAACAACCATTTAAGAATGGAGCCATTTTGTAATCCTTACTCAAAATATGCATTTCTTCAAACTTTGTGAAAAAAATGCTACTAGTGTAAATACTGTATTATTCAGCATCATCAATTATTAAAATAAAATGATAAGGCAGCTAGAACAGAACTTCGCTTTTAGAGCTGGATGAAATTTTAACTACTGAGAAGTTAATGTTTCCCTTAATAGTATGAACTGGTGTTTACACAAGTTAAATGTCTTAAAGACTATCCCTGTCAGCTGCCTCTAGTGAACCAGAGAAATATCCCAAATATATAGCTGATTGGAAGCTTTCCTAATTTCAGAGAAATTTATATCTACTGTAATGTATGATGCATGATGATAATTGAATCAGCCTGAAAAAGGGAGAGGTTGACTGGCAAGCACTTTAGATCTTCTGTCTTCAGCAGAGTAGTCTTCTGCATTCATTTGTGAAAAATAGTTTGTGTCTAAACCAAAACTGCACTCTTAGAGGAATGGTTAAAGCCGCTGCTTATCTTGAACAATTCATTACCATACAAGACTTATAAAGAATTGATTTTTTTTTTTGTGCAAGGTTTGAATAACTGGCAACCACACTAGAATTCCTGTTCATTTCAGTTTTTCAGAAGAAAATAAAATGCATTCTCCCCATTTTCTCTGTGTAAAATGCATAATTTCCTTAAAGTCTAATTTTTGCTATTGTATTGCTATGTGCTCTACCAATTATCTTTTCATTTCTTCCTTCAAAACAAAAAATATTACTCTAAATATATTTTTCTACTGCTTGGAATTGCAGCGAAAATAAACATTGTCTGTCCCTCAAAATTATTCAGTTCGACTTTTTGCTTCCCTTTTTAAATCTAATTTTAAATTCATACTGATTCTATAACAGTAAGTATTTTAAAATGCACTTTTTATTGATTTTTTTTTCAGTGTTGCCTAGCTAAGCTTTTTTACAGTGAAGCTGAGGAAGATGAATATTTGACAGATTTTTTTCTCTCTTTTTTTTTTTTTTTAAATTTAATAATGTATATAAATCAGGAGATTCAATAACCTTTGCTTCTATGATCAAAGTGATTATTAATTAAAAGTTTAGTTGATTCCTTCTGCTTTCAAAGTTTCTGAATGTATGCTTACATATGTTTTGGTTGTCTACACCATTAAATATTTAGTTTTGGTTTAGTTTATATTTGCATAAAAATGTGTTATGATCATCTATTCAAAAGGTTTCCTCCTGTTGAAACTGATCAGATCCAAACTCTGCTTTAGGACCATGGTAGGACGTACGTTCATGGGGATGATTATGACACCACACAGATGAGTGTCCCTTATGACAGAAAACTGAGATTTGTGTCCCTACTCTGTGAGTCTTTAATTGAGACAAGATGAGCGAGAGTGACGGGGAGGCGATAGGCTTGGCGTGTCTGATAACATACAGTGCTGTCCCATTCAGCAAGGATGCAGAGGTCTAACACTTCACAACCAAAGCATGAATGGAAACTTCCACTGCAGTTAACTGCATAAGCACTAAGTTCTCTATTATTTTTAGTTGGGAGCTTTGTTTTTTTGACAAGAAGTCGAACCTTTTCAAAACATTTTGGTCTGCTCCAATCATAAGCTGAAATTTTCCAGTGGAAAAACTGTGAAGTCTGAAAATTTCTGACCAGCTGTTACACTAAATCTGTTTAGCCCAGAGCACAGAATATTTTGAATTGTGTCAGAATTTAGATAGCATATCGTTTAAAGCCACTGTGAGCAAATAAACTCTCTTGCTGACAAGGATAAGGTAATTGCTTTCAGAAAAGCTATTCTTGTTATTCACATACATTTTAGCAATGCTTTCTCTGAAGTGTTAAGTGAATTGGGAAATAGGAATAGGATCTGTGTTCAGAGAATATGTGGCTGGATTCTAGATAGACATGATAGGTCTGTCCCTGGTGCATGTGTGTACAAACACATTAGGAAATAACTGTACAGGAAGAACAAAATTGACTGAGATCGTTCATCTCAGCAACAGCGGCAACAATTATCTGTGCCAAATGAAGTACCCAAAGGAGAAAGAGACTTTCACCCAAATTGTGAATGAGTAGACTGAGTGCTATAAATGTTTCCATTGTCCAGCCATAACCTAGGCTGTGCAGTCGTGTCATGATGGCCAAATACAGCTTGCATTTAAGTCCTTACCTTCAATATTGCAAGTAATTTCTATTTCTCTAGGAAGTTTGATTAAAGGTCTGTCCTTTTCAGGGGTGCCTAATTGACTTTCATTTTAAAATGCATCTAATTCTGCCACTCCTTAGCAAAGCAAAAAAAAAAATTTTAAATTTTATATTCTGATAAAGAATAGAAGCTCAGATAGGCTGGTCCAAAAAAAGTCTGTATCCATACACCACTGACATCTATATGAGTTGTTCCCTCTGAGCAGAGATAAATGTTGGACATAAAATGTATTTAAATTACTATATTATAGACACGTACCTAACAGGATTTAAAAAAATGCTTAATTTCAGCAGGAATCAGAAAAGTATCTTAAATTAAAAATTTTACCAGGTTCCTCAATGATTTAAACATTTCTGTGCCTTATAACCTGCTTAACACTTCCTAGGAAGTTTGTTTCAAAGCAGCAAATTGAATTCTAGGCTAATGGCCTAATCGCTATCTATTTTCCCCTACCTATACTTTGTTAATTTTGAATTATTAGGTATGTAATTTATTGAACAATGAACAACGAAGACATATTGAAGTGGTTTCATTAGGTAAGTTCTCTTCAAAAAATATATTTTTTTTTATGGTGGACCAAGTCCATAAACTTATAGAATTTTTTTTTTTCTGTTTAAAGATTAATAGACAATTGCTTATTTTTCATGTATGGTTTTAGGCAATTTCTTAATTTGTCACTTTAAAAGTATATTTTGAAGCCCTCCGGGATAGTTCCACAGCTTTGGACTATTACAGATCATGAGGGCTAATTGCTGTGGGTATACATTAAAGATATATAGCTGTGTAAGTTCCAAACCTGAATTCCCAGACATAAGATTAGACTCACTTTATGGCCAGATGACAGAACAGTATGTTTATCCAGACAGGTGTAGGTAGATGTGAGCTTCTGTGAAAAAGGAAAAGAGTTAGAAAGAAGCCAAGAGACAGGTGCTAGTCTTTGAGACACAATAGCATGCCATATGGCTCCCAGACAGGATTTGGCTGGTGCCTTGTCAGATCTGAGTGTGGGCACAAGATCTTCAATCATACTGCAGCTCGTAGACATGTCCTTCGCGTTTCTGTAATTCTGTTCCTTTTTACATGACAAGTGCATAACCTGTGCTAACTATATCCATCCAAACATCAAACAACTAGTTTTGAGAACATGTACTTTTACAGTAATTTCTTTTTAATCCACAAGTCTGTAAACTTTTTTTGCATGAGTCTTGGTGGAGATGCCAACTGCTGCAAGATCTGATGTTAAGTAACATGTGTCTTAGCGTTTCAAAATCCAGCCATGGTTGTGGTTTTTTTGTTGGTTTTTTTTTTTTTGTGTGTGGTTTTTTTTTTTGTTTGTTTGTTTGGTTTTTTTTTTTTCCTCAGCTGTTAGAGCAGAATGCTACTATTCATTCTGTTTGGATTTGGAGACTTCAAGGGCAATAGACATTAGTTAATTAACTGTGGCTGTCTTGCTGGAAGTGCTGATATTGAGGTAACATCCCAGCACAGCTTTAACAAACATGAATAAGCCTTGGCAACTACCTCTAACAAGCTGGCAGAGGGTCAAGGGAATGAGCAGGAAAGAATACAAAAAGATCCAGGCTACTATTCTAATGCTGAGGGTAATAATCATGATCATAGATTTATAAACATTAATATCTTACAATAACTATTAAACATGATATCTTTATCTTGTTAATTATTTACAAAATTTCATCCATGTATACATTTTATGACTTGCTCAATTTATAGAATGTATATGTAGTGTTACCTTTGTACCTATAACCCATTCAGGAAGTGACTGGGAGGTTATGAGGCTGAAGTTTTGTTTCATGATTTTTGTTTCTCTGTGCTTGAAGAAAAAAAAAATAATGGAAAGAGAGCATATCGGATGACTAAGGATAATTTTCAATTCCTCTCAAAAAGACATATTGCTTAATATTGCTCTGAAACCCTAATGGTAGTGGACTAGATGTAGTTATGGCCTTTCTTGGTGTAGGATACTTCTTTTTCAGGTGAGTACAATGGCATCCACTAAGATGATCCAGAATTGGGAAGAAAAAAAAAAAAAAGAACAACAAAACTGCAAACATCAAAACGTTATCTCCAGAGTAGTCATGGAAACTACATATACTTGTAGGTCAATAAGTCTCAGAAAAAGATTCAGAAACTCCATTTTGAAAATGGAAGACAGATCAGGATTGATATGGTAAATTAATGATATTAAGTTCTTACAGAGAAAAAGAAAATAAAGAACAGACAATGAATGAAAATTTTTCAGCAGCAAGAGACTGTCTTTTCATTAAATAAACTAATTCAAAGTATATTGATTCAAACATTTATCTTTAGCCACAAAAACCTGCAAATAATATACTGAGTTGCCTTGCTCTTCTAGTCATATAATAGTCTTCATCCTGGGGACAAAAAAAACTTTATCAGAGAATGCACTTAAAAAGTTTTAACTTTTTAATTAAAACTATAATGTTATAGTATCATCATATTAAACAAAATTCTTAAGCAAAGGATGTAAATGCATACAAAATATTCAATATTATGAGTGATATGCAATCAATGGCTGGTGTAAAAGTGAAATCAAAAGCAGATTAAATTTTGACAAACAACTTTATCGGACACTTAAATCAGACTTGTTAATAGGCAAGCAAAATCAATAATAAGTATGAAATCCAATACAAGTTTAATACTCCATTACTCTGTAACTGGAGGAAATGTTATACTTGAAATTTCAACTATGAAATTCTGGTCACTTTTTTTTTCCTCTCTGCATGCAAATATGCCGACATAAAGAACAATTCTCAAATTAACTGAAGTTTTCACTAAAGCTTAATGAAAAAAAATCCAGATAAACTAGAAAAACTCCTTTTTCACACAGGAATAATTGAATCATAGTAGTTTCACCTGTGATTCTGTATTTTAAAAGCTTAAAAGGTGCTACCAGTAAGATTGTGATAAATGGTCCAGTTTTGTTACTCACCTGCATGGATCTCCTGCTTTTGTTGTCTGAGATACACAATTCCAAAATTAAAATAAAAGTCTTAACAGAGAAAAAGAAACTAATAAGAAAGTTGCAGACTTAGTATCATTTTATTTTAATGATTTGTGATGCTGTAATACAGTTTCAAATAGTTAAGAAAAGATACCAAAAATTGTACAGAAAAAGAGAAACTTCCCTGAAAGAAGTAGTGACTTTATTTAGCATTGTCTGCAATTCATAATTGCAAGATTGCATCTGATCATGGTTTTGCCTTTATCAAAGCTTGTGACGGCTGATAAGCTAGATTTGAGCATTTGGAGCACTGAACAAATGGAACACTTATATGAACCAACAGGGAACATTGAATTAAGATTACCCCAGCCACATGAAGCTATTATTCAAATCTAAGAATCACTATTTTCATTTAAAGCCAATTCAGTTATGAAGGAAAGCTGACATAGTGATGAATTTGCTTCAGTATATGGACATCAATATATGTTCTGTGACTGCATCACCAATAATCACATGAAATGCAGTTTGTTTTAATATTTAAAATAATTTTTTTTTCTACAAAGAAATGCAGAAGTACAAGGTAATAAACAGATTGAGAAATCATCTTAATTATAGTTAACTGGGTCAGCATAACCTCTTCTATAATTAACCATCTGAAAGCAAGACAAAAACCATGTCACTTTGTAAGCCCAGGGAACAGTTTTGTGCTGACACCTTGAAATATTTGTCATGCTTGCCAAAGATACTATGCTAGTCACTCTTTGCTGACAACAAGCTCAACAAAAACTTTGTCATCAAAACCAGTTGTGATGATTCATTTAGAAAGTAAGATCAGCATTAGGGTTAAACTGAAGTAAAGGTTTCTGACAGCACTAACTGCAAGTAATTGGTGCTACGCCATGTGATGTGAACCTCTTTTCCAGAGAGTCTGACCAAGCTGGTGGATACTTTTAGAGCTGCTGAGCATTTTTCTAAGCATGTTTCAGGAAGCACCCAGCACACTCTGACAATATGAATCAGATATATCTTTGTGTTGCTGTGTTTCAAAGGAAACCTGTTATGAGTGACCTTCATCTGGATGATGCCAACTTCACTTTGACAGAAGGATAAAAGTGCATGTCCGCTCCTTCTGGATTTACTTTATCCTCTGTATTCTAGTGTTTCAGAAAAAGTTCCTGCTTGCCCCTTCACTTTCTCAGCCTTGTGAAACACATGTTCTCTAAACTCGTATGGTTGAACATATTTGAAATTTTCTCTAGGCATGAATGGAAGTGTAGCAGATAAAGAAAAATTACTAGTGTCATTGACAAGGGGCCTGCATTTCAGAAAAGCAAGGATATTACAGAATTATTTTATTACCTTTGAACCCTGAGAGCTTTAAAGCTCCACTACATTCCCCCCAGAGCAATTCCTGGCTACTTCTCTATCCCATATCTTATAAAATAACAGAGGACTACTTAGAATTTTCATCAAACTTTAGTTCTGTAAAGGTCTTTTGAAACTCTAACTTTCAAAATAAAGGCAAACTCTTAAGTGGGTCTTATAAATTATGCTTGGTGGCATTTCTCAAATAATGTAGATACAAAATGTATCTCAGGTTCTTTTCATTCATTTTAATGAGTGTAATGAAAAGATAATATACACTGAAATGCACTGCTCAATCTGAGCAAGGAGTAGTATAGAATGAAATAGCGACTGTTGCCCCTTAGGACTGCAATACATTAAGCTTTTGTTATCATTATGTGCTTTACTGTTAAGTGTTATGTGCTGCATTTATAATTTAATTCCTAACCGAGCTGATTCAATGACTTTGAATCTTTCAGATTCTTAAGGAAAAGTTTTCTAAAAGATGGAATAAGAAACAATCAGATGACTCAATTACCTGAAAACAGTTTTACTACAGGATAAAAAGTTCTTGACTGGTATAAATCAACATAACATCAAAGTTGATGGAGCATAGCATTTTATATGAGCAGAGTATTTGGCCCAATACTTGCATGTTAATTCTCTTAAGTGTGTTGCACATGGGAATTCGGGTTCATAATGAGGGATTCCAGATGCAATGATATCACACGTTATAATGATTTGCTCTTGACTTGTGCAGTTCTCTTTTCACATTGTCTATGAGTTTCACAGGTTTCAGCGTGTGAATTTTCTGTGAAATTTCAAAATTTATTTTAACATTTTATCACTCTTTTAAATTATAAACCCCTAACAATGAATTGTAATCCTTGTATTCCCTGGTGAATCCATTGGAGACCAAAAAGTCAGAATTAAACCTGTTATTTTCTCTGTTGTAGCCTACAGAATGAAGAAGGAAAACTGTAATCTAATCAAAATAGGGGATGAGAACTTAATCATTTGCACATGTACCTCTATTATTGTTAACAATTAATAATGAAAGACAGAGGGTTTCTGCCTTCTTATGCAGGAGAAAGATATGAACCTCAGATTTATAGTCCAATCATTCTTTCTCATGAAGAGTAATGTCTATTTCTGGTATGATAACTTAGTTATGAACTAGTTGTCAGGCTGTTCATAGTAACAGCATGGATCTTTTAAATGTTGACAGTGGCTGCAGTCATTTCAGGACCACTGGTTCGTACTCGTGCCCACATTTTGCCTCAGAGTGTTAGATCTGAGTGCTGCACCTTGTCTTCTCTTTTGGATGATATTCAAGTAAAAATAATTGCTAATGTTGCCAGGAAAACCTATTCTGCAAATATTGAATAAAGTCCTGAGAATTTTTGTGCCAAGCAATATAACATACTCTTAAACTGCAATGCTCCAGTGACCTGAAATGTTTTACTGTGCTAGAAATGTGCTGTGTCCCTTTAAGCCAAGACAAGTGGGAGCTGAGGGGATAAAGAACTCTGCAGCAAAATCACAATGGTTGCTTTAATCTCACATTTCATGGAGCTGTCAATAAAGGTTAGTGACATATTTCTACTTTATTTCATGGCATGACCAGTGATGCCATTACATCTCATAGTAACATTTTAAATTAGGATTCTCAAATAAAGCTCTAATCCTTTGAAGCTGACATTTTCCACATTGCCAGCCAAGCGGGTGCTTAGGAGGATGTGTGTATCGCTCCTGGGCCACTATTTTTCCCTTTGAACTATGTTTTAAATCTACTGTTGATTTCAGTAAAAGTTCAATAAACTAAATGTCTGTGTTATTGAAAGGTTAATTAAAATGTAGCAAACTGTTCTTATATGTTCATCATACCATGACTGTTGCCGAATCTGTTCACTTAAGTTATAGAAATGATACATCTGCACTACCTGATTGTTATTGTTAATACAATACAGTATGTGCTTTTGGAAAAAGATTATTTAGTTTTATACTCTTTTGTGTTAGATTTATCTTCAAACTAAATGAAGTATTTCTGTTACTACAGGTCAATTTCTGAATAATTTTAAAAGATTCTAACTTTTCAGGTTTTGTTGGGGTTTTTTTGTGTTTGGGGGTTTTGTTGTTTGTTTTTGGTATACCAGTGGTTTTGGGCTTTAAACATTTTGGGTTCTATAAACATATTTATTATAGCTCTCTCTCTTCCCCCCCCCCCCCCCCCCCCCCCCCCCGCCCACACCACATAATTAAAGTTGTGGTGGTGCTAGCAGCTTTTTCATAGATGATGTGGTCATTCACTTTAACAAAACATGATCAAAAGGCATAATTAATTATAGGTGAATGTGACTAATGTCTAAAGGACATCCCGTGGTTAAATAAAGAGAATTAAACATTTATCAGAAAGTTGAAGAAGACTGAATTTCTTATAATCTGTGAAGTGAACATTGGTAAAGGGAAATGGGTCACTGCTATGAACATGCAATATTATGAAGCACAGTATAAAGATAATAGAATCATAAAAATGTTGCTTGGAAGGACCCCATGGAAGGTCCATCTAGTCCAACACATTGGTCACAGTGGGTATATTGTTGGCACTAGATAAGGTCTGGTGAGAACTTTTCTTGAGAAGTCTTGAAAATCTTCAAGGACAGAAATTTTTCAAGCTCTCTCGTAACTCCTTCCAGTACTGTCATACCTCCCTCGCGAAGTGAAGCTTGTTTTTATCTAATGCTCAGCCTTGTATGTCCCAATATCTAAAATCAACGACGACTTGAGCCATCAGGAAAACAGTTTGTCAACACGTTTGTCCACACTGTTGTCTTTTAATCCTCCTCCACTTGTGTATAAGCTCTGACGGGAAAGCAATACATGCAAGTTCATGCACCCAAAGTAATATGCTGTTTCCTGTCTAAGTTTATTAGCCTCACTGTGGTGTGGTTTTCTATTGCCTTGATATCAAACGCACACATGTATGATTTGGATTCTCCTATGCTTTCTTATGAAAACACCATTAAAGTGGACAGTACGCTGGAGCTCAATTCAACTTTCAGCCCTGTGTCACAGAGAAGAATCCATGTCAAAAATGACACTGTTAGTCCTGCAATTAAACCAGGACTAATGATTTCACAGAGTCCAGAGGATGCATGTCAGTAGATATTTTTTCCTCATTAAGTGAATAACCAATAAGTGAAAGATGCTGGTAAGAAAGGCAATGTAGCACCTTGAATTGTCATTTTTATTTACTAACTCTCTCTATACACACCTTTAAGATCTTCCAGAGGAGATATAACTTACACTAAACAGGTATAAGATTTTTTTTTTAAATTTAGTTTTGATGCTATAACCAAGGTCTAAAAGTTTGAAGTGAAATTCTGCCTTTATTGAAGGATTAAAAAATCTAACTTCAGAAGAATAAGGATTTCTCTGTAACAGCAAATCCACAGGAAAATGCAGAAATCATAGTAAATGTGAAAAATGAACACTACAAACAGACATTGTAATATATGATATCATTGCGTCTGGAAATTTGTATGCTGTAGGTATTAGTATCCAGTCTGCAAAGTTTTTCATACAGTGCTTTAGAATAGTATATGTGTAGAAGTGAGCCACAGACAGCATGTTAAGAAGAGACCATCACACAAAGGGAAGCTCCGGAGACAGTGAGGCATTGCTAAAATTGAGGCTGAGCAGAGAATGGATTGAGAGCAGCCCCGAGGAGAAGGACTTGGGGGTGTTCATTGATGAGAAGCTCAACATGAGCCGGCAGTGTGCACTTGCAGCCCAGAAAGCCAACTGTGTCCTGGGCTGCGTGTCCAGCAGCGTGACCAGCAGGTCGAGGGAGGTGATCCTGCCCCTCTACTCCGGTCTAGTGAGACCCCACCTGCAGTACTGCGTCCAGCTCTGGGGGGCCCAGGACAAGAGAGACATGGAGCTGTTGGAGCAAGTCCAGAGGAGGCCACAAAGATGATCAGAGGGCTGGAGCACTTCTCCTCTGAGGACAGGCTGAGAGAGTTGGGTTTGTTCAGCCTGGAGAAGAGAAGGCTCCAGGGAGACCTTAGAGCACCTTACAGTACCTGAAGGGGCCTACAGGAAAGATGGTGAGGGACTGTTTATCAGGGAGTGACAGGACAAGGGGGAATGGCTTTAAACTAAAAGAGGGTCGATTTAGATTAGATGTTAGAAAACAATTCTTTACTGTTAGAGTGGTGAGGCCCTGGCACAGGTTGCCCAGAGAAGCTGTGGCTGCCCCTGGCTCCCTGGCAGTGTTCAGGGCCAGGTTGGATGGGGCTTTGGGCAACGTGGTCTAGTGGAGGGTGTCCCTGCCCATGGCAGGGGGGTTGGAACTAGATGGGCTTTGAGGTCCCTTCCAACTCAAACCGTTCTAGGATTCTATAATTCTATGATTCTTTCTTTTGACTTCAAGTGCTTTCTTCTAGCCTGAAAATGGCACTAACTTTTGTTCAGGTTTCATAACCCAAGACTCTCAGAGGTTCTTAAGGTCCTTAGCATGATGGACAGCAGTACTCTCTTATTTTTGAAAGATGTCGTTCTTCCCTTTAAAGGCATTCTTGAGGTGGAAGAAACTGATGAAATACTTCAACAGTCCTTTCAACCAGGAGGGTCTAAGATTTTCCCTTTTCACTTCAGTATTTAATCACAAAGGTGCAGGATGATGCTTGTATTTGCTTTCTGTTAGTAAAGTCAAAGCATGCTCTAATACCTTGGTGAAAAATGTAATAGTTTCACTAGAAGGTTTTGAATCTGTTCTTCTTTCAGAACAACTTTAAGCACAGAGAGGAGACAAGTTTTGGTGTCACTTGAAGTATGAACTGAAATAAATGTGCTTTACTCAATGAAATACAGTCTGAGAAAGGTGTGTTTGAAGTTTCTTGTGGGCATGCCATAACAGATAACAGATACTTACATTTGATATTTAGTCAGTTATGCTGTTAAAGGTATAGTTGATATGAAATGCTGGTAAATGATATTTATACTCTTTTAGCTTAAATGAAATTCATGGGAGTTTTATCCATTTCTCCTGGTCTGGCCTAGAGAATGAGCAGGTGAATGAATCCATACCGTTATTTACCACAAGACCCTTGGAAAATGTGTTTGAATGTTATTAAATAGGATCAAATATGTTATGATAGGTGGCTGAAAGGACACAAAGAAATGTGGGAATAGGGAATATATAAACAAAGTTTTGCTTTTAGGTATTTAATATAAAAGCTAGATCATGGCAAGAAAATGGCACTATCTGATAATCTTACTAAGTAAGTAGCTTTACACATTAGACAATGTACTTGTTGGAAAATATCAATTGGTCCTCTTTGCATTCTTCTGTTTCTGCTCCAGTGAACAAATCTGGAGCCAAACTATACATATATTTTTTAACTATATATAACTAATCTTTTTTTAACTATATATAAAAGCTATCCCTTCAGACATTTTGTGATTATTCTCATGGAAACAAAAAAGTAGCCTCTAATGCCTTCTTTCTTCAAATAACTAAGCAAGTTAGTTCACTTCTAAAAGCAAAAATCAAATCACTAAATCCCTTAAAAAGTATGCAAAATAAGAACATGCCTCTGTTTCCTATGCAGCAGGTGAATGGTGAGATATTTTTTTATTGTGTTCTATGCAGCAGAGGGAAGTTTTATGAAAAGTGCTGTGTTCCTGTAAAACTTTTTTTTAAAAAATCTTGAAATATTAATCTCTCAGTAATGCAAGTTTAGGCTAGGAAGATACAACTTGTAAAAAAAAAAGGACGAAATTAAAGTACATTTGAAAACCTCTGTGTGAAATCTCACACAATAAAACAGCAGGTTAGATGTCCTTATTTCAATTTTGTTGAATGTTCATATCAACCATTTCAGTGATTTATGTGTCTCTCTTTCTGCATAATCTGCCTTTTAAGAACATATATGATTTTTGGGTAACGGTCTAATGGAATATTGAGATAAGTATTAATTTCCACAAGATATCTAGCCAAAGGGATTGCTATTTGGATTTTTCTTTTTGCTTTTGATCATGTTTTGGGGGGTCCTTAAATTTTGTAAATACTTAACTATTTCACAATTGCTTTCCTTTTGGTTCCCATCAAGTTTTATAGATGAGAAGACATTACCAGCCCGGTGCTGAAGATATGTGTATTGGTCTCACACAAGGGGGTATTTATATGGAGAGGGAGCTTAGGGTTGAATTTAGTGGGTGGCGGGAGGGTGCAGAATGTGATCCTTTAAAAAGAAATTAGATCAAGACTCATGGGAAGATGCAAAGGATAGAAAATACTTAGTTGTTTTCCATACTAAATGGTGATGTGCACCACTTCTGTGCAGTAATTGTTAGACTTGGTATAGCAGGGGACTGGAAGACAAGATTATATGGTTTTATCACTGGATTGTCTGGATGCACCTAATGGGCAAATCCATTTGATGAATTGTTGCATGTCAGTCTGAGGATGAATGCCATTCATCTGTGTGGGCTTGGCAATCGGAGCAGGCAGTGAACAGGATTGAAGGTGATGTTTGGTGTCCCCAGTTCAAATCCAGAGTTTGAAGAAAAGTGTCAGAACATGTTAGGAAAATAAGGAAAAAAATTACACACCTAGATAGAGGATTGGTGTAAAGCACTTTTAAAAATAAAGGAAAACAAAGGGAAAAGTAACACAGGAAAACGAGAGTAAATGTCACAGTTCTGTAAATGTAAAAGTTCTGTCATATGGTAGGACTTTGAGAAAAATCTAGCAGTAATTAAAGAGCATGAAATGAAGTAGAATGTATGGATTGACAATATAGGGGGCTGCATATATGTCTGCCCATAGCTGCCTGAGGGCTGTGTGTGCTGTTACACATCCGCAGGTAACATCTGCAGGATTGCAGCCAAATGCAAGATGTGTCATTATTCATGCAAAGCTTGAAGCGCTCAGCTCCACATCACTCATCCTCAACCTTCCACATCGTTTGGTCTGGCTTCAAGATATCAGGAGAGATTTCCTGTTGCAGAATATTTTGCTCTCTTAGTCTTTGTGTGCTGCCTATGCACATCTCTGGCTCCTAGCAGTATAGATGACTTTACACCATTTCCAACAGCCGTGTTTCAACTTAATATGTCTTGAAATTATTCCGGTGGCTTCAGCAGAGTTCTCTAATATGTATTTAATTAGGTCCAGAACTTTTAAAAATGCCTCAATCCATTTAATAACAGTGAAGTTGTGAAGTTTTGCAGCCCTTCAAGCTGAAAAGCAGTTTAAAAACAAACGTGCAAGAGGGAAAGTTTTGTGTAAGTAGAGCTGGCGATCATACAATGTACTCCTGAGCTGATAACACTACAATACTTCCAGACTCACTGTTTTGGTTTATAGTTTCTCCATAAAGTATTTTATATAGCCACAAAATATTTGCAACCCTCTGGTCTTTAAATTGCCCTAATTTTCTGTAATTACTAAGACTTAATAAAACAGATAAGCAACTTCTGACTCAATCATACTTGAACATTTCATGCTAAAAGTGCACAGCCTGATCATTCAGCTTGTTAATAAAAAGGCAAGTCAAGGCAAGATCTGTGTTAAGGTCAGAAATTGCTTGGTTGATGTGTATATTACACAAAGGACAACAAAGGTTTTAAAGAAAGTAAAAAACGTTTTGCATGAAGCGATAGAAAATAGTAGCCTTCTTTGTGCAAATAAAATGTGAGCTGAAAAAATGCAAAACAATGCCATTTTTATGTACTTGAGGATTTGTACACCCAGCATATACTGCTGTAAATACTTTGCAGAAAAAAATGCAGAAAATTCTGAGAATTTTCACTTTTAACTGCAGATAAAATATCATAATTTTTTTGTGAAACGTAAGTGGTCTTTAAGTTAGAGAAACATATAGTGTGGATACATGAAGATTTTTGTGAACTAGTAATTTACATCAGCAACCTGTTTAGAAACAAAAGTATATGACAGAAATGAACTCTCCATGTATGATATGTGAAACTGTTAAATGGGAAGTGAAATTTTACTAAACTGCTATGGTGTAATTCTATCTAGAAAGTGTATAGTTGAAAGATCAATTAACTCCTGTGCCTGTGACAAAACAAAGTTAAATTAAAAATAATTTCATGAAACTTCTAAGAAAACTGTAAAAATTGTAGCAAAGCCATTATTTGATGGATTCATATGTATGTGGTTTCTTCGACTCTGATCCTGTTATCTGATAACTTGGAAGTATTTATTTTCATTTCATTAATTTTGTTTGTTTACTGTTTTCTGTTTTAAGTAAATTTGTCTGTACTATCAAAGAAAAGACTGTATATTTACCCCATCGGGATGTGAAAGACTGGTTTGGATGGTCAATTTCTGTTTTACAAATAATTCTTCTTTTCTGTAAGAAATCTAAATAAAAATACAGTGATGAAATGACCCAATTAATTCTTTACAGAGATCAACTGATGCATCATTTTGTGACAACACAATAGTATATTATTTATAAATAAACCTCAGATTTTTTATTTTCTTTGTGTTCTTAATATGTCAATAATAATGCACCTTCTGCTCTTGGAAAGTGATTTTTTCAGGAATTACACTTCAGGTGAATTCGTTTTACTGGAGCTAAGTCAGCAAAGAAATCATATTGCCTTTTCTCATGTGCTTTGCTACATGGTGCTAAATATTTTTATCTTTAAGGCTTTTTCAGTTTCTGGTCTTTCCGTCTGACATGATGACTAACTTGATATCAAAATCTAAACTGTTTTCCATTTGCTTTCTTCTTTGTATTGCAGCAACAAGCTTGTTTGTCTTGTGGTGTCTAGATCAGAAAGAATGTTCCCACAGCTATGATTTGTTTAAGACACATATTCCTGAATTTGCAAGTTCATCTTGTCTAAATGATACAAGCCAGACCCATGTTCTCCAGGTGATCTGCCTAATTGACTTGCATGGGCGTTCAGCAGCGGAGATATTTTCTCCCTTTCTCCTTTGAGAATTCTTTAGGTCAGCAGAGTCCAGAGGGTTTTCCATTGGCATAAAAGAGTTGAAATTAGAACATTAGTGGCATATAGAGATATAATTAAGCTTGTCAATGTGTTCTATTCCAAGCAATGAGGGCAGAAAAAAACCCACCAAAGTAGAGAAAAAACTGACAGTTCAAAGAAAGAGAATTTGAATAATGAAAGGTGGTAGAACAGAAGCATACTTATGGGCTTAGCAAAGTAAATGCTGGAAAAAGGTGTTTTGATGCAGAATATTTTGAGATCTCAATGCACAAGAAAAAGATGTATATCTTCAAAAAGCACGGCTCTGCGCTTACAAATTGTGAAAGGAAAGGAGAGAAGAATTCAGTGATGATGACTTTCAGTGAGAAAGTTTGTTCTGAAATGCTTTTGAAATTCTTAGATTCTTTTGATGTATATTTGCAGAAACATGGTTAGGGAGAATTTAGAACTGCTTGATGTAAATTAGACATATTGGAACTATGTTGATTTTCAGACATACCCCATCACCCAGAAAAATTATAATGAGTGTTTGTGATTAAAGGAAATGTGAGGAGCTTTTGCTCATTTAGAATATCAGGATTGACTGTGGTTGCTAATGAAGTGCAAAATGAAATTCTAGTAATTATGTAAATAAGGGCACAAGTAAATCTAGAGATATTGCTGGACTTCCAGGGAAAAGACAAACAATTTTGAAACTCTCAATGGATGGTGTCTGTATTGTGCCTGGCTGGGATGGAGTGAACTTTCCCCAGAGCAGCCCTCACAGCGCTGTGCTGTGTATGGGTAGCAGCAAGGTGTTGGTGACACACCGGTGGTTGGGCTACTGCTGAGCAGTGCTGGCACACACCAAGGCTGTCTCTACAACATCCCCCTCAGCAGCAGGCTGGGGGTGGGCAAGGCCTTGGGAGGGGACACAGCCAGGACAGCTGGCCCCAGCTGACCAAGGGATGTTCCATACCGTGTGACGTCTGCTGGGCAATAAGGAGCTGAGGGATAGGGGGAGGAAGGGGGGGCGGGGAGAGGCATTCAACATTTATGACATTTGTCTTCTGGAGCAACAGCTACACTTACTGAAGCCCTGCTTCCTGGGAAGTGGTCAGACATCACCTGTTGATGGTACGTAGAGAGGAAATCTTTTATTTTTCCTTTCCTTCCACACACAACGTTTGCTTTTGCTTTATTAAACTGCCTTTATCTTGACCCACCAGGTTTTTTCCATCTTATTTTCTCCCCCCCACTATCCTACTGAGAAGGGGAGAGATAGAGCAGCATGGTGGGCACCTGGTGTCCAGCCAAGTTCAACCCACCACAGTTCCATAAAATAATGTTTTTAGTTTGTTTCGTTCTGACGTGTGTTAGAATATAGTTTCAAAAATACCAAAAGAACCCAAACAATTGATGGAGCTTGCTGGACATGATGATAATCTAACAGGCAAGTGAGCTTATGGATATGTCATTAGTTTGCTGGATCATTAATATAGTCTGATATCTTCTTCATCTTTGAAGGTAGGGAAAATTATCACGTGATGATAAGTAGTTAGAAATTTATCTTAAATGAGTTCTTAAAGAACTAATGATTTCAGTGGGATGGAGTCTCTACACTTGCTTCAGTAATCTTGATGGAGAATAGCTGAGTTTGCTTGGTAATACATGACCTTTTGCAGAAAATAAGAAATGTTTAATATTTCTTTTTCCTGAAACTAGCAGACATGTACTTCCAGAAGTACAAAACCTTAAAAATATTTAAAAATGTGTACATCTTTTCAGTAATAATATTAGCATGATCCTTCAACATTTACAACCATTTGCATTTCAATAGATTGCAAATACCTTTAACAAAGGGAAAGGATCTGAGGGACTAGACAGAAAAGGCTATAGTTTAGACATTTTGACATACAGCTTAAATAGTAACAGGCAGTGATACTAGGTTGAAAAAAGACTGGTGAAGGAAACTATAGGGTTATCTTAAACTAGCCTAAGCAAATAAATTTAAAAATTACAGGATTGATTTCTTTTGTTACTTTAAATCCATAATACTGTTTTTGTATTGCTTTCTAATGTATTTTTTATACTAACAAAAAGAATAAAAATATTCAACTAAATATGTTTAGGTTTTTTGCAAATTATTGTAGGGGGAGAATAATAAAATAAAGTCTTTGCACTGATTGTGCAATGGGTCCCATAGGCTCTTCCATATTCATTAAACTGTAGCAGTAATAGAACTACTAAATATTTAAGGTTAGTTGTTCCAAACCTCTAATTTTTAAGTTGATTGTCTTGCTGGCACGTTGAAACCTCAGATTTGACCATTTGAATCACAGAAAATAGTATGGAAATGCTTGGTTTGTGTTGCTATATTAGAAAAATTCATAGTAAATTTGAAGTGCTCTCTGAAAGTTGTGTGTTGCCTCCTCTTTGTCTTTGTACTGTACGTTTCTTTGTGTCTGTGCAGACAATGACAAAGATGGCTAGTGCATTAAACTGGCAACCAAAGTTCCACTGTCATTGCTTTTGTCTAACCTTGAGCAGTTCCTCTTGCAATCTACATAACTGCAAAATTGAAATGTTTCCCAACAGTTTTTCTGTATGCTTGCATGTGAAGACTAATCCAGCTCTTTCTGGGAATATGGTGGTTGAATTCTCTTGGTATTCCTAATCTAAAACATGATAGTGAAATATTAGTATCTCTTTTAATGAAGTTCATAGAATAATGGAGAAAATTATTATTAGAATTACCTCTCCAAAGCTCTGGATCCATCTTCTGAATATCAGAAAGAGGTAGGACGGAAGAATAGTATGGGTTTCATGGCAGAATTATGAGGTAAACTTAGAAATTTCTCCTTTTAACTCCATATAAAATATTGTTTACAACCAAGTGTGGTAATTTCAGAGTCATTAACAACAGGTTCATATGCTTTCTCATAGTAACTACTTAGAGCATATGAAATCTATATCCTAACTTCAACCATCTGTTAAGGTGATGAAAAGCTAATAGGAACCTACAAACTTCTCTCATACAGAAATGTGCTTGTTTCTGAAAGAAAACAAGAAAAACATACTTCAAACATTTAAAAGATGCTCTTGTAAAAAAGTAAACCTCTTGTCAAATCTCTACTTTCTAATGGAAATGCCTCCACACTCTTTTACTGCCCTTACCAACTCTTCGTTAGCCCTCTTAATATTCTAGCTGTATACATATATTTGACTTATCTTTTCAAAGCCCATTAAAAATGTGACTGCACTTTGTTTTACTTTAAAAATTCCTAGTATCACCACATCTTATGTAATTTTATTAATGAGCATGGCTTCTTACCTAGAACCTTGTATCTGCACTGGTATAATTCTAAACAAGAACTTGATGTCCGATTGCAGATGTTTTTTGTATTTACTAATTAATTTCAATATTTACCTTGTATTTCCCTTAAGTTCCTAATTTGTTTTCCATAAATGCTTCTGTTCCTAGTGATTGTGTGTCCTGGTTTCAGTTGGGATAGAGTTAATTTTTCTTTCCAGTAGGTGGTATAGTGCTGTGTTTTGGATTTAGTATGAGAATAATATTGGTAACACACTGATGTGTTTAGTTGTTACCAGGTAGTTATAGTGCCTACACCGAGTCAAGCACTTTTCAGCTTCTCCCTCACTGCCAGGTGCACAAGAAGCTGGGAGAGCACACCCAGGCTGGCCAAAGGGATATTCCATACCATATGACGTCATGCTCTGTTTATAACTGGGGAAGCTAGCCACAAGGTGGGATCACTGCTCAGATACACACTGGGCATCGAGATTTTTTTTTCTGCAGGTGGTGAGCAATTGCATTTGTGCGTCACTTATATTATTGTTACTATTGTTATTATTATTCTCTTCCTTTGTTATCCTATTGAACTGTCTTTAACTCAACCCATGGGTTTTGGGTTTTTTTCCCATTTTCCTCCCCATCCCCTTGGGGCAGAGGGGTGAGTGAGCAGCTGTGTGGTGCTCAGTTACCAGCTGGGGCTAAACCGCCACATGGTGCAAACGTGCCAGGCTACAGCTATAGTGATATATGGTGTTGATGCCTTAGGGTGATACCTAAGTAAATTACCTGGTAAAGCTAAACTGTTCGGTTTCAATTTTTAATACTATTTTGTAGGATTGGATTTTCATTGACCACAGAATTGGCTTTGCTTACTTTGTGATTTAGTTATTCTTCACAGGGTAATGAAATTTAGAAATGTATAAGGAAGTCAAACATACTTTTGCGACTGAAGCTAAGTAAGAACATGATAACTAGAGAGAAATCAGGAAGCTCTGAACTACAGAAAGCACTTTAAAAGCTTTTAGAATGTGCATTCCTTAGAAACAATGTTTTGCCTGGAGGATTCAAGTACTTCTATATTTTAAGATATACAGCTCCCTAAGCCGTAAAGATCCTTCTTAGTGTATATTGTCTCCTTTAGAAGTCAATATCACATGTGCAGGGGAGAATGGAAGCAGAAGATATACACAAAATGATTCTTACCATCTAGAGAACGGCTGAAGCAGAAGTGCTGTCTTTATGTTAATAAGACTTTCCAGACCTTTCACATGTGAAAGTTTACAGGAACATGACTCTTCCTGGAGCTAAGACAGGAAAAATCTGTGCATAAATGTTGTCTCACAGATAAAAGGAAAACATTCTAACTGCTAACATGTTTCTTAAGTTGTTTATCTGTTTATTCCTCCATTAATTTTAAAGATGATTTTATGATACTGCTGGCATCTTGGGCTTACTTGGTTTCAAGGTGGAATATAGAGGAAGCTTTCAAAGATGCATGAAAAATACATTTTTTCACCACATAGATATATCTAATGTCCCATCGCTTGCTTTCCACGTTTTCTGTTGCAGTTGCTGCCTACATTTGTTCATCCATTTGTATCTCCTTCTGTGTGTCTGAGATGACCTTTCTCTTCCAGCCTTCCAATGATGGCTATCTCTTCAATCCTCCTAAAACCCCTACTTTCCTGCAATAAATAAAATATGTTTTACCCTTTAGTTATATATCCTTATCTGAACACCAGGAAATACATACAGTTCAATCATGCACATCTATAATCTCTTGCCTGACACTGTTATCTTATTAAATACTGAAATAACTCTTTTGAAATAGAACAGGTTAGAAATTTTCACATTTCATTACATAGTAACTTACAGGCTGTGTAGCTTCTTTGTTGAAAATTGGTAACTGTTTTATTTTTTCTTTTACAATTTTATTTAGAAATGCTGGAAAATATATTCAGATAGATTCATGTAACAAATAAGAATGCAATTGAGGTCTATTTACCCTGAAAGATATGGATTTCTTTTTATCTAAATGCCTTGGAGAAACTTCTTAACCAAGATACTTTAAAAAAATCCAACACATTTCATCATCAAATTTCACCTAATGAAATTAGAATTTTCCATTGGGAAAGGAAATGGTTTGATTCCAAAAGCTCATATATAAATTTATCATTTTTATTTTGAACTCACAATTTAAATTGAAGTAATTAAATATTTTAATGTCATTTAAAGTTTTTGGGGTTTTTTACACTTAATTTTTTATTGTCGAGTAATATTTAACCTGAATTAGTATTATATAATAATTAATTTTTATTAATTTTAATTAATAGTTTAAAATATTAATTTAATTAATAGTTAAAATATTAAATTTTAATTAATATTTTATTTAATATAATAATATAAAAGACTGAATTTTTATTGACGAGAAATTCAGTCTTTTATAGGCAACTGTATTTGTTCCTGAATTAAAACAAAACCTGTCCCTTGTGATAAATTTCATTTCAGGTAAGTAGGACAGACAAAAGCCTTTGGTTGACAAAAAAAATACCACTGAGAAAAAACTGCTGCTAATTACATGTTCAGGTTAAATAAATCCTCAATTATTTTTCTATCAAATAAAAATTACATTATGAAGGAGTCAAAACTCATTAGCCAACAGCTGCTTAACTCAAGTAACTCATCAGAGGTACCTCTGGCCTTGGAAGTATCTTGTGCTTAATTGTCTTAGAATCCTTAGGCAGCAGCCAGCCCCTGTGAGCAGACAGTTGCAGGATATGCTGTTCCAGGAAACATTTCAGAAAACTTTTTTTAAATCTCCCTAGTTACATGAATTTTTGAACAGAAAAAAACCATGAAATATCAGTGAGTCTATTTGTATTCTTATGATTTAAAAGTATCTTGTACAGTAGGCATAACTATAAAGAAAATTTTACTGGATTATCTTGAATGAAAAGAAATGTAAAACTTTTTTAAACTTGTAAATTTTTTACAGTGGTGCTAGGAAAGGGAAATTTGAGATAGATATCATGAAAATAAACATATGTACGTAGAACAGAATAATAAGCATGCCAGGGTAATGCATGGAAAGTGAAATGAGCTGTCAAAAGTCTGACCATCAGGGCCAATAAAGGCAAGAGGCAAATTATTTCTAAACATGCTTTTTGGATTTCACTCACTTTTCAGGGTTAAGGTCAACTGTTTTCCAGATTTTGTAGTCCCTTGAAATGGGGAGCATCTCCATGATAAGTCTTTATCTCTCAGAGATTCAATATCTTAGTGTTGTTAAGAATGAATACAGTAGAACATTTTTGTGAGAGCAATCTCTGAGACAACAATTTTGAATCCTGCTTAGGAAATCTGCTAAAACTGTGATAGCTTTGAATATTATTTTTATGAGTAGAACCAGCAGGTTTCTATTAGAAGCTCCTCTGGATTTCATATTGTGTTTTACCTTCCTTGGGTCCTGCATATAAGGCTATGTGGTAACTCCTTGGCAGGCATAAAATATCATCTCTCTGACTTAGCAAAAAATCATAGAATCACAGAATGGTTTGTGTTGAAAGGGACCTCAAAGATCACCTAGTTCTAACCCCCCTGCCATGGGCAGGGACACCCTCCAATAAACCAGGCTGCCCAAAGTCTCATCGAACCTGGCCTTCAATGCTGCCAGGGATGGGGAATCAGCAGAGTTCTTACTTGTTTCTGATTAATTTTCTTGTTTGTCACACTGAGCTCTCTGGACTTTAGTCAAGTTTTGAGCTCTCTTGGTTAAGGCCAGAAGTCACTTACCTAACTAGTGTCATCTTAGGTGTTGTAGAACATCCTACTGAACCTCTAACTGCCTCAAAAGAAGTGCAGTTCTTTGATGCATGCTGTGTCATAACCACTAGCTGCCTTGTGGCAGGTGGGAGCCCCATCTTGGTAAACTAAACCAATTCAAATAGCTTAAGTTGACTATATGTTTGCAGTCCTACCCTGCTTCCCTAGCTCCTGGCATAGGGCTGTTGCTGTCCAACTGACATCTAAAAGTGGAGTCTCCTGTGTTTGTTTCTTTTGTGGACAGAATTTTCATTAAAATATAAATACCGAGAAGATACCAATTTTCTGCTCACCAAAAGATTTGAGAGGAAAAAAATATGTCTGTGTGAGTATGTGTGGTTTGATGTGTGTATTAAAATAAAGCACCAGTGATTTTTGCAGTTATATCTCAATATATTCTAGTTTTCTCCTCTCAAAAGTGGAAAAAATGATATTAATGAATCCAGTGTCCCAGAAAAAATGAACTTCTCTTTAAAGAACATCAAACAACAGGTCAGCCATTTCATCTTTGCAATAAGCTGTAGAAACCTGGGAAGGAGGGAACTAGACAAACTAATTTTCCCAGGTTTACAATCTTAGAAACATCTTCAAAATAATGAGATATTCACCAAAGCTAGACAGAGTCCTTAGTATACACAGAAATTCCAGTTCTCATAAATAATCAACAAGGTTTTATTTTAAAACACATGAAATGCCTATTTATAATTCAAATCACAGCTTTTTACTCATCATAACTTTCTGAATATTCTAACTGCAAACGTCACATACATGTCTGCTCCAGGCCATAGAGCTACCTGGGCTTTCCTCAGCCTTGGCTTACAAAAGCAATTCAGAGACTTGATATCTCAGAAAAGTCCGGCAAGTTCAAACAAAATTAATGTTCAGTTACTGCCATACTGAACTAGAATGATATATATCAATATAAGACAGATATAAAACGTTTTTCTGAAGATAGCAGTTTTCTGTTCTCTTCTGCTTCAGCAGTACAACAAAAGATTCTAAATATTTTTTTAAAAAGATTTGTTTGGTTGTTTTTTTGTTTGTTTTAAAAATGTAGAACAACCATGTAGGATAAAAACAAAAAGCAAGAGTCAGTGATATGATTTTTTTTATTTTTACTTTTTTAAAAGCAGTGACAACATATGGTTTCTGCTGGGTTTCTTGCCAGATTTAATTTCCATGTCATAAAATGCTCTTGTGTTTAGTTCAGAAAGCTGCCAGGTAGGAAAAAAATAATAATAAAACATCAAGGCTGCCTAAAAAAAATGAAAAAATAAATTTCAAAATGCCTTATATTGAATTGTTATTATTTTGACATAGTTTTTCAACATTCTAAAAATAATTGTAAGGTGAGAGAAAGATTAAATAAATATTCACAATAATATAGAACAATTAACCAATGTTTGTTATTTGGGTAATTTGCCTTGTACTGGTTTTACTTTCTCACAGAAACAATGTTGATCAATTAATTTGATAATACAAAAATTCTTTAAAAGGTACTATAATAGAAATGAATATAATGTATTGTGTATACTTTAAATATCCTCAATTTTCTTCTGAAAGTATCAAATTGAAATGGAAATTATGGTTGATCTTGTTGGTCTATTTCAAATTATATGTTCTCATTATATCATTTGGAATAGCTGAAATTGATATCAAGCTCATTGTATTTTGTCTGTATTGTACTGAGTTCTCCATGTCTGTTCTTTCTCTGTCCTTACTATAGATTTTGTGAATACCTCTTGCACACAGATTGCTCAACACTATAACTTGCTTTTCAGATTTCAATGCCATTATTCTCTTCCAAAAGTATGTGAAGTTTCATTGTCACTTCCAAGTCTAGAAGAGCTTTTAGCAAAAAATGTCAGATGTCAAATTAGTTTCTTACACAGAAGGTATAGTTAAGTGTGTATTTCTATTTCCATCGCAAAGACATTTTTAGGTAGTGCCTTTCCAAATGATTGATCTGAGCTGTTACTGAAACTCTAACTTTCATTAATTGTTGCCCATAATTTTCTTTTATGATGCCATTGACATCACTAAGAACTTTTACTGGAGAATAACATCCATAATATCTGAGTAAATCTGTTATTAGAAAATAATGAGTTCAAATGGGTTATACAAGTTTCAGGGAACTTGTGAGATTGTACATCAAAGATGTTAAAAACAGCAAAAATGCCCCCAGATAGATAAACACAAAGTGTAAGCATGGAACGATGGAATAATTTGGATTAGAAGGGAATGGAGGTCCTGTAGTTTACCATCTTCTCAAAGCAGGTCCAGTTAGAGCAGATTTCTTGAGTCTCGTCCCGTTGAGTTTTGGATACCTTCAAGGATAGAGATTCCAGAGATTCTATGCACAAAATGTTCAAAACCTGACATCCGTCATAATGAAAAAGTTTTTCCTAGTATACAACTGCTTTCAATACCTGTTTCCCTGCAAGGGCTGTTATGAACAAGAATGATCTACAAGATAGAATAAATGTCTGGCTCAGGTATGAGGAAGAATGTATAGTCTTTTTTCTCTTTTTATTTTTTTAGACCCCAACACCGAGAATGATTGAAAAGATTAAAGTGGGTTGACTTAAAAATGTGTTTTACCTATGAAGTAATGCAATTAATGTCCAGAAATGGAAATGCTCAGAAACTAGTAGTCTTCACTATCAGGGAACAAGAATTTTGATTTTGTGATACTGCAGAGTAAGTTTATTCATATGAAGTATATTATTAAAGAATGTGTCCCAGTCTGAGTGATCAAGACAGTAACAGATTATATCAGAGCTATTGCAATTTCTAGACAAATTTATTTAGACAGTTTTCACAAATCTTAGAAGTAGAGAAGATTAATACACAGTACTGTGTCTAGTGTTCAATCCTTGCAATAATTTTGGGGCCGGATTCTGCTTATTTGTATGCATGGGTTTTGTATAAAGCTTCTACCACTGTAGTTAATCATAATCATCTGTGCTTTTAAGCAATGGTGACAACATATACAATTTAACTTGTATTATTGTGTGGTTAGTTTAATTAAACTTTGTGGCTTTCATGAAATAGGAAAAAAGAATCAAACTTAAAATATTTTTACAACTCATTTTTACAGAGAATCATAATATAATTATATTTTTTATGTAGTGATTTTGAACAAAGCACCATGGCTGCTTTAGCAGGGAGTACGTTTGAATTTGCAGAATCTATAGGCACAGCAGGTATTCACTTTAAAAATGAGTCAAAACATTTCACATTAATATTGATTAAAAATATTCAGAAGTCCTTTTTTCCCTGGCTTTAAGTTTACTAATGGAAAATAGTACTTTTCAATATTAGCAGAATAAGTAGGGCCACAGGGCAGTCATAGAATTTTGTGTGATAAGAAGTAATAAGTCTATGAAAACTACAAAAGGGAATAATTATTTAAATATTCTTTATGTATCCAACATATTTTTCAATGAGAGAACCACTTCATTTTTCTGTGCAAAGACCAAGTTTTCTTGGTCTTCACATGCTTTTTACTGATATATAATGTTGACTCTTCCTTAAAGGTGTATTGTCAACAGCAGGAATTTTCTTCAGAAAGATGGATTTGTTAATATATTAATATTTTTAAAATAAACTGGTTTGAATGTAGTTGTTTCTTTTGATTTTCTAATTTCATTTAAAATAATAAAGCCATTAGAATTTCAACTTTTATTAGTTAACTTTTTTTTTTAAACTTTCAAACTATTTAGCAGAAACAAAGTATTTTAGAAAAAGTTAATTACTTGAAGTTCAGTTACACCCCAACTCTGTGAGGGGAACCCCTCTGCTCTTCACCTCTTTTTTTCTCCCTTGTGGTTTTGCCACACATACTGTGTGACAGGATTGATTCCTTCTATGGAAGTGGTAGGCTGTAAAAGACCTGAAATTGTATGGACAGAGGATGATCGTGTATTAAGTAAAACACTTTACTGTTGTGGGAAATAGTTAGTAAATCAGAACTTCATTCAATGGGTAAACAAGCTCTCCCTCTGGACATTTGTTTTATAAGTTTGTTGGGTGCTGCTGTGTGAAAACTACTCATGATTAAACTAGAAGATGAGAGGTAATTTGGAGCATCAACAAATGTTACAACTTGGCTGTAAAAAGCAACCAGAGAATAACAGGAATAGAGATTGCAGCCAAGAGAAAAAGATTTGAGACTTACAAATGGGAAGCCATATACAGAGGTAAAATAAACACCATTTCTACACACTAAACTGGAGAATCAGAAGGGGGTTGTTAAATAACTGACTATTTTATTAAAGAGGGCCATTTTAAAACTTGTCTTTTCAATGTTATCCTCATACTACATTTTTGTGTTCAAGTTCTATGGAGGCAATAAGAGAGAACTAATAAAATAAAAAGGTTCATGAGACAATACTCAGTTTGAACAGTTGCTCAAAACGTAAGGGATGAAATATCCTAATTCCTAATATGTATCTTTTGTATGGTTTCAGAAAAACAGCTTATGTTTTGCTTTAAATATTATATATTTGCTTAAATAAAATTGGTACTTTCAATTTTTATCAATTTTATCTGCATTTTTTTTCTTTTGTTCAAAGCAAGAATTAAACCCATTTAAAATTTTTAAAGCTAGAGACAAACATGAAAACATAAATTTAAAAATGTGTTGCTTAATTGTTTCTCTCTCCCACATTGACTCTCTGTGATTTCTGATACAGAACAGAGGCTTTGCACTGCTGAAAATTAATATGATTTTTTTTTTTTTTTTTTTTATTGGCTTACTTCTATTTTGGGCTCACAGAGAAGAGGATGTCATGCTTTGGTGATGGATTTTTTTTTTTTTTTTAACTTAGCCATATGAAAATTAGAGCTTGTCTGAATACTTTTAATATGATTAGTATGAAGATTTTTATTTGAGAATCATGATGAAAGATAAAATGGTATTAAAATCTCACAATTATTAAAAGGGTAACAGACCACATATTGCAATCAGAGGCAATTAGCCTCTAATATCAAGAAAATGATTTTTTTTTTACCAAATTGCTTGGCTTAATAGCAGTCATTTAAGAAGTTTTCCCTCATGTCGTATGATACATGCATAGATCATTGTGTTCAGGGTTGATTTAAGCAATTGTTTCCAGTTACCATACTTAGGAATCAGTTTATTAAAGATCAACTGAAATTATCGGGCTGGCAAATAACAAGCTAAAAATGAATGCTGATGACAAAATAAAAATGGAAAAAATAAGCAACAGTTTCACGGGGAAAGGAGAAATTCCCCGTATCCACTCTCCACTCAAATGCTACAGATGCGGTGAAGTCGTAGTGCAGCTTTTGTCACAGTTCCTCAGAGACCCATGTGTAGGACAGTTGGATGATGTCAGATCTTTTGTTGGTAGAGTCTTGCCATCAAACTTCAGGCCATACAACAGTCGCTTAACAGCTGCTTGATGACCTTGTATCTGATTTAGTAGCCTGAATATGGGACCCATTCAAAACCTTTTCCAGAACATTTTCATCCAGGTAAGACACTCCTTTGCATTTCTAAACCATTCCTTTCTTTCTTTCCTGTTAAAAGAATCTAAATGTCTTCTATATTCAGTGTGTGAAAAGCCACTCCTTCTGAATATTTGTTAGGATTATTCATTCTTATCTTAGGTGTCTCCATGATTTCCAGCTTTCTCTACTCCTTTTAACTCTTTTTCTGATAAACTAGCAATTTCTGAAATACCCTTTCCTCCACAATGGATTTGTGCATCAGCAGAATTTCCTGCTTTTCCATTCCCCCTTTTTCAGTCTCCCAACTTACTCCTGACTACCATTATGCTCTCAGTATCTCCACATGGTATATTTTCTCTAAATATTAGATCAATATGGAGTGTTATAGCAATGTATTTTATCTACATACTGTAGCAGCAACTTTGGTCTACAAAAATATCTTTTTATTTCTTTTCTATCCCTTTTATCTAGCATCCTCATCTTAACTGATCCTGAAACAAACATCCAAATGACACAACTGAATGTTATCAGGTTCTGATTGACTTTAATTTCTCGTGGCTCATTTAATATGAAGTCTTTTTATAACTTCAGCATATTATGAGCATAGAACTTAAGTTTTTCTCTTTTTGATGTACATAAAACTAAAGTGTTCTAAAACCTCCTAAGTATGCATATTTATGAAATGCTTGAGTTTACTGCTTGCTTAGATTATCTTAATTTTTTAATTGCATAGTGAGACACTACACATATATACCAAATTCCATAGCATTACTGAGGAGTGATATGTTGACTAAAAACCTTTTGGATTATTCATGTGGAAACTGTAGTCCACTGTGGTGGTTCACCCTTGGCTGAATGCCAAGTGTCCACCAAGCTGCTCTATCACTCCCCTCCTCAGCAAGGCAGGGAGGGGAGGAAATAAGGTGGAAAAAAACAACCCCAAACTCGTGGGTCAAGATAAAAGCAGTTTAATGTAGCTAAAGCAAAAGGCCACGCGCGGAAGCAAAGCAAAAGATTATTCTCTACTTCCCATCAGCAGGCGATGTCCGGCCACTTCCCAGGAATCAGGGCTTCAGTATGCGTACTCCTTATCCCAGAAGACAAACGTAAAAAAAAAAAAAGAATGCTCCCTCCATCCCACTGAAATCATTAGTTCTTTAAGAACTCATTTAAGATAAATTTCTAACTACTTATCATCACGTGATAATTTTCCCTACCTTCAAAGATGAAGAAGATATCAGACTATATTAATGATCCAGCAAACTAACGACATATCCATAAGCTCACTTGCCTGTTAGATTATCATCATGTCCAGCAAGCTCCATCAATTGTTTGGGTTCTTTTGGTATTTTTGAAACTATATTCTAACACACGTCAGAATGAAACAAACTAAAAACATTTTATGGAACTGTGGTGGGTTGAACTTGGCTGGACACCAGGTGCCCACCATGCTGCTCTATCTCTCCCCTTCTCAGTAGGATAGTGGGGGGGAGAAAATAAGATGGAAAAAACCCTCATGGGTCAAGATAAAGGCAGTTTAATAAAGCAAAAGCAAACGTTGTGTGTGGAAGGAAAGGAAAAATAAAAGATTTCCTCTCTAGGTACCATCAACAGGTGATGTCCAGCCACTTCCCAGGAAGCAGGGCTTCAGTACACATAGTGGTTGCTCTGGAAGACAAATGTCATAAATGTTGAATGCCTCTCCCTGCCCCCCCTTCCTCCCCCTATCCCTCAGCTCCTTATTGCCCAGCAGACGTCACACGGTATGGAATATCCCTTGGTCAGCTGGGGCCAGCTGTCCTGGCTGTGTCCCCTCCCAAGGCCTTGCCTACCCCCAGCCTGCTGCTGAGGGGGATGTTGTAGAGACAGCCTTGGTGTGTGCCAGCACTGCTCAGCAGTAGCCCAACCACCGGTGTGTCACCAACACCTTGCTGCTACCCATACACAGCACAGCGCTGTGAGGGCTGCTCTGGGGAAAGTTCACTCCATCCCAGCCAGGCACAATACATCTACATAATGACTCTATCACAGAATCACATCACAGAATCACAGACTGGTTTGGGTTGGAAGGGACCTCAAAGCCCATCTAGTTCCAACCCACCCTCCACTAGACCAGGTTTCTCAGAGCCTCATACAAATTTCATAGGTTTATCTTGCAGGAAATGAGAGAAAATTACTTCATTTACTGAATTTCATTTAGCTTAGTATCTATATAAAAAAATTGTACTTACTGTAATTTGTAGCTGCCAGAACAATTCTTCCTATCAACACTGTATCTCCAGTGTTTTTCTTTAAAAATTCTGTTTCCCTGATCTACTTTTTTCAGTGTGGCAGAAAGTTTCCTGCCAAACCTCTCATTGTAGTTGTGGGTAAAAGAATGTCATGTTATTTTCTTTTAAAATGTAGTAACTAGTGCATGAGACATTTCATGCAGTGTGTGGGAAGTTCATTTAAGTTAAATTATTTTTTTTTAATTTTTAGTGAAGTTTTTTTTGTTGTTTTGGTTTTTTTGGTGTTGTTTTGTTTTTTTTTTTTTTTTAAGGAGAGAGAGTTTATAAAAGGATTGGTTTACATTTTTTCTGTAAAATATTTTTCTTTGTTCTGTTTTCAAAATACTCTTCCAGGAAGCTCACTTTATTTCTTTTAAAAGATTCTATGTTGAATTCAAATTTCTTTGTGATTATTAAGTTACCAGTTACTCTTTAAACGATCTTTTGAGTTATGCCATATGAATCTTTATTCAGACATCTCCGTTTGCTTTATGGAGCTTGAGAGTATTTGATATCTGGCAAAAAGTATTTGGTACTTCACAAGCTAAACTGTATGAAATCCTTATGATTTTTCATGGTAGCTGAAAATGAACAACCCCAAGCCATTGAGTTTCATTGTTCTGAGCTGCTGGTGAAGAACTGCTAATGGCTATAAGTACACATCCAGCATCTTCAACAAACATAGGCTGTGAAGGCAAAGCTGTTCAGCTTCAGTTTTAGGATCCGGAAAAGGGTAAAGTCATCTCTACAATTTTCTTGTGTGAATCGAATGCTGTATTTTGGGTTATGGGAAGACATTCTTTAGATTGCCCTCTTTTGAAAGTCAGCAAATACTGTGCCTTTTCAGTTTGTGGCTTTAAAAGAGACAAGTTAATGTTCCAGTAACAATTCCTGTGAGGCTGATACAGTCCATTAAAATTGGGGGCACTTGGTCACTTTGCAGAATTGCTTCAGAAGTAAGCTGTAATTTTTGAAGCCTCTCTAAGGAATTAAGCACAAAGTAAGTGTAAGTCTTTTTAAATGGTCTCAGGTAGTGTGTGACTGAGGGGCAGAAAATGCCATCTTTTTTTCTTTTTTTTTTTTCTTTCCACCTGAAAGATACTAGGAGAATTACTGATTTTTCTTAGCGTTTCAGCTCATCAGTTCAAAGTTTATTATGTTTGAAATGTGTTTTCTAAATAAAAGAAGTATCTTCCCTTTCTCTTGTGATTCTTTGTGATTTTTTTCTTTTTAGTAACCGATCAAGCTGCAGTAGTACAACATGCCACTAATGTCGATTTATTCCAAAGGCTGTAGTGCTTTCAACAGGAGCTAAAATAAATAATGAAAAAGGATATCTTTATTCTCTTATATTAGAATTTCAGGTCTTATTTTAATTTCTTGTACTTCTTTTACATGCTTTGAAGTAAAAAAGATTAAAATCATTCACATTGTCTCCCTATGGTCACAAGCCAGCTTCATGAAGAAGATGGTGGCCTGGTCTTCAGTATGCTGCAATATCTGTAATAAAAGATATGCATTTAACTAATTTTTTCTGTAACATTTATGTAGAGTTTTATTGTGATTTCCTTTTCTTCACTGAGAAAATTCTGAAACATAACCATCTGTCATACTATGACAGAAACAATTGGTCTGTTAGAAAAAATGAGTGGAACAGAGCAAAACCCCTAGGGAACATAAAAATATTGACATAATCCAAAAGACTGTAATATTAAAGAGAAAAAAAAGGACGTGTGTAATATATTCTGCTACTCATAATAAACATAATTCAGTACATCAAACACCTTTTTGTATTTATTTCCTGTAGTAATTTATTTAAATACATATACATACATCAGATACGTAGTTGATAAATAGCTGCAGTGTGCCAGAATAATGGCTGCAGATTAGAAAATCCTGTTATTTGGCATAACAAGCACATCAGGACTGCAATCTTCATACATCTTCTTAATTACTTGCCATAATTGGGTTCCAGGGTTTATTTTTCTGATGTTGATATTCATCCAATGGGAAAACTCAGAAGTGACCAAATTAATTAAACTTTTAACAACTGCTTTGAACTACTGGAAATGAGTTGTTGAAGAGTATATAAAAAAGATTTATGATCGTGTTTGTTTCCAACCCCTGATATTGAAAAAGACTGTGGTCCCTCAGAAAATTATTTGCCTCTAGATTTGAGACATAGGACATACACAGGTATTGTGTTAGCTACGGTCAACCTTCTTAGCTACTATCTGTGTTTCGCAGACTTGATGGTAGTGGTAGGTCAGTCCACTGTAATTATTGAACATATTCCAGGATCACTCATTTAAAGGTACAGCTTTCAAAATGTTTAACCTTTTGATTACAGAAAATCTGCAGATTTTTGTATCATCATGCATATATGAGGGAATAGACCATTGCTACGGCAAGGACAAAATGCATCCTTCTGGATCAAGTAACGGGAAGAGTGGAGAAGCCCTTGAGTTTGTTCAGGGTTGCGTGACAGTAAGCCTAGCATTGAGGAAGTAACAAGTGAAGGATGTGCCTAACTGCAGGCATTAGATCTTGGCCATGTGATACTTACACCTGGTAATGTATTCGAAGAGTTGAGTGAAACCATCATTTTACAAATGCTATTTGAACCGCTTGTTTTGCATTTGATTGAAAAAAAAAAAAAAATCTGGTAGTGTGCCTGGGAAAATGGAAGCCAGCCTGAACAACACAAACAAGAGCAATATATTAAAAGGAGCTTTTGAGTGGCAGATTTAAAGAGATAATTCATGTCTGATAGATACAAGGGAATCATGTTTGCTATTCAAAATTTTAGTAATGCACACAAATAAGTACTTCCTGCCTGCAAGAGTGCCTGCTAATAGATTCAGCTGAACCTACACAAACTTGTTACCTGACACCATGTAGTAGTCAGAGGGAACATCTGAGTAGATGTTGAGCTTTATTTAACACATTTACAAGCTTATTGCTTTGCTCCAAAGTTCATGGTTTAATTCTGTGCAGAACAGGCAGATGGATTAGCCTCAGGAAGAAGCATATCTCTTTCTTGAATAACAGAGTTTTTGACACACAGGCAAACATCAAAGTATTCCCCATTTACCAAAAGTAATGTCTGAAGGTTTATGTCACCTTCTCTGTGTTTCTATAGATTTTCATATTTAACTGTTTATAAGGTGTAAATTAAGAAAACTGATAATATTAACATTTTATGAAAGTAATCGCTTTCTGCAAGAGTTGAGTAATTTTCTGGGGCATGCAAGACCAGGCAAATACTTGAAGTGTCTGCCCAGGGAGCTTAAGGTGCAAAGTCAGCACCCAGAGGATGGTTATTGAGGTGAATCACTCGGGAGTTTTACCTCCTGTGGGTGATACCATCTGGGAGAAAGCAGTAGCTTCTGGTAGTCATGAGCTTTTTCAGCACTTATTTTTTTGCAACAAAACAGAAGTTCATGGCCGTTATGTTTGAAGCAGGTGTTACTGGACTTATCTGACTGCTAGCCATGTGCTGCCACATTTCTCTCGTCTGTATTGACAATTCACAACCCTTGCCTTCCAATTCAGAGTCATCTCAGAGAATTTCTATCTTTATAAATATATAAAGAATAAATTCTTATTGTTCCTAAAAGGTACCACTTTATGAAAATAATTCAGGGGAATGGAAAGTGTACATACTATCTGTGCTTCAGTGGATGTATAACATACTTGGAATATCCAAATTTGAATTATGTAAAATTGGAATGTGACTCATTGAAAAATATAAGATTGTCTGGTGATATTACCATTTCAACTCAGTAAAATTAAGGGAAAATTTTCTTTTTATAACTATTATGCCTCCAAAAGGCATGTATTTTCATTGAAAAATTATAAAATCAGAAGAGTTAATTAATTATAAGATAATATATTGAGATTCTTTTTCTCAGCATATATGTAAAGCACTTAGCACATTTTCAAGAAAACTTCAGGAACAAGTTTTCTTCTTGCACCATGTGATGACTGGAGGACAGAACTGGCTTGCTAGAACATGGAAATCCACTTTGTACTTTCTAGGGAAGCATGTGCCCATAATTTCTTTTCCCCGATTACTTGGTGGATCGAAGAAAGATCTAAGTCTTTGTAATTTCCAAGATGCATTCTTAATAACAATATACTGCTGTTCTCCACTATCCTCAATGTTGATCTCTGCCCACCTGGCTGAAAACAACCCAGAATTAATAGAATAAATTTGGAATGAGCAATCCCCTTTTCAGTTCCTTCCCTCATCTCTTTGAAATTCCTCTCTCATCGCAATGTTAGACCAGATGGATGAAGAAGTACTGGTATAAACAGACCTTCTTCCTAAGTTAAATTCTAAACGCTATTCTATATATATATATATATATATATAAATCTTTGAAGGTGAGCCCCAATTTATGGGAAGTCAAAACACTTCTTAAGGAATCAACAGATAAGTTGTAAAAAAATTGCACCCATCTGACAAGGGGTTGACACTTAATGATAAACACATAAAGACAATTGACAATAAACATGTCAAAGCAAAGTTGTGTTTCAAAATTTGCTTAAAAATGTATATAAAAAATCCATTAGGGTTTTAAAAAAATTAGGAGGTGTTGAGTACTTTTTCTAAACTTGAAGTGTGAACTTTAAATGGTAAAGTGCACTTCCAGATATTTATATGAGGGATGCTTTATTTTAGAAGTTCATAAATACATACTGGATCACAGAACCAGAAGCTAGAAAGACTTCAGTTTTAATTCTAGTTATAATTTTGAGTTCATTCCTTACAGGATATTAGATAATTTTCCTGAAGCAGTTTTACCACACAGAAAATAAAAAAATAGCTACCAGTTTACATTTTGGCGTGGGAAATTCATGATGGCTTAATGGGGAAAAGAAAAAAAGCAGTAATCTGTCAAAGAGGCTTAGGATCCAAGGAGTTTAGTGAAAGTCAACAGATTAAAGACCATAATGGCTAAAGTGAGCAAAAATTCATCCTTTCAGGAACATTTGAATTATTCCTAGCATTACTCTCCTTGTATTCTCCATGTAGTCTCTTTCCTAGATTATGAGAAATGTTTTTGTTTTCTTTCATCTTACCTGTTTTTCCTGTGTTTCAGCTGACATAAAGCTGCAGGCTAGTTGTTTGTTTATTCCCCTTTGTTTCACAGACAGGAGTGCTAAAACTGTAGCAGGCTACATTGCTGCCTTGCAGTCTTACTGCTGGTAATGGGAGCCTTACACTCAATTACCACAATCTTCACAGAAAGTTTAATTAACCAACATAATGTGAAAAAAATGTATTTAGTAGCTAGATTGAGTGGAATCATAATATTAAACACAGTGAGATATCTCTATTTTGCACCAGAATGAGGTACATCCCAAATCATGAGAGGGGAAAAAATGATGCTTGAAACAACCTTTTGCCAGAAATACATACTGCATTATTATTCCTGTCATTGGAAATAACTATGATAATGCATTCACTATTGATCTTTCTCAGCAGGACTCCAGCTCTGACTCATTGCTCATCTTAAATGTCTCAGTGAGTTGCAAGAGCTGTCAGTGCTTGCCCATTTAGTCTTACAATCTTTTGCATACTCCATTTGCTTAACAGTACTAGCTACCTGTGGACTACCATCCACATGGACTAACAGTGAAGCAAACCTGAAAATCAATATTGACTAAAGTTTCTTTTTTTTTTTTTTTTTTTTTTAAGCACACACCAGTAAACTTTGCAGTCCAAGAAAGGAAGAAATCTTCATATGGATGAATAACTACATTTGGAAAAATAAACAAAACCAGAAGTTATAATTCCTAGGAGTAAAAATAATAATAAAAAAATATAATTTCTGAATTATTTTTCAATTGCTTTTAACTTACATGAATTTCTTCATTAAAATATTAATGAAAATTAACGAAAAAATATTAATGAAAAAGATTTATGATTTTAGTAAGGCTTTTGATACTGTCCCTCACAGCATCCTTCTGGAAAACTTGTCCAACTGTGGTATGAGCGGGTACACGGTGCACTGGGTGAAGAACTGGCTGAAGGGCAGATTTCAAAGGGTTGTCGTCAATGGGGCTGCATCTGGCTGCACCAGTGGTGTTCCTCAGGGCTCCATCCCAGGGCCAGTTCTGTTCAATATTTTTATCAATGACCTGGATGCAGGAGTTGAATGCACCATTAGCAAGTTTGCTGATGATCCCAAACTGGAAGGTACTGTTGACTCTCTTGAGGGACAAGATGCCTTGAGAGGGATGTAGATAGATTGGAGCATTGGCAATGATTAATGGGATGAAACTTAACAAGTCCAAATACCAGTTTCTGCACCTTAGACTGAGTAACAGGGCACAAGTATGAATTGGGAGAGGAGTGGTTGGAAGGCAACCCTGCAGAAGTGCATCTGAGGGTGCTGATCGACAGCAGGCTCAATGTGAGTCAGCACTGTGCCCCGGCAGCCAAGAGGCCAAACCACATCCTGGGGTGCATCAAACACAGCATGACCAGCTGGTCAAAAGAGGTGATTATCCTGCTGTGTTCAGTGTTGGTGAGTTCTCACCCTGAGTGCTGTGTCAAGTTCTGGGCCCCACAGATTAAGAAAGATGTGAAGGTCCTTCAGTGTGTCCAAAGGAGGACAACAAAGCTAGTGACAGCGCTGGAAGGCATATAAGAAGTGTCTAAGGACTTTGGGCTTGTCTAGTTTGGAGGAAAGGAAGCTATGGGGTGACATCATTGCTCTCTACAGTTTCCTGAGGAGGGGACGTGGAGACGGAGATGCTGATCTCTTCTCCCTGGGATTCAGTAATAGGATGTGTGGGAATGGTTCAAAGCTGCACCAGGGGAGATTAAGATAGGATATTAGGTAACATTTCTTTACTGAGAGGGTGGTCAAACAGGCTTCGTAGAGAGATGGTCGATGCCCCAAGCCTGTCAATGTTTAAGACACACGTGGACAATGCCCTTAAGAACATGCTTTAACTTGGTGAGCCCAGTATTGGTCAGGCAATTGGACTAGGTGATTGCTGTAGGTCCCTTCCAACTGAAATATTCTATTCTATTCTATTCTATTCTATTCTATTCTATTCTATTCTATTCTATAAAATATTTTTTGTTCATTCTTGTGTACAATTTCTTGAAATAAATAGCTGAACATTTAAAGAATGTACACACATAGCTAGATCACAGGGGTTCAGTTAGTAAAGTACATGTATAGTAAGTTACATTTATAGTACACTGTAAATCATGTGACCCCGCTGGTCTTCCAGCTTCTTGGTTGTTTACATAGCAGTTCCACTGGAAGTGTAATAGCTAGTTTTTCGGGTAGTTTTGGAGGGTTTTGTTTGTTTTGCTTTTTTTTCCAAAATAATAGTTTTCAGTGATTTCTTTTCCTTTTTTCCCCATTCATTTTCACAGATAATTCCCAGATTCTTTTACCATTCCTAACAGACATATTGTTTAGTGTTGGTGTGGTGGGGTGACAAAGGCTGGAGGCCAGGTGCCCCCAAAGCCGCTCTGTCACTGCCCTCCTCAGCTGGGCAGGGGGGAGAAAATATCACGAGAAGCTGGTGGGTCGATATAAGGGCAGGGAGAGATCACTCGCCAGTTACCATCACGGGAAAAACAGACTGAACTTAAAGAAAAAGTCACCTCATTTATGACCGAGCAAATCAGCGCAGAGCAATGAGAAACACAGCCAAAGCTCAAACCCCGTCCCCCCAGCCCTCCCTCCTGCCCGGCCCAACGTCACTCCCCATTTCTCTCCCTCCTCCCCGCCAGGGAGGCACAGGGGGGACAGGGGGGGACAGGGGGGATGGGCAATGGGGGTTGGGGTCAGTTCCTCACACGCTGTCTCTGCCGCTCCTTCCTCCTCAGGGGGAGGACTCCTCACACTCAGCCCCTGCTCCAGCCTGGGGGCCCTCCCACGGGAGACAGTCCTCCACCACCTGCTCCAGCGGGAGGCCTTCCCACGGGCTGCAGTTCTTCACCAACTGCTCCAGCGTGGGGCCCTCCCATGGGCTGCAGTCCTTCAGGAACAGACTGCTCCAGCGTGGGTCCCCCACGGGGTCACAAGTCCTGCCAGCAAACCTGTTCCGCCGTGGGCTCCTCTCTCCACGGGGCCACAGGGCCTGACAGGAGCCTGCTCCAGCGTGGGCTTCCCACGGGGTCACAGCCTCCTTCAGGTGCCTCCACCTGCTCCGGCCTGGGGTCCTCCACAGGTTGCAGGGGAATCTCTGCTCCACCATGGACCTCCATGGGCTGCAGGAGGACAGCCTGCCTCACCATGGTCTTCTCCAGGGGCTGCAGGGGAATCTCTGCTCTGGCGCCTGGAGCACCTCCTCCCCTCCTTCTGCACTGACCTGGGTGTCTGCAGGGCTGTTTCTCTCACATCTTCTCACTCCTCTCTGGCTGTAAAAGCTGCTGCTACGTTGTTTTTCCCCCTCCCCTTCTTATCTCTGTTACCCCAGAGGCACTACCACCACCGCTGATTTGCTTGGCCTTGGCCAGCGGCGGGTCCATCTTGTAGCTGGCTGGCATTGGCTCTGTCGGACATGGGGGAAGCTTCAAGCAGCTTCTCACAGGAGCCACCGCTGTAGCCCCCCCTGCTACCAAAACTCTGCCAAGCAAACCCCATACAGTTGGTAATTAACAAACATAGTCATTTACATAATAGTACATTGTTCTAGTAATTATATATATAATACTTGTAAACATACTACATAATAGTAATACCTCAGTAGATTCAGGGTGGAGGGAAAAAATCTAAATATATACAAAAGAAGTCTTATAACTTATTTTTGCTTTAAAAAGTGCACATAGAGTAAAAATATGACTTTGCAAAAACAGCCTGTAAAAGTTTTTATATTGGCTTAAAAAATAACAGTATTTTTGAGGGTGTGTAAACTATGCTGTCAGAACTGTAGTGATTGAATGATTGACTAAAATTTCTATTATGAAAATGAGAGTACATTACAGTGTTTTACATGGTACAACTGTTCATCAGTAGAAGAACAAAGAAATAGCGGCTCTGGCAGGCTCAAATAAACAAAAATTTAAATACATCACTTAGATCTAGAAGCAGGGCTGTAACTATAAGAGTCACTGGGAAAGTACAGGGAGACTCAGACACTTTAACCAGACAATCCACATTTGGATATGGATATCAGATATAAAACCAGAGATGAGATGAGGTTACAGAGCAGAGGATATATCCATATGAGCCACCACACAGTGACTGTAGCTACCTGGGCACTCTAATTCAGTCGTCTTTACTGTTAAACTAGAATGGTCTGTGGCATCACCTCAAGGAACAGTTTGAGAGTTCGCACAGATGAGAAGCCTTTCATAGTGTAACAGGTGTGTTACACCTGACTATCGTATTTTTGTGAATAAGAAGGATGAATAGTAATGGTATGGACTGGTTGACACTGAGGTCACAGCTGTGGAGTTGTCCTGGTTTCAGCTGAGATGGAGCTAATCTTCTTCATAGTAGCTAGTATGGGGAAGAGGAAGGAAGGGAGGGGACATTTGGAATGATGGTGTTTGTCTTCCCAAGCCACTGTTATTTGTGATGGAGCCCTGCTTTCCTGGACGTGGCTGAACACCTGCCTGCCCTGGGAAGCGAGGAATGAATTCCCTGGTTTGCTTGGTTTGTGCACACAGCTTTTGCTTTACCTGTTAAACTGCCTTTATCTCAACCCACAGGTTTTCTCACTCACTCTTCTGATTCTCTCCCCCATCTCGCCGGGGAGGGGCATGGAGTGCGTGAGCGGCTGCATTGTGCTCAGCTGCCAGGTAGGTTAAACCCACAACAGTCCTTTTTGCCACCCAACATGGGGCTTGAAGGGTTTTAGATAATGGCAGGTTGGACTAGAATATGCTAGATGGAATTTATAATTCTTATTAGCTATTTAGCATTAGCTGTTTAGGTATTTATTGGCAGGCTCCTGTGCTTGCCATGGGCTTCTTTGCCTTAGTGTATGTTAGAGTCTAGTGTTTGTTAGTGGCTGCTTTGTGCTTTCGCTGCTCGCTGCACTGCTGTACCGCTTATCATCTCACTGTGCTGTGCCTGGGAACACTTTGATAACAGCAATGGCGATGAGCCTGGCCGGGCAGATGGCCAGGGCATGGCTGCTGTTTCTATGCTGCTGTCCTGGACGGGCTGGAACTCCTGTGTGTGCTTGAGTCAAAGGGACTGTGACCTGTGGCTGAGCCCATGTGGGAGCAGGACACCCCAAAGTGTGTGTGGCCATGAATAGGTCCACACCAGAGTAGGAATATCTCAAAGCTATGTCTGTGCCACAGCAGGTATACTTCTGAAGGGATTGCGGCCCAAGGATAAGTCCACACTGGAGAAGGTATACCTTAAAGCATCAGTGGCTCTGCATGAGCTCCTGCTGGACCAACTCAAAGTGTGTGACCGTGGACGAGCCCACCACAGGGCAGGTTTATTTCTGAAGGGACTGAAGCAACTGTGACTGTAGGCAAGGCCACACTGGAGCAGGTATAGCTCTGAAAGCACTGTGGCCCATGGTTAAGGCCACACTGGAGCAGGTGCACCTCTAAGTGACGGTAGCTGTGGATAATTCTATGTCGCGGCAGGCACATTCCTGGAGAGAGTGTGGCTCATAGATAAGGCTCCACTTGGAGCAGGTACACCTCTAAGGGACTGCAGTCTGTGGATAAGTCCACAGTGGGGGGGAGTGAGCGATTGGCTGTGTGGTTCTTGGCTGCCAGCTGGGGCAAAACCATGACAGGAGACTAATTTGTTAGTACACATGTAGCTGGAGACGTTAATGATCTGGCCACGTACTGTAGCCAAGAACCATGGCTGGAGACAAAAAACTGGAGACACTGGAGGAGCAAATGGCACAGAAAGCAAAATGATAGCCTGATCATAAGCCAAGGGAAGTGTCACCAAGTCCACTTTACCAGGCCAGGAATGAGTTAAGGAGTTGCGGCAGCAGCAGGGATGGGATAATTGGGAGATCCCAGGAATGGATGCCAGACAGCGGTAACCACCAGTGGAGATCATAAATCCAAACCTGATGTACCTCAGAAATAAACATTGAACAAAGAAAGGCTGTTTCATATACTTTTTTTACACATGATCATGCTAGTACTTAACCTTTCAATGGTTTCCAGGTCCTGTGGTTCACTACAGTTTCAATACCCAGAAAGGGTTGGATAGTAACTGACCAGTAGCATTAAGCAAAGGGAAATTAAAATAAATGGTGGGAAATAATACACTTCAGATCTTCTACAGGATATTCTACAGAAAAAATAGTACATGCCAGTTTTGTAACCAGGTGAAATGATTTCATAATTAAGACTTCCTAGGCACTGGGATAGCTTAGGGAATTTCTGAATTTTTCCTATATATGTAACTCAAGACATAATTCTCCAAAAAGTTGTTTTTACATATTATATACAGAAATATGAGAGTTGTTAAAAATAGGAATCAAATTCAAAAAGCACACAGGATCTGGTTAACCATAAAAAAGTGTTAGGAACTGATAACAAGTTTCTCTGGATAGGGAATTTATTCTTATCTTTTAAGACAAATTTCAATTTCACATAATATAAATGTAGAGACATTAGTTACAGTTAATTTACATTCTATCTTCTAACAATGAAAAGTTAAATAGAAGCCTTAAAGTGGGATGATTTCTCTGCTGTGCTGCAGATAAGGTAAAAAAATGAAGAAAGAGCAGCACTGGTGAAAGCACACAACCTACAGAAATAAATTAAGTAACATATCTAATTACTGTAAGGTACTAATTGAAAATTGAACTCCTGCTATTGTAAATTTGAAACTACCTTGTTTCTCAGTACAATCTTAATCTGAGATAGCATTAAATTTCCTCTGTAAAGCTTTCTATAGAAACTTAGCAAAGTTAAAACCAAAATACTACATTCTAAATGGTAAAATTAAAACTTGTAGATACAATAATAATCTGGGCAATGCTGTGGATGTTTATGTTTCATACATTTACTGTTAAGCTAAATGAATCCTACCCACATAATACACGTCTCAGACATAACAAAAACCATACTATTACTAAATTAATAATCACATTAATTGGTAGGTACAGCTGTTGGAGCACTGATATTGAATTCATTTAGCACATGTTAAGATAGGCATGGCAATCTGAATGCTTACATGCCATTAGAACTTGGGGCTAAGGGCTCAGGGGCATTTATCCTCCAGAAGGCCTTGGTTTACTGTTTTCAGTAGCATTTCTCATCAAAACTGAACTAGTGTTGATGCTTCTTTAGCAATTTTAGGTGTTCAAACCTCAAAGAAAAAAAAAAACCCAACTTGCAGAATGAGATTCTTACAATTAATCCCAAACCTCTGAATCTGAAATTCAAGGAATGGCACATTTTACATATGTGTATTCATGGTAATTTTTTAAATATAGAAATTATACTATTATTTTTAGTTTTGAATAGTCATGCAAGCTATATTGAGACTGGAATGTCTAATACGAATAGAAATTTAATGTAACTTCTTTCTGTGTTTTTTTTGGTTTTTGGGGTTGGTTTTTTTTGTGGGTTTTGTTTTTGTTTTTGTTTTGTTTTTTTTTTTTTTTTTTTACAGGACAGCGCATTAGCATCATTGTATTTAAAAGCTGTGGTTTTATATAAGCAGTTTTCATTGTCTTGTTACAATGGCTAAGTTTTTTTTCTGTACTATACAGATTTAAGTATTGACATGATTTCTGTTATATATAAGTTTTCAAAAAAACTAATTCACTTAAAAAAACCTTCTTGGTAATGTAACAAATCTAATCCAAGAATACTCCAATAAATCACTAAATATTTTTGTCCAATACAATCTACTCATCAATTAACATTCAAATTGCATTATGCCAAAGTAATGCCTAACATTACGTAGGCACCCATTTGTCATTTAAATTAGGTAAGGCCTTTATGTTTAATTGATATCATGCTGATATCACTTGTAGCTATAAACTTAAATCTGTTGATTTCAGTAGAACTGTTGTGGATTATAGAAGTGATTTATGACTGGGGACAGTGTAACTTCTTTTCAAGCTTTTTATCTAGACCCATTTATCAATTTCTTTTATTTATTTTCCAGCTGTTGCAGCAACCCAGACTAGGAATAATTTACTTTTAACCACTTAATTTAAGTCATTTGGTCTTACCTACTAGTTCAAATCTTTCTATGCTAAGAGAGAGTGAAAAGGTTATTGCTATGGACAATGAAATATATAGGTGCCTGAAGCTCTATGTAGGATGATTAATTTGTATACAAAAGATATCTTATCTGAAAATAGCTAAAGCGGGGTAGAATTAATCCCCACCTTTACTAAGCCTTTGATCTAGAAATTACTCACCTGCTTCTAAGAAGTTCTGTTAAAATGTGTAAACTGCCAATGATTTGAAAGAATTGTCTTTAGTATAAGTGTTGGGAATTACCAAATTATTATAGGATTTTCAGCTACTTTGTGATAATTTCTGAACTTACAAAACTTAAAGCAGTAACTAGCTCTTTGAGAGTCTCCATTGTTGTCTAAATAAATAGTTTGTCAGGTCTTTATTAAAATATGCCAGTTGTTTCCCTTTAAATCTCCTGAGTCATCTTCAGGCTGTTTCTCTACTGTTTCATACCTCTGTTCTAGCTTCTACAAACAGTTCACCAAATTTGAGTGTGGGTTTCTAACAAAGTATAAATAAGAACAGAACAGCAAAGGATTTTGAGTGTTAGAGAATTAGAGAATTTAGAGAATTGGAGTTTTTTACTTTTCCAGCTTTTGAGGTGTTTTACATAAACATAGATTCAAATGACATTTGAATTCACAGGTCTTAACCCAGGGGTACTTAGCCTGGTTGTATTAATAACTGTCAACACTGTCCTAAAAATTTTTGCTTGAATAAAAGACTTTTTTTTTTTTTCCTCTCCAAACAAAAGAGGAAGATAAAGTAAAAATCCAGTATTCAGTATCAGATAACGAACAATCACCCCTCCACACCAGAGTAGAGAAGTTTTGCTTTTATGTTGCTACCTGGTAAGAGCTTTCTACTTTCTGATGTCAGGATGTATGGACCTTAAGTCCCGCATGCTTCTTGAAACATTATTTAAACCATATGAACAATTAAGATTTTGCAAAAATGGCTGGGAATTTCAAAACTACTTTAAAAATCTAGATCTAATTTGGTTAAATATTGCAGACTCTGTATGCTTCTCTGGAATATTCAGAACCTCTCATTCCTGACCTTCCAATTTTTTCCTCCCATGCGGCCAACCTCCTCGTCCACTCCTATGGTCTGTTACCAACCCTTTCCTCCTACACAGCTCTATTTAATTTAATGGGTCAGAATTCTTTTAATGAGTCTCTTATCAGACTTTTCACTTCTTTCTGTGCTCAGAACCTGTGACACAGTGCATTCCTCTTATCTTTTTTTTTTTCCCCTTTTTTTTTCTTTTTTTTTTTTTTTTCTTTTTTGCTAGGGATTCAGTTAATGTCTTATTATTCTTCTGGGCATCATCTGACTCTATCTAAGCTATATCAGCTGCACTGCAGATAGCTTGAGGCTAAATTCATTGGTCAGCCATACTTCTAACTTGCAGGTACCTAACTGGCCTGAACAGAGGACAATATTACCGGATAGTAGCTGTGAGATAAAAATTCCACAGGCTTTCTGCACATTGTGGAACACTGAAGCACTTAAATAGAATATGGATGTACCTCAGTGGTCTTTTTTTACCAGCCTTTTTTTAACCTTCCTCTGTTCTCATTTATTATCGTCTGCACCAAGAAAATATTATGATTTGGCAAGTCTTACTTGAAAGGCTCTGTGGACATGCTGCATGGGTAGATGTCATGTGTGGTGGAATACTTTTTCTTTGAAAGTTTTGATAAACTCTTCTAGTGGATAGTCAAAGTAAACACTCTTAAAGGCAATACATGAATTAAAATAGTAAACAAGTCCAAACCCAGAGAATAATTATTATTGTACTCTAATCTCTTTCTCCCTTCATCTTTTTACCCTCTAATTTGGTATGACATGATACATACATATTCAGACAGTTTATTTAAGTTCCATCTATAAACTAAGACCAAAAGCCACTGTACCACACAGTCATTTCAGACCCTTTTTGTTTTCGCAGAAAAGTAACAAAAACCAAGCTGGCCACGTTACCCACTGGGCTGTACTTCGCCAAAACATTTTCTTTGCTCTTCTCATATTTCCATTGAAAAAAGAGCATGGGGGTAATTAACATCATAACCCAAATATAGCCACCTGTCGTGGTTCAGTTGTGCTAGCCCGTAATTCTCTCCATCAAAGATAACCTCTTCCATGGGTCTGGCCCGGGAAGAATGCTAATGGAGGGGGTTGAATTTATTCTGTTAAAGCAATGTTGTGTCATTTGTCAGTCAAAGACTTCATGGCACCTTCTAACTGATTATGCATCAGTTTAGAGCTCAGTGGCACTAAAAGAATCAGACTAAACATGCTGTATATCCTTTATGCTGTACCTGACGCATATACTTAAAAAAGAATGACCGGCTGTAAAGGAAAAGGAACATTGTTTTCTTTCTGACTTTAAGAAAGCCATCCAGGGTGTATCATGCAGACTGTTATGCTTACATGTAAACTTTTTATTCATGTTTAAATATTAAGGATGTTAATATTGTCTCCAAATATGTAATGACTATTTTATAACGTATATTCACCATACTCTAGAAAAGATTGCCAGGGCAGCCATTGCAATAAATAGACTCAATCTAAATTCATGATTTATTGCTTTAGATGTACTGTGGACTACATATGCACATGGAGAGTTGAGCTCACTTTTACTTGAGAAAATATAAAGGGAGGGGAAAACAATCTCTAATACGTGTGATAAAATATGTTTTTTTCAGAGACAGGATATTCCAGTTTTATTCTTGACAACACAGTAGCACCTTTCATGACTTGCTTGCTGCCATGGCAAATAAAAAACAGAAGAAGAAAACAGAGCTTTTCAGTTAAGCATATAATATTAATAATCCACAAGTAAAGAATACAAGTCCATGTTACTTCTCAAATTCACTTTAATTGTTTGGTTTACTAATCCTCCTAACTTTACTACTTGAAATTAAAAGTTATTGACAAATGTAGTTTTACATAGAAAGCAGATTTGTCAAGATATGATACGATATCGGAAATGCCACATGAATAAGGTGGTTATTCTTGACGGTAACTGTGCAGGTGGCTATAGAAGTTATAAGCAAATATGGTAATTTCCAGCAGCAATATTTTTATGAATTATAATTGTATTCCACATAAATAACCATTTTATGAAATCACTGAGTAAGTAGAAGATCTGAAAACTGTTAAAAATGAGGCAGGAAAAAAATTATCCATTGAGGAGAAATTTCTCCACTGGGGAGAAAAAAGTCTCTAATGAAGAGAAATTTTATCTATTTGCCTTTCTATCCTTTCAAAGATTCCTTTTAAACATTTTTGATCTTGTCCTAGTGCTTACTGTCTCACAGTGAAATTGATTCTCAGCCACCAAGCAGAATAAGATAAATAAAAAATGTAATTTCTCTTGCATAAACTGTGGATTACTCTTACCAATTTAGCACTCTGGAAGCTCATAAAATAATAAACTATAGTCTCTCATATCACCTCACAATTGGCATAATGACAAGTATCAAAGGAAGACTGGATTTTTGCAAATATTTCAATAGAAAAACTTTATTTGTGTTACTGTGCATCATTTTTCTTAACTTAATTCTGTACAGAAGCTGTGGTTATTACCTTTATGCATTTTTATTGATCTGCTGAAGTTTCTTTCCTAATCAGTTATGAAACATTGCCATTGTTTTCAAAAGGAAAGTGAGTGCTGGGTTACTGCAACTCATTTCAGTTTGTTTGTACCCTCACAGCAAAAGAGGCAGTTTGCTGTTCAGTTCAGTCAAACTACTTTCGTGCAGAAAATGTATTTCGGTCTATAAAGTTTCCAACCCAAAACCTTAGAGTTTGGGGGGTTTTTTTAGACAATTTGGGATACATCTGTCTGGAACTGGTCTTTATTCATAATACCTTTTATAAAGACTTTATAACTATTATTATTATGTATTAAAAGAAAAAAAGGAAATATCCCCAAAACACAAACAAATAATAAACTTTTCAAAGAAACATTCTTACTTGATACTACATAAAAACATTTTCTACTTTGTTTCAATGGTAGAAGACTAACATGGAGGGTTATTTGATAGATGTTTCAACAAAATTCTCTGGTATTAAGCAGAATGTAACAAGATTGCCAGTCTACTATGTTTTGCTATGTAATAGTGGAATATAATATTAGTTTCACATTTTATGTGCAAAAGTTAAAATGTAAAGAAAAGGAAAGAAGCAGGAAAAATCTCTGAAGGTTGCTTGTAAGTGTCACTATCAGCATTTGGTGCCTTGTCTATCCAGTTAATTCATTTGGGACATTTTCGTTTTTTGGGTTTTTTTGTTTGTTTGTTTGTTTGTTTGTTTGTTTTTTCTTAAAAAAACCCAAACAGTAGGCTGTCAGTTGGTCAGCAAAAAACCCCACTTCTTTAGTGGGCTAGGACTGTGAGTGGCAGCTATAATATATTTTTAACTTTTTTTTCCCTTAAATGTCATAGTCAAGATTGTAGCTGTCATGTTCCACAAGCAGAATGGATAAATGTGTAAATAGCAATGGTTTTCAGTTTGACTTTCAGACTTAAAATTATGAGCTTAAAAACAGAAACAAAAATTGCCTCATTTTTTCAGACAAAATGAAAATGCTGAAAAAAAATTGGCCTGTGTGATCTACCTTGTCATAATTTAAAAGTAGAAAACCCCAAAGTAACATGATATTACCATATTATTACCCACTATTATTGCATTTCTCTTTTTGCTAAATTTAAATATCCATTTAACTCCTATTCCTCGTTTTCATACCAAAAATAGCTAGCTTTTAGCTATAAGTGAAGTCTATTTTGGGAATAAAGATAAGATACATGAATGTATATTTAACCTTCTAAATTAATTTTCTGCTTGAGTTGCATAATTCTGTTCCTCCCTTTTCAGCTAATAAACAGGACAATTTTAAACAATTCTTCCTGGTACATTTATCTGATATTCATATCACAGAAGTTTTGAGAAATCAAAGCTGTCCTAGTGAACTGGGTTTTTTTTAAATAATGAAGAATTAAACCACTTTATTTGCTTGGAAATTTGAAGGATATTTGTAAAAAAAATTTAAAAAAAAATCTTTGGTTCCAATTCTTTTCCAAGGAGTTAGCAGTAAGAGAAGTAGAAACACGAAGAAAGTAAAAGTATTAACAGATTGTGTTGTTTAGTTGTCCATTTTACCAACCAAAAAGAAAATGTGTAAATACAAAATAAAAAATGATTGAGGGTGATATTTATGAACCTCACTCCTTGTTTACAAAGTGCAATCTAAAGTAAAAAATAAATAGAAGTCTAATTTTATATGAAAGATTTCAAACAAAAGTAAACCTTGATAAATTTCCGTGGTTAATTTTTGTTTGTTTGTTAGTTTGTTTTTAATTTTGATTAAATCATATTTCCAAAAAAACCCAATCTCTAAAGGAAAAATTCAGATAGTTCCTCTGAACTGTCCAGTTGACTGGACAAATATCATACTGTAACTACAAATTACAAATTGTTTACATTATCACCTTCTAGGGATTTGCAATACTAATTTCCCAGATATTCAATCTCTCATTTAATCTGTCATTTAGTCTATTGCAAAAAAAAAAAAAAAAAAAAAAGGAAATATCTTTGCAAATTCTCCCCATGTATTTCTGATTTCTGTTGAGAATTACTTTCAAACCAGCTTATTTTATGCAAATGTTTTATGTTACCAAAAGCTGGCTTGAAAGGAGAGCTACATGAAATCTTTCCAATTAAAGCTTCGCTTTTCTATATCATAGTGAAAATAATCCCTTTGCCTTTGAAACATACCTTTCAATTATGTGTTTATGAAATAATTTTATCATTTAGTCCTATTGCAAAACATTTGCTTTGAAAGCTGATTATGCTACAGAAATAGATATCCAGAGAAGACTGGGTAAGGGGAGAAGAAACTCAGTTCACGTCTTTTTCAGTATTAGTATGTTCAGTAAGTTAATGGAAAAGCTTATACTAATGGTACACTTAAATTAGTACATCTGCAATAAAAGAACTGATTCTCCATTTTAATCTCTTGGGAGCTGTTCTGTAAGTGTATTTCTATCTTAGGTAAGTTCAATGAGGTACACTATAGGACTCATGCTCCAGTAAACTGATGAAAGATGTTAAATGCAAGAACAGCACTAAAGTTATGTCTGGTGGCAGTATAAATGAAAGTCCCTCAGTATTCCCTTGCAACCTGCTCTGGAGTTTGTAACTCAGCTGTGAAATGGGCACTGGATGAAAGAAACTGCTACACAAGTATGTAGAAAAAATATTTTCTTGAGTTCATTGGAACTGCCTTAACAGACTGGCTTTTAGGCTTGTCAGGGAACATAAGTGATCTGTTTTTATTCTGGAAAAGGAAATTGTTGATCAGTATATGTGTAGAAAATACGTAATGTTCAGTCCTCAGTTTAGCTACTTCTTGGTAAATCCTGAGTTAACATGTTTATATATGGGTGTTTATATATATATGTATACAAAAATATCTTTAATTTACATTATCAATAATCTCAGTTAGAGCTAAAGTTAGTGTAAACTGCCCAATTTCCACGACAGAAAATAGAAATCTGGCACTATTTATACTGTTACAACTCTTGCCGAGTGAATGAAATTTACAGTCTTTTGAAGTCTTGATGATAATTATTTACAGTGATATCTATGCATTAACTTTTTAAGAGTATGAATATGTGACTGACAATAAGTGGAAGCCTAATTCTCTTCATATTCCTTAGTGAATAGCACAGAAATTCAGCTGATGTCAACAGAATTTCACATTTGTATCAAAACCATTTGTACTGAGAAAAACATTTTTATGTGACTTATTAATACCTTTAATATCATCCATTCTCCTGCTGTGGCTATGGAAAGAAACTCGGTGCGTACAAATTTCAGACAAGCAATACTGCCACATAAACCCTTATTTTGTCACACAGGGGAAAAAAATGCATGCATGTACATGCCAGAAGCACTCAGGTAAAGCAAGCTGATGAAAACTGTTCTCATTTCCAGTCCAGGTGAGAACCTAGAAAACATGCATTTTCCAGAACAGAAGATATTTTGACTATGTCACAAGAATAGTATTGGTTGTTAGAATAGTGTCTGCTGGAAATAGCTGTTCCTGTCCTCATTCTGGACATACTTATAAACTATCTAATATGTGGCTAGCAGACTAACTATTCATTGTGCTGTTGAATATAACCCTTAATGCAATGAACTTGGGTTGTACTAGGGATGTTTTGGTATACAAAGTTCATTTAGATTTACAATGCATCATATCTGTCAGTATAATGTCCCTTGGTTGTTCTGCCATATCCCTCAGTTTCAATATAATCTCTATATTAAAATTCTGTAACTTTAATTCTTGAAAATTCTTGCTTCCAAATTAAATTTTACTTGTGTCAGTAACTTCGGCTATCAGATCTGGTAAAGAAATTATTGAGCTACTCTGAAATTTCATGTACTCTTGCAGAAATACATAACTCCATTTGTTTTCTTCTCAGTACAGAGGAGAAATGTATTTCTTTTAGGTAAAAGAGAAAAGAACATTCATATCTTTATGAAACTAGTTTTTTTTTTTTTTACAAATTGCTTAAAACAACAAGAAAATATGAAATGGATTGCCATTTCTTGCCATCTAAATGCATTGATATCTAATGCAAAGAAGAAAAGTTAACCTATTGTATTTTTCCCAGTCACTGCCCGGAGTTTACATACTCAAGCAGACATATGTGTGCTCAAACTAAGGAGCTTTTTCTGTAGAACAGTGCAGTTAGTTAAGTAATTAGCTATTTGCAAAAATTATCCATGCTCTTAAGGAGAATTTGGGGGACCAGGCAATCCGTATAAAACTCATCGCTGAAAGCATGTTAAATGTCATCTTCTGTGGCTGACACTGAGAGGAATCTCTTTTTCCTGGATATACTCTAGAAAGTCCACAGAAGAACTATTGATTTCAATGAATCTATTGACTTCAGTGAGGCTTGACTCGAGGTCTTAGCTTGTTAATATGCCTGAGACTCATGCTCAATGTGATGGTGTTCAATGATATTGGTGCACAGCGTTACAACATATGGAAACATTCTAGGTGCTGTTTATTAAACTGTTGTATCATACAGTAATTCATAAAATCAATTGCTTGCATACTAATTCTCATATGTTACTCTGGGAATTTTAAAAAATATAAAATCAGTCCCCAAACCCACTTAAAGATTTCATCCACATAATGGATTTATTTCAGAAGATTATATTTAGGGAATATCTAAGTAAATATTTAATACTTTATTATCATTTAAAGAGAGAAACGTCATCTGGGAAGAAAAGAGATCTTTACTACCAACACATTTTTTTTGCTTGATATATAATTTTATATATATTCTATAGTTCTGAAACAGACCATTGTACAATTTTGCTTGCTTTTTCCTAGATGATTACTTATATTTCAAAGTTTATCATCAATAGGGTTACAGACTGCTAAAAAGAAATTAACTAATTCTGTTTTTTTCCAAAAGGTAAAATCTCAAAGTTCTAAAAGCTATAACCAGGTGATGCAGATTTCTTGAGATTTTTCAGTTTTACATATTACATATATAATTGTTTTATTGAATTTTGAAATGCTTGACACTTTTACATACATGATTATATTCTCTGAAGAGGAAAAAAATTGTCCTTATTTTAAATGGAATCAGAATAAGGCGAGCTGAGGGGGCAAAACTTAATATCTTTCTAGGACTTATTCTTCTCCTGTGTCAACTGGAAATGTTTTCAGGAGCAATGTGACCGAGTTCAGTAACAGTACAATTTCAAGTATATTCATTACTGCTAACAGAACGTTGTTATGGTGGGAAATAAAACCCACCATATTTTTTTCTTCTAAATCTCTGAGTGGAAAAATCTAATTGTTTAGCATATAATAATGACATATGCATAAAATTGCAAAATCAAGAACCACAGAGACCCTAAGACCCTTTCAGTAATATAATGATGGCAGAGAAAACTCAAAAAAATGCAACCATAAAAACACAATAAGGGTTTTGAAATAATCCATAGCATCAACTTTCACTGTATTGTCTTAAAAGAGGGCATTGGGCTCCTTGTCTAGGTACAAAGATGAAAAAGAGATTTTGCACAAGGAAGCATTGTTCTTAAAAACAAATAATTGACTAAAGGATGTGATGTGACCCAAAAGCAATCCTCTGTGAAATTTACCAGTGTTTTCCCTCTTTCTTGGAAGTGTGTGAGCTCTGCTGAGAACAGCCCTCAGAATACAGCCCAAAACAGGTGAGCAAAGGATGTAGGGAGCCATAAGCACGTTGTTGTTAGGGAACTCTACAGGAAGGTTTGCTTGCAGCAAAGAGCAAACCCAAAAGGCAAACTTCAGAGTTTTCTCTCATCTTTTGAGTAGTAACATTTCAAAAATTTTCCTAACCAGACCAGAACAAGGAGAACAAAGTCAAAAGCTAATGTATTTTTCTCCCCCCCCCCCAATTCTATTTCTGATGTTACCATTTTCACACTTTTATCTGCTATGTCTCCTTTAAAAAGTCTGAATTTTCTTTTACACATTTAATGAATCAAGCTGAAAATTTGAATAGCTATCACTGTCTAATTCTCAAATGATGTATTTGACCTGAAAAGTATGAACAGAGTTAGTAACTAGACTACCACAATTGACCTTCACTTGCAAATATCTGACCTTTCAAAAGTGATCTTTCAGAATGCATTTTTACTCACCTGCAGAGAAGAGGGTTGTTACATCTGATTTAAATAAGGAGAAAGGATATTCGTAAGATTATATTTCTTCAAAATTATAGAGATATTAGACTATTGGAAGTCTTTTTATGGTTTGGCCAAGAGAATGTTATATAAATACAATGAAATAGGAAAAGAGAATATTTATAGACTGAAATGTTTTTCAAGAGTCTGAATAAAATTTGGATTATATAAGTGTTCAGACTTATTCTTAACTGTGGACACAAATTAGATGCATAAGGTTCACTTTTTGATGGAAATGCAATGTCTCTTTGAGCTTGGATATTTCCAGATTTGTGCAGTTCTGTTCACATATTTATTTGCTAATATAAGTTAAATATCTATGTATAAGTCTCAGAAGAAAGTTCAGTGAGAGTAATCATTAAACAAGATAAATAAACTGAAGAAAACATCTAGAAAGAAGAATATGAACTCACATCGGCAGTGGTAAGGCCAGGTGATGAGACAGAGAATTTTATTTTACTTGGGAGATTTTTGAACAATAGAAAGACTAAGGATTCTTTAATTACTGTACAGTGCTTGCTGTTTTAAAAGGAACACACACTGTGCTTTCATCAGTGGCATGTTAATATGTGTAGTTATGCTGGTACTAAGGAAACTTACAAATGTAAAATAATAGTATTTGATAATGTTAAAGAATGAAGTGGTTTTGGAAGGAGAGTAACCTGCTCTCTGCAGTTATAAAAGGTCCTATCAAGCTGTCAAATGTTTAGGCAAAATGTGATTGTTAGTGATAGACCACAATAACCCTACTAAGTTATTTACACTCTTTCTCGTATTCATCGCTTCTGCAATTAATGTAAATTTTGTATTGATTCAAATATGGCTGTCATGAAAATGAAAGGGAAAAGAAAAAAGAAAAAAAATGGGTGTGGAAAATGTGTGGAAAGACCTTCAGGTCAGTTTTCAGAGTAAAAAATGCAATTCTGACAACAATGATTTTTAACTTTTGAGTATAACTGAGGTTTACTACATTCCATTGAAAGTGAAAAAAAATAAATCTTTTTCCGCCTGTAATGTTTAAGGTGAGTGTTAAACGAAAATGTTTATTTGAAGCAGATTGCACATGGAGCATCCCTCACTACCATAATGGGAATGTTCCTTTAATAAACCTTTGGGAAGAAAAAAAAAATAAAAATGGAAGCAGGCTGTAGTCAGAAATTTTTATGCACAAAAGATAGCAGATGTTTTACTATTTGTAATTGAATGCATTAAGAAATTCCTTTGACACATCAATAATGTTCATATTGCAGCATTGGAATTTTTGATATGATAGGATGAATGCAGAATAGCATCAAATCATTTTCAGAAACTGTCCCTCCCCACTATTAGCTTAATAAAGGTGTTACCTTCTACTTAAATCTAGCCTGTATCCCCTTGTGTTTTTGATCAATGAGATGATGGGGACTGTAAATTTGCATAGCATCCACTTTGCCAAGTAACTGAAATAGCTACAATGGATGAGATGCATAAATTAGCACCCACCCAAGCTGTTATATTTACAGAACACACTACAGCATGTTATGCCAGAGGTGCTACCACTGTTGTTGATGGGCTCGGCCTTGGAGCCGGCTGGCATTGGGTCTACCAGACACGGGGGAAGCTTCAAGCAGCTTCTTGAGAAGCCACCCCTGAAGCCCCCCCACTACCAAAATCTTGCCACGCAAACCCAATACATTGAGTTTTAATTAGAAATCCAAATCTGTTCAGATTACATTATTAAGTTCATTTAAACCAGACACAATGACCATCTTTTGGAGAAAAAAAGCCCCTGTGTCCCCTCCCAGCTTCTTGGGTGCCCCCCACCTTCTCTTAGGCAGGCCAGTAGAAGGAGTTGAAAAGTCCTTGACTGCTTGGCAATAACTGAAGCCATCGGTGTGTTACCAACATTATTCTCATCCTAAATCCAAACCACAGCACTATACCATCTGCTAGGAAGAAAATTAACTCTATCCTTGCTGAAACCACGACAAAAACTTCTACTGGAGTTCACTCCTAGAGCTGCTTATGGCCTTGTTAAAAGTAAGCACTTCTGACATTTCATTTCTTTCTGTACCCTTTTTTCCAAAGGCATTGATTTTGGACATCTACCTTTGGTTGGTAGAGCCTGATTGAAAAGGTTTTAAGGTCTTCTCTTTTGAAAATTCACTGTAAAATTATAACACCTCAATTAGTAGGTATCTGTGCACATTCGGTAATATTTATTCATACTTGTAAAAGTAAATAGCTGTACTTTTCCCCTTTAAGATCACACCTTTCATCAGATGATCTGTATAACATTACTGCTACTTAGATGACAAAATCTATTATGGCAGAGCCAAGAAAGCATGGGAAAATCACCTGGATTATGATGTAGTTCAGTAGTAAAATTTCTAACTACTCTAGGAGTCTAGTATCAAAAGAAAAATTTCTTCTCATGTAAGCAATTGAAGTTAGTATTGTAAAAATAGTTGATGATTGAAATAAACAGGGTAAGAGGAGGGATTCAGAAAAGGATTTAGTCCACTTGATGTTTTGTCACTAGATAGTCCTGGAACAAAGAAGTGAATATTTCATTTTGTGGGGTTTTTTGGGGGGAAATGGGATAGTGTTTTCAGGCAAATAAACTAGACTTCAGGCAAATAAACTAGACTAGATCTTTAACTGTTGTTAAAGATCACAAACATTTTATTGGTATGGCACTTTATAATGGGATGTTATCTTTCAGCAAACTATCACTCAAAGTGATATTTAAGACAGTATAAGCCTTGCACCAGCCATGGAAAATATGTGTTCCTGAGAAAGTTCAGAAATCCATCAGAATCATGCAAGAAAGGAGAAAAATAAAGATTCTGAGGGTTTAATCATTCTATTACCCTTCCTTAAGTCAGATTACTCTGTATAATTTCAGACAGATATACTCTAAATAAATTGAATTAGGACAATTTCAAAATTTCCTTGTAAAACCTCTAGTAAATTGTTACTTATTCTAATTAACTTTGGTAAAAGAACTAATACATCAAAAACAATAATAAAAACATGAAATGAGTTATATCAAATGTAGTTTTTTCCACTTGCAGACAGATTTCTATGAAGGCTTTGGTTTGCTTTTTTTCAGTGGCAGGATGCATTGCAGAAGGTGAATTTTTATCGATGTCTGACTTGAACCACTTATCCATATAGCAGAGAATTGACAGTATTCCTCACTGCTTAATATCCTCAAGCTTATGAAAAACTTTTTATAATATTATTTTCTCTTTTTCTCTCTCAAAATGTCTGGTTTTGTTTCTATTAAAACTCCTTTTTTTCACATCCTTAGTTTAAACTCTCCTTGTGGCAACTTCTGACTGATCCATGCCCTTGAGATGAGGTGCTCAGAATTAGAAACAATATTTGTCAATATTAAGTACAATATCAATTACCTTCATCACAGGGATGCTACTTTCCCACTTTTCCTCTTCCTTTCCTACCTATAAGCACCACAGATCAGTCAGTTTTTGAGCAGAGAAATTTTACCTACTTCAGTTGCATCATAGAAAATATTTTTTTGTATTACTGCACACTTTTCTTTCTTTAACAAGTAAGATGCTAGGATGTCAGTGTTTAAATTGCCAAATCGCTCTTCTACACTAATTATTACTGGAGGGAAAAAGATCGCAATTACACTGACCAGCTAGTGTATACTTTAATATGCTTTGAGATCCTGTTCCTTTGCTCATTAAGATCACCTGCTTTCTAGTATATTTTATATCATGCAGGTGCTATCCAACCCATGTATGTGTCTTTTCTTTTGATGGGAAAAGGACATAGGATATAGTTTTGTGCTAATGCAAAGCAAAGTTGGAGCTAGAGCCAAGAATGTGCAAATGTTTCTGGATGCCTTAATTTAAGTGTGGCCAGAATGATAGAAAGAAGAAACGGCGTATCTTTTAGCAAGCCATAGGAGAACACAAAACGGCTTCCAGTTGCACCAGGGGAGGTTTAGATTGGATAATAGTAAAAAATTCCTGTCCACAAGGGTTGTCAATCATTGGAACAGGCTGCCCAGGGAAGTGGCTGAGTCACCATCCCTGGAGGTATTGAAAAGACGTGTAGATGTGGTGCTTAGGGACATGGGTTAGTGGTGGGCTTGGCAGTGCTAGGTTAACGGGTGGACTTGATGATCTTAAAGGTCTTTTCCAACTTAAATGATTCTATGATTCTGTCTGAGACTCTAACTCAATATAACTATGCGGTCTCAAGAGCCTCATGTTTTGTATACCAACCTTTCCAAGTCTGCAACAATGGAGGAGAGAAAAGAGTATTTATTTATTTTTGCCTCCAGAGTCTGTTTTGAGAGAAATTGTACTAGGAAAATTAACTTTCTTTCTCTTTACTACTTCTCTAAAAATATTCACAGAAATTTATCATCCAAAAGTGACAGATGGTACATGCTTGCTTACTAGAGTTTGATTTTTTCTGGGGTTGAGGGGACGAGAGAAGGAGGAGAGGTGGGAGAGGACATGCACACATTATCTCTAACAATAATGGGAAGAGACGCTTACAAGTGGGCTGATATCTTTTCTCTCCACTGTTACAAAGGAGAGCTGAGTTAGAGGCGTTTTGTCTATTACTGACAGATAGTGTAGGAGTTTCTGTACGCTGACATCCAAGAGTCAGTTCAGCTTCTCATGGAGGAAAAAAGTGTTGCAGGCGCAGGGGTGCCAAAGCTCTCCTTGTTGGCTCAGCAATACGCACTGTCATCCTCCCACTTGAATGCAGATAGTTGCCTCCTGCACAAATCAAACAAATCTGCAATCCTTCAAATATTTATATTATAGCCACACATTTTAATGTTGAAGAACAACTTTATGTTCTCTGTACTAGCCTCCTAAATAAATACAGGTTATGAAATTAGACACATAGAGACTGGCATGTTTACTCATCCATGTCGGTTCACCACATCTCTCTTACATCAGATTTATCCATCAATAAATCAAATGGGCAGATTAGACAAATCACATTTGTTAGTAACAGTTCCTGTACCAAACATCTTAATCCCATTTCATGCTTTTTATAGAGAGCTATTAATTTTTGCCTGACACTTGTTACTTTTTGAGTATGTTAGACACATATTAAGAAAATATATATTGAAGTTAAATAGTCATTTTATTAAAACTGGACATAGAAATATAGATGCTGAAACCAGCATTTTACTCTGCAAGCTCATGTTACCTCTGGGGAAGAATGGTAAACAACGTTAATAGTTTATTTAAATTCAGAAATAGCTATCATATAGAGGAAAAATGTGAAGCTGTGTGGTAGAAAAAAGGTTATAATTTCACAAAGAAAATATTTTTTGAGCTCCAGGGCTCAGAATGGCCAGGAATTTAATGACCTTTGTTGAAGCACAGATTGAGGAATTTATTATCTGGAGTCTATATCATCATGGTCAAAGGAAAATTGCCTCCTGTCTTGTATAATGTCCCCAAAAGTACATGCAAAAAGGACCTAATAATATGACTCATTGAAAATATACTATAGGCAATCCAATATACTTTTTTTTTTTTTTTTTTTCAAATATACTTAAAGGAGATCTGAGTTTCTAGGCCCAAAGAAGTGGCATGGAGTTTAGCTGGTTTTTGATTTTGCTTTATGTCTGACAAAAGGAAAGTTTGCCTACTCCATTTCCTTTCTGCCCATACCTTAGGATCCACTAAATAGCATAAAAAAACTCAAATGTTTAATTTGGCAGGAATAACGATGACTCAATATGTAGTATATTTTAATGTTACTTAACGAGACGTTTGAATCGGAGATTATGCTTTTTAATGAAACAACGTAAGTGACTGTGATGGAGGGAATCTGGCCTCCTCTCTAAGACTCTCAACATAAAAACCCCTACCTGGCTCACGTCAAAACAAATCTGGAGGTGAGGGATGAGGAGGTGGTAGAGGGTGGCATGTTACTTTTCAATATGAGCCTTAAAGATGTATGTCTCGTACAAAATTTGCCTCGTTCAAGCATCATGAAAACAGCCCATGAAGAAAATTCATCAGCCTTTAAACTTCCTTGAGTTTGCAATAAAAAGCAGTATGGAAAAGCCAGAGTTCATGATAACCTGATTTACTAGGCTTGCAAGATATGATCCAACGCTATCTAATGTTGCTCAGGAATCTGTTGATGGAAGTTTGTTAGTACTGAAGGAAGGCAGCCTAAGAAAATAACCCTACATATTGTCCTGTTCTTTAGCTTTTCCCTAATTATCTTCTGTTTTCTTAAGGATGGGCTGAAGGGTTAACACACCTTTGATCTGATCCAGAAAAGCCATTTTGTGCTGTCCTACTGTTTCTGGACTGGAAGTGTTTGAGTTCCTCCATAAACTATGCTTAGGATATTGGTTCAGTCCTGCCAAAAGAAAGGGGATGGGGTAGTCTGTGTGATACATTTGCTTTAGATCTATACGTTCCCCATACTTTCTGATTGCACCTGGGAGAAGGTATTATATCCTATGATGGAGCTAGAATGCAAACCAGCATATTCTGCAGCAGAGGCAGGATGCAAGAGATGAAATATACACTTTAGACTATTGGGGAACTCAGATAAAGAGGAGCAAGTCAGAAAGAAAAGCAGGATATGCAAAGAATCTGTGATGATTTCAAAACACAATAGACACATTTTTTATTCTTACACATCACCAATTACTATTGTAGTTATACAACATGGCTTAAACCACCTTTGGGTGTACAGCAATATTTTACAAAAAATATTCAGGTATAGCAATATTTAAAGAAAAACATTTAGGAATTTCGATGTCTGAATTCATAGCTGTCCAGCTTGACTGTTCTTCCTGAATATTCTAGAAACAAACATTCTTTATGATAAAACAAAAACCTAAGACTCGTTTGAAAAATACAGGTACTACATCTAGAGAGGATAGGAGATGAATAGAACATTTTCATGGAGCAGCTGTGAAAATCAGACATAAAATCAAAACTACTGGAGTAGGAAATTAAAGTAAATTAAAAATACACATGTAACAGATCTTAGTTTCTTTTCAAGTTGTAATGACTATAAAAATGCTAATTTTATTCCTATTTTTTTTTCTTAACCAGAAATGTTTTCTTTAAATTTCTGTGATATCTACAAGATTGGGTTTTATGAAGTTTACATCTGAAACCATTTTTCAAAGCCCCTAACCAGAAAATAGTGCTATTGCATAGTTGTAGGTTCCTCACACAATTTACCATGCAGGATTCAAGCCAAACACTACAGAGTTTTGTAATTAGAAAATGTATTTTTTATTTTCTTTACAGTCTAATAACTTAAAATTAATTTAACCAATTTCTTTCAAACAGGGAAAAATGGTCTGTTGGGCTAACAAGTATCATGGAAAATGTCAGTGTGGAAATGGGAAGAGCAATTGAACCAAAGATGCTAAAATAGTATTGAAAATTGAACTGTTTGAGTGTGCAAATGCTAGAGTCAGACAATCAATTTTTATTTACTTTTGGAGTGTAAAAATACTGAAAATACTATAATATGGTAATTAAACAGAAGGCAATATTTTCTTTCGAAGTCTTGACAAAATACAACATAAAATTAATCCCAATAATGGAATTTATTAACCGTTTTATAGACTAGCTTTCATTTCATATCAGTGATCTTGTGTATCCTGATCTTTTTCAGAGGCAGCTTTTAATTTCATTACTGTCTTAACCTACAAAATGCTAGTTGAGTATCACTTTTATCATTGCATCATTACAAAAAAAAAAAAAAAAAACAAAAACCAAAACCCAAAAAAACCCAAAGTGGCAATGGCCCTTGGCATTTAAACAATGCATATGTATGAAATTACTTACCCAATCCATGACGCAACTCAAATGTTTTACCAGTTTGCCACACAGTACTCCTCATTTAAATTCAAACCAGGGTACATAATTTTTTTTCTGTGATTATTTGCATCTTTCAAGTTTTCTAAGTGCTTTGTTAATTTTACTTCTTGGAAAGAATCTCTGAAGAGTTGAGCCACTGCAAAACATTCAGTGATATAGAACTTGTATAAGGTAAAAGGAAATTTGTATTTTTAATCTGAACATGGAAAAGAAGCCATTAAATTAGGAAGCAACTGAAAAGATTGTAAGTGTATCCATTTAATCAGGACTAACACTGCTTGCAAATCATTTTCCACTGTGGAATTAACAAAGAATAACAACATTGTGTTTAAAGGAAACAATTAATTTTGGAAAGAAGACTAAACAAACAAGGAGCCTGTGGCAATCCATGATGGCCTAAATGAACATAATCTTTCCCATTCCTGTACTTACAGTTATTTCTTCATTGTATTCAGTATTTAATGGTTTAGGCTTGGCCTAAAGCCTCCAAAGACCAAGGGAAGATATTGCTACCCATGATGTGGACAGTAGGAGACAGAAGAAATAGAGAACATGAGATAGCCTGGTTCTGAGCGTTCATGGTGCTCCAATTCCCTTTGAATCTCTCCTTTAACTTCCATTCCTCCCTTGCTCCAGGCCCTCCAGTTTCAGACAGTTCTGCTCTGCTCATATAATAAGGTTTCACCTGGAGTCTTTTATTTTCATCTCTTCTGTCAGTGATACTAGATTTGACTTCCTCATTCCATATCATTTCCCCATTTTCCATCACATAGTTTGCAAATATTGTTGTCTTGCTTCTTGTCTCCTATAACTATAATACATTTCTAGTGCTGGTCCATCAAGCTGCTACTCCCTTCTTATGAAATATGTCTTTGATGAATGAACAAATTGTGCAAATAACTAGTTGGTTTCGCTCTAGGTTAATAGTTTTGGACCGTAATATTAGTTTTCTATCTCTAGCTGATTTCTGTATGTCCCAAAATTTAGATACCTATGATTAATGTAAAAGCCACACACAAAATCCCCACATTAATCTATAACACATTTATAATGGGTTATCCAGCTTCCAGTTTAGAGACTAGAATGACATTTATATAAGAAGCAGGAAAGATTTTCCCTGACCTGTTAAACACTTTTCTGGCGATACAGTAGCTCACCTGTATCCACATACAGCTTGTGTGGATATTGTCATTTTGTGGGAGAGTTGCACATGCAAACTTCCTCCATTTCCCATGGGATACAGCCCTGGAGAGAAGAGAGGTCAAAGCAAGATGGCTGATATCGAAGAATCAGCTCCTCCAAGCTCAAGAAAGGCCCATCCTGAAAAGTGGGAAATCAAGAAAAGGCGGGAGCCCTGCACAGTCAAGCAAGGAACTCCAAGCTGAACTCAGACACAGTAAGGGAGGGTACAAGCAGCAGAAGCAGGGGAAGGTGACACATGAGGAATATAGAGTTGCTCTCTGATCTTGTAGGGATGGGGTTAGGAATGCCAAGACTGACCTGGATTTGAACGTGAAGAGCAACAAGGAAGGCTTCCACAGGCACTTAGAAAAGGAAAACTAGAGGCAGTGGCTCTGGTGACCCAGAACATGAAAAAGGTTGAGGAACTGCATGTCTTCTCCATCTCAGTCTTTCCTAGCAAGATAGGCTTTTAGGAATCCCAGACCTAAATATCAGGGGGAAAGTCTGGAGCAAGGAAGATGTACCCTTGGTGGAAGAGAATCAGGTTAGAGAATACTTAAGCAAACTGGTCCATGGAACCTAATGGGCTGCACCCATCAGTGCTGAGGACGCTGCTGATGTTATTGCAAGGATACTCTCAATTATCCTTCAGTGGTCATAGAGACTGGGAGAGTTTTCTGAAGATTCAAAAAGAGAAAATGTCACTCTGATCTTCGAGAACAGCAGGAAGAAAGACATGGGCATCAGGGGGTGGTGATCAGTGGCACAAAGTCCAGTTGGAGGCAAGTCTCTGGTGATGTACCCTAGAGCTCAATACTGGATCCAATCCTGTTCAAAACCTTCATTAATGATCTGGATGATGGGACAGAGTACATATTTGGCAAGTTTGTTGGTAACACAAAACTGGGAGGAGTGTCTGATGCACCATATGGTTGTGCTGCCGTTAAGAGGGAAAAAAAGGGTGGAAAAATGGGCTGACAGAAACCTCAAGTTTAACAAGGGGAAGTGCAAAGCCCTGCCCCTGGGGAGGATCAGTTACGGGCAACAGTATATGGTGGGGCTGACCATCTAGAAATCAGTTTTGCAGAAAAGCTCCTTGGGGTCCTAGTGGATGCCAAGTTGACCCTGAGCCAACAATGCACTCCTGTGGCAAAGAAGGCCAAGAGCCTCTTGGGCTGCATTAAGCATAGCATTGCCAGCAGTTTGAGGGAGGTGATCCTACCCCTCTACTCAGCACTGGTGAGACACATCTGTGGTGCTGGGTCCAGTTCTGGGCATGGACATATTGGAGAGAGTCCAGCACAGGTCCATGAAGATGATGAAGGGACTGGAACATCTGTCCTATGAGGAGAGGCTGACAGAGCATGGACTTGCAGCCTGGAGAAGAGAAGTATCAGGGGGATCTTATTAATGTGTATAAATACCTGATTGTCAGTCTGCAGAGTGGTCCTTATCCCTTCCTGTCCATTGTGTCCAGTGCATGTTGCTCTTTGTTTGACTTAATGGCAGTGCTCCCAGCAAACATCAGGCCTTAACATAAGCTGTGTGTTAAGCCAAAATCTGGGCAGCACTTGAATGAATAGTAACATTGATGGGAGGGATGAGGGAGCCAGGCTCTCCTCAACAATGCCCACTGACAGGACAAGATGCAGTGCGAAGAAATGAAGAAACTTTAAATTCCACATGAATACAAAACAAGTTTTTTTTTATCGTAGGGATAGTCAAACTCTCAGATCAGGCTGCCCAGAGAGGTTGTGGAGTCTTCATCTGTGGAGATATTCATCACCCACCTAGATGCAGTTGTGTGCAGTCTGTTGCAGCTCACCCTGGCTGAGCAGGGGCATTGGATTAGACGTTCTCACAAGGTTCTCTCCAACCTAACGGTGCTGCAATTCTGTGATTCTGTAAACTAGCGGGAAAACGCTCAGTGTGAGATAGGCAATAAAGCCCCCACAGTAAAGAGGATTTCAGGCACCTCTTTTCTGTGCTAGTTTTTTAATACCTTACACATGTTCAGAGAGATGGCTGTCATGAATTTTGGTTTAGACACAAATATTCTTCTGCTGCACTGTATTGAGCTTTTGGGCCTCTAAAAGCTCACAGCAATGTGGGTCTGCTCCCAGAGGAAGAACTTGCCACCTCTTTCTACCCACTGTATTTCTTCAAGACGGCTATTGCACTCTTCCACAAGTTTGGCAAATGGGAATGTTGGACCAGCTACTTAGCTTAAACAGCCACGACTTCTTCCCACCTTATTTTATATCTAACTTTAACACCTTACCACTCTGCAGCAAAGACATGAGTATATGCTACTGCCTGCCAACTTTCCTGCAGCAGTGGTGAAATGTGGGAGACGAAAAAGAAACCTGCTTTGAAATTGCTAAAGCAAGTTTCTCCAGACTTTGACTCTCTGCATTTTGCTTTTGGGTACTGCAAGACTAATTGATAGAGTTTCTCCTATTTTTCTTTCTAATTTCAATTAATTTGATGGAGTTTCACACTTTCTGGTTCTGTTCAGCATTAATTTTATTTTTAGTGCTATGTATTGCTTTTTAGAGAATCAGATGGTGTTTCCTTTAAATAAGCAGGCTGTGCAGGCTTAGTATTGTGTATCCTCACAACATCACAACATCAATATCTATTAATTCCTATGATAATTTGTAAAAATAATAGTCTGATAATATCACCTTTTCCACATCATAAGCAATTCAGATCAACATAGTAAACTACCCTGCTATTCCATAGCCATTTTAAAATTAATGATTTTACAGTCTCTGTCAGAGTAATGGATTAATTTTGTGCAATTTTCAGTACCCATCATGGTTTTTGTCAGAGGAATGAAAAGGTAATGAGAACAAAAATAGATTACACACACACACAAAAATATGATAACCTGTCCTTATGACAAAAACTACCAGAGATGGGGGAGACTAATCATTATCTCATGCCAATTGTAAAATATTTCTCCGAACAGTAGTGCAACGTCAATCCATTTGTATGAAAAACCCCACAACAAAACATTTTAAACCCTTTTGATGGTTAAATCTAATCTCTTTCAGAATCAAAAGAATAAGAAACAAGATATTATTCTTTGTATGAACATATTACTAAATCAGTCTTTAAAACAGAAAACATTGTGTCTATACATATGCACTGTGGAAAAAAAGTACAAACATACAATGCATGTCTGCATCTAAGTTACAAAGTTTTTAATTATTTTTTTCTCAGAATATGAGTTTGCTTTTCCTAAATGAAGATTAAGTATGTAAAAGAATGTATGTTGTAATCACATATAAAGCTGAGTCTGAAAACAAAAGCAATCCATTCCAACCTATCTCTGCTACTTCACTGTTTTCATTTTCCCTCATTGAGTATGAACTTGATACTGGAGAATTCTGAACTTATTTTAGAATGAAATGGGGCAGAAGCTTAAGTTTCTGTCTCCTTTCCATTTCTCCAGGACCACTTTGGGGCTAAATAATAGCCAAACTCCTCAAAGCAGCCGGCAGTCCAGATGCCCTGAGCATCTGGACTGCAGAACTTGTTGGATTACATTATGACTTCTTCCAGCTCTCAACTCAGGTTTTCGTTCTCGAGTTTATTTTCAGAGGAGAAGAGAGAAAGTGAGAAAGAAGAACTGGAATGTGTCCCAGACATGTATTGAGACCTGGAAAGACAGTATAAATGTAGTCTACATGAAGAAATGTTCTTCAAAAGGAGGTGGAATGAAAGAATTAAACAGTAAAATCCTTCAGGCTAAGTTGACCAAAAAAAGTTTGATTCAAAATAAATGAAGCCATCTGGATAACACATATTCTCCAGGTGATGATAATAAGAGGTAAGTATAGCTATATCATGAAAAAAAAAATAATAAAAAAAAAATCCTACCCTGACATTTTTGGTGTAAAAGAAAGCCTTTTCAGCATGTGCCATTGAAGAGGTGTTTTTTCTTTTCAAACTATGTTCTCATGTTCTTATAGTTAGGGTTTATTCCCTTAATCAGATGGAAATTAGTTTATGTTTTTCACAGAAATGGAGTAATCGGAAAAGGTTTTCATTCAAAAGCTGTTGGACTCTAAGAATTCACATAGGGAGCATTCTCCTTGCTCTCTCAGGGTAAAAAACTTCAATTGCAACAGATTTTAACTTGTCACTTACAAGCTACTTGCTTTTTTAAGAAGTCTGTGAAAGCTGACTAAAAAGTAGAAAGAATAGAATAGAATAGAATAGAATAGAATAGAATAGAATAGAATAGAATAGAATAGAATAGAATAGAATAGATCTGTTGGAAGGGACCTACAACAATCATCTAGTCCAACTGCCTGAACACTTTTGTAGATGAGTGTGTATCTTGTCCAGAAGAGCATCCACAAATCAAATAAGATTGAAACCCACTACTTCAGATATTATCAAATTTGCTTGTCCTTTTAATCACATTTATTTTCTCTTAGCCTTCTAAAGAATATTTCTGCATCTTATGTTTTTGAGATAATTTCCTGTAACAGACCCTTAAGCTTTGGTTCAAATTCTGTATTTATTTATGACAGACAGTTACAAGTCACTGTAGATAAATGTACATCTCATACAGGACCATAGCTAATTGTGGCACCCAATATGTAGTGATATATGATAACAGTTTTTTGATATCAACAAAGAATGAAATTGAAGCAACTTTGAGAAATGAATATCATTCCAGGAAAAGGGAGAAAAAACATTAGAGATTTTAGAGCATTTTTTTAAAAATGTCAGCTTTACATATTTGGTTAGGTTTCATATTTAGGCACCATCACATGCCTAGGTAATGTGATTTACTGAAATGTTAAACATTAGTATTTCTGCAACTTCCCTTGATTGAGTTTTAACTACTTTTTGTCCATGGGGAAAGATGAAGGGGAAGGGGAAGGAAAAGGAAATGTACACTTTAAGTACATGTGCAAGCAAACAGGATTTGATTTTCTTAAGCCGTAATATTTTTTTGTTGTGATTTTGTATGTGAAGAGAGCCCTGTACCAACCATCATTCTGGTCTCAAAATATTTATACAGCTTCTACAGTTGCTTTGTATATGGCGTATAAGGTCATGGCAAACCATTAGTAAACATTTTCAATAGTGAGACAGCAGCAATAAGTACTGAAAACTTATGCATGATCACCAAATCTCCATTTTCAGGTACGGAGATAGCTTGCACAGACTGCATTGGAGCTTATATGCATTTTTTCTATTTAGCTAGAAATAATTGACTAGCCTTCTGATCTCTTTTCCCATGTCTTGCAGAGGCTAATGAGGTAGATAATGAAACATTCCAGCCACCTAAATAGTCTCTGTAGCTTTCCTTTCCCTCAAGTGGTAAGAAAAATTATTTCTGTACCATGAGCGCCATGATTTTAGCTATGTCTGATTGACATTTAGTGTCTGCATGTTATCAGCAAAGAAGATTACAATGCATACATCTTTTTCCTAAAAACAGTAGAAAAAGCTACCCAGATACCTAGCTTCTCTTGAGCAGCCATACAATGTTATTTCTTGAACACCTAACAGCCAGATGATAGACCTCAGGCAAGAAATGGATATTCATAGTTATTTGACAGGTAGAGATTCAGATTAGGTTCCACTTCATTGAAGGTCTTGTTCTAAGCATTTGTGTAAGGCAGAATCAAGTTACATGACTGCATTTAGATGTCATCAAAGTAACTAGACTGTCCACTGTTAGACTGTCTCAACCCACAAAATTGGATGTTCCCAGCAGTTCCCAGCATGTTGTACCATCAGAGGAGGCAATCTCTGTCAGATTTTTCCAGATAAGTTTGTTCTAAATAATCAAACAAAAAGGAGGACAACATGCAGTGTAATCCTCTGCAAACCAGGAATGAGTGAGCAAACTCAGCACCTAAATTCTGCTTTGGAGAAAGAGAGTAATCCAAACTTCTTTTCAGTTAGGAAAGGCCCTTATGAGACTTTTGATTTTGTTGAACTGCCTCAACTAAATTACCTCTCTGTTACTTTGTACCTCAGTTCAAACTCCTTAAATTTGTTCTTTAGCTCAGGACTCATGTTCCTCAGGACTTCTTGTGACTTTATAATAGAGCCAGGCTAGTGGATTTCTTAGTCTTTAGAAGACTTGTCCTATCTGTAAAAAGACACAACTCTGTTTGTTCTGTTTGGGCAGATGGTGCCAATATTAGCGTTTAGTATATTAAAATAATCCCTAGAAACTATGTACCAATGAAAAATATGCATAGGAAAATTCAATACCATAAAGAACAGGGAATTCTCCTCATCCAGCTTCTGATTTTAACAATTCTCAGTAGGAAACTATCCAATGGATTAGGATAGCTAAAAGCATGAAGGCTACTTTAATCTATGCCAACTGCCAATAGCTCAAGGCTTACTGGGCCGTAGGGAACTGTACAGACACATTTTTATTTGTCTGCCCTTCCACAGAGAAATAAATGATTTTTAATTTACTTCTCCCGTTAACTAGTTGATTTTCTAATTAATTTGGCCATACCAACATTCCAGTGCCCAGCAAAATTTATTTGAATTGGCAAGAGCTACACAAAAGCTGTGCTTGCAGTACTTGTGTAGCTCTGATTCAAATTCCTCCCATTAGCTACCCAATTAAGCAGAAGGAAGTTTAAATTACCAGCCTCCAACTTTATTTATTTATTTTTACAGAAGACTAGTAGTTAACCATGTTTAAAGTCCAATGAATAGTAAGAGAATATATACCAGATCAAGCCATGAAAGAGATGGGGAAAATCAGAAATAATTAAAGGAAATGAGAAGGAAAGAAAACACATTACCATTGGAAAAGAATTTCTTACTTAATTATGGTCTAATTCAGTGAGTTATTAGACTTCTATTTAAAAAGAAACATCTGATAATTAAGTAGCTATTAAAACAAATTGCTCATTAGTTTGCGAAACACAGACAACCCTTTTAGTGAAAGGCTACTTCCAAGTTATATAGCTTTAAATAGATATCTCTTTTTCCAGTAACCCAACTCAATGGAGCCAGCTACACCAATAAAATGTTTCATGTGAATAAGAACAGCAGCTAGAGCTTGCTCTGGGAAAGATAATTGATCTAAGCAGCTTAGGGATACTCTTCGGAAGCAGTCTCTTTGCTCTGTGTTATCTTAAGAATAGCATTGACTGCATAGTCACAGAGAGAGAAATCCTGTCCTAAATTGTAATATTTGTGGGGTTTTTTTCAAAATAAACTTCTTACTACATGTACAATGATTTAAAACTTTAATTCTGTTGGCCTGAATCAAACAATACAAGTCCTTTTCGAGCTGGATGAGCTGGTAATGTAAAAAGGCAATAAGTCTTTTTTTTTTTTTAACACCTACTGGAACTTGGATTTTTGGACCATTGTCTGTAAGTAAGCAGAGGATTTTAATATTTAAAGATATCTCAGAAATCTTGATTGTCTCAGCCCTATCTAACTGACTGAGTTTATAAGTAAAAAATTAAAATCAGTTTTGGTATGTATGTGGCTTATTTTGACAAAATTCACTCAGGCTGTTGAATCATGAGTTCATTTTCAAAATCATATTACTTGAGCAAACAGAGTTCCTTTCTATAGAAAGAAGTGAAACTCTAAAAGTAAATTTTTGACTGTATTGTTCATATAGGCTTAAGAAGATAATATGTTATGGAATACAAATATTTACAAAGAAAAAAGAAAAAATTAGCAAATGAAGATTCTTGCCTTTTCATTTTATGTGTTTTGAGTTGGTTTTGTTTATTTTATTTCCTGAAACATATTATATTGAAGTTGTGCTCTTAAGATGATCATAAGCTTTTATTTTGACTTCAGAGGTTAAAAGAGGTCTTAGATATCTTAAGTTGAACTCTACCTTTTAAACATTGATTCTTCTAGAATGGCCTTTATCATTGTAAACTGTGTGAAAATTAAATAGTAGATTTTTATTTTTTTTTTTTTTTTGTCTTAGGAGCTACTTTCACCTTGAATTACTGAGAAGACTACCCAGTATTTACCAAAATTATTCTAGACTTATAAAAAGCATGTTTCTATCCCTTCTAAAAGTTAAAAGACAATAATATTTTTGTTATTAAAAATATGTTCTATTTATGACAGAGGACATGTTCAGGTTTAGTTAAAAGTATTCTCTCTAAGGGGAGAAGGTAGAGAAAAAAAAAAGAAAAACTAGATTGTCAAAGAATATTTTTCAGACATGTTTTGTAAAGCGATATACATATATCAAGATTTATGTGAATATATTTAGACAAAAAGTCATATTTATGTATAATATTTTCTCAGTCCATAGTTAGATTGTTGTACCCCAGAACAGCTACAGTCTCTGCTAGAAATCTCAGAATAACTTTCAAAAATCACATCAATATAGTTCTGATTAGAATTTGATTATAGTAAAAATCTGTAATTCTGATGCCACTGAGAGATTCCTACATAAGTAAAACTATTTATAATATATTTATGATATAGGAAGTTTTTCTTCAGATTAATCTACAAATGCTATTGTTCATCTATCTATTTTAAAAAGGTGAACATATTAGAAATTACAATAGGAGGTTTATATTACTCAACACACAGCATTGATTTAAAAATATTCACATAGCCTAAAGCAAACTGGAGGGATTCAAGGAATTGAAGGTTATAATTAGAAATGATCGGGGGGTTTTTAAACTTTGAAATTGTGACAAGATAGACTACATAGGGTAAATTTGCCTTTAAAAAACCTTGTTATTTTACAGTCCCACTTATATAATAGTTCACTTGTTCTGTGAGATATTAAAAAATGCTGGTCTAAATTTTCAGAAATGGACAATTTTTTAAATTTTTTTTTGACTTATTAAAAGGACCTGGTTTTGAGAAAAAAAAAAAACACCTCTTGTAAACTTGTTTTTTTACATATAGTTTAACTAATTAGGTTAATCTTACACTCAGATTTTAACACTAGCTTAGCATATGTTAGTGAATGTCTTGAAAAAAACAACCATATCAAGAACTTGAGGCTTTATGGCATCAATGTTTTTACCTACTCTGTAGGATCCAGCCCAAACAGGACAATATAAAGATATTCTAATCCTATAGAGCTCGTATAGGGAATACTAGATAGTATTGGCTTAATAGTTTTCTTATCATGACTACTAGAATTGAATAAAGTATATTTCAAAAGTAACATTATTTTTCTTTCTCTCATATAGAAATCTCAACTAAAAACTAGCTGTTGGTTCATTCTGTTGTTTTCTGCTTTGCTAGAGGCAATATATGACACCCACATGGTTGCATGTATTTCATTCAAGTCTGACAACAGACTGCATCAACTAGAAAATATTTTACTTCGATGTGCAAGTTATGTAATTCATTGGCTTCACAGTTTGACCTTCAAGGGAAATTTCAAGGATTAACCTGCTCTGTATATGAGACTAGAGTAGCCTTTTCTGAATCTGGACAAAAGTTGGTGATGGTTGTTTCCCACTCTTTCCCTCCTCTCATGTGTATATGTATATATATGTGTGTGTGTGTACAAAGGCACATACCCATAAATATATGTGGACTACAGGGACACAGGCTAATAATAAATAAATTTTTCCTGTAGTTATATTTCTTTTCTTTTTTTTTTAAAGAGCAATTACAACTGAGAATATGATATTTAGTAAAACTCTTCTTTCCCCTCCACCTTTGCCCAAAAGAAACATAAGTTGCAGTGTGATGTATTTTATGAAGTGTCATAGTGGTTCCTGGTATTGCGTGTCAAGGAAACGAAGTTTCAGCAATGCATAATTAACAGCAGTTTGTTCAGTCTTCCCCTTGGAGCAATATATGTCTTGGCACCTGATAGCAGATATACTTCAACTAAGTCAGTAGAGGATTAGCCAAAAGTTTATTAATATGTAATTATTATTAAATAAATTCATGTTTTAATTAAGGCTTTGTTGGACAGAAGTGAACTATTTTAATACCCTCCTTTCATCTCAGATGTTGTGTGGAAGGGAAAACAACAAACCTTGGACATATTTAGACAAGTTCCTAATTTACTCCTTCGTCTACAGTAGGGAATGGATCCTAAACCCTCTTAGATCAAAGATAATTTTCTAACAGGCCTACCTTCATTTTTAAGTTTAACTTACATATACAAGGAGCATTATGAATAAGAAGTCATAGTCTCAGGAGAGTCTTAGCTCCATGTGTGCAGAGTCCAGGGGATCTGCCAGGATTGCAAGATTTGATCGTAAAATCGTGTAGACTAGAAAGCACCTCTGGGGCTGTGTTATTCAAAGCAGACTTAGATTGGTATCCTCAGGGCCCAGTCTGGTCAAGAATTTAAAAGAAAACAATTCCAGGACAGAGATTTTGCCACCTCTCAGGGACCAGTTCCAGTACTTAACCATCCTAACTGTGAAAATGCTTGTCTTTAATATGTAGATCCAGTTGAAATCTCACTTCATGCAACCTGTGTGCCTCTCGTCTTTTATCTGTGCTGCTCTGAGTCTTGTTTTCTGTGTTGTGCTCCTCCCTTTATGGCAATTAAAGACTGCAGTTTGATCCCTTTAACCTTTTCTTCTTGAGGCTAAACAAACTGAGCTCCCACAGCCTCTCCTCAGTGTAAAGATCCCCTGTTTTAGCGTCCTTCCACAATGATTTCCCGCATGTTTTCAAACCAAAGTTAACACAGCATGGCAAAAATGTGAGTCTTCCTCATCACCAACTACTGAGGTAACAGCTGCTCTGCTAAAGTCAACTAGTTTATTGTCTGAGTGATGGCAAGTCTGTACCAATACTTTTCAACTCCATATAAATATAATTACACGAAGTAAAACAGTATTTCAAATTTCTTCTCTAATACATTGCTAGCAACATATGGTAGGTTACCCCAACTATAATGTCATTTTTAATATGTTACATCAAAACTGATTTTCAGTAAGTGCCTTACTTGTCTATGTAAGAATGAGTCTTAGATTGCTTTCAATCCTTTGAACAGCAAAAAGTTGACTTGTTTTTCTATGTGCCATATTTCGGTCCAAGGGCAGCTGCATAGCTGAGTCATCCCAGACGCTTACCAGAGTGACGCATGGCTCGTATGGATCTAATAAATCCTTATAACACACTACTAGAAGTAGCAAAATCTATTTTACTCATAACCTAAGCCAAATTGATGAACTAAGAACAAAACAATTAACTAAAAGTAAAATATTTGAACATCTAAACAAGCACTTGGACTTGGGATAGCATTGCCTATTAAAAATATAAAGGAGCTGAGTATCCAACTGTCTCTTGCTTTGGAAAATTGATTGCTTTCCTGTGTTGACTTCATCATTGTTTACATTGCATTTACGTGCATATATTGGAAGCCAAACATGCATATGTATGATCTGTGATAACGAGTTAGGGGTGAAATTTTACCCAACTGTTTTTGAAGACTTCTGCTTGTTCCCCTCTTACAACTTCTGCAGTCCTGACAATGAATTAAATTCTCAAACTTTTGTGCTGAATCAGAACATAAATCTGAATGTTTTCCCTCTCCTTTTACGAGGTTTTATGGCCAGGAATGATGTTGTGAAGAATTTATGAACGTGAAATCTTCACTAACTACAGGGTTATTGCCTTTTCTAGAGGAATAAATCCAAGCTTCCTTAAAGTATAGATATAAAGTTCTTTTCACTGTAGGATTCAGCACTGTCAGGCAGTGTCCCAGGGTCTTTATAACTGCTAGATGTTTTCAGGGTTGTAAAAGATGTAAGTGGAGTGCAGGAAAAAGATTAACAGATCTCCTCAAGTAGGCAGGCAGAATATCTACACCAGAAGAAGCAAACTTGCAAGCAATCCTTTTCTTAAAGCAATGTAAGGCAAAGATGCATTATTCATCTTTTTATCTGGAATTTGTCACTAGTTTTGCAAATAAACCAAGTTCCAAAATATATACAACATTATCAGTATTGTGTATCAGAAAAATACAATGTGAAGTTGCAAAATAATGCTTTTTTACCTTTGAACTAGTACTAAATAATGATAATTAAAAAAAGGTAAAGACATATCTAATAAAACCAAAGGGGAATTGCTGCTGTTGAGTATGTCTCTAAATTATTTTGAAGTGTGCATTAATGAAACTGCAAACTGAATTAAGTACCTTCATCTGCTTCTGGAAGCTGCTCTGTCTGATCCGTTAAAGAATACACATTTTCACTGCACTAATCAGAGGTTTAAATGGGCTTAATGTAATTAGAAAAATCCTTGGAGATATAAATTATCTCTTATGAAAATGGATATGCTTTGTAGATTAGAACACATTGTTTCAGCATCAGTGTAGGACTATAGAATTACAGTTCTAAGTACTAACTTTTCTCAGATATGGGCACAAGGCTCCTGTTGAATGTAAAAGGAGACAAATACACTGGGCACATATGCATACAAAAGTCACACTGAATATCCCTATCAATGTTCTAAAGCTTGGCACAAAAAATGATTCACAACTGCTATAATACTTTTAATCAGTTCTGAAAATGTGACTGTGAATGTCCTGCCCCAATTTATGATGTTAAAGGAGAGTCAGTCTCTTGGTAGTAAGACATTTAGACTTAGTTTTTCACAGTAAAATCGGTACATTAGTCTGTACTGCTTCGTATGAACCTGAACTCCTTATACAGAATCTAAACCAGAATATATCTTCACGCAAATCAAAATTAGAGGAGTCTACATTCCTGATGTGCATGCATATTTGATGTTACATACATGTAAATGTGCATAAAATACCACATTTTATCTGTGGAAATGCTTCTAGAATTGAAGCTTTCATTTGCTAAACAAGAAATCTCAGTTTAAAAAGTGGAAAGTTTCTAATTTTTTTCTGACTGCATCCTGTACATCAGTTTCTCATGGCATTCCTTATTTAACTCTCCAACCTTGGTAATATTTTTCATTTAGACTAATATGTTGTTAACACCAATTTTTATTTTCTTTGAGATCCAGCTGACTGAATCTCTTAAGCATATGTTAAATTTCAAGTGCAAGTTATTCTGAGATTTTTACATAAATGTTCATGGAATTGAAGTTAAGCTTATGAGCTTTGCTGGAACCAGGGTCTTACTGAACTAAGCTCTCCTCACCCATGAAATCGTTCCCGAGACAGTAAAAACATGATTATTAGTACTGTTTGATGCATCCTTTCTCCCTAAGGAGATATTTGCTGGCTCAAAAAAGGACTCAGGGTGCAGCCAAGATGCTATTCTAATGCGGAGGATCAGAGGGAAATTGCATTTTGACTTTAAAGCTGCTTGATCATCCCACTCAACATGGTTTTGTCAGGAGCTCCTGCCAACAATGTTATCCTTTCCTCCTGAGAGGCTTAGAAGGTGTGCAGTGAAACCCTGCCAGCTGTCTTCAATGTCAGGTGCAGATTTACCAGGAGATCTAAAAAGGCGTGAGCATCCTCCCTGGCGTAGTCATTTGTTTGAAGTAATTTGCTCCTATTCTATAAGCAATTTGACATGGTAATGGCCAAATGACTGCTCGTTTCCTGCTGGATGTCATCTCAATAATTTTATAAGGAAACACTTCACAGACACTGTGTTATTTTATATTCCAGTCCTGACATGGCCTCTCGGTAAAGAGTGTGCTAATTGCTATGGAGAAGGACAGATTGCCACGGATCTTTTAATTCTTTCTCTCAAAACCACTGTAAGTCATTGTTCTGTAGTGGTGATTAACATCTAGTTAACTGGCTGAATTAGCTGAAGCTAACAAGATGGGCTGCAGGTTAAATCACAGGAGAGTCTTTGATTCCAGCTTTACCAAAACCTCTCTCTGATGTCTTAGGAAACTTCATAGTTTGCTTACATTTCCTTATTTATAAACTGGATGATAAATATACTTACCATACCTGAATATTTTTAGGCCAAATTGACTTAGTAATGTATTTATAAATGCCTGAAAAGACTGCAGTATTATAATTCTAGGTGTTAATATTATATTTTGTTATTAACTTTTAAACATTTATGCAAGTGGTTAAAAACCTGATAGTAATACTCAAAACTATGGTAGATGAGTCACATTTTACTTGGTGCGCTTGCTTTACCTACCATCCCTTTGAAATTTGGCTCTTTTGCAAGCAAAAAAATAATCCTGAATAGAGATTGTCATGTTTTCATGACAAAACTAGATTATTTCGTTTTTTCTGTTTTTATTTTTAGACTAATAAAATACCACCAAGATTGATGGGTTGCAGTGTAAGAATCCTTGCTGCTCTCACCCAGAGACAATAGATGTCTCTGAAGCCTGACCCCAGACTAAGTCTTGAAGGTTCTGGAAAACAGAGGATCTGTGAATCAGTGTGTGTGTATCAATATTTGGGTATAATATTGACATTTTCCCTGCTTAACCTTAGAATTTTGCCTTTCCTGGAGGTGTGTTTGAATTTGTCCATGCGTTGTGAGCACTGAGCACAAAAAGCACACTATTCCGTTTCTGATTTTGTGCTTCACTATATATCCCCCTTTCTCCCATTATGTCATTTTTTTAAATTTTTTTTTTTCCTCCCCCCACCTTTCCCAAAGAGAGGATAATAGTTTTCAAAATAATTCTGGGAGGATCCTGGCAATATGGTGCTAGAAAAATTAAAACAAAGATGTAGAAAATGTCTTGTGTGGCCTGCAGCTTCTGATATGGAAGAGAGTGACGTATTGTGTTCATTTGGTTGATGATAAATGCATTTTAAATATCAGTGAAGACCAGTATAAGAGCATAATAATTTAGTATTAGTGGGAATTACATATATGGAAAACGTAAGTGAGTCCTTTAATATGTTATGAACACAGTGAATTGGTGTAATCTTCAATTATCTCTTTTACAGATGTCAGCATCAGAGATCCTCAGCATTTGTCCAAAATATGTAAAAACATGATATTTGATATCATACTTCATCAGTGATTGCAAGAGAATATCTGCTAAAAATCCCACTACATTTACAGTATTTTTGGCAGGCAGCATAAAAATGTTTTCAGTTCTTGATATCTTTGTTCACTTAAAAACACAACTGTTCTTTCTAGTTAGGAGTTGAGTAGTCTCCAGTCTGCTATTTGAAAGTAAAATGACAACTTATATGGAGATAATTATGTGAGAATGGGAACACTGCTTAATTGAAACAATCAGTTCTAAGTGAAAATACACAATCTCAAATTTGGGAGTGACAAGGTCCTATAGAATCTAGTGTTTACGGATATTTCTTTGTAATTTACTTTAAATTCTTAAACTAAAGAGAAAATTTACTTCTCTACTAAAAAGAACCATGTTCCACAAGTTTGTTCTTTAAAAGTTTTTGACTTGCTGTTAGCATACTGATAAAATGCTGTGCACAAAGGTCTTGGATTTCTAAAGCAGAATTCAAAACTACTAGAAAAAAATTGTACAACACACAAATAGAAATGCAAGATTCCATGTTGAGATAATTGCACTAGAGTTCACCTTGCAGATGTTTAAACACTTAGTTCAGAGAAAGAGCAATTTATTTAGGGTTTGCTAATGAGTGATCTCAGTATTGCAAAGGCAGTCTGAGAGCCAGGTCAAAGCATAATCCATGCCTCAATTAAAAGAAAAAATAAAAAAGAAAAAAATATTGATTTCTGTAGTTTATTTCAGCAAATATTTTGTGATTTCATTTGGACAGAGACATGCTTGTATTATAAAATCTCTTGCTCCTTCAAGATTATGCAGCATTTCAAAGATATATGTTTCTAAGGAAACAGAATTTTGTGACCCCAGAGAATAGTTCTTACATCTTTATCTTCGATCCAGTAAAAAGTAAAAATTAAAAAGAAAATAATAACTGGATTTTGTATTCCAACTAAACTAAAGCCTGTTCTCAATCTAGTGAATTTACCTGAAAAAGGTAAACTTTACAGGTACACGGATTTCAAGCCTAATTGGTAGGGAGGATATGATTTTAATTCTTCCCAGTTAAGCTATTTTTATTATAGCCATTTAGAAATAAAATATTTAGGATTGAGTATTCTTGATATTCCTGTAAAACTATTCTAATCTTTATCTTAACTTTTTCTTTGTGAACCAAAGTGGCTCTAAAAGTGGAAAATGAGTTCTAATAAATATCATCATCTGTCACTAGATAAAAATATAGTGTATTTCCTTATTCAGCTCAACTACACATTTCTCAATATTTCATAAGCAGTGTTTTTGACAAACTTTTAATCTCTGGCTCTGATGTTTTGATAATTTGTGTAATTTCTCCATACCAGAAGCCTGGCATTGGTACACGTGGGGGACACTACAGAATTTTAAAAAAATATGAATTAATGCCTCCAAGATTTGTTATTTATTGCAAGTGCTGGATTTTTTTTTTTTATACATGACATTGTTTTTCATGTTTGTTTGATTTATTATGATAATCTCAAGTGCCACATTTACCAGAACTGCCCTGCTAACTGTCCACTCCACAAGATATAACAAGCTGTGACTTTTTCTTTGACAATTCCTTCTCTTCTCCAACTGTTATTTACTGTTTGTGCTCCTACAGCCTCTTACCCTCCTATAGATGCTCACTTCTCATCCCCAGGTTCTACCATGCATAATTGCCTTCTCTATTATGCCACCCAGCCTGACTTGTGCATCTCATCTCTTGACTCGCTAGACTTTAGTCGCTTTTTATTACCAACAGGTGATTTTGCTCCTGTTTTCCCAGTTGATTAACATTTTCTTTTTATTTTATATGGATGTTGTCTAATCCCTTAGCACAGGCACAATTCATCCTAGCAAAATGTAGACAGATGTCATCCTCTTATGTTGAAATGTTTTATATTTCAGATTTTAAATAAACCAGTTCTTAATAACTCTATGTCTTCCTCATCCTCCATCAAACTTTTTTCAATATTATGAAATCATGGAATTAGTCAGGATGGAAGGGACCTCAGGAAATTGTTTAGTCCAAAATCCTGCACAAAGCAGGGTCAACACTAAATTCACACCCAGTAGCTGTGGGCTTTGACTAATTGAGTCTTGAAACAGCCTTTCTTAGCAACCTCAATTATCCTCGTAGAGTGCTTTGTTGTTTTGTTTTTCTTTTCTGTATTTTCAGTCAGAAATCATATCAGTAAAAATCCTCCATTTTCTCAGGAATATTCTCATAGGCATTAGAAGGGTGATGTTAGGTTCCCCTGGTCTTTTTTTCCCTCCAGTTCAAAAAAGCCTCTCCTCACAGAGCAAGTGCTCCACTCCCCATTTTGGTGGCCCTTTGCTGAACGTATGCCAATTCATCTACACCTTTCTTACACTGGGGACCCAAAACATTTTGCAATGAATTTTGAAGAGTTGAAAATACTACAAGAGTGCTCCAGAAACATACTTTTACATCATATGATTGGTGGTTTTGCACCAAAGTATCGTACTGCTGTTTTTCCTACTTCTTTGTTTTATAGCATGCATATTGTCGAGCAGCTGTGCCAAGCTTAATTACATTGAATCTAATAGCAATAGATTGTTCTTGGTCTTTTGACTGTGCACTTGCTGCTATTTGTGAGAATACATATCTAGAAGTTTATACTCTGATGTTATGCTATTTGAAATATATAATTTACAGAGATTAATTACACAGTTTAACTGAAATTTAAATTATATATAAACAAATGGATATTTTAGGGTCGTGAGTTGATCTATTGCATACATAGGATAATTTTTGCATTTCACTTTTTCTGTAGCAGTCATGTTTCATTAGCAAAATGCCTTCCAAAATATAGAATTTTCTCAAAATTTTTTTAGCATTAAAACATATTACATTTGCATATCTTTTGCAATGTGGAGGATGGTATATCTTTAATTTATTCATTTATTTATTTTTAAATATGTGATTGAATATTTGCACTAAACATTGGATGGTTCTCAGTAAATGCAAACATTTAAAGTGTATTCATTTGCATACGATCCTAGGGGACAAAAAGCCTTCTGATTATACAAAAAGTACTCACTACGGGAACTCTAGTAAATTAGAATTTTCACTGAGATTGTCCATATACAAATAATATTTTATTTTGCACCTAGCATAATATTCCTTTTACAGTGAAAATGTCACCAAGACATTGAAAAGAACCGTTATGCTTCAATATATTTCCTCATAATTAGACTTCATGACCAACATCTGAAGTTGTTTAAAGTTTTCTGAAGCAGGACACTTAAAACCCATAGACCTGCTGAAAAATACTCAGTTTGGTTTTATATACTATATACTGGACAATGATAAACTGCAGGGATATTGTGTATTCTGTGTGTACGTACTTCTCTTGCCTGTGTTTTGGTTTCAAATGCATGACATTACATGACAAACCTTGTCTCAGAGTGCATTTTTATTTTGGTTGCTGAGAATATTGAAGAGGTAGGGCTAGGTTGTTCCACCTCCATTCATTAACCTATTTTCTGCTAATACTGAGAACAGTCTAACAGGAAGGAAGTTACATAAGTACCTGTTTGAAACTCTCTGGAATACACAGATTTAAAATAATGCAAATAGTGTGACAAGTCAAAACAAGTTAAAATGCAAAGTGGCTTTAGTGGCTTCTAAAAGCTCATTAAAGATCTGTTTTCCACAGTGTACATGAGGTGGGGTTTATTAGTTTTTTATGAATCAAAGGTGAAATTTGGCATGTATCCACCATTGCTTCTGGAAGCTGGGAAGCATTGAGAAACCTGACTCACAGCGGTTAAATTTTGCATGCACAATTAATTGTTTTTTGAGAGCATTCTAAGAGTTTGTGTAAAGGCTTAGATGTTATTGTTTGAAAATTGAGCTGAGCTTATCAATATTAGCCTTTAATTATCAGGCATGGAGGAAAAGCGTGACCTCAAGAGGGTGACCTCACTGATTTGCTCCAGGGAGTCATTAATTTTTGTGAAGCAACACATAATAGATACCAGCTAGCATGGGACATGGATAAGTGTCCTGCCAAGTGACAAGATATTAATAAATAATAAAGATAGGGGGAAAAAAAAAAATCAGAACCAAAGACTAGAAGGTCGAAGATGATGGAGATCAGGTCTGATAATTTGTTAAGAGTACACAATCACTAGTACAAGAGCCCAAGAAATTTTAGGAAATGCTCCTCTATCCCTCTTACTCTTTTTTTTTTTTTTTTTTTTTTTTTTCTCCTTTATACTCCTTGTGACATGTGTGTGAATTTGACTGGATCAGAGGTAAAGGGAAGTATCTTTCTATCCTCAGTGAAATCCGTGGCAGCCTTTTCAATAAGGTATGTATTGTACCTGAAAGTTTAATTGCATTTGTCACGGCCCTGCCTAATCTTTCTCTCCACCTTCAGACACGTCTGAAATAATTTGTGCTAGTGCTAATTTCTTCTGTCTCCGTTAACAGAAGTGCTGTCTTCTTTGAGCTTAGAACAAACTTCAGAAAAATCTTTCTGCAGTAATCCAAGGAATTAATTTGCCCAAACTGACTGATTTTTTTCAAACAATATATCATCTAAGCTTCTTTTCTTTTACTCCATATTAACTCTTGTCACATCTTTCTCTTAAACCTTAACAACAAATGATTGCTTTCTACTTTAAAATGCTAGTTAATTTACAACTTGTTGCTCATTTGCACACTGTATTTTTGGTTTCTTTAATCTTACATATTTTTAAACCAACTGGAGAAAAAAGAAAAAAAAAAAAAAGGTCTTTCAGAATAACTGTAAAAATAGTCATTTTTGAAACCTAAATAACCATTCTTATATTAAGATTCATTCCACCGAATTATCCATTTATTAACATTTAGTGCTTAGGCATAACATATACTTATGTTACATACATGCAAACTGGAATATCAGATGTTTGTGTCACTTTGAGAGGTTTTCAGAAGTTCATGAAAACCTCCAACACAGAAATGAAACTTTAGCCTGCAGATTTTCTGTCAAGCTGAAAGTTGCTTATATAATATTAATAACTGTTTCTGTCACAAAAGGCCTATTTGAAAGTATCAACAGTATAGAAATCCAAATATAAGAACTCATTTTATTGTGTATGAACATTGTTACAGTTAATTATATGATCACTTAATAGGACCTAAAGTAATTTTGAGTGGTACTCTATTCATTTAGGTTTTTAATTTTCCTTGCTATGAATTGTAAGGTTGACAGTAAAATTTGTTGTTTCTCAGAATTCTTCTAAAATAAATTTCCTTTTAACTGCTTGATTTTAAGTTTAAAAATAAAAAAGATTATTCAATGACTGAAAATGTCACTTTTTAAAAAGTCAGAGGACACATGCTTAAATCCTCTTATTTATGATGACTTAAGTGCAGTTAATGAGTGAAATGTTCCTAAATATGGAAGAAAATGGTTACCGAAACCCCCATCTTATGAGTCATAAGAGTGTAATTAAACTGAAAGATTGTATAGACTGCCACTATGTAGTAAAATTAGTACAGATATATACCAGGTACACAAAACTCCTTTTCTGAAATTCACCCCATTTCCTTGTTTTCAACATACTTATGTAGATATTTAACATACTTTATAAACTTTCTAAAACTTTAGGTACAACTTATTCCACTGGTATTAATGCTTAGCTTTTATATAAAAATAATGATTATTCCAATGATTAGTTTGATCTGTGATGGATTTCTTTCATTTTCTTTGTCACATACTTGAAACAAACCATCTTGAAAATTTTTCATATCTCTACTTTTCTCCTTTTATACAATACCATGTTTCTACTTTCCTCTCTTTCAGCACTAAATTAACTAGAAACAGAACACTGCCAAGGATATCTTCTTACTCAGTGCAAGGTTGCCTTAGGATGTTAGGTTAAATTGTAACTCAGTGGGGAATCAGCCAAATGTGACATGCCTGACAAATCAGGAGGAAGCAGAGTATCACAACTGAGCATCCTATACTGCTCCTAGACTGGGAATAACTCTCTTGCAGTTACATGTTCTTACAGTGAGAAACAAATCTATGGGGATATGTTCATTGTTTGAGTTACTCAGAGTTGTCTTTCATGGTCTTGCCCATCTTCGCCACCTTTCAGATATTTGAAATTAGTTTGACTAGCAGGAAATCCTCTTTTACTTCTGGGTCTGTAATAACCTCAGTGAATGTTTCCAACATACTTTCTCTCTTTTTCTTTTTCTCTCCTTTTCTCTCTTTTTTCCTCTCTTTTTCTCCCTTTCCCCCTTTTTCCCCCTTCCCCCCTTTTCCCCCTGCTTTTCCCCCTGCTTTTCCCCTTCCCCCCCCTTCCTGCCTTTTCTCCCCATTCCCCCTTTCCCCCCTTTTCTCCCCTTTTCTCCCCTTTTCTCCCCTTGTCTCCCCATTTTCCCCTTTCCCCCCCTTTCCCCCCTTCCCCCTTCCCCCCTTTTCTCCCCTTTTCTCCCCTTTTTCCCCCTTTCCCCCTTTTCCCCTTTTCCTCCTTTTCCTCCTTTTTTCCTCCTTTTTCTCCTTTTCCCCCCTTTTCCCCCTTTTCCCCCTTTCCCCCCTTTCCCCCTTTCCCCCTTTTTTCCTCCCTTTTCCTCCCTTTCTCTCCTTTTCCTTTTTTTCTGTTTTCCTTTTTTTCTATCTCTATTTTTCTCCTCTTTTTTCCCCTCTTCTTTTCCCCCTTTTTTCTCTTTTGCCCTTTTTCCCTCTTTTTTTCTCTTCCCCATTTCTCCCCCATTTGTCCCCTTTTTCACACCTTCTCCCACACCTTCTTCCTCCCTTCCTCCCCCATCACCCCTTCTTCTACCCCTTCTTCCTCCCCCTTCTTCTTCCCCCCTTTTCCTTCCCCCTCCTTTTTCTTCCCCCCCTTCTTTCCCCCTTCTTCTCCCCCGTCCATCTTTCTTCTTTCCTCCTCCCCTCTTCTTGCCCCCGTCCACCATCTTCTTCCCCTCCCTTCTTCTCACCCACCCACTGCCCCCTTTGTCTGGGACAAATACATCACTATCCTAATTTGGATAAAAGAGTAGTGAGTGGGGATGCCTTCTGAGCAAAGACTTGAATTCAGGTTGAAATCAAATATACCATGCAGATGTAAAACTGCATAGTACAAATTAGCATTTCTCCAGAGCTGAAAATGATGTTTTCAACATCTGTTTTGCCATTGGTTTTGGCCTTTAAAAGCAATATTCTTGAGATCTAGCCTCTTCACCTTTCTCCTGCTCTTCTGTTGTTTTAGGAACAGCTCATCATCTGAGAAGCCAACAAAAGTATTCTTCACACCTTTGCTGTCTGTACTGGTGTGGTGCGTGATTAGAAGGCAAAGAAAAGTACAGTAAGGTCCAAAGGCTTCATCTGACAATTATTGTTTCTTTTGTGCTTTCTTTAATCTCTATTTTTTTATTTTTGTCTCTCTCCCCGCCCCCCGCCCCCCCCCGCCTTCCTTTTGAAAGTAAATTACTTCATTTTATTACTTTATTTTTATTTTTACACAGCAACAAGACTGGGTTTGGGTGTTTGTTTGGGGTTTTGTTGTTTTTTTTTTTCTTTTTTTTTTTTTTTTCCTGTTAACGATTCTGATATCAGCTGCCCTAGGTAGAGAAGACATATGTTCCTTGTGAGCTGTTGCTTTTTCCATGGTTGTCTAAACTTTCTAGAAAGAAACAGTTTTCTTAGGTAAGACATACCATTTTACATCATCAAAATCTTTACCATCTTGCTCCTTTCAGAACAGACATTTAGCATACTATGATATAATATTTGGAGCACACAGTGGCATGAAAAAGTTTTGTTTATTCAAATGGGGCTTCTTCCTTGACATCTAATTATGACTGTTTAGCTGCCAAGATTATTATAACACTTGCAGCATTCACAGTGCCAGGGAGACATCTGTTAAAGACTTCTATTTAATGTCTAATGTGAACAAGGCGTATCTGCCACAACCACTCTTCATATAAGAAGACTCCAAGATTAAAATATGAACTTGTAGTAGTAGTGTCTTCTCTCATACATAAGTACAAAATGCGTTTAGAAAATTAATCTACAGATGTGTTAGACTGGGTCGCTGTGTTCCCTCCCCATTCTGCTTCTCAGATTTGATCTCACTATTCCTGTCTCAGAAAGTTTCTATTCACTCTTCAGTAGTTTTAATTTGTGTATATAATTATTGTTCACGTTGTGAACCATGATTAGGATTCTAGGTGTTCCCATATTACAAACTGCAGTACATTTGTCCAAAGACTTCTACTGAGACAGTGCAGTTCACAAAATATCTGTGTATTTCCAGTGGGGTTTTTATAAAGCTCACAAGACACAAAATGATATTTCATTAATTTTGAATGGCATGTTGTTACTCTTTCACAGTGGTTCCCATGATAAAGTCAGATCATCTTAATTATTCATCTTCAATAAATGTATAGGAAACACCAGAATTTTTATCAATTACATAAAAAACATCTGATGCATGTGGTTCTCTTTCAGTGACAGCTCACATATGTAATGATCATGTAGGGATAATAATGATTACTGTAACTGACAGACAGCTCTAGATCTGTGGGAAATTTCCATGGACAAATGCTACAAATCTCAATTGTTTCCCTCAGGACCTCTGAGTGCAGAGATACAGATTAGTGTCAATATTTTGATTGTCACTGCGACTAGGGAGTAAGAATGGCTGCACAGGTCTCTTCAAAGCATTTTTAGTACTGTGGGTTTTAATTAGAAAACAAGTATTTTCCTCAAAGCAGGAGTTGTCATCAGAGATCACATGTAACTTTCAAGCCCACTAGTATTAATCTTCTTTGCAAATCTTTAAGACTAAACCCCTTTCTAATTAAACTCTTAAAGCCTCTTATCTCTGAGTCCTGGCTGATGCTGTAGTAGAATATATCATTCCCAGCAACAATGAGTAAGATTGTAATTCCCTACATAATACAAATCAATTGATTGTAGAACATTATGCTCATTAGAAAGTAATAGATTTTTTTTTTTTTTTTTACATGTTTGATCAAAGCAGCTGGTATTTAATCCAAGCTGAGAAGCAGAATACTATTTCATACTATTTATTTGTTAATTCATGGCCAGGTTAATTCATTTATTTGTTAATTCATGGCCAACGGAGCAACTTTATAGGATGCATACACTACCAAAGTAATGTACATAAAATACTGATCAGCAGATAAACTTAACACAGACAATTCAAAGGGAAGAAAAATAACTTTCAAGACATAATAATGTACTTTCACATTTTAAAAATGCAGATGAGAAGTGAGTGTGAATTAAGAGAGAATAAAAATACTATTTTGTTATGTTTTTCAGGTTCTAAAAGAGATGCTTCAGCTGGGATTGGGAAAATCCCCAGGTTCAGTGGTATTGATGTTAAGTCAATGGATCTAGCAGATCTTTCAACCCACAGGGTTCTGTCTCAACCCTGTATCACAGAAAGATAACAAGCGCATTTCTATCTCTTACCACTATTGCCCACACAGTTTTTTGGTTTCTGCAGAATAAAAATTTACATTTAGATTTTGAAGGGTTTGCAGTTTTTCAGCCAGAGCTGAGAATGTGGAAGCTTACTGAAGTAAGCTTGCTGAAGTTTACTGAAGATTACTGAAGTACACAGAAGCATAATGTACATTTCTTCTTTGCTCAGATAAAAATATGGTGACTTTTTTTTCTCTCTCTGCACTGGTATACCAGATTAATAGAGAGGAAGGTACAGTGGGAAGTAGCCAGCTAATGGGTGAAAGAAAGAAAGAAATACAAAGTCCTCATCTCCTCCAAACTGGCCAGCGTTCCATATAAAGGGATCAAAATATACTTTTTTTGTCTAATAGAAGATGGCTGAGTCAGTGTTTGCTCTTCCCTGACATTCATCCCATAGTTACACAATCAAAGGAGTTTAATGATGTTTATCTGTTCCTTGTTCACTCCCTCTTCAGTGGTACACCAGGAGGGTTTCTACACAAAAGCATACATGATCAAACATGCATAATGCACGATATTGGTTATATGAAAATAAAGAGAGGCAGGCCAGCAATGATGTTTCTTTCCTTAGGGACCAAGGTAACTTATTCCAATGAAAACTTTATAAATCCCACTAAAACTTTTATGTCTTAATAATGACATGCAGTGGCAGCATAGCACAGCAGAGGTTTATCTGCCTTGTATAACAGAGGTAACTTGTACTAGCTTGTTCCAACTTGTAATAAAAAGAACTGCTTAGGGGAAGGGTTAAAATTAATTTATAATATAATAACCATTTCTTTTGGGTTTCTATTACATAACTACTAAATACTTTGCATTATATATCAATTTTGTGAATATTTTCTTGATAATGGGTAACTGTTCTTAGTTTGCACAGTATTTTGCACTCCTAATTGTGCTCTGTATTGTTCTCTTCAACCTCTGCTGTGTTATTTGCACAGTCACACACATTTCCAATCAAAATTTTCTGTTGAAGTGTCACCATCTAAAATGTGAGTTACCATTGCAGCCCAACCTTTTCTAGGAAAGGTTGCAGTTTTATAGGGAGATGCAGTGGAGGACAGAACCATTTTCCATCTTGATTACCAGGCTGGGATTCCTGCTATTACCCATCAAAGAGTTGCCAGAAAAAAATATACCAAAATATATTACCCTACCTATTAACTTATTAGATTGATGCAAACAACATGAATATTTTCCCTGTCTTGTTTCTAGATCCTGTATCTATATATCCAGTTCTAGTATTTTTGCTAAATAATAAATATGGGGCCTTTATCTCCAGAAATAAGTATTGAAAAAATCACACCTATCTGGCTACCTAATTTATAGTGTTAATGCACATACCAGTACTGTTTTGTACCTCCTTGGTGTTTCATTAAACTCCTCTTTTCAAAACCACCTGCTCAATTAAAAGCTTATAACCCAAGAAAACACAAAATAAACCATAGAGCTGTGCAAAAAATTGCAACACTATCAGTGTCCTGAAAGACAGTAGGAATAAAAGTGTCAGCTGAGAGAGTAACAAATTATTCCGGGCTCTTAGAAATTACAGATGTCCAGGCTGTTCCCTATAAAAATGGTAAATTGATATTAAATAATTTTGGTTGGAATCCTGGTGATTACCTGTTTTGATCCCAAATTACTAAATTCCTATATTTTCTGTAGGAATCCAGTGTTTATTTTATATGGAAAAAAAGGTCCATGTACAGTCCAAGGCAGAAAAATTCAACAGAAGGATATCTGTTCAATCTTCAGTGTTAATTTTTGAATGCTGCTGGAATAAATGTGAGGTAAAATGTACCTGATCAGTGTTGTAGTAACATCCACATGCTTCTGTTGAAACAAATGTCATGGAATAGATTGCTCAATGTAGTAAAACCAACCATAACTAATTTGAAGTGTAGGTGTTCCCTATATGAATCATAAATAAATAAGAAGAGACAGTCTTAGTAAATGACATTTAAATTTCTATAGATATTAAAAATACATTTTATTTCTCATTTCTTCATTAATTTCCAAATCAGCTTTTCTCAGTTTTGCCTCCTTTAGTTTTGATCTTTTTTTTTGCTTTTTTTTCTTAAGCTGCATTCAATCCTTTCAGTTATTTTTTGTTTCGCTTGTGTTTTTATTTCCTGTATTGCTTTCTGATTAATTCTGGTTTTATTTGAACTAATAAACATGGATTGCCTGTCTAAATCTGATGTAAATTATCCACCAAGAAGTTAAGTTGTACAGCTGCGGGCAGACCTGCATGCTAATTTGTCTTGCTGTTTAGTTCCTGCTTTAATAATAGTGCCATAGCTTTTACAGATAACTTTCATGTGAAATTGAAACTTCATCTCACTTCCTCAGATCTTACTAATCTTCTGCTATGGCTGATAAAACCAGTTTGATTGGATAAGATCCTGTAGAAGTCTTCTATAATTAGGAAAAATTTTTCTGTGGAAGTTTTTTGCTTGGTTTATTGTTTTTTTAAAATTCATTTTATCTGGTGGATAGACCTGATATATTTTTCCACCTTTTTTTTTTTTTTTTTTCCTTTTTCTTGGCTGCTGTTTGCCATCTTGATGCCATAGAACTTTTCTATCCTCTTAATCTTTTTCTGAGAATTTTTTTTAAGGCAAACTCAATGTCTGATATTTTCAAACTATCTTTTCTTAATGGAAAATAAAAAGGGTGAAAATAATGTGAGTAACAGATAAGAAAGTCTGTATACCTTCCTGAACAAAAAGTATGTATATACTAAAACTATTGAGTATAGTTAAAGCTAACCAATATAGTGGGGAGAAAAAGGAATTTAAAAAAGAAGGGAATAGTAAGAGAAGCTCATGAAAACAATATTAAATTTTATTACTTTTAAGAGAGAGTTGTCTGTACATTTTATTGCTTTTTAGGTTCCAGGCTGCTGAAAACTCTGACCTTTTCCTTTGTAAGACTTATCAGAAAATAAAGTCTATAAATCTTTCTGGCTCTTTCTGCCACTCCAATACATAAACACACAGAGACACAAAGAAAAGGAAAAAATTCAATAAAGTAAGTTTAACACATATCTCTCATGTCTGGGGGTATTAAATTCTTACTTACAGCAGGTACTAAAGAATGAAATAAAAAACCTGAATTATTTGAAATCAGGTTGTGCATGATCTGTTATGACACATTTTCATCTGAGATGTAAAAAGTTGTTCAGGATTCTGTCAGAGTCAGTCAGCTGGAGAAATGCGGTGAATCATCAGATGCAGCCAGTGACATGCGAACAAATTCCTGTCTCTGCCAGCGTGCCAGCCCATTGCTCAACACTGCTGACTTTCATCTGCCATTGAATCTACACATGCGAGTTAACCAAAGCTGGAACTTACTGATGACTTTTATTTGAAGTATGAGGTTAGTCTTAGTCTTATATCAGCCGGTTTGTAAATTAAACCCGTGAGGATTAAAACTTTTTTATAGAAGCACAGGTAAGTTTTATACTGAGATATGCACTAGATAATTCTTACAAGAAAAGAGCCAGTGATAGTCATCATTACTTCTGCATGGTAGTATCCCAAACATTGGGCAAGCAGAAAAAAACAAAATGTTTTTGTAAAGCAAATGTTCTGTTTTAACAAACTGTCAAGTTACAATGAAATTCTGCTAGAAAGTGAATTCTGCTGAATTCTGAACTCCTTCATTTGAGTGTAGCACCAACCTTCCATGATTCCTGTTAGCAAAAAAAGCCAAACTTACTGAAAACCCTTGCTCCTTCTGAAGGCAAACAATAATACAGTGTTTGTGATAACATCAGAGACCACAGACGGCCAAGTGTTTAAATAGTTTTACTTTTAAATTAATTTTTTAGGTACAGAAATGGTAATTTAGAAAAGGTCCACTGAGGTGACAAAGTAAGTTGCACTTGCTGTCAAACCAGTTGTCAAGATGCCTTATAAAGCAAACACACATAATGGCAATGTAGCTGTGAGCGATATTGTTTGTGAGTGATGCTGGCTGCTTTACATGCGGATTCTTGACAACTGTTGTCGTTTCTCCTCCACAGGATCTTTAAGTAAACTGACTGTATTTGTTTTAATATGATGTACTTAATCAATATTAGTGAACAGAAATATTATCATAGTGGAATAATTCTTAATGCTTGTGTGAGAGACTAGGCTCAAGTGGAAGAAACTGCAACATTGTTAGGTACTGAGGAAATACTAGTTTCCACGTTCCTCATCACCTTTACTTCTTTTCTCCAGACTGACCGACCATCTGCAGTCCCTACCATTACTGCAGATGGGTTCTCTGAAACCCTGTTTGGACTGTAAACAACCTTGGATATAAAGTTCTGTCTATGCTACTACGTAATAAATACATCCACTTCTTAAGCCCTCTTATTCAGCCTTCTTGCATTCAAAAAACTTGACTTTAAAATTGTGTGATATTAGACAAACAATTGTTCTGGCCTAGAAAGCAATGAATGATGTGCAAACATCTTGGAGAAGAAGGTTCTAAGAAACAGTATTAACACTATTTGCCTTTTTTTTTTGCCCCCTTTTTTTTTTTTTTTCATTTAACAGGAAATTGACAGTTGGTTTATTTCTGCTTAGAATTTTTTTTTATACTTTTTTTCCTGGCTGATGATTGTTTCTCTCAATGGATTTGGGCAGACACACTGCCTATGAATGTAATCTTATTTCAAAGTCATTTTGGCTGTGTGGCTGCAGAAACCAGAAATTCCTATCTGGTTCTACCTGGAGGTACATCTCCAAGGTTTTTTAACAATAGGAGGAGCAAACACAACTACTTGGTTTTGCTGTTCAGCACTCACTTTGTGTTTGACCCTGCGTCATTCCATTTTGCTTCCAGTGTCAAATAAGTCTTTGGCAAAGATGAAAAAAGGAGAGTTTTATTTTTTAGGTGCAGGAAAGATTAGTAAGAATGACAGAAAGGTAAAACTTTATACCTACCTTCAATTACACATCATGCCAATGAATAGTGTTCACATTCCTGAGGGAAAATGAACAGAATTGAATAAGGTGTCTTAAACTTGTCTACTGCTGGATTTCAGAATCATCCCATTGCTGCATCTGTTCAGCAGGTGTGGTGTAGTTCATCCATATGTTGCATATGCCCACACTGTTATACATTACAGACCTCCCTCCCTTCACAAGGTATACTGATTTTTTTTTTTTTTTGTCAAAAAGCTATTTAAATTAAAGCAACATCTGTTTCATTCTCAGATTCAGATTGTTGTTGTTGTTGTTTTCCTTTTTTATTATTTGATATCTTTAGTCTTATGGAAATATTTCAAATTGTAAGGTGACCAATACAGTAGTTTTGAAAACCTGAACTGTTTCATCTTAAAAGTGAGGCAGCTTAAATCCAAAACCTTCCTCCAACTACTTTTCAACAAATGAACAGAGTAACTATTGAAGTATTTTCCCTACATGTGCATAATGACAATCAGAAACTCTTTGTTCTCCTCATCCATTACCGTGGCTCTTTTAAGTTCCATCTGTGTTTTTTTGTGGCTGAGCAATGATGATCGGTTTCACAATAATACCATATTTTACTGCTTGAAGTTTCCCCATGACAAACAACATGTATTATTTGTACCATGGCCACTGCTTAAGAGAATGTACAGCCCATTGGTATTAAATCTAAATTGCATTTTACTATTGAAACGACTTGTAGAATGTACAGCATAATAAAATGGCTTGTTCTTAATAGAAAATTAATTAGAGAGACTTTGGTGTGTGGTTTCTGTTTGAGAATAAAATATGTTATAGGTTCTTTGTTTCTGATAGTTTCTCTGATTGCTTTTTTCCCTCCCCTCCATCTGTAATTTGTTTATTTATTTTTGTTTTTAAAATCACACACTGAATAATAAATTTCCCAACCTAAGAAAATTAAAAGTAAGAAGATCTGAATGGATAAGCGTAACTTCCTTAAATATCCTTTGAAATTCCATTTTAGGTTGACTTTGAAACTAGAATTTAGTTTTGCTGAAAGAAAAAAAATCTATCACAAGATGCTGAATTGGTGGAATTAAGTTATTCTACTTAAGTTTTTATTGAAGCTTTAGTTGAAAAACAGACTATTGAAAAAGCCAGTCTGAGATACAGTGGGTCTTGTTAATCTAAGCATTATTTATTTTCAGATTATTACTTCTATTATAGGAAGCAATAATTTAATTTATGACTTGTACTATATGTTTTCACAACAAATATGTTTGGCTTTTTCTTTTTTGCCTTGAAGAAGATTTAAAATATTCAACCTGAGCAGAAACTAAATTATATGACAAGGCTTATTTTTTTTTTTTTTGGTATCGGGATGGAAGATAATATAGACTGAATTTTACTTCATTGCTTATATGTTGGATCATTCTTACAGCTCCAGTAATAATCCAGCTTCCCAGAGAAATCCCTGCAATATTTTTAGGTAAATGTCTGAAAAAAACCCAGTGTACTTATATTTACTGAAATATCAACAAGATAAATTATGCAAATACATTTTAAAAAGTAAGTTTCCTAGACTCCTGTTTGTATTCTGTGGATTACATTTCATCTTCTAAAATGCATGTATTTATTTGTCACAGACAATGCTGATACTTAAAAAAAAAAAAAAAAAAAAAAATCAAAATGGCATTTCTCAAAGTGCTTTCAAAGTCTCATTATTCAATCAAACATTAAGCTGTGATTAATGATATAAGAAAATAATTTCTGTCCTAAAAAATCCGCTTAATCCTTAGCTAATTCTGCTGAAATGCAGTCATGATTGAGCTACACTGTCAAACATGTGCAGCTGCCAAAGTGGTGTACTTCTCATTGTTGATCTTTTGTTCCCCTTATAATTTTTTTTATTGATGGGTTGGAACCCATATTCACATATATTCTAGTAATTTTAGACAATTACTGCCTGTAAAAGGAAAGTTGTAAAAAAGGCTATCAAAGATGCTTGATCCACCTTTTCTTACATTTGCTTTGCACTTTGCACTTAGCACTTTTAGAATCTTAAAAACTTTTGGAATAAATGGAGTCTTGGCCTTTGAGAAACCTATATTATTGTCTTTCAAATGCATTATAAAATATAATAAACCAGACTGTAGAGTTTCATGTATAATTTGTGCTTTTGCCTTCCCTGGACCACATTCTACATCAGAAATTCAGCTGTCATCACATACCAGCATCCAACTTGTTCCCAGAATCAAATATCTGCATTTTTCCCCAAAATTTGAATGGATAGGATATTAAGTCATAGAAGAGGGACTTCTTTCCCTAGCCCATGTATTTCATTCCAACAAGAGTCTTGTTGAAGATTACTTTGCTTTTCGACTTAAAATGCATTCCCCACAGTTTATATTCTCTCAAACTGGTCTCTGGAGAAACATGAGTAAACTATAAGAGAAAATTGAAAGTATGAAGTAGTTTGTATCAGATAGTTTTAGTTGAATATAAACCAGTCTTCCTTTCTAATAGAAACCAAATTGTGTATCTCTCACTGTCCTCCCTCAGGTGGAGCATAAATCCATGGAGCAGTTAATTCTAAAGCCCTTTGAAGAGGCACTTCTGAGGGCTACTTAATTCATATTAGGTATTGCAAATGGTGATATTTCATTTGATATTGCTTTCAAAATCAATAGCATCCCCATGCAAACAAGTCTATACTTTATATAAAAACTCTGCTTCTATCAGACTTTGTATTGTTTTCTCTGAGTGATTTTGACAGCTCCCACAGTGGTCAGAACCAATTGCAAGTGGGATTTCAAAGTTTTGTTGTATTTTGTAGTGTTGTATATTATTTGTGTTAGTTATTATTTTAGTAACCTACAATATTTAATAGTTTGTAGCATCTTAGGCCAGAATGGATCACTAGATTAATTAGTATAGCTTATAATGTGTAATGGGTCACTGTTTTAAATTGATTTACTAATTTGTTGAGCCTAAAAAATCTGAGTTAGAATAAAGAACACGGTCTTAAAAAATCTGAATTTATTCTAAGGACAGAAACTAGGAGGTACTAATGTATGACTGCATCACGAGGTCTTGCGGTGGTGTGTTTTGTAAGCAATTTTGTAGCTGATCATATTTTATGTTGTAGAGGAAAAAATTAAAATAAGGTGCAAGGGAGACCATAAGGTAATTTCAGCACTGTGGAATTACGAGGTCATTAGCCAGTCTCTATACAATATTCTCTGTTTACACATTCAGGGATCATGCATGACCTTTTTTTTTATAATAGAAGTATCTAATTTGCTTTTGTTGTAGTTTATCAGTGACAATGTTGTGCTTTACACAAAGTCCTATGTTTCTTTTATCTTTTAACAAGTGTTAACATAATCCTGTAAGTGGTCAGGATTCTTCTTCCAGAAGAATCGGACAAATCATCTCTCTCTGGTCTCACCCCTTGATTGATCTACCATACTTCAGGAAAAAAAATCTCATCCTCTGAAGTATTCAGTAGTATTGGACGATGTTCCAAGCTCTATAGAAATTTACCAAATGCAGATATACTTTATCAAGACTCATCTATATCAATTGATGTAATTCTTTCAAAAAGAAAACAAAACCAAAACCAAAATTTGTTGGACAAAGAAACAGATTGATCTACATTTATTATACTTTTAGTCTTTTCCTGTCTTCGAGGTCATAGGAATTTCTTAAAAATGGCCTATTTTTTAGCTAGAGATCAATTCTCCTAGCCTTTAGTTTTCTGCAATATTTTAATCTTAAAATATCCCAATGCTGATTTTTTTAAACTAGTTGTAGCTGTTTACTTTCCAAAGTCAGAGAAACAAAATGTATATAGTCACCTTTTTCATTTCACAGACAAGAGAAAATATTAGATATTCTTCACTATACATTTTTTAATTTATTTTCATTTTTAATATGCTTATAAAACTTCCTAATAGTGTTTGTCCATATTTGATGTTGATATTTTTGACTTTTTAAACTTTACAGTTGCTGAAATATGTTAAGTCGTAGCTTAGATGAATTGTTAATAAATGGATATTTCTTTCTCCTTTTATATGTAATTTCTTTTTATAGTGCTTTCACATGTCCTTTTTCAACCCAAATAGCACTGAATTTAAGTCTGCAAAATGTTTTCTTGAGGCAAGCAGTATGATGTCTCTGAGATTATCCCAGCTGTTATTAGCACTTTTTCCTACCCTACTCTTCTCCCCTACTTTTAAGTCTGTTCCCAAGAAGCTATGGGAGATTTTTTTTTTTCTTTTTCAGTTTCAGATAAATGTATTACTAGTTAGTTCCATAGTCTCTTTGTAGAAAGTAAAGGGGGCCTAGAGAAAGCTGGAGAGGGACTGTTTATCAGGGAGTGGAGTGACAGGACAAAGGGGAATGGGTTTAAGCTGAAGGACGGGAGATGGAGATGAGATGTGAAGCAGAAATTCTTCCCCGTGTGGGTGGTGAGGCCCTGGCAGAGGTTGCCCAGAGAAGCTGTGGCTGCCCCTGGCTCCCTGGCAGTGTTCAAGGCCAGGTTGGATGGGGCTTTGGGCAACCTGGGCTAGTGGAGGGTGTCCCTGCCCATGGCAGGGGGTTGGAACTGGATGGGCTTTGAGGTCCCTTCCAACCCAAACCATTCTGTGATTCTATGAAATGTCTCATCACCAGTGCTCAGGCAATAGCTTATTTTAAGTGAACATTTACTGTTTCTTTATTTTCTTTATTGTTTCTTATAATGCAATGTTAAATATTAGCTTCACTAAATAAGTACTCAAAATAAAACAGTCTCATTCCAACAAGGACCTATGATTTAGATTTCACTTCTTTTGTGAGTAATCCAAGCAGAAATAATAGTCTCATGCTAACACCTGAAGCTTTGGTTTGGGCATGTGTTATGCAGCCTTGATGGCATCCTACCTCACTGCCCTATTTCAAGAGAAGTGAAGAGAAAAGAATGAGACTTTTTTTCACTCCTTACTCAAAGAATTGTAATAAAATAGCAAATTCAACTATTAGTATATGCCTAAAGTCTATTGTCTATTATCCGAAGAGGAAAAAAGCAGCAAGAGTAGAGTATCTGAAGTGTTTTTTCACAATTGTAATACATGCTACAGCTTCCTGTGATAGAGATGCTGAAGCACATCACACTTATTACATATCTTGCTTTGTGTTGTGTAGGAAGTTAATACCCAGATTCTTGTTTCACTCTTTCTGAATGTTTGTTTTCCTTCGTGGCTTCTGTCGAGGTTGTTTAGACAACACAACTACCAATAGGGGAGACTGATGGAAAGTATTCCAAAGAATATTAAATAATGGACACCTAAATAAACAATACTAGAAAAGAACAGATCTGTCTTCTGTAAAAAGGTTTTCCTCATAGACTTGTTGAAATTCTTAAAATGAGTCAGTATACATGGGACATCCAACAGACATAGGCACAGATACAATAACTGGTTCAAAGACAGGAAACATGACCAGTTTTCACACTGTGGAGGAGGTAATTGCAGAGATCTAAAGAAGAATGTGAGGTGGGAAAGCAACCTTAATCTTTTGGATAAATTTATATATATACGAGCTAAATATTGTTATTCAAGAATGAGATCTTTGCTTTTTAATAGTCAGATCTATGAGAATATGAGGTCAGCAGCATTCAATAAAATAAATAAAATGTTAAGAACAGTTGCAGAAATCTAAAGAACATCAGGACGCCCCTAGCTAGAGCTGCAGCAAACCCATAGGCTAAGTCAAGCAATACTGTATCCTATTCCAGGTTTTCAAAAAGGAGATAGCAGAATTGAAACAGGTTCAAAAGCCACAAGAATATATGGCTTGGATATGGTAAACTGTTAAATAACCTAAACTCTTCAGTGTGGAGCTGAATATTTTAGGATCTGTTAAGTCTATAAAATTTTAAGTGGTGTGGGAGAAGGTGCATAAGGACCAGGAGATAGCAAGTAGCAGGTTCAAAACAACAAAAAGGCAATGCTACTTCAGACAGTGGAGGCTGGCACACTATTTCATAAGACACAGTGCAAATTAGAAGTTTATATAAGGTCAAACCATTTCAGAATTACTGGAACAGAAATCCAGCCAATATAGTTCAGGAGACTGATATCACCTCTGATTCAAAAGCCCCTGATCTGGAAACCACTGGTGTGCAGATTATCACCAGAGAGTATTGCTCTATATGCCCTTTTATATGCTTCCCCAAACATCTGTTATTGGAAATGCTACATCTGAAATATGATATTGGTCTATGTAGTCTTGCTTTAACCCAGTCAGTTTGTTGGTATATAATTCTATTTTTCTGATTTCTAAAATATTCAATTTGTAGGTCTTGGTGTTTTTATGGTAGTTTTGTTTTGTTTTGTTTTGTTTTGTTTTGTTTTTCCCAACAATTGGAAAGGATAAATCTGGCTAACTAGATGTGGCTCTGATCTGGTGACAGATCAAATTAGACATTCTAGCATTCTAGAAATTATTATACTTTGCTCGTTAATACGTATAGCTAAAGCTACAGGCTGAATCTAAAAGTCTTTCCAAAAGCCATAAGTTTTTGCTCTAAGGACACTGAAATGAAGGTGATTTAAGGAAAAGTAATTCAGCTGCTTTGTTTCCTCATTGACTTTTAGACATGCTTGGCTGATTCATACAGAAAACTGTGTTAAGGAATGGAAGTAGGGACAGAAAGGTTAGAAAAGTAGCCTTTTTTCTTTCAGGGATTTATTCTTTCAGTTTACACTGTGCAGAAATATCTACTGGTGTTTATACAGTGTTAGATGTGTCAATATTACTATAACTGTACCATTGCTGAAAGATAAACCAAAACTTTCTAAATTACACATTTTTTGTTGGAAAAAGTTTCTACTGTTTTCACCTGTCTATGATGATAGGTGAAGCATTTATTCCTTCTCGAACTCCCTTCTGTATGGCTCGAGTTGGATAAAATTCAGCTACTAAATATGTTCAGAGTTGAAAATGTGTTCATGAATAACATTAAATATAGAGAAATATTTTATATATTTCTAGTGTAAATTTTCTACTGCATTTCTGCTGTAAATTTAAATAGTTTTAAAATGGGCACACAAAGGTCACTGGTGGATAATTAAGGCTGGAGGAAATCAAAGACAGTTGTACAAGAAAGCTTGTACAACTGTACAAAACAAGAAAGACTGAGTGAAACCTAAGATTACTTTTGATGTAAATTAAGAAATATTTTCAATACAACATTGGGATTATTTCAAAAGAGGGTTTGGCTTTATTTTCAAATGTTCTCTTCTGCAGTAAGCTTCAAAGCACATTTTATTGCAAACTGAAACACCTTCAAAGATTTGGAAAGGAAATTGTAAGAGTGAAAGCAATTTTCCACAGCACTGTTATTTGTAGAACTTTTCTACAATACTGAAGTTTTTAACTACAGGCTTAGCACAAGTTTGAGCCAGTAAAGACTGGAAACTACGCTTAATAACAGGAGCTCACAAAATTATATTGATGTGTGGCTGGAAACTGAAGATAAAAGACAGACAGTTGACTGAGCTTGATGTGCATTGAAGATTTTATGTGTAGTTTTATAATTTTTTTCAGTGTTCTTCCAAAATAAAGAGCTGAAATATTTTTAAAAAGCATTACTTCTCTGTGAGCTGTCTGGACTTTTGTACTATTACTCTGTATAAGTTTTGTGGGTTTGGTTTGTTGGAGCTTTTTTTCCACAAATATAGTGTCATGCTATTTGTGCTGCTAGAAATAATATTTGCATCAGGAGAGCTTCATGAAGTATTCAAAGTCCTTTTGAGGTAGGTGAGTATCTACATGTTGCAGAACAGGAAAACAAAATGCTCAGTTAAAAAATGTGTTTGTAAGTCTCTGTGATAACTATCAAACAGATGTGCTTTTAGGATGTTTACTAGTATCACTTCTGGCAATGTGTTTACTTCAATTGGTTCAAAGGGTTCTTTTGTCATAAACTAATTTCAAAGACCACTGATGAGCATTTTTATTGCTTATTTGCTGTGAAAGTCTCTCTAATGTACAGCCTTGACGTTTTTTGACCTTGACAGATCATGAGAGGATGTAAGAAGAGAACACAGATTCCTCACTTGTATAAGCTGATTTCTATTAGTAAAGTCAGCATTTAAGGATAATTTATAATCACATTTGGAGGTGATTCGCATATAGCTATTGGCAGAATCTGCTTTTAATTTGGTACTGATGGGCTTCAAATGGAGATGCTGTCACACTCTAAAAAAAAAAAATCCACATATTGGTAATTCATGATGAAGTTAGCATTTTCAAGTGCAGGCAAGACATAGTGCTTCACAGGAGCAATTCTTCAGGGGAGTTCAGATGTGAACTCTGGATAAATAAATTAGTCAGAAAATACCTTGGAGTAAGCTCAGTTCATCTTTAAAAAATAATTCATGCCTTGTATGAAAATCTATTTCCACTTGAAATTAGGATAGCATTGACTCTCTTTCTGGAGATTTTGTTTATTTGAGTTTGTTGTAGTGTGGTAGTACAGAATGAGAGATCTGTAACTTTGCAGATGTTTGTTAAAAAAAAGAGAAGAGAGGAGAGGAGAGGAGAGGAGAGGAGAGGAGAGGAGAGGAGAGGAGAGGAGAGGAGAGGAGAGGAGAGGAGAGGAGAGGAGAGGAGAGGAGAGGAGAGGAGAGGAGAGGAGAGGAGAGGAGAGGAGAAGAGAGGAGAGGAGAGGAGAGGAGAGGAGAGGAGAGGAGAGGAGAGGAGAGGAGAGGAGAGGAGAGGAGAGGAGAGGAGAGGAGAGGAGAGGAGAGGAGAGGAGAGGAGAGGAGAGGAGAGGAGAGGAGAGGAGAGGAATAACTGTACCTGACATAAAATACATTTTTTTCTTGATACTTTTAAGGTTTCAAGGAACATGATTCTGTTTTAAAGACGAGTAAAAGTGGTTGTATTTTTAGTTTTCTGAATGACTTTAGATTTAATCAGTCTAAACATCACCCCAGAAAGACATATTGGATTCAGAGTTACTTCACTTCTTCAGTTGTGATAGATGTGTTCCTCTGAATTGGAACACAAATTCTTAGATTTAATGTAAAACAATTCTATTAATAAACTATTAATAGACTAATTTAATCTCTAGTAATAGACATATATGTGAATGGTAGACAAGCAAATCTACTGTCTACTCAAATGTTTGAGATTTCTTTTAGTTAAATTTGCTAAGTAAAAAATTCATTCCTTGCCTTATTATGAGTTATGAGCAGCTATTTAAGTTTGTATGTTCTAGGTTAAATGTTATTTTGGCATTCATCTCCATATTTTTGTTTCAGAAATCATATTAGGAACCTTGAAGAAACAATGTTTTTGCCAGTTTAGCTCCTGGTTTGTAATTCCTTAAATATGTCAATAACTGCATTTTGTGATGTCTCTCTGTTCATTGTTATTTGCAAGTTACATCAGCATAGATTAATAAAAATATACTAAAAATTTTTCTTCTGCTATTAAAAATAAGTCTTTCTTCTGTAGTATTTTATCACATTTTAATTGTCTCAAATATTTGATAGTATTTTTTATTATTTTTTTCCTCAATTTCCTTTAGCATTATGTATCTTCTGCTTATTTCTTTTGTTTGTTTGGTTTTGTGTTTGGTTTTGGTTTTGTTGGTTTTTTTTTTTTTTTAATGTAATTATGTGTTATGAACTTGTACATGGTAGCAACTAGTAAAAAAATCAATAGTTTTTTTTAAATTCCTCCCATTTGTTTTAGGAATTTTAACTCATTGGATAACGTCTTTTGTAATCTCCTTGTTGAATAATCTCTGATTTTAGGATCTAGGAAAAGTTTTCATTTTGGAGAATTTTGGATGCAATAGATCTTGTCGGGTCATGAGAACTTCAGAAGAAATAGATAAAATATTTTGAAGACTTTGATTTGAATGTTACTCCTAAATATTCTTTGTTACTACTTGGCCAGGTTTTAAAAATCTGATAAAAAATGTTTCTTCAGAAAATAATTAATGATGGTGTTTCTAAAAGAGAATATATAACCTGTTCCATAAAACCTGACAGATATTTGTTATAATTGGAATAAACCTGCCATATTCTTTAAAAATTCCTAGCAAAATGATAGCTTTGGGAACTTTGTTGTTGGCTTCATTTTATGTGATGTTTTGAGGCTATACGTGTACTACTAGATTATATTCAGCTAATTTAAAATTATTATTTATTTTTTATTTTATTGATGGATTAATTAAAATAGATTACATAGGCAGCTAAATTAAAATTTTCTCAAGATGGCAAATTTTTACTGTGTGTATTTATTCAGTTGGCACTCTGTTTCCTCACTAGACTGGAATTTCAAATAATTTAGAAAAAGGAAATTTCAGGAAGTACTGGAAGAATAATCATAAAGAATTTATTGTTTAGTATGGTAAAAAACGTTCCCTCATTTTTGACTCATTTGTCACATTATGAGGGGGAAGGCTGTGGTGTTCAAAAACTGCTCACATTAACAGATTGAAGGTGGGAGAGGGGATGGGGAGATGCTAACTGAGAACAGGTCTTTGCCATATGGTAATGGTTATAAAATAATGATCTATACTGGATGCACTATTACTGGATTATTCCGTGATATAATTTAATAAATCTGTAGTCCAGTCATCTGATATTTCTGGTATATTATGTTTCTTCTCATAGTGCCCAGGACAAGATGGCCAGTACTTAATATGAAAAAGAAGACATAAACTGAACTCAACAAATTTCAAAAAGTTGATTTAATTGTGTTCAGTGAGCTTTGAAAGAGAGGTAGAAATCATGTCAAGTGATCTGCATATAAAGAAGGTGTAAGAAAAATGAGAATGTGATTTGAAGGAATATCTTTCAGTATGTTTTTAAAATTTTACTTGGCCTTGCAATGAATTTTTATTTCTGCTTCAGCATTGACATGGACAGAAAGTTAATGTGTTCAACAGAAATTATTACTGCTATATGTCTAAATGGTGATTTTGTGTGGGAACTGGGAAGATTTATGTCTTTTCAATTAATATAGAATCTCATACCACTCTATAAACCCACAGGTTTAGGGTTTATTAGTCATGTCCTTTGCTACTTAGGAGACAATATGTAAATTCTGCTCCATCTAATCTACAACACCCCATTCTGCTAGGTAGATATTTATGCCTTGGGAATCACCTTCAATTTTTCCCTCTGCTGAAAAACATAACTACATGTCAAACATGCATGACTATCTTACTTTCCAGGACATTTTTCAAATTCTTAATTTTTTAAGCCTCAAAACAAAAGAATGCATCTCAATTTTAAAACAAAGCATAACAACAGAGTAATAAAAGATCCCCTGGCACAATCACCTACACACTTAGTGATTCCAATTAATCTGCTTTTACACAGATGGATAAGAAAATGCATTTGGAACAGTGTGCAATGCAGACAAAAAAGGTTGTCATGTGCCTTTCTCTCTGCTTGAGGCTCCTGGACTTAATGCTCAGCAGTACTGATTCATGAGAAGAAATCCAAGGCAATAAGCCCTGAAGGAGAAAAATGTATCAAAAGCTTTTTCACTTATGACATGTATCTCAGGAAATAAGTATGATGGCAATGTTAGCTTCCAGTTATTGTATCTTATCTGTTTGATACCGGAATGCTTGAATCTAGAGTTTGCATAAGGTATCACTCAAGGAACTTTTCTCATCCTTCATAAGACAGACAGCAATGATGATCTACATGTATAAACAGATCTTTAATTAACAGGTTCCTAAAGTGTCTCATGACCTGACTTGGAAACTGTTCACATCATTCTCCAGGGAAATTCTGTTTTCCTTTACAGCTTATTCATTGAGTTACATATATTTTTTTAGAAATATAACACATGAAAAACCTCTGTAGCATTTAATCCTCAGGTCAGTAGTAAACAATACTAACCTGCTTTAAATTTATGGTTAAAACATTGTAAAAAGCACCAATATACACGGCTAGTTCTGTCAAAATCTCACAAACTGGAAAACAATCACGAAAATGCAAGAAATAGTTAGGATCCCAGACAAAAATATTAGTTTCATTTCATTTCCCCAACCTGTTAAAATTTGCTCACTTTTTTTTGTTGCACAGCAATTATTGGCTCATTAAAGGGGCTCTTTTCTGAAACGATTCTTAGAATAAAGGAAGATCAGTAATAAGTATAATATATCCATGTTTCAAGTTTTTATTGATTTGTGGATGAAAAATCTATAGATCTGATGAAAGTTCTTACCTACCTAAATATTTTAAACCTGAAATGTTTAAAATCCTTCATGTGGGAATATGCAATTTTGTTTTATATCATGCAAAACTGAAAGCTGAAAGTTTTCCTTCTTGTTCTCTTGTGGACATATATGTAGATGCATTAATATATTTGGAGGAAATGTGGTTGCAGTGGCAGAAAGAGGTTTGGATTACCTAACAGATGCAAAATAGGAGAGAATCTGTAGATGGAAATGACTGGTGCTGAGGCTCTGCTGACCACTGCATATGTGCTGCAAAGGTATACTTCAGATTAAACTGTTCCTCTCGACTGAATACCCATTAGTGACTGGAAAAGATATACCAGCACAGTTTCATTCAAAAGGAATTCAAGTTCTCTATTCTGAGATCACCTGCTGATATTAACTAAAGAATATGAAAAAGATATGCTGAAAAGCTTGCCCCCGATCCTGCCTAAAATGTTAATGGTTACAAAATCATTAACTCACATCATCAAAATCAGCAAGTTCATCTTCCTTTTTGAAAAAGTTACAGAATGTTATATTCAGATAGGTTATTTATATGTAGCTATGAAATCATTGCAGAAGGAAAAATGGACAAAAAGCTCCTTTCAAATTGTGCTTTTTTCTTTCTTTTTTTTTCCTTTGTCTGGGGTAATCTAGAGGTTCATTATTGGAATGGATGATTTTTCAGTTTTGATTGTCTTCCTATATTCATTCATTGAACCCTAGGAAAAATAAATCAAGTCGTATTTGAATATTACATTTGAGACTTGGAATTTTATAGTGTTCCCAGCAGATTAAAAAAAGAAGTCAACTAGAATATTATTTTACAATACAGCAATTATATTATTACTCCATTAGAATGAAGAAACTGAGGTATAATGTATAGTAAATACAAGATCCAGAAGAAGTTAAAACTCCCAAAGCAGTCATTCTGAGAAGCAATCTTGACTGCCTTTGCAAAATACACTTGATTAACAAAAGAAGTGAGAGAGTCTAAATAGTAGGCCACTTCTATTCATAAAGATTTTGCATTTCTCAAAGTGATATACATTAATATTTGAGTATAAGAAACATGTTAAATTGAGCAGGTTTTGAGAATCTGTCCCTGAATAATGTATAAGTAGAGTGAGTGAGTCAAAAAGTTAGAACCCTAACCTGCAGAGAAGTAAGAAATTTGAGAAGAACAGTAGTTCTGTGAAACCTTTGGAACTGTGTTGGGTTTGCATGGCAAGGTTTTGGTAGCGGGGCGGGGAGCTACAGGGGTGGCTTCTGTGAGACGCTGCTTGAAGCTTCCCCTGTGTCTGACAGAGCCAATGCCAGCCGGCTCCAAGACGGACCCAACGCTGGCCAAGGCCAAGCCCATCAGCGATGGTGGTAGTGCCTCTGGGGTAACAGAGTTCAGAAGGGGAAAAAAAAATCCTGATGTCAGTTTTTGCAGCCAGAGAGAGGAATGAGAAGATGTGAGAGAAACAGCCCTGCAGACATCCAGGTCAGTGCAGAAGGAGGGGAGGAGGTGCTCCAGGCGCCGGAGCAGAGATTCCCCTGCAGCCCCTGGAGAAGACCATGGTGAGGCAGGCTGTCCTCCTGCAGCCCAAGGAGGTCCATGGTGGAGCAGAGGTTCCCCTGCAGCCCATGGAGGACCCCAGGCTGGAGCAGGTGGAGACACCTGAAGGAGGCTGTGACCCCGTGGGAAGCCCACGCTGGAGCAGGCTCCTGGCAGGCCCTGTGGCCCCGTGGAGAGAGGAGCCCACGGCGGAGCAGGTTTGCTGGCAGGACTTGTGACCCCGTGGGGGACCCACGCTGGAGCAGTCTGTTCCTGAAGGACTGCAGCCCGTGGGAGGGCCCCACGCTGGAGCAGTTAGTGAAGAACTGCAGCCCGTGGGAAGGCCTCCCGCTGGAGCAGGTGGTGGAGGACTGTCTCCCGTGGGAGGGCCCCCAGGCTGGAGCAGGGGAATGATGAGAGGAGTCCTCCCCCTGAGGATGAAGAAGCGGCAGAGACAGCGTGTGAGGAACTGACCGTAACCCCCACTCCCTGTCCCCCTGTGCCGCTGCGGGGGGAGGAGGTTGAAGCTGGGAGTGAAGTTGAGCCTGGGAAGATGGGAGGGGTGGGGGGAGGTGTTTTAAGATTTGATTTTATTTCTCATTCCTCTACTCTGTTTTGCTTAGTAATAAATTAGATAAATTCCCTCTCTAAGTTCGGTCTGTTTTGCTCGTGACGATAATTAGTGAGTGATCTCTCCCTGCCCTTATCTCGACCCACAAGCTTTCCGTTATACTTTTTCTCCCCTGTCTAGTGAATGAGAGGAGTGACAGAGTAGCACTGGTGGGCACCTGGCCCCCACCCAGGGTCAACCCACCACAGGCACCAAGAAATTTTTGTATCTTACAGAACTGTGTCTTGTGGGAAAGGTCCAGTATATACAAGCTTATATTTATAAATAGAATACTAATAAGGGTTAAATTCATGTTGCAGTTGTTCAGTCAGTGGAACAAAAAGCTTCTATTAAAAAAACAAAACAAAACAAAAAACAAAAAACCAAAATCAACAACAAACAACACAGCTTTTGTCACAACATTGACTACCTATCTGACAACTGTAGTTAAAATTTGGCTACAGAGTACTTACCTGGAAAACCTTGCCAAGTAAGCTCTGAGGTTCCTGTTCTGCCTCCTCAACCTGAATTTTGCCGTAAGAATCCTGGAAACTGTGTGATTTCTGGTTCTATGGGAACTTGAATTTTAAGACTTCCCCATTAAAATGGAGCAAGTTCTGTTGAAAGTCTGCCTTATGTAACTGTAATATATCACAAAATGTTTTGCTTTTAGTGATCATTTTTCATGGAAAAATTCTGTCCTCTTCTATGACAGGCATGTTATTTATGGTAGCAAATTTACTTGTTCTCCTCACTGGTCATTCATTTCTAGAAAAAATGCAGATTAAACTTGACAAATATCAATTTTGTCAATTAAAAATACAGGAGTTTGTCTTCTACCTCTTTATTCTATCAGTTAAGCATACATTGGGAGTACTCCAACATAAAATCAATTCATGATCTTGCCCAGAGATTTTGTTATAATTGAATGGGTTATTTCTTGGTGTCTCAAATACAATAGGTTTTCTTCAAGTTACAACTTCTTCTAAATTCCTGTCTTTTAGTTTTTAACTGGCTGACTTTTGTGATAGAGGATATACGTGACAAGGGAAAGATATAGAAATTTTCTTTTCTCCAGAGTTTAATTTTGCTGTACGCTGTAGAAGGCAAAGTTTGATCTTATTAATATGTTGCATAAGAGAAATCCTCATCTTCATGTTATGCCAGTATTTTGTCATTGTGTATATAATAAGAAACAGGAAAAAAAACCACAACCCTTTACTTTCAAGCATAAGAATGTTAATAATTTCAAGCATGTAATGTTAATAATTTGCAAAAACTTTAGTTTGCACTGTGATCGCAGGAGGTACCAAGACAATAATGATGGAAGAGTTTACTCTGAAGAGAGCAATGCTAAGCAAAGATTACTAACCTCTTTCTCTCCACCGGGTAAAAGGAGCAGTTTAACCTTAAATTCAGAGATTTACTTCACTACAAAAAGAGTTATTTTCAGAAGCTGATCTTTTCAGGACATGTTCAAACTATAAGTTGCTGTGATTCACTTGCTGTAATGAATGGTAGTTAGTTATTCGCTTGACTATTAAAGTTACACTAGTGGTTTTCCAACAGGAGAACACAGGAAAATGTTGTGGTTAAGATGGAACTGAGTCATAACAGGCTTTACCTTGGAAATATCACATTATTAATAGCTAGAGAATAGAGAGCCCTACTTCATTGGCATTTGCTCTTTCTCTCCAGCCAGTGTTTTACTGTACGGCCCTTCCTGTGTGAGATATGTCTTAACTAGTGAGGTACAGACTTCAACAATCTACCATTTCTAATTGGACTGGGTGCTAATGACACTTTTCTTGTAAACTATTTTGGAATCCATATGAGCATTCCTGTAGTAGAAATAGAAATAATTCTTTTTTCCTTTTCTTCCAATAGAATATACTCATTTTCCTTTTTATTAGTGCAAATGATTCTAACTGTACTGTCAGTCGCAAATATAGAGGGCTGACTGAATGTGGCTATTAAAGAAAATGTGGCTATTAAATATTGCTAAACATATGAAACAAAGAGTTTGTGCATGGGTACACATTCACAGTTTAGGACTACAAGAAAAAATTCTCTAAAACTTTTGTCAACAAATTAGATTATATTATAGGGTAGGGCTTGTAAGAAAGTACAATGATATGCATATGCTGCTTTACCTTTAACATTTCATCATTTTCAATTCAGATGATTCGCTTGAAGGGCAATAACTGATAAATTAGAAGTGTCAAAGGATGTATAAAATTCATAAAGCAGGAAAATAATCAGATGTTGTATGGCATGATGATGGTTACAGAAGATAATTGTTCTCAGCTTCATCAATCTCATATAATGATCTTCTTTTAAAGGTCAGAAATAGACTGGGGCCTGCACTGAAAATGTATTATTCCATGGTCAAGCTGGGTACTTGCCAACCCGGGATCTGAACTCAAGACGTATATGATCCATGAGCTTTGGGGTTTAAATTGCTGGACACAAAAAAAAAATTAAGCAAATTAATGTTCACTGACTTTTCCATGAGCTCATTTAACATATACCTGGATTAATCTATTTTTTTACAGAAAAAAAAAAAAAAAATTAAAACTTTTAAATACTATTTAGTTTGAAAGAATTTTATATACTTCTCCTATCTGGAAAGCCAAATAATGTAGTTTGAGTGGGAAAGCTTTTTTAAGCTCTTTATTCCAGGCATAATTATGTAAGACTTCTTAGGTAGTGGTTTGGTTGTTTTGTGGGGTTTTTTGTTGTTGTTTTGTTTTGTTTTGTTTTTCTTGGTTTTTGTTTTTCCATTGGGTTTTTTTGGTGGTTTTGTTGTTTTGGGTGGTTTGGGGTTTGGGGTTTTTTTTTGGTAGGCTCAATTTTTAGACCTTCACTTTTGAGCGGAAAAAAATTGAGATTTACCAGTCCCCCTGTAGATCAATGTAAGCCATTAATTTACATAACACTTCACACTTTTCTTTAGCATTAACATTTTCGACAGCTTTGTGAATGTGGAGGAATTGCTTTTTACTTGTTTTATTCTCCAAACATAATTTTCTGGGAAATACTGCTTTTGTAAAAATCTTCAAACTTAGTTGTATCAATAGATTTTTCTACAGAATTTCTTGACAATAAATATTGATTTTAATGTACATTTTACAGGTTTCTTTTGTGTAGTCTGCTGTCAATACCACTTTGATGACAGCAAATACAAGCCATTATTTCATGTTTATGCAAGACCTTCATTAGTTTTGTCTTGCGTATAAAATAATGACTCTCCATTAAACTCTTTTCCATGCCAACAGAAATAAGTAAAGAGCAGAACTTCTGCATTTTATCCATGAAAAAATATTTTTTTGTCATCTTTTTCCTTAATCTGAATTTAATAGTATTCTCACCAAAGTTTTCACTTAAACCTAAAGTGGAACTTCTCATTCTGGAGGGAGAGTAATACAAATTACTATTTGAATTGCATGAAATGAGACTTATTTACAATGGATTTATAAATCTTAAATTGACCTGAATTATTTCACTGTTTAAATTGACAACATGAATTCAGGCAGTAAATCTCAATTAGCTCCACTGAACCTGGATGATTTAACTCAGATTAACATTCATTACATGTAAATCTATTCTACATCTAGTTTATTGGTTTAGTGCAAAAGTAAAACTTTTGTCAACACGTGAAAACCTGTAAGACCATCGAAACAAAAGTTGTTTGACCTTGTTCATCTAATACTGAATTGTTTTCATGACAAAGACCTTTTTAGAGAAGATAAATAACATAAAAATAAACAAAAACAAAAAAACCCCAAACAAACAAACAAACTCCCCCTCCCCCAAAACCAAAACCAATACCAATAAACCTCAACACTTGCATTTGGAAGAATCTTGGAGAGGATCCCATGATGAAATTTCCCCTCACAGGGTGATAGGCTGTCTTAAATGAATGCAGGTGTGTTTGCCATGAGATTCTGAAGTGTCAGAGTAAGGTATAAAGAATAAACAAAATTAACATTAACAACTTGTCAGTGCTGTATCCTATTTCTGTAGGAGTTCTAAAAGAAATAAAGGATAAAATTGTTGAATCACAGACTGTAGTGTGTAAACTTTTGTTTAACTAGTGGTTACAGAAATGATATTCTAGAAAAAAAAAGCAAAAAAAAAGCTACTTTGTGCACTGATGTGTCTCACAAACCTAAAGGAGTTCTTTGAAGTAATCAGTGAGTGTTTCAACAAGGACAATATCCAGCTAGTCTGAATCAACTTAGATTTTTCAAAAGTTCATTCAGCTACACTCTGTATCAAAATATCTTAAAAACCCTAATCCATCACAGGATGAAAGGGAAAGATTCTTACATGGATAAACAATAACAGCCTTAAAAAAAAATAATAAGGTAAATAGATTTGAATTTTGAAGTAGATAGGTCAACATCAGACACTCATATATCTTGTGTATCTTCATCATCTTTCCCATGTCTAGTTGTAGGCTGCTATTAGATCCTTTCATTCCAGCCTGTACTCTCCCAGAATAAACAAGCCCATTAACAGCTCCTTTAAATTCTCCTTATAGGTCATATGCTCTTGTCCTAACAGTCTTGGTAACCCACTACAGGACAAATCCAACATTGCACTGAAAATGGTACACCAAAAAACTGAACAGAGTGTTCCAGTTATGGCCTCATTAGTGCTGACCAGAGGCAGAGAATAACTTCCCCTGACCTGCTGGCTATGCAGTTTTCTTTATTCAATTTGATGCCCACCCAGTCACCTAGTCCTTTTCATCAGAGCTGCCACCCAATCAGTCTGTTCCTGGCCTGTACCTGCCTATACCCCTCTAATCCCCACCATGAGGTTATTCTGCCCTAGAAGCAAAACTTCTATTGGTTAAAATTCATGAGGTTTCTGTAAGACTGGTGTTAGAGTTTTCAAAGTTCTGGATTGAAGTTCTACCATTTGGCATATTAATGGCATTTCGCCCAAATTTATTATAAGCTGAACATTTGTTGAGAGTGCTTTCTTCTTCATTGTCTAGGCTGATGATTAAAGTCTTAAGCCATATTAGCCTCAGCAGCAACCCCGGGTTTAATTTACTTGTTAGGGGCCCGCTGCTGGGTGTCAAGGCATTGATTTGAGCCTAGAAGTCCAGCCAGTGTTCATTCCACCTAATGGTTTGTTCTTTCAGGCCATATCTCCTCAGCTTCCAAATGAGAATGCTGTGGGAGAATCACAGAATGGTAGGGGTTGGACAGGACATCTAGTCCAACCCCCCTGCTAGAGCAGGATCACCTAGAGCAGGTTGCACAGGATCATGTCCAGGCAGCTTTTGAATATCTCCAGAGAAGGAAACTCTCTGGGCAGCCTGTTCCAGTGCTCGGTCACCCTCAAAGTAAATAAGTTTTTCCTCATGTTCAGATGGAACTTCCTATGTTCCAGTTCCTTGTCTGACGAGAGTGGAGTAAAGTGGTAGAATCATCTCCCTCAACCTGCTGGTCACGCTGCTTTTGATGCAGCCCAGGACACAGTTGGCTTTCTGGGCTGCAAGTGCACATTGCCAGCTCATGTTGAGCTTTTCATCCACCAACACCCCTAAGTCCTTCTTTTCCTCAGAGCTGCTTTCAATCTATTTCCTGTCCAGACTGTAGTTGTGCTTGGGACTGCCATGACCCATGTGCAGGACCTTGCACTTGGCCTTGTTGAACTTCGTGTGGTTCGCACAGGCCCACCTCTCCAGCCTGTCAAGGTCCCTCTGGATGGCATCCCTTCCCTCCAGCGTGTCAACCACACCACACAGCTTGGAGTCATCAGCAAACTTGCTGAGGGTGCACTTGATCCCACTGTCCATGTCGCCGACAAAGATGTTGAACAGTGCCGGTCCCGATACCAACCCCTGAGAACACCACTCATGGCTGATCTCCATGTGGACATTGAGCTGTTAACGCAACTCTTTGAGTATGACTGTCCAGTCAATTCCTTATCTGCCGAGAGTTCCGTCAAGTCCATGTCCCTCCAATTTAGAGACAAGGATGTCATGTGGGACAGTGTCAAATGCTTTGCACAAGTCCAGGTAGATGACGTCAGTCACTCTTCCCTTATCCACCAATGCTGTAATCACATCATAGAATGCCACCAAATTTGTGAGGTCATGAATGATTTGTTACTGACTGTTTCTCATTAACTTATTGTTTTAATGTGCTTGGAAGTGGATTAAAAAAACCCCATAGTTGCAATCTTTCAAGGTCTGAGATTAACTACACCATACTTCCCCAAGCACTTGTCCTTGCTCCTCCTAAAGTGCCATCTTCAGCCATCATGGACCTTCCCCTAGCAGCATGATATTTCACAGATCGTGGAGGCCTTGCTCTTTCAACATGTTCAGGTCAAATCCATCTGGGCCTGGGAATCTGAACACACTCAGCTTCTCTACATAGTTTCTAATCTAGTCAATCACCCATGTCAATGTTGATATGGTTGATTCTTACCTTAGCCTTTTGAGATGCTCCCCTTTTATAACTTTTTTATATATATGTATGTATGCTGACATTATAAAACCTTCTGACTTTTGGTTAAAACTTTTTTTTTTTTAACAGAGCAATCTACCATTTAACAAGAAATTTCCAATTGCTGCTGAATTATTATAAGCCTTAAAAATAAGCCTTCAGCAAAAACTGTCATTTGTGTCAAACCTACATTTGTTAACATTGCTGTTATCAGGCCAGAAGAGCACTTCACAATTGTAGCAAAGACTGTGAAGCTTTCAGAGCTTTCATTCAGTTAATAGAAGCCAAAAGTTTACAGTGAAGAAAATACTGAGCAGGCAACTATCTTTGAAAGTATAACTGCTTGGCACACAGAAGAAAGCACTATTTAAATAAGATTTTTAGACATGTACACACAAAAGAAAATGTATTACTATTCTCTCACAATGGAAATTCTGTTCCTAGCAGTCACGTTTGTATTAACTGAAGTTAGTGTGAAACTGTGAAATCTATTATTACAGTCTGGATGAACAGCCACTCTCACAAATATCACAAGGAGACTATGTAAGAGATTCTGACAGTTCTTTGATGGATTGGGATAATAAAAAGATAAAAAGGCCATGCCTGGCTGAACCAAGTACCTCCATGTCATCTTTTTTCTCCATAATGTTTGGGAGACTTTATTTCTGAGAATACTGAGGGAGAGGAAGTCAGGCAACACATATCCTGTACTACAGGAGATGTCTCTACTCAGATGTGAGATACAGGCATTATGGAAAGTGTTCCAAGGATGCGATAAATATGACATTCTTCAGCTTAAGGGAGACCATTTCTTTGCAATTTAAGCCTCAGATGTCAATCTGGGGTGGGTAGGGTAGAAGAGGTAGGGAGAGAGAGAGAAAAGAAAGGATTTATTGTTCTCCTTGTACTGTTTTTTTCACTGGTATGCCATTTTCAGAAAAGCAGAATGTGCTCTTTAGACAAAAATCTGGGATTAACCACATATGAGTCCAAATCCCCAAGTCTAAACACAGATATTGTTTTAAGTTGTTATTATTTTAATTCTGTGATAGAAATCAAGCTTTCTTGCTGAAGGCAGAAAGACTTATCCACATTGTCAGTTTGTTGGGATGTCTCCTCCTCACTCAATCAGATCTCTTTCCTCCATTCATGAAAAAAACCCCCAAACAATAATTTATTAATCTGTCTAATTTGACTGGAGTCAGGGAGCCCAGAAAGCCTGTTGCATGTTCCTGAATCACAGGCTGATGTAGGGCACTCAGACTCACAGAATCACGGAATCACATAATCACAGATTCACAGATTGGCAGGGGTTGGAAGGGACCCCTGGGGATCATCTAGGCCAACCCCCCTGCTAGAGCAGGATCACCCAGAGCAGGTCGCACAGGATCACATCCAGGTGGGTTTTGAATCTCTCCAGAGAAGGAGAGTCCACAAACTCTCTGGGCAGCCTGTCCCAGTGCTCGGTCACCCTCAAAGTGAAGAAGCTTTTCCTCATGTTCAGGTGGAACTTCCTGGGTTCCAGTTTGTGCCCGTTGCCCCTTGTCCTGGCAATGGGCACCACTGAAAAGAGTCTGGCCCCTTTCCTCTAGACATCCACCCTTTAGATATTTATAAGCATGGATGAGATCCTCTCTCAGTCTTCTCTTCTCCAGGCTGAACAGACCCAGCTCTCTCAGCCTTTCCTCATACCAGAGATACTCCAGTGCCCCAATCATCCTCGTAGCCCTCTGCTGGACTCTCTCCAGTAGTTCCCTGTCTGTCTTGAACTGGGGAGCCCAGAACTGGACACAATATTCCAGATGTGGCCTCACTAGGGCAGAGTAGAGGGGGAGGGGAACCTCCTTCGACCTGCTGGCCACGTTCTTCTGAATGCACCCCAGAACACCATTGGCCTTGGCCACGAGGGCCCATTGCTGGCTCATGGAGAGCTTGTTGTCCACCAGGACTCCCAGGTCCTTCTCTGCAGGGCTGCTTCCCAGCAGGTCAATCCCTAACCTGTACTGGTGCTTGGGGTTATTCCTCCCTGGGTGCAGGACCCTACACTTGCCCTTATTGAACTTTCTATGGTTCTTCTTTGCTGATTTCTCTAGTCTGTCCAGAAAGTCTATCATGTTTGTCTAATCTCTTCCTATGTTTAAGTTCTTGACACAAGATCTCACAGGTCTTTCTCTAGAGAATCACTGCCCTCTCATCCCTGAGGTTTCGAGGTGGCTTGGTGCTGCATTTCCTGCACATCTGTACAGTTCCATTTTAAATTCAGGGCTTAAACTTTCCTGGAAGTTTAATGACATCTTTCATTAGTCCTTTATTTTTGCTTCATCTCTCACTTGGCAATAAATGGCATAAATGTCAGTTCCATAGTAAAATGTAGAAATGTGATGTCAGCACATATTTCTTAAGAGTCTCACTGCTTGAGAATTGCGGTCACAATTTATGTCACTGAGGGCATCCGTCTTTCAAGTGAAGCTTTGCAAATGGCAAACCTGTGTTATATATGATCTTCAACAGCTAGCTGATTATGAGGATGATGAGAAATGTGAAGCTTAGTTGACAGTAACACCTGAGTAACTTTGCAGGGACATCATTTATTAAAGATGTAGTTCAGCAACTCCCTGATTCTTCTTCTGTGCCCAAATTATATTTGATGGAACGTTTAGAAGACCATGATGAAGATCATTAGGGATAGTTAATTGTCTGGGATGGTATAAAACTAGTTCAGAGATTTTAAAAAATAAAATAATTCCTCTTTCTACTATGAATGAGAACAGTTGTTCATTTTTCTGTGCGTGAAATGAATGGGAATCCTCAGATGAAACCATATATTTTAAGAATCTGAGCAGAAAGCAAAAAGCTTTCCTTTGGTTCAGTATTTCAATGTCCTTTAGATTGTATAAGTAATTTTAAATATTATAATTTTGAATTTAGGACACAAAATATTTTTAACTTTAAAATTTTAGGGCATTTTAATGGTCACAGAATGTCATGAATTCTATGTGCATAACCAGAGGATTGCTCAATATATTAGGTAATCTACATGTGCACTGGGGGGAAAAAAAAAAAAATAAAATTGTCTTTTTTTTTAACTCTTAGGCTTCAGCTTTTTGGATGAATATGATTTCTGGGTACTTTGAGTCATAGAAAGTGTAAACAAAAAGACACTATAATACAAAAACCAAGTCACAGCTGAAAAATTGTTACTACTCAGGTAGACACATTTGCAGTAGTGGACTTTTAAATATATGCAATGATATACATGTGGCATTTTAGGTTAGACTCTCTCCCTTTATGCTGAAAAAGTATTGCTAAACAAATACTTCTTCCTAGAACACGATGGTAGTCACAGCACCACAGGTGACAAGATAAATGAAATGTCCCAAGAGAGCGCATTTTAGTGTTAGAACAGGGGAATGAAAGAAATTTAGATCTTTGTGTGGGTGGAATAGAAAGTTAGCAGAGGCTTGTGATAAGGTCAAAGCACATGTGCAAATAGCTTATGCAAGCTCACAGCTATATGACTTTGTCTTATTAACAAATGAGGTACTGTCTTATACCTTTCCTGCTACTTTTGTTTTAATAAAATTACAAAACATTCATTTTATCATCTGCAGCTCTAGGCTACTATATATTTTAAATAAGACCTTAAAAATGTTATGTGCAAAAAAATACAGCAAACTCCTGTGAGGTTTGGGTGTGTAACTTCCTAGACTTACTGAGAATCCTAGCCTCAGGTTAAAGCACCAAAACCCCCTAGAAACCTGATCTCATTTAGCTCGAAAAATGAACCAAGTCCCTTAGTCACGTTAGTCCTAATGATTGTTCCATGTTTGAGTCCCTTGTTGTATGAAAATGATTCTCCTATGCATTGTAAGAAAATTAGCGTCCCTTGTCCTTTTGCCCTTTCAATAGGTAGCACGTGTGTGCTGACAGCAGACATTTTTTTGACATCATGTCTCTGAAAGTTAAAATCCTGGGTTGATAAATAGGATATAGCCTTCTGCTAACCCTCTTTTCTTAACTCTTGCATTAGATGTGATTAATGAAGACTGCAGCCTATTTCTTTCTTTCTTCTAACAGCTAGAGCTAATAGCAATTTCATGCCCTTAGTATTTTGACCTAAGGAGCATACCACAAATAGACTTCAAGAAATTAAGGTGATTCCCCCCACTTCCCCTTAAGTGGAAGAAAAGATGTTCTATTAGAGCTGAGAGCCCTGAAATTCTAATCTAAGAAACAAGATCTCCTGTTCCATCTTACTCATAATATTAGGACACACCCCACCCCACACCCAAACACACATAATATCAAAAAATAGGTGAATGTGAAAGGAAAGAACAGTGCATAGAGTTCTGTTCTGTACTGCTCAAGTAACTTCACTGAAGGTACTAATTTTTATATTAATTACTCTTAGACCATTACAAAAAAATTATGTTACTTTATGGTAAACCTTATGTAGTTCATCTGCAAAAAAAAAAAAGAGTCAAATTTAATTAAGGATACTTTTTTACACCATATCCTTTTGCTTTCAGAAATTAATTAATCTTCTTAAAACTCTTGGTGGAACATGCATAATTAGTGTTTTAGGTTTAGGGTGTTTCGTAGTTGCCTAGGATAGGGTGGAGAGTCCGTGGAAGGATAGAAAACAAAGACCACTCACTCTAAATTATGAAGTCATGTGCAGAACGATGCTGTCCTCTGCAGTGGGAAGTTGAAAGAATTATTTGATTTGGATCAAATCAAACATTTTGATCAAAACTTGGATATAAATCTAATGATTTCTGGGTTTATGTGCTAGCATATTTTATTGGTCTAGGGTTTTTTTAATTAGAAATCTACCCCATTTCTACACTTTTTTAACTTGATGAAGAGGGAACTGAAGTCTTGATCACTAAACTCAAGAATGTTGCTGTGAATATGATTAGTTCAATGAATCCATTACTGGTTATATGTATAGATATTTGTATGTAGCATACATCAGTATATGTATGTTCATCAGTTCTGTAACTCTAAAACTAGAACAATCTGGATTTTTTTACAAATGGCTTACATAGGAATCCCAGCAGACAAGCCTGACAGATTTCTTCATTATATTAAACAAATGGGTATGTAAAATAATTAACTTAATGTGAAACTTTATTAAATTGCATTTTAGAGTTCAAGCTTCCTGTTTTATAGCATATTAAAAGTGATCAGGCTGAGGATGACAAATAATCAGGAAAAATTAGACAAACTCATCTACAGAAAGTAAAATTATTTCTCCTTCCAAGCTGGCAATCCTGGGTTTGTCAAGCAGCAATTGTTCCGCAAGAATCATGTGAACAACAGTGTTAATATACTCAACAAATCATAAATTATATCAACAACAAAATTAAACCAACTGAAAGAAACTGTAACTTACATCCTCACTAAATGTAAAATATTTGTATGCTATTACATTTCAACAAACTGTATAAACTCTCATTTTAAAGATGCAAGATATTACATACAGCTTGTGGCAATAGTTCAAGGTCTGTTTTAAAAAGGTGCTACGAAAATCATTCTAATCTTTCATATATTCAAATGCCTATTTTTTATTATTATTTTTGTATCATATCTTTATAACAAAACTGTCACAGTGTTTGTGAAATTTATAATTAAATATATGTAAGTAAGAACAAATACTGCAAACTGAAATTTTAAGGTTTATGTTCACAGAGAAATTAATTCAGTGCAGCCAGCACAGATTTCACTCTCCAGTTTATTGTGCATAATTTTTTTCTGTGTAGGGAGGAAGCTTATAATCTTTCTCAATTTAATTAATAGGCCACAGAAGGATTTTTGATGGAGAGGTGTTACATATACATGCAAAGTATGCTTCTCTATATGCATTTATGGTACTGTATCTCAGTCTCTGTAATCATTCAATTTTGTTGCTGTGTTTCCATAGTCACAATATCATCTACATATCAATTATTTACAAATTATATAAAACATCATCTGTGTTTGCACACTGGCAATGAATTCCGTTATAAACAAAAGAACAGTTAAAAGGATTGGGGTTTTGCTTAGAGAGAAAGGGATGCTGAGCACTTTGCAAGAAGCAATTACTAGCAAGCCCCAAGGCGCCTCCTCACTTTCCTCCTCTACTCCCACACACTCAGGGACAGCAGGTGGTAGATTTTATTTTCCAGACTTTCACCAGCTTCAGTGGATCCTTTGTCAGGCCCCAAACACCCAGGCATAACCAGCAGTTCAAACAGGAAGTCAAAGCGACCTCTTCACACAGTGAAGCTCTTACAAATCCCGACTACCAGGCTGACGTCTCTCTCCTTGCCTCATTCACGATCAACGGAGAGCATAACTGTGAACTTCTAATTACTCTGCAGCTCGGGTTCAAGCAGTGATGAGCCGTTATTTAATCTGTTGTCAGCTTTAACTAATCTCAGATGTGAAAAAGGAGAAGAGTGCTCTGCTGTTTGCACTGGGGTCATCAGCCCATGGTGGCAGCTGCCGACTTGCTGACAGGGCTCTGGCAAAGCCATGAATGACATGATCTCCACCTGATGACACTTCAGCACAACCCCGACGTCTCTGTGCCCGGGTGCACAGGTGAGAGCATGGACGTCATTAATAGACTGATGCAGCACCTCACTCTGTCACCCTTCTTCTGTGACATCACCTTGCTTTTCTTTCTAGGGCGTTTTTTTTTCTGTTTTTCTTGATTTTTGTTGTGGGGGTTTTTGTCCAGTTTGATGTACTGTGAGAAATAATATTTGAAATATAATTCGTCTTTTCTAATTACTCCTGCAGAAAGATATAGCTATATTAATATGCAATATTCATATTATACATTAAGGACAAGGTGATAAAAGTTTGTTGAAATAAGATCTGATAACAATTTCTTGGTGTCTTGATGGAAAAAAAATAAATTCTTTTCACTAAAACATTCCTTAGCTTGGGGGATGGGATGAGGGGGGGAGGGGGCAATGTCCTGGTTTTCAGCTAGGGTAGAGTTAATTTTGACAAGAAGCTGGTAGGGGACACAGCTGGGACAGCTGACCCAAACTGACCAAAGGGAAATTCCATGCCGTATGACATCACGCTCAGTCCATAAGGGGGGCTGGATGGGAAGTAGGGCATGGGCTGGGCATCGGATTGGCAGTGAACAAAATGCACTGTGTGTCACCCACTTTGTATATTCTAAGTACTGTTGTTGCTATTTTCCTCTTCCTTTGCTGTCCCGATAAACTGTCCTTATCCCAACCCACGAGTTTTACCTTTTTTTCTGATTCTCCTCCCCGTCCCACCAGGGGTGAGGACTGAGTGAGTGGCTGTGCAATGCTCAGCTGCCAGCTGGGGCTAAACTGCAACAGTCTTTTTTGGTGCCCAACGTGAGGCACGAAGGGTTAAGATAAGGACAGATCTGACCAGAGTTTGTTAAAACAAAGATGTTATACACATTTATTATATTAGTTAAATGGTCATTGGTCACAATGGTGTTTTGTTTGTTCACATGGCTGTGTTGTGTAAACCCTTACTTGCTCTATGCATTCCCTGCAGTGCTGTTTATCACCTCTAGGAAAGGAATCAGGATTCTCAGTTTGTGGTACTGTGCAATATCAATTTATGATACAATAACATCATTGGTCATGAGGTTAAGCTGGTATTTGTATGTGGCATTGCTGTCATGCCTGTACCTTGGACAACATCTCATGGAATTTATTTATAATCACACCCAATCCATGGAGAAGACAGGGAGGATATTTGCTCCCACTCTTTCACTTCCCCTTTTTCCTTCAGGCTGTTTACAACAGTTTTTGAGAATTTTAAATACCCTTGAGATGTTCCAGCCAGAATGCTCTTTTTGCTATGTCTTCTGATTGAGTTTCAGGTCTTGTTTAGGGTTACAAAAAATCATTTTAAGAATATCACCCATAGACCTGCTATGAGGCTGGATAGTCAGGGCTGGCATGGCATATGGGAGAGTATGGGCAGGTATCTAGAGACCTTCTCACCTCCAATGGTTTGGAACTTCACTCCTGAACAGCTACAGGACCCTGATAAAGTGGTAGAATATTTGAAAGGAAGATGCTGTGGGTATTCCAAAGAGGCACAACTTACCACCTTGTGCTGGGCCCTGGCCACTATCTGCCAAACACTGCTTGATAGTAGGCAGCGCCTTCACGGGGATGAGAAGGAAAACAGACTGACAGTCGCTGTGGCTACTCAATCCGCAGTAACAGGCACTGCGGCTGAACCAAAAAAACAGCCTGTGCTGGTATCGGTTGCCCCTGTACAGAAAAAGAAATACACAAAACAGTCAATTTGCTTAGTGAGAGATGACAATGGACCCAGACCACCACAAGAACAGGACAAAGAGGCAGAACCAGACATAACCACCTGATCCCTGTCCCTGAATGAGCTGCAAGATATGTGAAAAGATTTCAGTCATCGATTAGGCGAGCAGCTTGTTACCTGGCTGTTCTGATGCTGGGATGGTGGGGCCAGTAGCTTGGAATTAGAGGGTAGGGAGGCCGAGCAGCTGGGATCTCTGTCCAGGGAAGGGGGCATTGACAAGGTGATCGGGAAAACAACACAAGCATTCAGCCTCTGGAGGTGACTTCTTTCAAGCGTGAGGGAAAGGTGAAGAAGTTATATGTCATCTAGGCAAGTAGACCACCTGGAGAGAGGTATCCAGTATCTGAGGGAACTAGCTATGTGAGAGATGCTTTCTTATGACCTGGACAATGTGCAGTTATCCACAGATCCTGATGAAGTCCGGTGTACCCGACCTATGTGGTGGAAGTTTGTACAGAGCGCACCATCATTGTACACCAGCTCAATGGACTGGAAAGACAAAGAGGCACCAACGGTGAATGAAGTGGCTGGCCAACTCCAGGAAGATCAAGAAAGTCTCACTTTCTTCCTCATCTCAGCTGTGGAGAAGGTGTCCCGGAAGGTCCAGCAACTCAGAGACAATATGTCCTATTCCCTACTTGTAAGAACCACTATGTCAGCTCTTAAGATTAAGCATTTCTCTGCTCAAGAGAGAGGATATAGAGGATACACAGCACGAGGCACCTTGTGGTTTTACCTGTGGGACCATGGAGAGGATGTGAAGGAGTGGGATGGAAAACTTACCTCGAACCTAGAGGCACAGGTACATGAATTGAAAGGAAAACAATCACAAGAGTGGGTTCTTCCAGGAAAAATTCTGCTTCAGTTTCCAGTGGGCCGTTCGCCAGACTGAGTGGAAAGACTGATCTTATTTATTATCTTCTTGAAGGGACTTCTAAGTCCTTTTTGCAAGAAGTCAATAGTGAATACGATGAGCAGGATTAGAGGGGCCCTGCCTCCAGCCGGGTAGAGGAAAGGGGCAACCAGGTTTATTAGACTGTGTGGATCTGATCACCTGGCATGTCAGATCCACAAGAGTACAAGGACCTCAACATGAGCCGGCAGTGTGCGCTCACAGCCCAGAAAGACAACCGTGTCCTGGGCTGCATCCCCAGCAACACGACCAGCAGGTCAAGAGAGGGGATTCTGCCCCTTTACTCCACTCTGGTGAGACCCCACCTGCAGTACTGCATCCAGCTCTGGGGTCCCTCGTACAAGACAGACATTGAGCTGTTGCAGCAAGTCCAGAAGAGGCCACGAAGCTGATCAGAGGGCTGAAGCACGTCTCCTGTGAGGTCAGGCAGAGAAAGTTGGTGTTTTTCAGCCTGGACAAAAGAAGGCTCTGGGGAGACCTTAGAGCAGCCTTCCAGTACCTGAACGGGCCTACAGAAAAGCTGGAGAGGGACTGTTTAGAGGGGCATGGAGTGATAAGACAAGGGGTAATGGGTTTAAACATAAGAAGAGCAACTGGCAGCAGAGCAACTGGCAGCACAGAGGCAAACCCATCTGGGCTGCCCCATTGTGACAAGATATTGCTGCCTGGCTGGAGAAGCTGCTTGTAAAACTATATGTCACGTGGATGCCCACGTACCCAGGAGTCGGGCCATTGAGGAATATCAAAACAACCCGCAGGCAGATCAGGCTGCTAAGACTGAAGTGGCTCAGGTAGGTCTGGACTGGCAACATAAAGGTGGATTATTTATAGCTCAGTGGGCCCTCAGGTCATCAAGGAAGAGATGCAACATATAGATAGGCTTGTGATCGAGGAGTGGACTTGACCATGGATCCTATTGCACAGGTTACCTATGAATGGGAAATGCGCTGCAAGCAAGCAAGGAAAGTGCTTAAAGCCTCTGTGCTATGGAGAATGATGGTTGAAATATAAATATGGAGAGGCTTGCAATGGTGGAAACACCACCAGATGGTTGGAAATGTATCCTGTGCTCCACGCCACTATCTGGAACACTATCCTGGTCCTTGAAAAGCAAGTCCTGTGGCAACATGGCACCCCAGAATGAATTGAGACAGACAACAGGACTCATTTCCAAAACAACCTCATAGACACCTGGGCCAATGAGCATGGCATTGAGTGGGTGTATCACATCCCCTATCATGCACCAGCCTCTGGGAAAATTGAACAATACAATGGATTATTAAAGACTACAATGGGAGCAATGAGTGCTGGGACCTTCAAATATTGAGATACACATCTAGCAAAGGCCACCTCATTAGTCAGTACTAGGGTATCTACCAATTGAGCTGGTCCTGCCCAATTAGAACTTCCATATACTGTATAAGGGGATAAAGTCTCTGTGGTACAAAGGAAGAATATGTTAGGGAAGACAGTTTGGGTTATCCCTGCTTCGGGCAAAGGCAAACTCATCTGCTGGATTGCTTTTGCTCAAGGGCCTAGTTGTGGGTGATGCAAAAGAATGGGGAAGTCTTATGTGTACCTCAAGGGGATTTGATTTTGGGTGAGAGTAGCCAATAAATTACATTGTATGATGTTAATTGCTAAATAACCCTGCCGCTGTATGTCATCACTACTACACTTGCTATATGTCGTATCAATGATATTATAGCAAGAATCACCCAAATTAATGAAGGATGAACTTTGATGGAGCTAGAGCAAAGTGCAGCAATGATGGAACTAGAACTGGCTTCATGAACCGGCACCCAGCAACTGCCTTGAAATCCGTATCTTCAATCAACAGACCGCGGGTGTGGGCCACACCGGAAACACCAGTCACAAGCCCTGGAGGCAGCATGCAACAATCCAACACTGCACACCGTCTCTCCTGCCCTGAAAGACTGTTATGACAGATGGAACCCAAAATCATGGAATAAATTAACTCAGTGGACATTTTAGAGACATTCCCATAAACTAATGGAGTGATATCTCTGTGTGTGTGTGTGTGTATATATAGATATACATAAATGGTATAGAATATAATGTCCTGGTTTTTAGCTGGGGTAGAGTTAATTTTGTCAAGAAGCTGGAAGGGGACACAGCCAGGACTGCTGACCCAAACTAGCCAAAGGGATATTCCACACCATATGACATCATGCTCAGTGTATAAAGGGGGCAGCTGGCCGGGGAGGAGGGTTTGCTGCTCAGGACCGGGTTGGGCATCAGATTGGTGGTGAGCAAACTGCATTGTGTATCACCCACTTTTTATATTATAAGTATTGTCATTATTTTCCTCTCCCTTTGCTGTCCCAATAAACTGTCCTTATCCCAACCCACGAGTTTTACCTTTTTTTTTCTGATTCTCCTCCCCATTCCAGCGGGGGGCGGGGTTGGAGGGTGGCAGGAGGAGGAAGCAGCCACATAGTGCTCAGCTGCCAGCTGGGGCTAAACGATGACGGGGAGTTTCTTTCATATATTTCAACACTGTCTCTTCTTGTAAGACAGACAGCAAGCATACATTCTGTCAATACATGGTTAATGGGGAAGACATGGGAACGTTATCTAGCTGTCCAGCTTTCAATATCAATATAAAAAAGAAAGTTAGATAATAGTATAATATATTAGACAAAGCAGATTCCTCTTCTAATATGTGACTTTAACTAGCTTAGCTTTCACACTTTTAAAATCCCAGCTTAGGCTTCAAGGCTTTCCTTGATTTCTTAAACACTTCTTTCTCATATCAGCAATGATGATTGCAAGTTGAGTATGTAGTAAAAGCTGTGGTGTTAGCATAGGGTGACCCATTATTTTATTGCTTAGTACTGGAAATATCCTGAGGAATTTACTGCTTCGATAACATTTAAAAACTTGTAACAACCTTCTCTATAGTTCAGGCTGTAGTCATCGTACCCATACTTTTACTAGCTTTGGGTTGCAAGTTCACAGGTTTGGTCCCTTATTTTCAATGTACCTAGCCATGTAGGACTTTTTTTTTTTTTTCTAAGGGTAAATATTAACATTTTAACAGTGAAAAAACCTCAAGATAAACCATATAAAATGTAAGTGTAATTTTTATCTCTCAAATGAGAAAAGAATTTTAGGTTTTGGGTGGGGTTTTTGGTTTGGTTTTGGTTGTGTTTGTTTTTGGTTTGGTTTTGTTTTGTTTTGTTTTGTTTTAACTGGGCTTGGACAAAGCATATGTAGCCCAGAAGCACAGGTAGAAAATTAGACCAGGCTGGCAGAAGAAAGAGTCATATTGCTAATGTTGAATGTTATGAGAATTACCTGCCAAGGATTGTCATAGATTTTACTGAGCTGCACTTTTCAAAGCCAAGACTGAACATTACCAGAAGATGTGCTGCAGTTCAAACAAAATATTTCAGACATCTATGATATAGCTTAGGTAACAGATTGGACAAGATATTCCTAATGCTCTCTCCCAGCCCTGAAAGTTGTGAGTAAAAGCTAAATGGCCTTATGGTCTGAAATAAGAACACCTCAGTGTGCATCTGGGATGCAATAGCTTGATAGGGACACTGAGGAAAAAAAGTATTAAGGACTTTGCTGTTTTAAGATTTGTCAAGGTAATGTTGTTTGAGGCATTTTTGGTAGTTAAATAGTTTTTGTTATTATCCTTCTCCTAAGTCTTTTTCATTTGCTTCATCAGAATTTCTCCTGAAGATGTTGACTAGAAAACCAGAGATTGCATAGCTGGTTGGATCTTGAGTGTCCTTTCAAAATGATTATGAATTGGAATGGGTTAAAATGTATAGGTGCAACAAGGATAACATTTGCATAAATTTCCGGAGAATTCGAGAAGTGTTTTAGATTTGAAACTCCCTATTTGCAGTATAAATTACAAAACTTTGTCACAGTAACTGTACGGATGCAGTGATCTAGTTTGATTACTTGTTCAATCGTGTTCCAAACTTTTACAACTGCTGGTCAGAAAAAAAACCCCAGATGGTAGCCATTTTAAGGCATGAACTAAATAGAAAGGAAAATCCTGCACCTTTTTGAGCCATAGGAAATACAGTTTTCCTGTTCTACTTAACTTTTCTGTTAGTTGCCTCTCTCTGGAAATCTCATGATTTAGTTTGGAAGCTATTACAAGTGACCATCATAAAAGTCTTCAGTTAAAACCAGAAAAAAATGCCCTTTAACTGTAATGGATTTATTTGATTAGAGCTTGGATCCCTAAACATTTCCAATATGGAATTCATTTTTTTTGTTTTTCAGTAGCAACTTGATAATCAGAAGTACATATTATTGTGAAAAACATGTTTGCATTTTAAAACAAAATAGTAATTTCTAGGAGAAGAGCAAAAAATTCTGTGTTGCTGATTCAAGTGATGCATCTAGGTACACAAACATATGTAATGGTAATTACAGTGGAACATAATATATTATTTAAGCTATAGTGATAATACACCGTAAAATTTTATTCTGAAATTACAAATATTCTATATATTCTTCAGTACTTCATTATTTCTGCACAAAAGTGTCGTGTAAAGAATTTAAAGATACCATTTGATGATTTAATATTTTTATATTTTACATAGAGGAAATGTGCCAGTTCATTTTAAATTCTTCACCCTTACCACAGATATTAGTGGTGCTTCACACTACTCCATAAAGCAGTCATTTCACTGTGGTACACTGGATCAACCTATAAATATTACAGTAGCTGCAAAAAATTAGACTGATTATAGAGACAAATTTACACAAAATACATTCTAAATAGTTCTGTGCTGCCACTATGTGAACTAAGCAGCAGCCAATCTTTTTGATATGCACTGCTGCCAGTTGAAAAAAGAGATGAAAATGAATGAATTGGGTCAACAGCAGCAGGGTTTGCAGTGGAGGAGGGGGCCAGAGAATTCTTTATGTACATACCTGCCATATTCCATGGCAGGTCCAGCTGTAACCAGCTTATGTCAAGAACTGAAGTTTGTTTGTTTGTTTGTTTGTTTAATTTTTCTGATGGTTTCCAAATTGCTTTTCCTTATTTCAATTTAAATTCAGGTTTCAGGTTATTGCAATATAAGTGTCTGAATTTTGCTGTAAGTTTATATTCATGTAAAACTAATCTTTGCAGAATCATAAATAGGATATCAATATTACACCATAGGTATGAGTGACATCTATGATATTAAAATAAATGCACGTTTGAGAACCACTTAGCTTTATATCTATGCTTAGCATTTATCTACGCTTAGCTTTTTCTCAGAACAAATAAGAGAAAATAAAAGGTGTTTCTGAGCACTTGAGTGAAGCTTGAAACAGCTTTATCCTATAGGGTACTTTCAATTTTCAGGATAATATTAATAGGAGTATATTAATACTAACATGACTATATTAATTTCTCTAGGGTACAGTGGATGCTTATGCTTCACCTTACAACAAAAGCATTAGTTTATAATTCAGATTAAAACAAACTCCCTAGCTATATATATTGCAAATAGCCAAATTCTCACAGTAAATAGTATTTTATTCCAAAAACAGTTCTCTTGACCCAGGATGACCAAGGACTGATGTATTATTCAGCATGTTTGAGTGGTGTAGGACTCAGCCCTTAGTTGCAGAATAACATGAAAAAAATTTCCTGATGTAACATATTTAACAGTGGCTAGAAAGAAAAAGTTGAGAAGAGAATTTTTACTTGTTAATTGCCCATTTTTCTTGTAGTAAATAAGTCATTCCTCATTTACCTTTCAGTAGCGTTAACAATTCTTCTAACCTCAGTTATGTTCCACTTTAGTAATTTATTATATAAACTAAATTACCTTGTTATCCTGCTGGTGCTGCAGGTGTGCACAATATAGTGTATACTGCTCTTTCTAAGGAGATTGGGACCTTAATTTCTGTTTGCATTCAAAACTGATCACCTGTAATCATAATTCGTGCTCCTCCCTAGGTATTCCTTTTTTTTTTTTTTTTAAAGATGATTTGAAAACTAATTATGGTTAGAAACCAACTTTGAAAGTGCCATGACTTTGATGAAACTTATTTGTGTTTGAGATGATTGCCACTGTGCATGTGTGTTTGTGTGTGTGTGGTTTCTCTGACTTTTATAAATGTTAACAGCTTTTTATCCATAATTTTGACTACCTTGATTAAATTTTCCTGAAAAAAATTTCACCTTCCTGGTCATCCTATTAATAATTATCCTTTTTCTAAGCAACAGCTTTCTTCAAAATGCTCTATGATTAATGGACTAGTATTACTTACTAGATTGCCAGTTGTTGGTGAGATGAATTGCACGTTGCATTTTTTATCCAGGATGTTTGATGCCAAATAAATCTGAGATTTATTCATAATATGAAAGGTGGATTTTTATGTCTAACAGACAAGGAAATATTAGTCACATAAGATTGCTATATAAACTACAAAGTCCATATATGGAAAGGCATGAGTGTGAGAAGGGTATGATTGTATGAGGGGACAGGGAGAGGTAAGAATATAAAAGTTGATAAAATACAGGATTAAAGAGGGTTTAGAAACTACCCACAGTTGCAAAGTATTTGACACTGTCCCGCACGACACCTTTGTCTCTAAATTGGAGGGATATGGATTTGATGGATGGAATTCTCGGCAGATAAGGAATTGGCTGGATGGTTGCACTCAAAGAGTTGTAGTTAACAGCACGATGTCCATGTGGAGATCAGTGACGAGTGGTGTTCCTCAGGGGCTGATATCGGGACCGGCACTGTTCAACATCTTTGTTGGTGACATGGGCAGTGGGATCAAGTGTATCCTCAGCAGGTTTGCCAAGCTGTGTGGTGTGGGCGACACGCTGGAGGGAAGGGATGCCATCCAGAGGGACCTTGACAGGCTGGAGAGGTGGGACCATGTGAACTGCTGAAGTTCAACAAGGCCAAGTGCAAACCCCTGCATATGGTTTGGCGCAATCCCAAGCACAGCTACAGGTTGGGCGGAGAATGGATTGAGAGTAGTCCTGAGGAGAAGGACTTGGGGGTGTTGGTGGACAAGAACCTCAACATGAGCTGGCAATGTGCTTTTATAGCCCAGAAAGCCAACTGTATCCTGGGCTACACCAAAAGAACCATGATCAGAAGTCAAGGGAGATGATTCTGCCCCTCTACTCTTATGAGACCCCCACCTGGAGTACTCTGTCCAGCTCTGGGATCCCCAGTACAAGAAGGACATGGCACTGTTGGAGTGAGTCCAGAGGAGGCCTCGAAGCTGATCGGAGGGCTGGAGCACGTCTGCTATGAGGACAGACTGAGAGAGTTGGGGTTGTTCAGCCTGGAGAAGAGAAGGCTCCAGGGAGAACTTAGTGCAGCATTCCAGCACCTAAAGAGGCCTACAGGAAAGCTGGAGAGGGACTGTTTACAGATTTAGATTAGATATTAGGAAGAAATCCTTCCCTGTGAGGGTGGTGAGGCCCTGGCACAGGCTGCCCAGAGAAGCTGTGGCTGCCCCTGGCTCCCTGGCAGTGTTCAAGGCCAGGCTGGATGGGGCTTTGGGCAACCTGGGCTAGTGGAGGGTGTCCCTGCTCATGGCAGGGGGGGTTGGAACTAGATAATCCCTAAGATCCCTTCCAACCTAAACCATTCTGTGATTCTATGATTTCACAAGAGTTGCTGAAGGCTTTAGCAGTGGTTATTCAATATTTGCATTCTGGGTTGTCAGAAGAATGATATCTAGTAAGACAAATGCAGAACAGGATATTCAGTGGGTACAGTGGGTTTGGGTGTACAAATGCAAAAGAGTTAGAGACATCAATATTGCGTAAATTTAGAAGCACAAATTTTTAGGAGGTTAATACAATTAAAACTCTAAATAATTTTGGCATATATATGTTTTTGGTGCTTAATAGTCTTTGCAAGTGTTTCTCATTTCTCTACAATGAACACAATATCATAATGGTGTGGGATGCATAGTGACTTATATATTTCGTATTTTCAAGGCAGAATATTTATCTGGATTAATCACTCTGACAGATTTTTTGTATTGATGTTCTTGTTACACATAACTTGGGGATCGCTACTCCTCACCAATCTGGCCAGCTAGTTAAGTAAATGCTTCTAGTACAGTCACCATGTAGAAGAGATAAGCATAGGCAGCTCACAGGGTGAGCAAATGAACAAAAGTATGATTAAGCAAGTTTAACAGGATCTTACATGTCACTGAATGGGGAGTCCAAGATATCGTGTTTATTGGCTCAAGGTGCACATCTTTGATGATGTTAGGTGAGGGGTTTGTTTGCATTGTTTTCTTCCATCTGCTCCCTGCCTCATTATTCATGCTGTATAAATCCTTAATTAATTTATTCTGTCCAGTCACAGTAGACAGTTGATTGTAATTTTGTAACCTCTTCTATTTGTTGCACTCTGCAGAATTTCTCAAGTACACATGAGATTAGGTTAAGGCTAGATTAGGTTCAGAACAAGCAATATCATCTTTGTTCCCAGGTCAGCTTTTCATCAGTTCCTTGCTCACCAGTTTTTTGTCTAAGCAGGCACTGTTCGTGTGGCTTCTGATAAAGTAAAAAATGCCTTTCACTGATTCTGTAAAGTGTGTTTCTAAACAATGTGCTGTAAAATGCCTAGTAATCTCCACCTACATGGTTATGCCTAGAAAAAGAAAATATAGCACAATGATTCCAGATGCAGAAAAATGTCAGTTGTAAACAGTGACAAAAGAGAAAGACATCTTAATAATACGACATCTTAATAATATAGTTTTGGAAAGAATCAGTTTAAGATTTTTCTAGAGGAGACAATTTAGCATTGTGCAGAAGAGAATGAAATCTCAATAGCTAACAGCTCACTAATTTTTTTTAACTATATCATTTCAGACCAAAAAACTCATTTTTCTACAATTCTTAGACACTTTCCTAGCCTGAGTGCATAAGTCAGCTGAAATTTATATTCTGTCTTTGAAATCAGCTACTTATTGCAGCAACTGTGTTTGTAAAATGGATTAGGTAGTTCATTGCACTCAACTGCTTTTCATGTTGAATACAATTTAGGCCTTTAGGTATATGGAGTTTACTGATGATTTCACTAGAAGTTGAGTATATTTACAAAGCCAAACTCAAAAGTGACAAGATTATACATATGTAAGCAAGTTTATACATATACATATGCTTAGATATATTTCTACTTCTTTTTAGGCAAACTTTTTCTAAGCTATTCAGAAAAGGATTATATGAACACAGAGGAAAAGAGTTATTATAAAAAATGAAGAAAATCAAAATCACATTTGACTACTTGAATGCGTTGTGATAGACATGTATTAAGAAGTATTAAAAAAAACCCAAACCAAACAAAACAAGGGACAGTCAGTAGAAGCCAGGTTGAGGAGCCAAGGCATAGTGCATTGTATTAATTTAATTACTGAAGTGTGTTCTAGATCAGCACATGCAGGTTATGAGAGAGATAAAGCTCTGATGAACATGACACAGTTACACCATGCTGATAATATCTGGTTGTTGAGTTCTACTAAACTGTGGTCCTTATGACTATCGTTTTAGTTAATTTAAAAGCGTGCAAGTGAATTGGAATGAGTTTTAACATGATAAAGGCAACAGATGTGCTTTGAAAACCAAAGGGCTCATTTACAGTCTGTCAGGTTCTGGGATTGCTGGCAGAGGGCAAGGATTTTAGGATAGGGTTTTTTTTTTAATTATGGGAAATGGCAGCTCAGCTGACCAAGATGATAGTGAGCTTATTGTTATCAAGTGGGTTTGCAGCACAGTAAGAGAAAATGATACACACAGCAGCACAATCTGAAAATATTTTTCACAGTTAGAAATGTTGAGGTCATTTGGTCATGCCAACTAAACTATGTCCTTAGAGACATCATAAACCAGCCATGGAAATTGTCATGTGAAAACCTTCAATGTTTTTTGACACTAGTGTGTAGGGGGCAAATAAGGAAAGGACAGATGAGGAAAGGAGCTGTAACTCTTTTAAGTGCTCTGTCAAGCTTGCAGGCAGCTGAATGTCTGCATGTAGTTATAAAAGTGCGACTGCACAAAGTTTTCTGTCTGCACAGAAGTTTGCTGCTTCCCCCTCCTCCTCCCTTAACCACTCACTAACTTTTCATTTCTTCTTTTTCACAGGACCTTTTGTACTAATTGATTCATAACTTATCTTTTTTTTCTTTTTTTTTTTTCCCTGTCTTTGACAATAGTTATTCAGGTGTCAAGAAGTCATAAGCATCTTCTGATACTTTTAACATACACCTCTATAACAAATCCCTGTAAAATTGTTTCTACATTCTTCTTTATACGAATGTACCAATCTGTGTCATATGATGCCACAAAAAAATCTGTGGAATACCTTAGAAGAAAAAATCTCATAGGATTCACAGATTCACAGATTGGTAGGGGCTGGAAGGGACCTCTGGAGATCATCTAGTCCAACCCCCCCTGCTAGAGCAGGATCACCCGCAGCAGGTTGCACAGGATCACATCCAGGTGGGTTTTGAATCTCTCCAGAGAAGGAGACCCCACAAACTCTCTGGGCAGCCTGTCCCAGTGCTTGGTCACCCTCACAGTGAAGGAGTTTTTCCTCATGTTCAGATGGAACTTCCTGGGTTCCAGTTTGTGCCCGTTGCCCCTTGTCCTGGCAATGGGCACCACTGAAAAGAGTCTGGCCCCTTCCTCTAGACATCCACCCTTTAGATATTTATAAGCATTGATAAGATCCCCTGTGTTGGTTTTGTGTGGCAAGGTTTTGGTAGCGGGGGGGCTACAGGGGTGGCTTCTGTGAGAAGCTGCTAGAAGCTTCCCCTGTGTCTGATAGAGCCAATGCCAGCCAGCTCCAAGACGGACCCGCCGCTGGCCAAGGCCAAGCCAATCAGCGCCTCTGGGATAACATATTTAAGAAAGAGAAAAACAGTTAGAGAGCGCTTTTGCAGCCAGAGAGAGGAGTGAGAAGATGTAAGAACATCTGCAGACACCAAGGTCAGTGAAGAAGGAGGGGGAGGAGGTGCTCCAGGCGCCGGAGCAAGATTCCCCTGCAGCCCGTGGTGAAGACCATGGTGAAGCAGGCTGTCCCCCTGCAGCCCATGGAGGGAGGATGAGGGGGTGTAGCGATTCCACCTGCAGCCCGTGGAGGACCCCACGCCGGAGCAGGTGGAGACACCTGAAGGAGGCTGTGGCCCCGTGGGAAGCCCGCGCTGGAGCAAGCTCCTGGCAGGACCTGTGGATCCGTGGAGAGAGGAGCCCACGCCAGAGCAGGTTTGCTGACAGGACTTGTGACCCCGTGGGGGACCCACGCTGGAGCAGTTTGCTCCTGAAGGTCTGCACCCCGTGGAGGAGACTCACGTTGGAGAAGGCCGTGAAGGACTGTCTCCCGTGAGAGGGACCCCACGCTGGAGCGGGGGAACAATGAGTCCTCCCCCTGAGGATGAAGAAGCGGCAGAAACACCGCGTGAGGAACTGACCGTAACCCCCACTCCCCGTCCCCCTGTGCCGCTGGGGGGGGCGGAGGTTGAAGCCGGGAGTGAAGTTGAGCCCGGGAAGATGGGAGGGGTGGGGGGAGGTGTTTTTAAGATTTGGTTTTATTTCTCATTCCTCTACTCTGTTTTGCGTAGTAATAAATAAGATGAATTCCCTCTCTAAGTTCGGTCTGTTTTGCTCGTGATGATAATTAGAGAATGATCTCTCCCTGTCCTTATCTCGACCCGTAAGTTTTTTTTTTTCATTGTACCTTTTCTCCCCTGTCTAATGAAAGAGGGGAGTGATAGAGCGGCTCTGGTGGGCACCTGGCCCTCAGCCAGGGTCAACCCACCACAGTCCTTTTTTTGGCGCCCAACGTGGGGCACGAGAAAATCGAGATAAGGATAGTAATTGGAAGAGGTAACGGGCAAAACATTGACTGAACGTAACTTGAGAGTGATATAGTGGTGAAGGGACTAGAGGTAGATTTTGTGTGTAGATTGTCCACTCTTGTTTGGTGTTGTGATAGTGTTGTTTTGATTTTGGTGTGGGGAATTCTTTTTCTTTTTCTTTGTTGATGTGATTAGTGTTTGTGAAGTTTTGTGTTGAATGTATATTTTAATGATAATTCTTAAATATGTGATTCACAGAGGCGAGGGGTGGAATGTGTTGGTTTTGTGTGGCAAGGTTTTGGTAGCGGGGGGGCTACAGGGGTGGCTTCTGTGAGAAGCTGCTAGAAGCTTCCCCTGTGTCTGATAGAGCCAATGCCAGCCGGCTCCAAGACGGACCCGCCGCTGGCCAAGGCCAAGCCAATCAGCGCCTCTGGGATAACATATTTAAGAAAGAGAAAAACAGTTAGAGAGCGCTTTTGCAGCCAGAGAGAGGAGTGAGAAGATGTAAGAACATCTGCAGACACCAAGGTCAGTGAAGAAGGAGGGGGAGGAGGTGCTCCAGGCGCCGGAGCAAGATTCCCCTGCAGCCCGTGGTGAAGACCATGGTGAAGCAGGCTGTCCCCCTGCAGCCCATGGAGGGAGGATGAGGGGGTGTAGCGATTCCACCTGCAGCCCGTGGAGGACCCCACGCCGGAGCAGGTGGAGACACCTGAAGGAGGCTGTGGCCCCGTGGGAAGCCCGCGCTGGAGCAAGCTCCTGGCAGGACCTGTGGATCCGTGGAGAGAGGAGCCCACGCCAGAGCAGGTTTGCTGACAGGACTTGTGACCCCGTGGGGGACCCACGCTGGAGCAGTTTGCTCCTGAAGGTCTGCACCCCGTGGAGGAGACTCACGTTGGAGAAGGCCGTGAAGGACTGTCTCCCGTGAGAGGGACCCCACGCTGGAGCGGGGGAACAATGAGTCCTCCCCCTGAGGATGAAGAAGCGGCAGAAACACCGCGTGAGGAACTGACCGTAACCCCCACTCCCCGTCCCCCTGTGCCGCTGGGGGGGGCGGAGGTTGAAGCCGGGAGTGAAGTTGAGCCCGGGAAGATGGGAGGGGTGGGGGGAGGTGTTTTTAAGATTTGGTTTTATTTCTCATTCCTCTACTCTGTTTTGCGTAGTAATAAATAAGATGAATTCCCTCTCTAAGTTCGGTCTGTTTTGCTCGTGATGATAATTAGAGAATGATCTCTCCCTGTCCTTATCTCGACCCGTAAGTTTTTTTTTTTTCATTGTACCTTTTCTCCCCTGTCTAATGAAAGAGGGGAGTGATAGAGCGGCTCTGGTGGGCACCTGGCCCTCAGCCAGGGTCAACCCACCACATCCCCTCTCAGTCTTCTCCAGGCTGAACAGACCCAGCTCTCTCAGCCTTTCCTCATACCAGAGATGCTCCAGTCCTCTCATCATCCTCGTAGCTCTCCGCTGGACTCTCTCCAGTAGTTCCTTGTCTTTCTTGAATTAGGGAGCCCAGAACTGGGCACAGAACTCCAGATGTGGCCTCACTAGGGCAGAGTAGAGGGGGAGGGGAACCTCCTTCGACCTGCTGGCCAAGGTCTTAATGCACCCCACGATACCATTGGCCTTCTTGGCCACGAGGGCACATTGCTGCCTCATGGAGAGCTTGTTGTCCACCAGGACTCCCAGGTCCTTCTCCACAGGGCTGCTTCCCAGCAGGTCAATCCCTAACCTGTACCGGTGCTTGGGGTTATTCCTCCCTGGGTGCAGGACTCTACACTTGCCTTTGTTGAACTTCATATGGTTCCTTTTTGCCCAATTCTCTAGTCTGTCCAGATCTCGATGAATGGCAGTGCAGCCTTCTGGTGTATCAACCACTCCTCCTAGTTTAGGATCATCAGCAAATTTGCTGGGGCACCCTCTAACCCCTTGTCCAGGGCATTGGTGAATATGTTGAATAAGACCAGACCAAGCACTGACCCTTGGGGCACACCACTAGCTACAGGCCTCCAAATAGACTCTGCACCACTTATCACAACACTCGGAGCTCTGCCGTTCAGCCAGTTCTCGACCCACCTCGCTGTCCACTCATCCAATCCACACTTCCTAAGCTTGCTAACGAGGATGTTATGAGAAACGGTGTCAAAAGCCTTGCTGAAGTCAAGGTAGACAACATCCACTGCTCTCCCTTCATCCACCCAGCCAGTCATGTCATCACAGAAGGCTATCAGATTGGTCAGGCATGATTTCCCCTTGGTGAATCCATGTTGACCACTCCCAATATCCTTCTTCTCCTCCACATGCTTATTGTGCTCCATCACCTTTCCAGGGATGGAGGTGGGGCTGACGGGCCTGTAGTTTCCTGAGTCCTCCTTCTTGCCCCTTTCAAAGACTCGACTGACATTGGCTTTCCTCCAGTCCACAGGCACCTCTCTTGTTCTTCATGGCCTTCCAAAGATGATTGAGAGCAGCCTAGCAATAACATCTGCCAGCTCCCTGAGCACTCGTGGGTGCATCCCATCAGGGCCCATGGATTTGTGGATGTTGAGATTGCCTAGATGTTCTCTAACCCAATCCTCCTCAACCAAAGGAAGGTCTTCCTTTCTCCAGACTTCCTCTCCTACCTCCAGGGTCTGGGATTCCCAGCTGAAGCAAAGAAGGCATTCAGTAACGCCGCCTTCTCTGTATGCTCTGTCACCAAGGCACTCACCTCATTCAGCAGTGGGCCCACATTTTTCCTAGGCTTCCTTTGGCTGCTGATGTATTTGAAAAAGCCCTTCTTGCTGTCCTTGACATCCCTTGCCAGCTTTAATTCCAAGTGAGCCTTAACCTTCCTTGTTGTATCCCTCCATTCTCTGACTGCATCCTTATATTCCTCCTAAGTGGCCATTCCCTCTTTCCACATTTGGTAAACTTCCTTCTTCCCTTTGAGTTTTTCCAGCAGCTCTTGCTCATCCATGCAGGTCTCCTTCCTCCTTTGCTTTTCTTCCTATTCTTTGGGATGCACTGATCTTGAGCTTGGAGAATTGTTGCTGGAATATTGACCAGGTCTCTTGGGTCCCCTTACCTTCTAGAACCTTAACCCATGGGATTCTCCCAAGCAGGTCTTTGAAAAGGCCAAAGTTAGCTCTCCTGAAGTCCAGGGTTGTAATCCTCCTTGCTGCCCTGCTCCTTCCATGTAGGATGCTGAACTCCACCATCTCATTGTCACTGCAGCCAAGACTGCCCCCAGCCTTCACATCTTCAACCAGTCCTTCTATGTTTGTTAGTACAAGGTCCAGCAACATGCCTCTCCTTGTGGGCTCTTCTACCACATGTGTCAAAAAGTTTTCCTCAGTGCTCTGCAGAAACCTCCTGGACTGTGCATGCTTGGCCGTGTTGCTTTTCCAGCAAAGTTCAGGGTGGTTGAAGTCCCTCATGAGGACCATGGACTGTGATCATGAGGCTACTTCCAGCTGTCTGTCGAAGGCATCAACTTCCTTTTCCTGATCAGGTGGCCTGTAGTAAACACCCACAACTGTGTCACCCATATTGGCCTGCCCCTTAATGCTTACCCATAAGCTCTCAACTCTTTCTCTATCCACTCGCAGATGGAACTTGATACATTCCAGTTGTTCTCTCACATAAAGAACAACTCCACCACCTCGCCTTGCTGGTCTGTCTTTCCTAAAAAAGTGCATAACTGTCCATGACAGCATTCCAGTCATGTAAGCTATCGCACCATGTCTCTGTAATTGCAGTGAGATCATGGCCCTGCAACTGCATGCAGATCTCTAGTTCCTCCTGTTTATTCCCTGTGCTGTGTGCATTGGTGTAGAGGCACTACAGAGAGGTAGTGGAGTGTGGAGATTTCCCTCGAGGGTTGCAGGAGGGTCCGCCATAGCCACACACACCTTCGAGGTGGTTGGCTTTCTTGTTCTTATCTTGGGAGGCAGTTACAGGACATTTGTTGCTGCTCTGGTTAGCCTGGCTTATTCCCCAGTAAGCAATGTCATGGGCTTTGCCATTTTGGACCCCAGTCCCTGAATCCTTGAGTTGCACTGCTGTTAGGAAGCATACGTAATTCCTATTTGATTTGATATGTTCAAATATTTTTCTAAGCTGAGACATAGAAAGAATTGGTTAAGAAAAGCATTTTTGGATGAGCACGATACAGCCAACCACAGAAGAAAATAGCATGCAGGGGGAAATATTCCTTCCAAATACTTTTATTTTTACATACGTAAGTGGTTTTGTGTTTTCAAATATGACAAAGTAATTCAATAACAACAGGTCCTATTGAGTGATGATAATAACTGGTCTGTAGGGGAAAGGGTATTGTTTGTGTCAATAGCCACAAATTTGGAATAAGTGACTTCAGCTCTCTCCTTGGACATAGGTTTCCCATATGTCTTTAGTCAAGTCACCCACGATGACATTTTATAAGCACGTGGGCAACCTAGGCTAGCAATCCATTTTCACAAGTCATGTAGATAATCAAACTGAACTTTCAGAGGGGAATAAGCTATTTTTCAGAATGATACTCTGTGGACTGCGGAGTAGATGTAGCTAAAATTCACATTACTAGCTGACTGACAAAAAATCCGCACAACAAACAACAATAAAACCCTAGGAGCTTAGAAATCCTTTTGAAAATGGATTTTGGAATCCTTTATCACATAACCCTGCCTGAATATATTTTTTTAATCTAAATTTCTGAATCTCTGTTATCACCTTATTTACAGAGAGAGAACAATACTCCCCAAATCTGTAGGTTAGCATATATTCAATAGTAGCTGTGAGGCTATCACAAATTTTAATGAGGAAGATTTCAAATGGATTCCAGTGACTACATGTCTTTCTTTTACCTCTGGCACTAATATATTTTTTGGCTAGCTTTAAAAGAGAATTTCACCCATTTGCCTTGGAAACATATAGTCCTATAAGGATGCCACTTCTTAAAAGCACGAGTAGTTATGCCTCAGCAAAGCAATGTCTCCTAAGAACTCACATTAAAAGTGTTTTATCAATTTGTTTTATGTATAGGAGTGTAGATTCAAACCAAATACAATTAACTAAATAGTGGGTATTCTGTTATTCCGATATAATGTTACAGAAGTGGAATTCATACTCCGAGCTAAAGCACTTGAGTTTCTTCCTGCTGAAGCTGTGCTTCAGCAACTGGTTCTTAATTACCTCCTGGCAGTGCTCTTCTCTACTTTATACCAAGTGTGTGGTATTTAGAAATGACTCTGTTCAGAATGGCACACCTGTTTTGCATTCTCTCCCCAGTTTCATAAATGTGTTGCAATTCAGATAATCTAACCAGAAAATTGAAGAGCTCACAGCTCTTGGTATAATTTGCAGCTTTTTGATAAGAACAGTGCTTTTACTTTAATTTATTGTTTTCACTGGAGATCAAACTTTTTCCTCTAAAATGTAACTTCCTCCACAGTGCATTTACACATTTTTCCTGTGTTTTAATCTCAGGTTATATTCCTGAGACTACTGTTTTTAAATATATTGTCAATTCCAGATAATAGGTTATTACTGAGCCAAAGCTTTTATTTTCATTAATAAGATACTTTGCATGATATCTAGCAAAAGGTAGATATCACATCTTTAGCTAGCAGATCTGATTTCTTGCATAGTCTTTAACATTTCATACAATGATAGAATGGTTTGGGTTGGAAGGGACCTTAAAGATCATCTAGTTCCAACCCCCTGCCACAGGCAGGGACACCCTCCACTAGCCCAGGTTGCCCAAAGCCCCATCCAACCTGGCCTTGAACACTGCCAGGGAGCCAGGGGCAGCCACAGCTTCTCTGGGCAACCTGTGCCAGGGCCTCACCACCCTCACGGGGAAGATTTTCTTCCTAATATCTCATCTAAGTCTACCCTTTTTTAGTTTAAAGCCATTCCCCCTTGTCCTGTCACTTCGTGCCCTTGTAAACAGTCCCTCACCATCTTTCCTGTAGGCCCCTTCAGGTGCTGGTAAGCCGCAATTAGATCTCCCTGGAGCCTTCTTTTCTCCAGGCTGAACAACCCCAACTCTCTCAGCCTGTCCTCGTAGCAGACATGCTCCAGCCCTCAGAGCAGCTTCATGGTCTCTTCTGGACTTGCTCCAACATCTCCATGTCTCTCTTGTCCTGGGGCCCCCAGAGCTGGATGCAGTACTCCAGGTGGGGTCTCACCAGAGCAGAGTAGAGGGGCAGGATCCCCTCCCTTGACCTGCTGGTCACACCTCTTTTGATGCAGCCCAGGACACAGTTGGCTTTCTGGGCTGCAAGCGCACACTGCCGGCTCATGTTGAGCTTTTCACCAATCAACACTCCCAAGTCCTTCTCCTCAGGGCTGGTCTCAATCCATTCTCTGCCCAACCTGTAGTTGTGCTTGGGATTGCGCCAACCCACATGCAGGACCTTGCACTTGGCCTTGTTGAACTTCATGCGGTTCGCATGGGCCCACCTCTCCAGCCTGTCAAGGTCCCTCTGGATGGCATCCCTTCCCTCCAGCGTGTTGCCCACACCACAAAGCTTGGTGTCATCAGCAAACTTGAAAGGCCTTGAAAGGCCACACTGAGGTCTCCCCTGAGCCTTCTCTTCTCCAGGCTGAACAAGCCCAATTCTCTCAGCCTGTCCTCAGAGGAGAGATGCTCCAGCCCTCTGATCATCTTTGTGGCCTCCTCTGGACTCGCTCCAACAGGTCCATGTCTTTCTTGTACTGGGGACCCCAGAGCTGGATGCAGTACTACAGGGGGGTCTCACAAGAGCAGAGTAGAGGGGCAGAATCCCCTCCCTCAACCTGCTGGTCAGACTTCTTTTGATGAAGCCAGGATCTGGTTCGCTCTCTGAACTGCAAGAGTGCATTGTTGACTCATGTCCAGCTTTTCATTCACCAGCACCCCCAAGTCCTTCTCAGTGGAGCTGCTCTCAATCTCTTCATCCCCCAGCCTGTATTGATACCGGGGGTTTCCCTAACCATGTGCATGACCTTGCACTTGTTGAACCTCATGAACTGCACATGCACCCACTCTCCGGCTTGTTCAGGTCCCTCTGGATGGCATCCCATCCCTCAGACATGCCAAATATATCCCACAGCTTAGAGTCATCTGCAAACTTGCTGAGGGTGCACTCGATCCCACTGCCTAGGACATCGATGAAGATATTAAAAATTACTGGTCCCAATATGGACCCCTGAGGGACACCACTCATCACTGATCTCCATCTGGACATTGAGAAATTGACCACCATTCTGGACACGACCATCCAACCAATTCCTTATTCATAGACAGTACACCCATCAAAATGATATCTCTCCAATTTAGAGAGAAGGATGTTGTGGGAGACTGTGTGAAAGGTCTCATGGATTTCCAGGTAGATGACATCTGTAGCTCTTCCTTTGTCCACTGATGCAGTCACTCCATCACAGAAGGCCACTAGGTTGGGCAAGACTTGCCCTTGGTGAAGCCAGACTGCCTGTCTTGAATCACCTCCCTGTCCTCCATGTCCCTTAGCATAGCTTCTAGGAGGATCTGTTCCATGATCTTCCCAGACACAGAGATGAAGCTGACAGGTTGGTTGTTCCCAGGGTCCTCCTTTCTATTCTTTTTAAAAATGGGTGCAAGGTTTTCTTTTCTCCAGTCACTGGGGACTTCACTTAACTGCCATGTGTTTTTAACTGTCATGGAGGGTGACTTGGCTACTACATCAGCCAATTCTCTCAGGACTCTGGGATGCATCTCATCAGGTGCCATGGGCTTGTGTATGTCCAGGTTCCTCAGGAGGTCATGAACCTGATCTTCTCTTATAGTGAGAGGGACTTTGCTACCCTAGTCTCTGCCTTGAGGTCCATCCATTTGAGAGGTGTAGATGCACCAGGTCAGAAAAAAAAAGTTTTCCAAATATGAACAGGACAATATTTGGGGAACACTTCAACTCTTTGGAGATAGTCTGTCTGACATTTGCTCTGTACCAGAATCTGCCATCCAGCCAGTTCAATGCCTCTAGGAAAATAAAGGTTTAAATTACTTCTCCAGTGCATGTGCCTGCACTGTGATTCAAATATTTTGTCTGAGACCACAAACCGGGAAACGGGCTTTCCTTCTGTAAGAAGGGTTAGAGCACTTCCCCAACACCTTCCACTGGAAACCTGTGTGTGAATGTTTTAATCCCAAGGTGGTTTGAACTCAGCACTGAGCTGCTCTACTGGCCTGAATACAAGAATCTTAGGGTGTGAATGAGAATGCATGTGTAACTATGGTGTAACCTTATATTTCAGATTTTTATAAGGAAGTGGAGCAAGGACAGGTAGTCCACAGTTATTTTGCAGTTCTTACACGTTGCAAAAGATGATTAGCCTATTTTTCTTTTTATTAAAAAAATAAAAAATAAAATCCCCCAAACAAAAGTGATGATAAGGTAATTTCCTTCAAACATACGGAAGAATAGCACACTCAAAATACTGTCATTATCTTGATCGCAGTTCATTTCAGCCTAAGACTACCAAGAGTGTTACTTCCAACTTCAGTCTGGCAAGAAACCAGCATGCTTGTACACCGGCAAGGGAGACAGATGGATTTAGAGAACTATACAGTAGTGTTGCCAAGGAAATTCCAATAACAAAGAATTATCCAGGTGACTAAGAACATCAGCCAGATGAAGATGGCAACAGAGATTAGGCATTAGAGAAATTGTAGCAAATGGTATTACTTATATGCTAGTGATATTGCGGTAGGAAGATGAAGTAATAAAGAACATTTACTCTCATACTTCTGAGGAGTTTTACTCAACATTTGATTTGACTAGAGTAAAAAGAAGGAAATGTTTCCATGGGAGATTGCTATCTGAAATTCCTGTCAGTGAGATTTTGTTTTCCTTTTAAGCATTTATTTTGTCATTCCTGGACAGAGGATTCAGAAGTAGATCGAAAAGCATTCTCATTTGTTGTCGTTCCTGGAGACCTGAGTTTGGACACTGCCAGTGAAGGCTTGCTACATGATCTCTTGGTAAGAGTAAACTGATCCAAAGAAAATATTCTACAAGCACTCTAAAATGCTTTACTGGGGTATAGAGATTTGGACATATTTTTCTGAAACAGTGGCTTCCCTGGCAGAGCACCCCTGAAATGACACTTACAGAGACTCTACTTCCCATTAACACATATTAGAGACACAGACTAACGAGGTCTGTGTTTAAGCCCTAAGTGAGTCTCACATGACGAAACCTGAAGGTCCCAGTAGGATGTCCAGTTTGGTTTAGTGAATAACGATGGGAGCTGGAGGGGGAGGAAAGAGCCAAAGGAATAAAGTGATACTACCTTTCTTTAGCAAGAAGGCAGTAGCATTTTGAGAGTGTTCTTTTTGGTTTAATTATACCTCGCTGATCAAAAATATTCTTTCTCTATATCTTGATCTTATAAAATCACTACACATATACGTCTGAGATTAATTTTCACTCACTGGTCTTCTCAGATGATATTCTCCATCAACACATAACCATCTGAGTTATGATGAATGATTCCCATAAGATACACCTCATTCAGTGCCATTTTGTAAGATTTCTTATTACCTTAATTCTTTTTATGTTTCTTCATTTTCCATTGAGTCAAGCAGCTTGGCAAACTTGGAAGCAGTTTTTTTTAAAGTAAGTTTACCTAAAGCCTGCCTTCTTTCAATATTGGTGAGATCTTTGCAGGTATTACTAGGGGACAAAAGCTCTCTGTGAAGCTGAAGTTGTTTTATGTGTGATTCACATTAAAGTCACCATTTATCAAGAAGTTAAATCTGTACTTACTTGTCATTCACCCTCACCCTTTAGGGCTGTATTTCTTTTGAATGTGTAATAAATACAGTTATTTAAACTTCATATCTTCATTGACATGTTAAAAATCAATTCTGACTTTGCTTTGACCTTGACATTTCATGACAGACAAACGAATATTGAAGTGCAAGCTTAGATTCAAGGCCAGGTTGGATGGCGCTTTGGGCAACCTGGTCTAGTGGAGGGTGTCCCTGCCCATGGCAGGGGGCTTGGAACTAGATGGGCTTTGAGGTCCCTTCCAACCCAAACCATTCTGTGATTCTATGAGTCTATGATTTTTGTCCTTTCCCTATGTTTTACAAGCACCTGACTATTTTGGGCAGAAAGAACTTTCCAAAGGTGAAAAAGAACTAATGGTAGGAGTGGGAAGGGAAAAGGTAGTCTGATTCATAATGTAATTTGTGAGTTACCAAGAATTCAAGAGAGACTGTTGCGACTGGAGCATCTAATACTGAATAGCAATACATTTAAGGGGCATTGCACAAAAAAGACAGAGAGGATGCTTTGTCTGCCTTTCTTTGGACTTTGTACAACATTGCTGGTGCCACAAGAAGTCATGAAAGTCTCGCTACCACAGAAACATGGAGGAAAATTATCAGTATGTATTGTCTTCATAATACTAAGGAAGAAATGCTGGGACCCTCCCCAATTAAACAGCCTCTTCTGAAGGAAGTGCAGTCTCTTTTGACGCAGCAGTTTGAACAAATTCCTCTCCTTGTGATAATCCATGTTTTTATAGACATTATGAACAGATAAATTAAACTCGAGTTTTTGAATAATTCAAGTTTTTCTGTTCTTTCAACTAAAAGAAAATGAAAAGCAAACCAGGATGTATCATTTGTGTAAAGAAGTCTAAAAAATATGTCAAACTTCATGAGTCTTGTACACAAAGGAAATGCAGAAGATACAAAATTAAACCAGGAATAACAGTGAGGGGTCCACTATCTTCATTGCTATCTCTTCAACAACAAACCAGGGCATAATTTCATTCTAACCACCCCAGGTGATTTCCTCCTCAGTAAAATCCTGACTCTATTAATTTCTCAGTCTGTAAGTTGAGTTCTTTCCTGTTTTATAAAGTCAAAAATATTAAATATACATGGTTCATATATATGTTTTTGATTAATCTGGGCTATCATATCCTCCTATATTCCTAGTTAATAAAAAGAAAAACGATAATGATTACTAGTGAAAAGACTGACTTTTCTACACAATTACCAAAATTACCTACATTTCCCCAGTTCCACCATGAGTTAGTTGAATATTCACAGTTTTTAAAGGCAGGCACTACACAGGATTGACATTATATTGCCATCACAATCAGTATTTCAGAATCTATGCAATTTATTTCAGTATCTTGTTGCTGAAGATAAAAGTGTGTGCTGAAGTCTGTATTATTTGAACTGTGATCGTAACTTAAACTGGAATTTCCAAAACAGGAGCGAAAAGTAGATAGACAGTAGTAGGTTGGTAGACATAAAAATGAAAGAAGAATACAGGATCTTTTTATTTTTTAGGAAAATTTTATGTAGTCTAGACCTAAGGCTTTTTTTTTTCTCTTTATGATTTGCTTATTCTATTCTGAATTGTTTGTCACGATCTACATGAACACCTGTATAGATACAATTGTTCTTTTTTTAAAAAAAAACCAAACAACATTAGGTCTGTGTAATTTTAGTTTCAGCACCCAGTTGAGTTCTGCTTTTTCTTTCTAGCAAACTTTTCCATACACAGCTTCATGTAAAGAAATCCAGATTCCTCCTTGACGGTTTCTTCTCTCCCCACCCCACCCCCCCACCTCAAGAACTCAAGAGAGAGTGGTAAAGATCACTCTTCCTTTAAAGAGCATAGTCTGTTATTTCTACTTCATTTAATTCCACCAGATGTATGTCTACAGAAGATATAGTAAATAATCAGAATTTATATCTGAGACCTTGCAGACCTTAAGATTTGTAGCAGCTACAGTCCTCAGCCTTTCTTTTTGTCCATATATTGGTGTTTCTATATTTTCTGCATTCCAGAAGAATTTGAGTCCTGAAGCGGTCGTTTTGTAACAACCTTCACTGACATGTAAAACAAGCGATTCACTACATGCAGTTTAAACTAAGCCACTATGGACTTTTCCTAAGCCTAGCATGCAAGCTAAAAACCTATATTCTGAAAACTGGAAATTCACTTTTGCATCCATCTCTTTGTAGATGCAAGCTTGACAGTAAGCTTTTTCTTTTTTCCGCCTCCTCTTTCAGCTATGAGAATTCTCCCTTTTAAGCTGGCTGGTCAGATCTAGATTTGGCAGTGAAAAAAAAGCATGACATGTATCATAAGCTTCAACTCAGTTCCAAAGATTTATGCCAGAGGCAAAGCTGCAGGCACAAATAAATAAATAAATTTAAGAGGCCTGAAATTATATTGGTATGTAATGTCATAGTTGCTGTGGAAACCATCTTACAACTTTTTTAATGCCCCAAAGACAAACCCCTTCTTAATATTTTCTCTACAGCACAAAATTTTAGCTGATTGTAAAGTAGTAATGAACTACTTGAAAGGCTGAGGGAGTTGGGGTTGTTTAGCCTGGAGAAGAGAAGGCTCCGGGGACACATTATAGCAGCCTTTCAATACTTAAGGAGGGCTTATAAGAAAGATGGGGACAGACATTTTAACAGAGCCTGTAGTAACAGGGCAAGGGATAAGGGTTTTAAGCTAAAAGAGGGTAAATTCAGACTAGATATAAGGAAGAATTTTTTTTTATGATGAGGGTGGTGAAACACTGGAACCGGTTGCCCAGAGAGGTGGTAAATGCCCCATCCTTGGAAAAATTCAAGGTCAGGTTTTATGGGGCTCTGAGCAACCTGATCTAGTTGAAGATGTCCCTGCAGGGGACCCTCCAATGCAGAAGGGTTGGACTAGACGACCTTTAAAGATCCCTTACAACCCAAACTATTCCATAATTCTATGATTCTATTTATGGGATATAAATAGGCTGAAATACAACATAATGATCCTACCTATTTTTCTATGAATTAGATCAATTTAGTTCTAGTTTGATGCTTTATTTTTTTTAGAAATTAAGATATTTTACTTTCATGGTCAGTTCATGTTCAACCTTCTTGATAAATTGACTCTGACAACAGGTACATGTTAGTCTAGTTTTATAGCACTTGTGTAGGTTTAGTTTTATAACATTTGTTCAGGTTCCTGACCCTTACTAACATAAAAAAGTAGTGCAATTAATTCAAATTGCACTGTTCATGCAAGATAGGTTTTCTTGAATGAGTAAATTAGCAGAATCATGCCTCATTGCTCAGCTATGGACTGTTTTTCTGCCATTCTACTTTGAAGTAGTTAACTTTTGAATAGTTTTAAGAAGACTGAAAAGCTGCTAACATATAAAACATGGCAACTAAGTTACACAGCCACAGATAGATCTCCATCTGAACAGGAAGAGATTACTCTCTACTTATCATCACGAGCAAAACAGACTGAACTTAGAGAGGGAATTCATCTAATTTATTACTAAACAAAACAGAGTAGAGGAATGAGAAATAAAATCAAATCTTAAAACACCTCCCCCCACCCCTCCCATCTTCCCAGGCTCAACTTCACTCCCGGCTTCAACCTCCTCCCCCCCCAGCGGCACAGGGGGACGGGCAATGGGGGTTGGGATCAGTTCCTCACACGCTGTCTCTGCCCCTCCTTCCTCCTCAGGGGGAGGACTCCTCACACTCGGCCCCTGCTCCAGCCTGGGGGCCCTCCCACGGGAGACAGTCCTCCACCAACTGCTCCAACGGGAGTCCTTCCCACGGGCTGCAGTTCTTCACCACCTGCTCCAGCGTGGGGCCCTCCCACGGGCTGCAGTCCTTCAGGAACAGACTGCTCCAGCGTGGGTCCCCCACGGGGTCACAAGTCCTGCCAGCAAACCTGCTCCGCCGTGGGCTCCTCTCTCCACGGGGCCACAGGGCCTGACAGGAGCCTGCTCCAGCGTGGGCTTCCCACGGGGTCACAGCCTCCTTCAGGTGCCTCCACTTGCTCCGGCCTGCGGTCCTCCATGGGCTGCAGGGGAATCTCTGCTCCACCATGGACCTCCATGGGCTGCAGGGGAATCTGTGCTCCACCATGGACCTCCTTGGGCTGCAGGAGGACAGCCTGCCTCACCATGGTCTTCTCCAGGGGCTGCAGGGGAATCTCTGCTCCAGCGCCTGGAGCACCTTCTCCCCTCCTTCTGCACTGACTTTGGTGTCTGCAGAGTTTCTCACATCTTCTCACTCCTCTCTCCAGCTGCAAAAGCTCTCCCTAACTGTTTTTTCCCTTCTTAAATATGTTATCACAGAGGCACTGATTGGCTTGGCCTTGGCCAGCGGCGGGTCCGTCTTGGAGCCGGCTGGCATTGGCTCTATCAGACACAGGGGAAGCTTCGAGCAGCTTCTCACAGAAGCCACCCCTGTAGCACCCCCTGCTACCAAAACCTTGCCGCGCAAACCCGACACACTGATGCAGCTTCCCAGACCGAGCTCTGGTGGGAACATGCAGCCACCCAGGTGCCAGGCTGCAGGCTGTGCCCTGCTCCTACACCAGTACCAGATGGCAGCAGTGAGCACACCTGTGAGAGGTGTGCCCAGGTGGAGAAACTCCTCTGCTCAGTGGCAGAGCTCCGGGAGAAGATGAGGAGGTTGAGGAGTGTCAAGGAGTGTGAGAGAAAGACAGACTACTGGAATCACACCCTGCCTTCCCTGGGACAGGCCCAACAGGCAGGCAGGGTGCATGATATGGAGGATTCCCTGTCCTCTCTCCCCCTGGCTGAACACAGTGACTTAAGGGATAGGGAGCAATGGTGACTAGTTCCTACCAGTGCATCAGGCATGTCTCCTCTGTGACTACACCACCTTCCCAGGTGCCCTTGTATAGTAGGTGTGAGGCTCTGTAGGTGGACATTAACAAGGACAATAGCTCATCTAGCTTGGAGGTGTTGCTGAGGATAAGTTGGCCTATGCCCTGCGTCAAAACCGCTTCCATAAAGAAAAACAGGTGAGTCATTTTTAATAGGAGACCCCCTTCTGAAGGGAAGAGAAGGCTCAATATGAAGACCAAACCCATTTCTCTGGAAAGTTTGCTGCCTCCCTGGGGCCCAGGTTAAAGATGTGAAGACAAAGCTTCCTACCCTGGTATGGCCCTTGCGTTACTATCCATTATTGATTTTTCAGGTAGGCAGCGATGAAACTGCAACAAGAATTCCGATGGCAATCAAGACAGACTTCGGGGCCTTGGAACGACTGGTTAAGGGATCAGGAGCACAAGTACTGTTCTCCTCTATACCTCCAGTTGCAAGGAAAGGTGAGATGAGAAACAGGAAGAGCCAGCAGATCAATATCTGGCTCCAAGCCTGGTGTCAATGGCGAAATTTTGGGTTTATTGATCATAGGTCAGTCTAGATGATGCCAAGACTCCTGGCAACAGATGAGATACACCTGTCTCAAAAAAGGAAAAGGATCTTTGCACAGGAGTTAGCAGGACTCATTGAAAGAGCTTTAAACTAGATTTGAAGGGGGAAAAGAATAAAGCCAGGCTTGCTAGAGATAAGTTTGGGGGTGACATGCCAATGTATGAGGGACGGTGTTCTAGCAAGGTCCTTTGGTCTGCTGTCTCAGTGGAGGTAGGGGATAGAGATCCATGTGGCAGCAGAGGCGTTGTTGATATGTTAGAAGCCACAGAAGCACCTGAGAATGGTCATGTAGGAATTAGGGCTTTCCCCCCTAAAAAAAGGTGGCGGGATCAATAGCCCAACTGAAGTGCATCTACCCCAATGCACGCAGCATGGGCAATAAACAGGAAGAGCTGGAAGCCATTGTGAAGCAGGAAAACTATGATATAGTTGCCATCATGGAAACATGGTGGGATGGCTCACACAACTGGAGTGCTGCAATGGATGGCTATAAACTCTTCAGAAGAGATATGCAAGGAAGGAGAGGTGGTGGGGTAGTCCTGTATGTTAGGGAGTATTTTGATTGTCTAGAACTTGACGATGGTGATGATAAGGTTGTTTATGGGTAAGAATCAGGGGGAATGCCAACAAGGCAATTATGGTGAGATGTTGTTATAAAGCACCCAACCAGGATGAAGAGGCAGGTGAAATATTCTATAAGCAGCTGGGAGGTCTCATAGTCGCTAGCGCTTGTTCTCCTAGGGGACTTCAACTTACCAAATGTTTTCTGGAAATACAATACAGCAGAGAGGAAACAGTCTGGGAGTTCCTGGAGTGTGTGGAAGACAATATCCTGACACATCTGGTGAGTGAGTCAACAAGGGAAGGAACCCTGCTGAACCTGTTGCAAACAGAAGGACTTGCAGGTGACATGACGGTTGGAGGCCATCTTGGGCATAGTGATCATGAAATTACAGGTTTTGATTTATGGAGAAGAGGGAGCTCAGCTGAACTGCTACCTTGGACTTCCAGAGGGTGGACTTTGGCCTGGTTGACAGAGTCCCTTGGGAGGCAGTTCTGAAGGTCAAAGGAGAAGGCTGGACATTCTTCAAGAAGGAAACCTTAATGGTGCATGAGCAGGCTGTCCCCATGTGTTGAAAAATGAGCCAGAGGGGAAGAAGACCAGCCTGGCTGGATCTCAGGGAAAACCAGAGACCTTATGACCTTTGGAAGAAGTGGCAGGCAACTCAGGAGGACTACAAAAATGTCGTTAGGCTATGCAAGGAGAAAATTAAAAAGGCCAAAGCCCGGCTACAACTTAATCTGGCTACTGCTGCAAAAGACAATGGGAAATGTTTCTATAAATACATTAGCAACAAAAGGAGAGCTAAGGAGAATCTCCATCCCTTATTGGATGGGGGGAAACATAGTGCCAAAGGATGAGGAAAAGGCTGAGATATTTAATGCCCAGAACAATTTTAGATTTTCAGAAAGAATAAAAATAGATTAATTCAATAAAATCTGAAAGCCATATAAGTCTAGTGTTTTCATTGGGCTATATACTACAGGAGTATTAGATTTCCTTGTCAATGAAGTGTGGTAATTTAATGTGGTCTGTGTGTCTTCTGTTCTTGCATTTAAGCAATAGAGCTATGTCTTGACAATGATGCTGTCACGTGCAAAACCAGAGATGAGATGGACAGTAAAGAATCTGAATCATTCCTCCTTCAATCAGACCAAGCACTCATCTTCATGACTTCTTAAATATCAGCAGCAATTGACCATGTGCTTTCTGGAGAGTGGAAAAAACATTGAATTTTCAGTTAGTTCTGAAGTCTTATAGTACTGTACTAAAGCCAAATTTCTGAGACCAACAATGCAAATGTTTACTATTGCAATGAGTATGGTCACAGATGGAGTGTTTTTAATGAAGTCTTGTAATACCAAAATGAAACAAAATAGTGATAATAGCAAAAGGATTACAGTCATAAAAGCAACTCTTCTGGCTTTCTTGAAGCAACCGAAGAATATCTATACTAATTTATTTCTTCTTCTAATAGACATAACTTTAAAGAAATCAGGCAGTTACTCTAAATACTCACTACAGGGAATCAGGATGCTATTCTTCCCCATTCTGAGTAATAAGGACCACTTAAAATAGGGGTGACCTACATTTAACAACTTCAGTCTGAGATTAATATATCATTTTACAATGGCTTTGTTATGTTAATACATTTAAAATAGTGCTTAAAGTGACTTTTTGAATATTTTAATACAATCTTGCATGGCCTTTCACTGAAGTCTGAACTTATGCATCAAATTGCAACAATGAAATAAAATTATAAAAGGATTTCAGAAAAATAATGAAGTTATGCTTAGAACTTACAATTCAAGTATGCAAAATGTAAATTATCATCAAGGTTATCAAGATCAGAAGAAAATGAGCTGGTTTGTTTTATTCTGATTATTTCAAAAATAAGATTTCCTGTGTGATTAACAAATATGCAAAATATTATCATAATATCCCTCAGATTTAAGGAATATAAATGTCTTCTGAAGAGCCATTTCAATATCATAAGTCTATCACATCATAGTGTAATTTTTAGAATAGTCCCATTGAATTTCATTTATGAACGGGGTAACATAACAACAATTGGAATCTTAAATAAGATAATGTAGTTGGAAAACAGTTGCACCTTACAGAAAGATATTCTTTCATGGTTAAATGTAAGATGATGTAGAGTTATGAAAAAAATAATTTTCACACATTTAAGGAGGACTAGATTCATCCTGCAGTTTTACTCCTCATTCTGTATTTAAGCTATAAATATTATATAGGATTTAAATGTTTACCTCTGAAACTAACCACATAAATACTTAGCTGTGGGATAACCAAATGTCACTAAATCTGAGTATTTGCCTACATTTTCTTTGCAGCAAGCAAAATAGTTGGATGTTCAAGTAGCATTTGGTCAAGGGTCTTGCTTCTTTTCAGAACTGAAACAAATTACATTCCTTTCAAAAGTGTTATTGTCATTCTATACCAACTACCTAATAACATTACATTATTGTCACTGAGATCTTCCTGGGCTGATGACTGACAGGCTGGACCACCAAACAAGTTATATGAGAAATGGTAGCCATCCACAGCATTGGTATGTCTTCTTGGAGTTCTTGAGCTTGTTTCTTAGTTATGTTGGTGTCTTGAAAGTTTGTGCTCAGTAGTTACGACAGGAAAACCCTTCTTATCTCTCTCCATTCATGCAAAATTGTCCTGTGTCTATAGAACACAGGAACATCTGGAGTAGCTGTTAATAACAGACTGGCTCCAAATTTTTCTGCTAATACCAAAGTGTTTCTTATTGAAAGTTATCTTTTATCCTCCAGACCTTTGAAGTTGAACATTTGAAAAATATTTTCTCAGAGTATGAAATATTCACTAGGGATTTTTTTTTCTTTCCAACACCAAAATCTGTTAGTCCAGCCAGAGTTACTGTGCTCATTGTCTTATTTTGCACAGCCCATTTTCTCACTCTTTGCTATTTTTCTTTCATTTCTGCCATGAAAGCGTAACGCTTTCTTAGGAATAAGAAAATACCAGACAAAACCTCAGGGAAACCTTTCAAAGTGTATGTGGAGACTGAGACAAGGGAATCCAGTGCGCTGATAGACTTGCACACTGCTTTGAAAGTGTCCTCCCACCTCTCCTGTGTGTTGTGGTTCAGCAGGGGGCATTCAACTTAACTTTTTCCTCTTTTTTTTTTTAATGCATTTACATATATTTACTTGCATTCTTGAACAAGCCAGAAGAAAGAGTCTAGTCTCCAGAAGCTCATGCCTGCCTGTATTTCCTTTGGTGATTAAAAACCCTTTGGAACCCATGCTCTTCAAGTCATTTATCTTTGCTTACTGCAACTTGAACATATAAGTGCTTAGAAGTATGTACTTTTATGTACAGAATGTAAAACTGTTCACACATAGCTCTGCCAGTGTTTGGACAAACCAACACCCTAACCTCAAGGTCTGCCTACTGCTTCAAATAAAATAAATGTGTGCCAGTGTGTGTGTGTTTGTGTGCAAGCCTATATCTGTATGTGTAATTTCAAAATAAATATTTTGGAATATATATAATATTTGGAAGCATATATTGAAATATATATATAATATTCTTGATGTATCTAAGGAGAACAAAAGCAAGCATTCAGTACAACTTCATGTTCAAACAGACTAATCTTACAAATATCCTTGTTCATATATGTATTTTCATTGTCAATGAAGGAGGAAAAACATTCATTTGGCAGGATTATTTAGGCTTGCTGCACAGAATGATTTGGCTGGTAAATTGAGGCACTTCTGTCAAACACATGGTAAGTGGTAGAGAATGCAGCAGCTGTACCAGGTTTTTATGAAGAGGAATTCTACTATTGCTAAGGCATCCCTAAAGGTGAAATACGGGAACAGAAAAGGAGAAACACAGCTCAGGATCCTTTAGCAAAGGCGATATTCTATTGCAGAAGCTGCTTCTTTTGAATGAAGTTTTGCTTAATGTTGGTGTGGGTCATACAGAGAGGAAGAAAACATGAGGACCTCACTGCTGCAAATTGCTCTTCAACAGGCGTTGGACACAGCAATGGTATATCTGCAACAGAGAATGATGAAAAGATTAAATGAGGAAGAGATTGACTAAGTGGCTTATGTTTTCTATTTATAATTTCTGCAATTATTTGTCATGGAATGAAACATATTTTCATACACGATTTACATAAAAATAGTTGCTAACAATACAAAGTAATATCAGTCTGTGAGTGTTTAAATATTTCAAAATGACAACTGAAGGACCCATGTCATAGCAAATGCAAATCACTACTTTCTTAAGTAACGCTCATATGAGATTTACATGAATGCATAAACTGACAGTTTACACAATATAATTTAGACTATAAACTGCTAGTCTTATCTTCTTAGAAGAAGAGAATGTGCATCATCAGCTGGATACAATCATTACAAAAGGTTTAGTAAAATAACTGTTTTGCAGTTCATTATATTAAGTGTGTAGTGGTATTTGCTGAGCTATCTCAGGTAAATTTCTAACAATGATTTAGATGGAATAGTTTGCTAGACCATTAGGAAAACCCTATTGTGAAGAACTACGTATAAGCTACAGCCTTGTAGCATACATGCATATTAAGATTTATGTGATATGGATATAGAACATCTATTTCATCAGAAGTGATGTGAACAAACTTAATCTACCATCAGCATGTTTGCTGGCCTGAGAGGAAAAGCTAAGACTGATCTAGCCCTCAAATTAGCAATGCCTGTAATGCATTTATTACTAACCTTGGTTGCGTGGCTTTTCCCTTCTCCATTCACATAGGCAGTATGTAGCAGCATATTCTCAAATTTTAGATACATTGATGTAGCAATCTAAAATGTTTATGTAAAATTTTAATTAAAAATGTCCAAAAGTCTAAGTGTCTTGATTGCATTTCATTTTTAATGAAATATTAATGAAAGGAGTTCAATTTCTGATTGTACTAAATGTCATTTAAAATTTGAAACAAGTCAGTAAATTAACAAAGCTTTTTGTCATTCACCACAAGTCCAATGGATCAAGAACCTTATTTTATTAATATTAACTGCTTTAATCCATTTTGTTTCTCACATTTCATTTAAAAGTTCTTGTCAAGTATTTCTTCACCCTTCTCACAAACTTAACTAGCATTCAGTAATTTAGAATTAATAAAGTGAGAAAGTTATGAAGTCTCTTGTAAAGTATTAAAATTTCTTGTGCTTGGGACAACACTGTCACATAATTTACAATCAACTAAAGGTGACGGTAGTAAATACAACTTGCCATTACAGTACCACAGTAACTACAGTGCTACTACAATGCCATGGTAACTGCAACACGCTACTGCTACTGCAATATTCTGAACTGCTTGCTGAATAGTGAGCACAGTAACGTGAGAATAAGATTCTAAAGCAAACAGTCAGACCTGACCACTCTTTAATGTAACAGCTCAACCTGAATGCAATCAAATTTTCTTCTGCCTGAGGGTTCAAAGTTGTGTGTTTCAATAATGGAAGTAAGAAAACAGATCTGGTGAAGATATTGTGTCTCTGGAGATATTTTATTTTCTCCAAGAAACACTCACCAGTGCACTTTTTGTTGGTTTTTTGTTTGTTTGTTTGTTTTTTATTATGAAATGGATTAAAAATAACTTTTATATGAACACTGTAATGGAAAGAAAATTGACTAATATTCAACTTTATTAAAGCAAAAGTGTCAAATTTTTAAATCAACTGAAGCTGTGTGTTTCTCAACACGTTTGCACATGCATATTACAATACATCCTTTAACACAAAACCACTCTGGCTCAAAAAATGTAAACAAAAACACAAGGAAAAATGATAGTGTGCCATACAGGCCAGGAAAATCATAGGAGAATTCCCAAAGTAGAGACTGTAATGACAAGTGGCTTTTCAAACTCAGCAGAAGTGTGTGGATGTTTACTGGTATTCAGAGTCATGAGTCTGTCAGCTGTAGTTCTCACAGATCAGATCAACACGTGTAAATTCAAATGGAATTTTGAGTGAACAGAGACTTAAGAATCCAGTTGAGTGTGGGAACTTGCACCATCATTGCATGCTTTTCTTGGGCTGGCACAGAGAAGATGCTAAAGAGTTGGAGCAATATGATTTAATAATTTCATTAGTTTTATTTCAAAACTGCTGTTAGAAAGTGAATACACAGTTTTCAGTAATTTTCTGGCAGTTAATAATAGAGTATTTTTCCATAATAATCTAATAACCTAAAAGATAATACAAAAGATAATTTTCTGTAAGCTTTCAAAAGAATTTTCATTTATTTTCTTTTTGTCATCCCCCTTTTTCTTTTCTCTTCTAAACAGTGTTTAAAACAGTACCTTGTCGTCAACCCAGTAAAACGAACAAAATCTTTAACCTAATGTTACTCACCAAAAAAAAATGGCTTAATATGACAGATTCCTGACCTCAAGATCTATACTGGAAAAGAATTTATTACTTCTGCTAGGTTTATTTCTTGGCTTCACATAAACCCAAATAACTTTCTTTTAAATTTTTAATCTTTCATCTTTTATTTTTCTGTATCTCCATACTTGTGCCATCAGCTCAATATACATTTTACTTATTTTAATGTTTTCTGTTTTTTGATAAATGTTTTACTTGCTCTGAATTCTTGCACTTTTTCTGTTCAATGGTAAGTGAAGCTTGTGAACATAACCAGCTATTGATAGTCAATAATTAGAATAATCTGAAGTTCATGGTATTTATCAATTAGATAATTTATAAACCAATTAGACATCGACACAAAATCAAGGCTGAATGTCTCCTTTGCATGTAATATTCACATGGCTCCAAATGCCCTAGAATTTCAGAAATATATATTTCAATTTGTAATGTGTCCTGAAGAAAAACATAATTAGTGTAGACTTATGTTAAGCTAAAAATATTCATAAAGCAATTATAAATAAGTTTTAAATGTGTTTGTGAGAATAAATGTCCTCCTGTAGTAGAAGTATAAAGATATATTTGTGAACAAATACATCTGCACTTCTCATCACCACAGCTTCCAAACACCACGGTTTCCAAACACCAAAGGAATTTCACTGTATAGATGTTTGATATTACATCAGAAATCTGTATCAGAAGATCACATCATGAAAACGGAGAATATTTTTTAACTGAAAAAGAAGACACCAATAAATCACAGAAAAAAAATATTGTGAGTATTAAGTTCTATAGCAATTTATTTTTTCATATTTCCAAACACAGATATTGCTGATGTTTGGAAGTTGTCTAAAAATATGCTGTTTCTTCTTGAACTGTTTTTTTAAAAAATCTAACAGAAGTTCAGTGATTCATACCTTTTAGACCAAATATTATGAGCTTTGCACAACAGATATTTCTTTACTAGCTTTCCTAAAAGCATTTATCAAAATTGTTACAGGAAAATGTACGATGCTGGATCTAACAGTCCAAGAGAGGCACACTCAACGTCCTCAGGTCCAACCAGTAGCAAAGCTGAAGATGTATCCCCAGCGTGGAGAACACATAGAGCACACGTATACACTACATATGTGCATATATACATGGCTGTCCACGCAGATGACAGATAGACACTCATGATGACGAGTTTCACATCTGCACCCTGGGGCTGATGGTTCTGCTGGGAGAGGCCTGGACAGGATATTCTTTTCTCAAGAACCCTTAATGGGGTTTCCCTCTCTCATTGTGCTCATTCTGCAGATGGACATTTCATGAACTGGTGGACCTTGTGATGGGTCTGATAGTAGTAAAGGGATTATTTGGGTTTCTCCTCCTGCCTTGTTTCTCCGAGGTCCTTTGGGAGTATGCAAATGGGCTTTATCACATAACCTAACAAAAATCTTGGAAGTAAATATACAAAATCTCTCAAGACATTCAAGATATATAGACAATTGCTTTTGTAGTCAAAGGAAAATTTGAAGGCCGTGTTGGCAAGGGAGAATGAATGCATTATGCAAGTAGGAGTGACTGTTAAAAAAAAAAAAAAATCATATTAGACACTTTTTTTTTGAGTGGCTACAAACTGAAACAGTAACCAGAATGCACTGAAGTAACCTAATCTAATATATATAATATTTTGAAAATTATATGACAAAATACCAGCAGGTATGCCTACACCTCCAGCAGCACACAGGGCAATCAGCAGATTCTCCTGTCAGCAGGAATACTCCAAATATTGCAGGTTGTAACTCTGACTGGAAGCAGGGCAAACAGTCCTTTAACTGGCCATTTTAGGCATCACATACTCCTCCAGAACTGTTTCTTCTTCCTTCTCATTATGATCATACTGCATCCTCAAACTAGCAACATCTCACTGAACTGCACAGTCTTCCTATGCTTTCACAAATCCTCAGAAATTGAGTCAGAGCCTGCAGAAAAAAAAAAAAGAAAAAAAAAAAAAAGTGAAAATCCCTGAAACTCAGCTTTCTCTAATCTATGTTTTGTCAGCTTCACTGTCTCACATAACTCTTGTGTGATTTACAGTCTTACAGACATGCTTTGAAGGTGGGAAGAACTCCGTGATAGGAGACGGAGGAGGGAGGTAATGTTGCAACAACCATGTCTTTTCTAGGCCTCTTAATATCTGTGCAAATAAATTCAAAGCATAAATGATTTATAATTGTGTATTGGGTCTGGCTGAGATGGAGTTAATTCTCCCCACAGCAGCCCTCACGGTGCTGTGCTGTGCATTGGTAGCTAGCAAACTGTTGATAACACACCAGTGTTTTGGCTACTACTGAGCAGTGCCAGCACACATCAAGGCTTTCCAACATTTCTTTTTCCCCAGCAGCAGGCTGGGGGTGGGCAAGATCTTGGGAGGGGACACAGCTAGGACAGCTGACCCAAACTGACCAAAGGGATATTCCATACCATATGACGTCATGCTCAGCAGTAAGAAACTGAGAATAGGGGGAGGAACAGGGCGGGGGCATTCGTTTTTTTTTTCTTTACAATGTTTGTCTTCCGGAGTAAGGGGCACGCTTACTGAAGCCCTACTTCCCAGGAAGTGGCTGGACATCGCCTGCTGATGGGAAGTAGAGAATAATCTTTGCTTTTTGCTTTGCTTCCGCGCGCGGCTTTTTGCTTTAGCTACATTAAACTGCCTTTATCTCGACCCACGAGTTTGGGATTGTTTTTTCTCCATCTTCCCTTCTCCCCTCCCTGCCTTGCTGAGGAGGCGAGTGATAGAGCGGCTCTGGTGGGGCACCTTTTTGGAGCCCAGCGTGGGGCTTGACAACGGCAGTTTAGTATTAAGAGTGCTACAGCTATAGTAGTTATTAAGTTGCAAGCTCCTGTGCAGGTCACGGGGTTTGTTAGCTGTGCTGCTTATCTCTATTTTGCTAAACTTAGGAACATGCTGATACAAACAATGGCTGCTCTGTGCTTTGGCCTAGTGTTGATGGTCTTACTGTGCTGGGGTAGCTATTTCGTGGGGAGGATGAAGGAACTTGGGAGCATGCTAGTACAAACAATGGTTATGTGCATGGCCCTGGCATCGATGTTATTGCTGTGCTGGGGGAGCTATCTTGTGGAGATGATGGGGGAATACATCTCTCTCTCTCTACCTGCTTTTGACGTGGATGGTTTCATTATGCAGGCTCCTAAGGTCCTTGTTCACCCTTATGTAAGCTCATTAATATTACTAATTAATACTGCTGGCATATTACGGGTGTTGTGGAGTTTGGTTTTGTCCTGGTTTAAGGGGAGACAACTTTTAAGTGAGGCAATACTGAAACGTGCCCTGAGGCAGCCAGTCCCCGGGTGGCAGGGTGTGTGGAAGGATTTGGGCAGGTTCCTAGGGCAATTATCACCTCCTATAGCCTGGAACTTCACACCTGAACAGGCAAGCAATCCCAGCAAACTGACACGCCACCTGATAGAAGGGTGTCTTGCCTACCCCAATGAAAACCAACAGCTTCTAGCACTGTACTGGGGCCTGGCCTGGGCCTATCGAGCCACAGTGCAGAACTCTCAGAGGACTGTGGTTGAGGAAGGCACCCAAACTGCAGCTGAGGACACCGTGGCTGAGATAGGGACACAAACAGTAAGAACTACAGTAATTGCCCCAGTAGTAAAAAAGAAACAGTGGACCAGGAGGTCAACAGGTCCCTATCATCGATTAGTAAGGGAAGAGGAAGAAGAGGAGGAGAGGTTTGAGCAGGAAGCTGGTCCTTCAGCAAAGAAGTGGGAGGAAGGAGTGAGAGAAATAAGACAAGAAGCAGAAACTACCCGGTCTCTGACCTCATCCGAACTTCGAGATATGCGGAAAGATTACAGCCGCCAGCCTGGTGAGCGGATTGCTGCCTGGCTGCTTCGATGCTGGGATAATGGGGCCGACAGTCAGCAATTGGAAGGCAGGGAAGCCCAACAGCTGGGATCCCTAGCTAGAAACCGAGGAATTGAGAGGGGAATTGGAAAAGAGACAGCAATTTGCAGTCTCTGGAGACGGCTGCTTTCAAGTGTGAGGGCAAGATACCCATTCAAGGAAGATCTTGTTAACTCCCCAGGAAAGTGGACCACCGCAGATGAAGGCATCCAGTACCTGAGAGAACTAGCGGTGTTGGAAGTCATCTATAGTGATCTAGATGATGAGGAGGTCTCCAAAGATCCAGAGGATGTCCTGTGCACACGGGCCATGTGGAGGAAGGTGATTCAAAGTGCCCTAGCATCGTATTCTAACAGCTTGGCAGCAATGTATTTCCCAGATATGGACACACCAACTGTGGAGAAGGTGTCTGCTTGGCTTCATAACTTTGAAGAAAACCTCTGTACCACCTCCTCCTCCCTACGGGCCAGCACGTCGGCTGTCAGAGGTACCCCAAGAAATCAGTCATCTCCTGCTCCGGTCAGAGGGAAAGGGAGTCCCAGGCATATGCCATGTGGTACACTCTGGTTTTTCCTGCGTGACCAAGGGGAGGACATGAGGAAGTGGGACGGTGAACCCACCTTTAAGTTGGAAGCCCGTGTTCGTGAACTAAGAGGGAAGACAGCCGTTAAGAAGGGGACACCCAAGAAGGCCGTCAGTGTAGTTGCTACAGAGACACGAGAAGGCAAACAGCGATCTCCCAGATGTAAAACTAAAATCACCTCCCTTGATCCTGGTGAGGGGACATCTGGTCTGTCACCGCGAGGGTCAGACAGTGAATACTCTGACCAGGAACAGGAATAGAGGGTCCCTGCCTTCGGCCAGGAGGAGGAAAGGGATGACCGGGCATACTGGACTGTGTGGATTCGATGGCCTGGCACATCAGACCCACAGAAGTATAAGGCTTTGGTAGACACTGGTGCACAGTGTACACTGATACCATCAGGGTATAGGGGCACAGAACCCATCCGGATCTCTGGAGTGACAGGGGGATGCCAAGAACTGTCCATATTGGAGGCTGAGGTGAGCTTAACAGGGGACAAGTGGGAGAAGCACCCCATTGTGACTGACCCGGAGGCCCCTTGTATCCTTGGCATAGATTACCTCAGGAGAGGGTACTTCAAGGACCCAAAGGGGTACCGATGGGCTTTCGGTGTAGCCACTGTGAACACAGAGAAGATCAAACAGTTATCTACCCTGTCTGGTCTCTCAGAAGATCCCTTTGTTGTGGGATTGCTGCAAGTTGAAGAACAACAGGTGCCAATTGCTACCAGGACAGTGCACCGGCGGCAATATCGCACAAATCGAGACTCCCTGGCTCCCATCCATGAGCTGATTCATCAACTGGAGAACCAGGGAGTCATCAGCAAGACTCATTCACCTTTTAATAGTCCCATATGGCCAGTGCAAAAGTCTGATGGAGGATGGAGGTTAACAGTGGACTATCGTGGGCTAAACGAAGTGACACCACCACTGAGTGCTGCTGTACCAGACATGTTAGAGCTCCAATATGAATTGGAGTCAAAAGCAGCCAAGTGGTATGCTACAATTGACATCGCTAATGCATTCTTTTCAATTCCTTTGGCAGCCGAATGCAGGCCACAGTTTGCTTTCACTTGGAGAGGTGTTCAATACACCTGGAATCGACTGCCCCAGGGGTGGAAGCATAGTCCTACTATTTGTCATGGACTAATCCAAACTGCACTGGAAGAGGGTGGTGCCCCTGAACATCTACAATACATTGATGACATCATTGTGTGGGGCAATAAGGCAGAAGAAGTATTCGAGAAGGGAAAAAGAGTAATTCAGATTCTTCTGAAAGCTGGTTTCGCCATAAAGAAAAGCAAGGTCAAGGGACCTGCACAAGAGATCCAGTTTTTGGGAATAAAATGGCAGGATGGACGGCGTCATGTGCCTATGGATGTGGTTAACAAGATAGCAGCTATGTCTCCACCAGCTAACAAAAAGGAGACACAAGCCTTCCTGGGCCTTGTAGGATTCTGGAGAATGCATATTCCAGGTTATAGTCAGCTTGTGAGCCCTCTCTATTGAGTAACCCGGAAAAAGAACTATTTTGAATGGGGCCTTGAGCAACAACAAGCCTTTGAGCATATCAAACAGGAAATAGCTCGTGCAGTAGCTCTTGGACCTGTTCGGACAGGACCAGCTGTACAAAATGTACTCTACACTGCAGCTGGGGAGCATGGCCTCACCTGGAGCCTCTGGCAGAAAGCAGCAGGAGAAACCCGAGGTCGACCATTAGGGTTTTGGAGCCGGGGGTATCGAGGATCAGAAGCCCACTACACCCCAACTGAAAAAGAGATCCTAGCAGCATATGAAGGGATTCGAGCTGCTTCAGAAGTTGTTGGTACAGAAGCGTCTCTTCTCTTGGCACCGCGATTGCCTGTGCTACACTGGATGTTCAAAGGAAACATTCCCTCTACACATCATGCAACTAGCACTACATGGAGTAAGTGGGTAGCACTAATCACACAGCGAGCTCGACTGGGGAAACCCAACCACCCAGGAATTCTGGAAGAGATTATGGACTGGCCAGAAGGTAGAGATTTTGGAGCACTGCCTGAGGAGGTAGCTCGTGCCCAAGAGGCACCACCATATAATGAGTTACCAGAAGACGAAAGGCGTTATGCTCTGTTTACTGATGGATCCTGTCGTGTTGTAGGAAACCATCGGAAGTGGAAAGCTGCTGTATGGAGTCCCACACGACAAGTCATTGAGGCCACTGAAGGAGAAGGTGAGTCAAGTCAGTTCGCAGAAGTGAAAGCCATTCAGTTAGCCCTAAAGATTGCTGAACGAGAAAAGTGGCCAGTACTCTACCTCTATACTGACTCCTGGATGGTGGCAAATGCCCTATGGGGGTGGCTACAGCAGTGGAAGAAGACCAATTGGCAGCGCAGGGGTAAACCCATCTGGGCTGCTGCATTGTGGCAGGACATCGCTGCCCGCGTACAAAACATGGCTGTGAAGGTACGTTATGTGGATGCTCACATACCCAAAAGCCGTGCCACTGAAGAACATCAAAACAATGAACAGGTAGACAAGGCTGCCAAAATTGAAGTAGCTCAAGTGGATCTGGACTGGGAGCGTAAGGGTGAGCTATTTCTAGCTCGATGGGCCCATGAAACATCAGGACATCTAGGGAGAGATACAGGTGGGCTCGTGATCGAGGGGTGGACCTGACCATGGCGGCCATCACACAAGTTACTCATGAATGTGAAATATGTGCTGCAATCAAGCGAGCGACACGAGTAAAATCTCCCTGGAATAGAGGGCGGTGGCTGGGTTTTTGATATAGCGAGGCCTGGCAGATTGACTATATTGGGCCACTGCCACGAACACGCCAAGGCAAGCGCTACATACTCACCATGGTGGAAGCAACTACTGGCTCGCTAGAGACATTTCCTGTAAACCATGCCACTGCCCGAAACACCATCCTAGGCCTTGAAAGGCAAATTTTATGGCGACATGGTACCCCAGAAAGGATTGAATCAGACAATGGGACTCATTTTCGAAATAATGTCATAAGCTCTTGGGCAAAGAAACACGGCATTGAGTGGGTGTATCACATCCCCTATCACCCACAAGCCTCTGGAAAGATTGAGAGATATAATGGACTGTTAAAGACTATGTTGAGGGCATTAGGTAATGGGGCATGGAAGCACTGGGATACAAATTTAGCAGAAGCCACTTGGCTGATTAATACCAGAGGATCTGCTAACCGTCCTGGTCCTGCCCAAACAAAACCCCTGCATACTGTGGGAGGAGACAAGGTCCCTGTAGTACACATGGGAAAGTGGCTGGGGAAGGCGGTGTGGATTGCTCCTCCCATGGGAAAAGGCAAACCCATTCCTGGGATTGTCTTCACTCAAGGACCTGGGTGTACTTGGTGGGTAATGCGAAAAGATGGGGAGACCCGGTGTGTGCCTCAAGGAGATTTAACCTTGGAGTAAAATAATCTGTAATGTGAGTTGTACCTTCTAGGAAGTAATGTAGAAGGAATGACCCAAACCAATGAAGAGCAAGTTTCACAAGGAGCCAGATGAATGCAACAACAGCCCAAAGCAAGCCGGTGTTGGTGCCCAACAACTGAACCTGAACACCCATCCTGACAGATTGGGCCCAAGTCATAGCCGGTTCATGAACATCTGGAGGAGCAGAGGAAGCTCATGGAATGGGAGAATAACATCTATCTGTTAAAGGGCTGGAAATAGTAGTTAATAAGAAGTAAATACAATGAAACAGTTATAATATATATATATATGTATTAAAGTGTGTGGAGCGTGAGCACGACACAAATGGTATGGAATAAGGGGTGGAGATTGTATTGGGTCTGGCTGAGATGGAGTTAATTCTCCCCACAGCAGCCCTCACGGTGCTGTGCTGTGCATTGGTAGCTAGCAAACTGTTGATAACACACCAGTGTTTTGGCTACTACTGAGCAGTGCCAGCACACATCAAGGCTTTCCAACATTTCTTTTTCCCCAGCAGCAGGCTGGGGGTGGGCAAGATCTTGGGAGGGGACACAGCTAGGACAGCTGACCCAAACTGACCAAAGGGATATTCCATACCATATGACGTCATGCTCAGCAGTAAGAAACTGAGAATAGGGGGAGGAACAGGGCGGGGGCATTCGTTGTTTTTTTCTTTACAATGTTTGTCTTCCGGAGTAAGGGGCACACTTACTGAAGCCCTACTTCCCAGGAAGTGGCCGGACATCGCCTGCTGATGGGAAGTAGAGAATAATCTTTGCTTTTTGCTTTGCTTCCGCGCGCGGCTTTTTGCTTTAGCTACATTAAACTGCCTTTATCTCGACCCACGAGTTTGGGATTGTTTTTTCTCCATGTTCCCTTCTCCCCTCCCTGCCTTGCTGAGGAGGCGAGTGATAGAGCGGCTCTGGTGGGCACCTGGCCCCCAGCCAGGGTCAACCCACCACAAATTGGCATTTAATTAATTATTTATAGTTGTATTCAATGCAAAAGCAAGGAAATTAGAAAGCATCAAACTCTGTAGAAAGGAAACGAAAGGAAAAAGGAGCTGTTGAATACAGCCCTTAGAGCATGAGCTGCAGATGGGCCAAGCAGAAGAGAGGGTTGTCATGCCCGACTGCAAGGTTCAGAGAGTGCCTGATGACCCGACTGCAGGAAGCAGGTGAAAGAAACTGAGAAATTGGCGATAAAAGACAATTGCTTGGGAGGAACTAGGGAAAGGGATTATTTATTTATTTATTTATCTGTATGAAAATTCAGGCAGCTGAATGAATTATAGTGGCTAATTAAAACAAAACCAACGGCAAACACCACCACCACCCAAACTAACAGAAAATCTGGGAAGAATTGCAATGCAATGAGAGTAAATCTGGTCTACATCCACAATCAACAATTAAAGCAAGTCACCCCATGGCACTTGCTGTGAAAAAGAAAATGACCCTAGGAATGAATAAACGATTTTCTACTGAAGTTATGCATGGTGTCTCACTGTGATGGTGCAGCCTCAGATTTTCTGGTCACTACAAAGAGGACCCTACAGTCCACATTTAGTCAACTTATGGCTGAATGGCATAACTCACACCTCATGCAGACAGCTCAGCAGAATGCAACTGAGGAGGATTGCCTGCAGCTACAATCAATCCTATGATGAACTGACAGTCAGGGAAGAGATATTATAGTAGTTTGGGGGCTATTTAGTTTAGGTTTTGTCAATAGCTGAGCAGCCGTACATTGAATGAACTGGTGCAGAACCAGAAAGATGTCTAACATCTCCTCAAACAGCAGTACTGTAGCCAGTAGCCTGTCAGGAAAAAGACATGCATCAAATACATTTTCATCCTGAGAAATGAGATACCATCTTAGCAATGTTTTGTGTAAGTATAAAAGAAATTTTAATAACACTGGCTCCTGAATACATGCTGACATTTAGAATCCCAGTACACAGCCAGAGAATTAATTGTTAATTTTATAGTCAGTAAGATGTATCTTGATATGGAAATAAGAACTTAGAACCACTCTGACTTCTAGTGTCTTCTCTGTTTTTTAATGCATTTATTTTGAATAATTGCTTTGGTATCCCTCAGTGCTATTACACATCTGACCAGATCCCGGATGAATCAATATTAAGCTCTAATGCCTGAGAAATCAGAGCTACAGTAACCTGTCAATGAAAACTCATCAAATGTATGTGAATGTCTTGCCCAGTGGCAACATGCAAATTGGAACTAGTAAATAGGCCAGAGGATGTGGGAAAGTCTCCTGCTGACATAAAATGACATCTGTTAGCTAGGTAAGAGCAGCAGCAATGCAATCAGAGCACTGCCAGCATGACACTTACATTCAGCTCAATCTAGCATGATATGATGATCAGTTATATTGCTCAGAGGTGGTTCTTAAAGCTTTGTTCTACCCTAAAGATGTAGCTCCATAAAAACGTCACAGTAGGTGTTCCCATTTGTTGTCTCTAAATGACTGCAGGTCAAAATTGAACATTTTACAGGATTTCTCCTCCCTTGTGCCCATAGCTACCCATTTTTATATACCAAATCTTGGGATCTGAAAGTTAAGATGAGATTTGAGTTTTGTTTTGTTTTGTTTTTTTTAATAATGATGCCTACTACTTTGAGGTGAAAGAGCTATGGAACTGGTTATCTAGAAGACTTCAGTTCTGTTACTGCTTTTATGATATGAATGTTTGTAACAGCTGTATAATTGCTGATATTTATTAAAATTCTTTGCATCGAGTAGGGTAGAATGGGTTGGCATATCACACCTCAGCTTTTCTAAGATTAGACTCTGTGATGTTTTGTGGGCAACAGCTCCTTTTGTGTGCTTTCAGGACCGCAGTGGGGCTGCAAAACCCCAGAAGACTTGATCCTGGCATCTGCAGAGGCTCCAAGGTCTTTACAAAGCCTACTGAGCCCTCCTTAGGCATGAGTGGAAATGCAGTAGAAGCAGGGAATTATTTCCATCAGAAACAAAGCCAGCTGCTCCTTTCCTCCCATGCAGCATAGCCCAGCAGCAGCATGGCTCCACAGAAATTCAGAACTATACTACTTCACTTCCCTCTCTGCTTCCAGTCATATTAAAAATGCTTCACACCAGAATATTGACAAAACCTTTCAGCAGCATCTAAAATCCTAAGCAGTTGCCCAGTGAAGAGCTTCTAAGCACATTACCAGCTTTGCAGAAACTTCAGGGTCAGAAGCTGAGATTTTTCATTAGGGAATTGATAGTGACACTTTTATGTGCCTTATTTTTATATATTGTTGGCAGCACGTAGGTCTGGCCTAAAAATGGATGTCAAGACCTTCCTCCCAAATATCCTTTCACAGATATGTGGAAACATTTGTTTTGTTTTATTTAAGGAAATTTTCACTTCTTCTCTATTTTCAATTCTTCTTTTTTTCCATGTGCTTGCTGATAAAATACAGTTTTGAAGTCTAAATCTTTCACTGTATAAAGAAAAATCTCTTATTCGAATCCCATTAGAACATTTGGAAAATTGTTTAGAAGGCTAATGAGTTCAACAAATGTACATCAAAGTATAACTGTCCTTCAGTGTCTTCAAATTGCAGATAACTCACTAGTTTAACTATCAAAATATCTGTAGAATCTCTGGGACTGGTTGTTAGGAATCAGATCTATTCTTGTATCAAAAGTAAAAATGACCTCCTGAGTATAATAAATACAAATATACAAGCACAAGGCACTGTACTTACTAAGTCTTTTAATAGATGAAAAATGGTAATAAATCTAAGGCAATTCAAATAGGAATGTAATGGAATAATCATTATTAAAAATTGTCATACCTTTTCAGGGATGAAATTTTGTTTTTGAAGAGCAGCTCAATAAAAATCTGAAGTGTATTAAATAGTTTTATGTAAGAAACAACTACAGAAACACTGGATTCAGCATAGAGGTGCTTCTCTATGTTTTTTCAACTTGTCTGATTTTACAGTGCAAAGAAAGATGGGTGGATGCCTGCATAACTGGAGACATGAGGAAAATTCTGTACTTAAAGAAAATAAATAGTTTCAGGGAAGATTTTAATTTTGTTCTGAATCTGCTGTTTTGATCTGCTTAGAGATTTCAAATTTCAAATTGTGGTGGATTTACTTTGAATTCATCTTATTATGCCTGTCCTTGCTCTGTGTTGCTGCATTATGTTTCAAATTGTGAAAAAATGAAATTTTTTTTATTGCCATATCTGTTTATTGATTCATATTTCTAAAAGCAAAGCTGTACAGCAGCCTTAAAAAGCAAAGAAACTAGTTTTTCACCCTATTTTATTGTTCTACCAGATATAAAAGAGGTTGTTATAACTACTGAGAAGAAACAGGGTTTAAGTATTAGATATTGGCTCCACTAAGGGCAAATCGTGCCTGACAAACTTGGTGGCCTTCTATGATGGGGTTACAGCATTGGTGGACAAGGGAAGAGCAACTGACGTCATCTACCTGGACTTGTGCAAAACATTTGACACTGTCCCGCACGACATCCTTCTCTCTAAATTGGAGAGACATGCAATGGATGGACCACTCGGTGGATAAGGAATTGGCTGGATGGTCACACTCAAAGGGTTGTGGTCAACGGCTCAATGTCCAAGTGGAGAACAGTGACGAGTGGCGTTGCTCTGGGGTCAGTACTGGGACCGACGCTGTTCAACATCTTTGTCGGCGACATGGACAGTGGGATCGAGTGCACCCTCAGCAAGTTTGCTGATGACAATAAGCTGTGTGGTGTGGGCAACACGCTGGAGGGAAGGGATGCCATCCAGAGGGACCTTGACAGGCTGGAGAGGTGGGCCCATGTGAACCGCATGAAGTTCAACAAGGCCAAGTGCAAGGTCCTGCACATGGGTTGGGGCAATCCCAAGTACAAATAAAGGCTGGGCAGAGAATGGATTGAGAGCAGCCCTGAGGAGAAGACTTGGGGGTGTTGGTTGATAAGCTCAACATGAGCCGGCAGTGTGCGCTTGCAGCCCAGAAAGCCAACCGTGTCCTGGGCTGCATCAAAAGCAGCGTGACCAGCAGGTCGAGGGAGGGGATTCTGCCCCTCTACTCCGCTCTGGTGAGACCCCACCTGGAGTACTGCGTCCAGCTCTGGGGGCTTCGGGACAAGAGAGACATGGAGCTGTTGGAGCGATTCCAGAGGAGGCCAGAAAGATGATCAGAGGGCTGGAGCACCTCTCCTATGAGGTCAGGCTGAGAGAGTTGGGGTTGTTCAGTCTGGAGAAAAGAAGGCTCCGGGGAAATCTAATTGCAGCTTACCAGTACCTGAAGGGGCTACAGGAAAGCTGGTGATGGACTGTTTATGAGGGAGTGTAGTGACAGGACAAGGGGGAATGGGTTCAAGCTGAAGGAGGGTCAATTTAGATTAGATGTTAGAAATAAATTCTTCCCTGTGAGAGTATTGAGGCCCTGGCACAGGTTGCCCAGAGAAGCTGTGGATGCCCCACCCTTGGAAGTGTTGAAGGCCAGGTTGGATGGGGCTTTGGGCAGCCTGGTCTAGTGGAGGGTGTCCCTGCCCATGGCAGGGGGTTGGAACTAGATGATCTTTGAGTTCCCTTCCAACCCTAACCATTCTATGATTCTATATGAGAATATTTGTTATTAGATATGAGATATTTGACCAGATTTCATGATGTAAAGGCTTGTATGAAGACATGGCATTAGAAATTATTATTAACATAATTATTTACTTCTGATATGTGAAAGTAATAGCATTCACACTAAAACATAAATCAAAATATTTAATGTGTTTCCAGAATTGCCAAAATCTGTCCACAATACTCTTTTAAAATGAAATATCACTATTAGAGATGGAAATAAGTTACTGTGTTATGTAATGATGCTGACTTTGTTTTTTTTCTTCTCCCAGAAGAACACAGTACATGTAACTCTGTGTGAAATCAAAGTTTACTGTATACAGTTTCTTTTTGTTCTGTGTAACTGAAAAAGAAATTATAGTGGTTCAAACAGTGCTGCATATGATTAGCTATGTCTGATATCACTTCAGGATTTCACCCAACAACTAACCACAATAACTTTTTTTTTCTTTAAATCTGCTGGAACAAAGCCTGCTAAAACTTTCAGCAGATTGTAGGAAAGGTAGAAAAATAAAAAACCTCTGAATGTTTTCTTTGATATGGTTTAAAAATTGCAGTATATTTGCATTTGCAGCACAGGTCCCATTTGCTATCAATTTTTTACCATAATGTTAAACTGCTATTGGTCATTATCCCCAGGTTATCAAAATTGATATACAGTAAAGAATTTTCTTCTTACTGGTATTTCTTAATAATCATATTTACCTAATGGAGAGTTTAGTGGAAACATCTATCCCATATATTCCTTACCATGTAAACCATTTTTGTTAAGGAAAACAGTTTACTTTTCAAAAGGATTGCAAGCTTTGCAGGATAAGTAAAATAAATGTGATCTAATTATAATTAGTGCTGAGCACCCTTGGTCCCTTCTGAATTCGTGGGGAATGGTCAATTCTCATCATCGGTAAATATCTGTCATGCAGGGTTTATAGAGTTACAGATTCAGAGATTCACAGAGATTCACAGACTGGTAGGGGTTGGAAGGGACCTCTGGAGATCATCTAGTCCAACCTCGCTGCTAGAGCAGGATCACCCAGAGCAGGTTGCACAGGATTGCATCCAGGTGGGTTATACACTTGTTAGTTTGGTGATAGTTATGTAGTGTGGCATTCTTACTTCTATGTATTGTGCCTGGCTGGGATGGAGTGAACTTTCCCCAGAGCAGCCCTCACAGCGCTGTGCTGTGTATGGGTAGCAGCAAGGTGTTGGTGACACACCGGTGGTTGGGCTACTGCTGAGCAGTGCTGGCACACACCAAGGCTGTCTGTACAACATCCCCCTCAGCAGCAGGCTGGGGGTGGGCAAGGGCTTGGGAGGGGACACAGCCAGGACAGCTGGCCCCAGCTGACCAAGGGATATTCCATACCGTGTGACGTCTGCTGGGCAATAAGGAGCTGAGGGATAGGGGGAGGAAGGGGGGGCAGGGAGAGGCATTCAATATTTATGATATTTGTCTTCCGGAGCAACCACTATGTGTACTGAAGCCCTGCTTCCTAGGAAGTGGCTGGACATCACCTGTTGATGGTAAGTAGAGAGGAAATCTTTTATTTTTCCTTTCCTTCCACACACAACATTTGCTTTCACTTTATTAAACTGCCTTTATCTTGACCCACCAGGTTTTTTCCATCTTATTTTCTCCCCCCATGTCCTGCTGAGGAGGGGAGTGATATAGTAGCTTGGTGTGCACCTGGTGTCCAGTTTGGGTCAACCCACCACATCCTAGTGTCACCATCCTCTGCGTCTTTTAATGACTTTTTCATGAACTACACAACTGCAATATTTTTTTCCCCTTTAGAGACCATCTTCTGATAAGAAAATGATTTAGAAGACTATAAAATGAATAATATTTTAAACTGCTACAATAAATAGTCTTGAGAGTGCTGGTGAGTCAGAGCCAAGGAGTCCATTGAACTAAACATAATCATTTATCTTAGCTGGATTACATGGGTACCTCAGAGTTTAAAAAAAAAAAAAAAAAAAAAAAAAGAAACCTTTTGCATTATTTGGTTTGTTACGAATAGTCTGACATAAATAATTTGCAGTTCTCTATACTCCACCAATTCAGAACAAATTCAACTTCAGGTAAATTTTGATAGCTGATAGAGTAAGTCTGGCTTACAGAGCATAGTTTTCTTGCAGGAAAGGGATTTTTAGTTGATTCAGAATTGGAGTCTGCCTTTTTCCCTGGATATTGCTAGCTCAGCACCATGATCTCCGCCAGTGTGCTGAACAGGACCAAAACCTCAGATGGTCTTTGAAATATCCTAATTTATCAAACTGGATATTATGAAGAGGAGAGAATTTTTTTCTGAAAGCAGACAGTGTGAGTTTTCAGTGACAGCAGAACAGCAGCCCCAGGACAAATTTGGTTAAACATCCAGTCACTTGTACATATGTATAAATATTTTGTATGAGAATGTCATCATTATGCATAAAATTAAGTACTTCTGTTGCAGCTACTTCTTGCTCTTTTCACTTCTTAACCTCACTAGCAAGACATACTTGCTAACAGGCCTGTGTTTTTTATGAAATACCAGAACTGGAATAATTGAAGTAACTAATCTACACAGGGATGTGCATGTCTCTGCACTGTGAGTGTAGAATTTGACCTTTATGCATCTTAGAAATATGATCAGATTTGTAATGTTAATAAAACATATATGATATGTGTCAATTAAGATTGTTAGCTGAAAGTGTGAGAATGGTGCTGGAAAAATATTTTTACATATACTGTAGGCGTAGCTTTTCTTAAAGAATAGGAAAACAATTACTTTCCCCAACTAAATAAAAATCATTTAAAAGTACCACTATTAGATTTTTAATAAATGTCTGCCTTCTTAAATAGTTAATTTCACCTTTTGTCAACTTTCTGAAAAAATTAAATGGATATTATGAAATAAGTTGGATAAAGGATGATAGTAACATTTCTGCATGATTTACTCTCTATTTAAAGCTAATATATTGATAATAAGTAATTTCTGTTCTTAGTTCTTTGTATATCAAAATAAGTTTGACTCAGAAAAGGTAAGACTGAAATTATACCATCAACCAAAATGAGCCAAAACCATCTATCTACAGAATTATCATTTTAAATGAGCAACTGGTTTTGCATGCAAAGTTATATATAAAATATAAATTTATGTACAAAATTTGATAGTATTTTTTTTCACACTTTAAATATAAACATACTCTTTAATAGATTATTTAATATAATGCAAATAATTAATGTAATTTATTTTTAGTTGCCAGTATTTTAATGCACTGGAATAGTGTATTCAGTTTTGTACAATGCTTTCCAGTCATGCAGTTCAATCTCTTTGATATCTTTGTTGATGTAAACAATATCTTAAAAATATGAAGAGAATGGTTTACTGTTTAACAGAGCAGAAGGATTTAACCATACTGCAGTTAACTGCAGAAAGGTACTACAGGTTCAGGAACCTCTTGGATTTAGTATTGAGGAAATTAGTTTTCAACTTCACCTATTGTTGAGATAATGATCAGGGACACAGTCTCACAGAGAATGAAGTATTCAAATAATTTCTAGAATTTAAAGATTCAACTCGTGATATGATAGTCCAATTTCCTGTTCTTTGCTATGGTTATATTGTGGAGTATTACTCATTTATATTAGAGAGTGAACCTAACTTTCAATTGGTCATGTGCTGTCCTGGGGAAGAAGAGAAAAATGTGAATTTTTGTCCCTTTATTTATTCTCTTCTTGAGAGCTTCCCTTTTGTTATTTTTAAGAGACCCAGGAGGGTGCTGCTGAGTGTTCTCGGGCTGGAAATGTGGTGTGCTTTGTCTGTCTTCATATAGCCAAGTGATAGCAATGTAGTATCGTAGAAGGTGAGCATTGTATTCCCAGTATGCCATCTATCAGCCCAAGCTTTGACCTGTAAAGAGCTGATTAATTCCTGATTTCTTCAAGACCAGCTGTGTGGAAAGGCAGCTTCTCTGTCAGAAATGATTTTGAGTTATATACAGATTGTTTTGACTTTTGAGAGGGAGAGGATCTGCAGCCTTTCTGAATAAACCTGTTAAGCTTGTTTGATTAGTTTATTGTTACTAGTTTTACATTTCTTGGGAGTCAGTTATGTATATCTGAAAAGCTTTCTTTTCTGTCAACAGTTGTTGAATATATTGATATTGTTTCAAGAAAACAAATAATTTGATTTCCCAGAAGTGAAAACTAGGACAAATAAGAGCTTCTGAGGAACACACAGCCATAATTTGGAAGGAGACTGTTGTAGGAGACTACAGAAGAACGTGCTTCCATTTTCTGCATGTTCATCTTTCTGTTTTCATACACTGTGGAAGCAGTGCAGAGTAGATGTTCATCTTTGAAAGTTTAGCCAGAGGCACTGAGAAAGTAAAACAGATTTTCTCTTTATAAAAACAATGACAACCATATAAACATAGTGAAAATACTAAATCTGATGAAACTTGATGAACAAACCCCTACTTGTAAGTGTAAGGTTTTTCTTGAAATGGCCACACACACACACCCCCCACACACACACCCACACCCACACACCCACACCATACCCACACACATGCAGCACACACACACGCACGTGCTGTTTCCTGTAAAGATTGCCATTTGAGCACACTCATAAACTGTTTATGGGAATTCCAAACTGCTACTCAAGGCAAGACTTGCAAAGTTCAGGCTGCAAACAGCAAGAGCAAGCAGCCTACAACCCAAAGACTTGATTTAGCCAACAGCCTTTATGTTAGATCCCTCTTCTTTGATGAAAACTTGGCATCCGAGACATAACCAAGCTCTCTGACTCGTTAGGTGAATTGTCTCTAAGAGGGTAGCTAGGAAAAAAACCAAACCCCAACAACTCATGTTCGTTTCCTTCACTCACACAGGGAAAATTATTTGGCTGAGTACCTTTTCATTTTCCTATACTGGCTATATGCAAACAACAAAATAAAAGAAATTTTAAATATAAATTCTGTTCATTTGACTGCCAATGATAGTTTAATCCTATAATGGGACTAATTCATACTTCACTGTTTGAAATTCAGTGATGGCATATATTTATAACAATAAACTTTCAATATGATACAATGTTTTTTCAAGCAGAATTAACTAATGATTTTATTGTAGATTAAATACCTGTGATCATAAAGTTGGTTGGTTGGTTGGGTTTTTAATGTGTGATTTTAAAATTTTTTTTTTTCCTCTCTTGGCAGTTTTTATTTATACTTTATTCAGTCCAAGTGAATGAATGCATAACAGTATGTATGGGCATGCATGTATAAAATATTATTTCAAATATAAAATAGACACTGAATGCAGACATATTTTAAAGTGCAAAACACACGAGGCAGATTAAACATACTTTTTCTGTTAATACACGTCAAGAGAGGATCACGACAACGGAGTCTACAACAATGGGTATGGCATTAGGATCCTGCCTCGACAGAGAAAGTTAATGTATGCTTAACTTTACATGTTGAGTTATCTGCTTATCATATTGAAATTCATTGTTGAAGACAATACTCAGTCTTCAGCACATTTTTCAATGGGATCTTCATGAAGTAGATGGGATGTATGCTATACTCATACATGATAATATTGTATTGTGTACATGTACTAATATTTTAATCATCTTCTCAAGATTATATATGTTGCAACCTATGAAATGGTGACATCAGTGAACTCTAAAAATATTGTCAAAAAAATGAATGAACAGAAAAAGTTAAAAAAAAGCCAAAGAAACAGAAAAAACAATTAAAGATTGAATGAATCCTATCTTTCGACCCACTGGCTATAAAAAAGGATGCTATGCATAGGGACATGGTGATATAGGCACACATTTATTATCACAGGTTAGCCACTGAGAGTATGTGAACATCTTAACTGATGCAGAATATGAACTCCAACAAATTTATTGTAATGCTTGATTTGTCATAATTAGGAGAAGATAAGCATGGTAAAGAAGTTGCTTGAAATGGATGCTGAATTTTACTTATACATTTCTATCCATGACTTACAGGTATTTACTTTCCATATTTATTGCACTTTTTTTCTGTTTTTTGCATTTTACTCTAAGTTTTTTTGTTTTGGACCCCATAGCCTTTTCATCTCTCTAGGTTTTGCATCAGCATCAGCTAATACACTGGCAATTCTATAGAAACATTATACTAGCTATTCTTGGCAAAAGTCACAAGAGTTGTACATGTTTAAATAAAAAAGTAGTAATTGCTACAGGTATTTCTCCAGAACCAGATTTTAACATTTTCTTACTTGCATATTCTTCTAGATTTGCATAGGCCAATGGCAACTAGGCAGTGGACAGAGTGATGTAAACACAGGCCCACAGGAATCACCTAATATTGTCACTAAAATGTTTATTTCGTTATTTCTACTTTCATCCCAGTGACTGGCATTTTGAAGTAACATTTGGGTTTAGAGAGGGACAAATAAGAAAAAGAAGAACCTTAAATTGAGGAAAGAAAACTAAAGTATAGGAGCTTATGTCAATGTCGGTAGTCCCATCCAATGACAAAGAACTATTATAAGTAATTTAATAAGATGATTCCAGCAGGCGGGCTCCAGCTCTAGGGAAGGGAAACAAATACCTAAAAATGCTTTCAATTTAACTTACAGGCTAATATATGACCTGCTTCAAATCTTTTGATTAGTACTACTCTGAGCATGGAAGAAAGTCAGGAATTTTTTCTTATGTCCTTTTTATCATTACTTGAACAGTTCTTTTTTGAGATTGAGAAATAACTTCTCACCAAAAAGTTCAATAAGACACAAACTAGTTCCTACCACATGTGCACAATACAGTGAATCAAATTAGAAATATCTTTGTCACAGTCAAAGTTTTTTCACCATGGATTGCAGATTAATTTCATTAAAAAAAAAAAATTGTAAACAAATCTTCTTTTAGTGGAGTGTGGTCATATTCCTCAGAGATAAATCACTAAATAAAACTCTAAACAATGATACTAAATGATGTTGTCTGAGAACAGTGGTCCAATGACTATTTAAGTTTTTACATATAGGGTGCTAATATTCCATACAGTGACACCAATTCAGATCAGTCTTCACACTGAATACTTAACTTCACTTAACTTCATATTTGAGAGAAGTGTGCAAATATTTCTCAGCTATTGTGCTCAGAGGGCCTGTAATTGACTTTTTTTCATCTCTCATTTTTTACATCAGTATGTGCTAACAAATTAAAAGCAAACATTTGCTTTCCAAACGGAACATTATTTGGCTGAATGCTTTTAGAAGTTCCTCTTTTGTTGGCATTAACTGAAAAAAGTATGGGTGAAGAAATGATATATTTCAGGAAGGGGTATGTAACACCTTTGAAGTTAGTGAGACTGTAGCTCAGAAATAGTTTAGATAAGGGATTTAGGGTAAAAGTGCTTGTTTGTCTACACTATAGAAATGTAAGTCTAGAGTTGAGAACAACGTAATAAAAAAAGTTCTGCAGTGGTATAAGTGGTACTTCAAATTCTCTTGTACTCTCCTGGCTAACTAGGAAGAAGCACAAATCAGCAGATTAAAAAACAAATATTCATGTCATTTTGGGTTCATGATACCTAACTCGAATTTATGAATTATTTCATATATTAATAAAGAATTAAATTCTAGAGAATCAAAACAATGAGATATTAATGGTTCCATGTTTTCTTGGTACTATAAAACTATTTTATTTATAAAGTATAGAATGATTCCTCTTCACATTTTCTTGTCCCCAGCCATCTACAGAAATCTACTTTTCTTTAACAGAAGACACATGATTGTCTGCTAGTACACCTGCACAAGGCCATTTTTGCTTTTGGGATGGTAATTAAATATTTTTATTACTATGCTAAAATGAACATTTCTAAGGGTTTACTTCTCTGTAATTATTAACATTTCCAGAGAATAAAGACAATGCTTTAAAAAATCATGTTCAAACAAAATGTCATGTTTCTCACTTTAAACACAAGTCATCATTATTCCTAATTGACTTGAGAGAAAACCCCATGCAAAATAAAGGTCAACCTCATAGCAATCAGACTTTAAGAAATATTTTAGAGGAAGGTGCTATTTTTTGTGATAATTAAATTCCTTTAAAAATTATTACTCCTCAAAGACTACCCGTTTAACTTTTTAATTCCAATTTAAACAATTTAGAGATCAGCTTAAAATATTGTGAAGATAACATTTATTTTATATAGTTTAATATCCAAATTTACAGAAGTAGTTAAGTGTGCTTCTTATTAACGTTTTGAAGTACATTTAAAGAAGTATACCTCTTACAAAGTTGGAATTTAGGCAATGTCATTGACTGTTTTTCAGTCTCAGAGCACAGATTTAACCTGTGGTTCTGATGTCCACTTTTGTTTCTACCTTGGGAAAGGCACTACGTGCTCCTAGTATGTGATGGTCTCCATGGTGAAAAAAAAAAAAAAAAAAAAATAGTCAGTGTATTGCTCAACATGCAGTCTAGATATCACTGCAACAAATTCTAAAATAACATCTATTGTGTAAATGGTTTTTCCTCACATTATCCTCTACTGTGGTGCAAAGCCATTATATTAAATATCATTTTTCCCTCCTACAATGCAGAAACTGAGAGGTAGACTTGAAGAGTTGAAAATGATCTTTAAGGCAGCCAGATTTCAACCTGGCAGTGAACAAGGTTTTGGCTGGGGAGGTGTTTCACTACCTCCGTGGCCCATGTGAATGTCAAAACTGGGGCAGCACTCTAACTAGGCTAACTTTGTTATCTGAAGATAGTATTTCAATCTACAATATTGACATGGTTTTTTGAGGCACTTTTTGATAAAATATTTTGTGTTGTAGTCTTGACACTATGTCATTGGCAGTAATACTGTGTTCTGATCATAATTGTATGATAAATGTATTATGATCATACTGCAAAACAGCAGCGTGTATATGACTTCATCAATCACGTCTTATTAGTATTGAGGGTTTGGGACAACGTTAAGACTGAAAGTACTTTTAAAATAAGCTGATTTAACTGTTCAGATTTTGAAAATGACTTAACTAAACAAATCACACCTAGGTGAATTACCAAGGGAAAGGAGTTCTAATAACTAATAAATAAACCCAAACCACTCTGAACTACAGAACCATCACATTTTCGTATTACCCTAATACACTTGAAATAACAGTATCACAGAATGGTTGAGAACTGAAGGGCTCTCTGGAGGTCACTTCGTCCAACCATCCTGCTCAGGCAGGGTGACCTGGAGCAGGCCAGGTCCTGCTCAGGACCACGTCCCAAAAGGTTCTGAATAACTCCAAGGATGGAGGCTCCACAACTTCTCCGGGCAACCTGTGCCAGTGCTCAGAACATAGATGTTACCAGACCTCTCACCTCAGTGATGTAAAACATATTTCTGTTCTTGGAGGAAAACTGTGTTTGAACAAAAATTCTGCTGGGAAAGTAATTTGAAGAATAAACTAATCTAAACAGACTATTTCTGTCCTGTGTTTTCTTCTTCCTACAGATGTAATTCTACGTCTACTGAGTCAATGAGAGTCTTGCTGCTTAACGTTAACTTCAGAAAAGATCAGGTTCTATCTCATTTACACTCTCAAAAATGTACCTCTGATCTAGAAATCAGTATATGATCTTTCAATATACTATGTACCATTTTTCAATGTTTTGATTGACTGCAAGAAGAGGAATAGCAGAATGAAAATGGAAACAGACTCCAAATCAGCATTTTTATACTAATACGTATCCAAAAACTTTGCTGAAAGACAGAGAGAAGTGAAGTTTTAAAGATTTCTTTGTTTTGGTTTTGATACTTCCATTCTTTTCTCTTTTGGTCTCTAGTATGAACCTGTATCATGGAACTAAAACAAACAAGAAAATAAAGTCCAATTAAAAAAAAAAAAAAAAGTAGTAATGCCAGTAGCTATTGTCTCCAAAGGGATATTGTTGGTCAACAATTCCACATTTCAATCATTTACAAGGTATGATAATGAAAAGAATTTCTGTAAGTTTTTCTCAGAATCCCCTCCAATCCCAGATAGAATGTTGTGGACAATTAAAATTGAAGTAGAGGTGAAAATTGTCTCCAGTGGGCCTGAAATCAACCTCCCGAACCAAAGCTGAAGTAACCAAAACCTACTAGGCTTACTATTTCACTGAGAGTTCTCACTGAAAGAAAGATTTAATTTCAGTCTTCTTCACAAACATGAAAAGAATGAGACTAACAAATCCTTTTTAACAGTCTTTACTTCCCTTAAGTCACTTTTAATATACTATGTGACTAATTGCTTTTTCCTAGAATTCTACCACGGTGTATGAGAACAACAAAGTGAATCCACTAAAATTCAATATTACAGTTAGGCATCATTAATATGGTGATCATAATTCAATACATACTTTTGAAAAGGAGAAGGTGATAGAGATATGTAGACCTCGTACTAAACCAAATTCATTAACATCATTACATTTACACAAAATATCTCATTCTGACACTCTTTGTGTTGTGAATTTTTAAGAGCACCAATTAAAACTAAATTATAAGGCCTTAATATTCAGAAACTGAAGATGACATCATGACATTTATCAACCTGTAATCTCATTGAACACAACATAAAAGAGAGAAGGATAATAGTTTTATAACTGTAATCAGCAAAAGGGTATGGTTCCTTAATGTGTCCATGTATCCATCTGGCTGGAAAATAAATAAGACAGAGTTTGTAACATTGCATTGAAAAGGCTGCTGGACAATGTAATAATTGAAAAGTGTATGACAAGGGAAGTGTAATAAAATAGATGGGTAATACTCTTAGTAAAGAATTTTCTTCAGATTTTTTCATCTCTTTACTAGGTCAGCTAATGTAATATTGGTTTGAAGCATTATCACACTACGGATTCTAACTTCAGTCTTAAGATATTTATATTCCTTTCCTGCATGCTTTTTTAGAAACATGTGCCACATAATACCTAAACTCTAATAAATGCTTTTGATTTTCACCTCTGACTTTGATTTATTTATGTACAACTTTACTTATTCTCATATGCCAACATACTGTTGCCTTCACCTGCCTTATGGGATGGAACTTGTAAATACAAGTATGATTAAAGATGCACATTTGAAATAACTTTCCCACTAACAGAAAAAACAAACAAACAAACAAAACCCCGACACATTTCTAGCACCCACAGAATAACATGGAAACTTAAGCACCTTGAATTCAGTGGAAATTTTGCCATAAAGAACAAAAAAGTTTATGAAATTAAAACTTCTAACAAATACAATTTTTAAAGTTATGGAGGAAACAAAATACTCCAAAATTATCTAAATATATTTTTCTTATCTCCAACCCATTAAAAATTAAAAGCAATCCACTTTATTTATAATCTTTCTGTGTGAAACACTTTCAAAGAGACTTCATCTCTCACTGAAATTAATAAACTGAAACTGTGCTGCATCAGTCTTTCTGGAAATGTGAATTATGCAGTGCATATTCTGGGGTATTATGTCCCAGTCATTAAAACTGAAATAGAATTCAGACAAAAATTGCAAGGATCTGTTTTTCACAAGTTTTGGTCCATTGTCTTTAGAACTTTTTTTTTTTTTTTTTTTTTTTTAAATATGCAAGATATCTCTATTCATTTTGCTTTCTTTTAAAAATAAAAGTCCTTAATGCTTCAGCTTTGATACAAAAGAATTTTAGCTCTAATTCTCTCTTCCAACTGGGAATAAACTGAACACCAAATTATTTGGTATATCATACATTCATGATACCACAAATATGCAGTACATTTTTAAGTGAAGCTTACTTTAGCTGTAACATACAGTAACTCCTGAAATTCCTTTTGCAACAATAGCTAACTTTAGTTATGGATGTAAATTCTGGTTTTGATTGAAACAAGAAATAGCAGTATTTTTGTGAGGTTTACTTCCATACTATCTTTTCAGTGAAGACTATTCTTTTTTAGCACAAACTCTAATGCCTACACTACCTTGAACAATGAAAATCAGTGCCTATATTCTTCAACTTTTGTAAGTAGTTCCATCTACCTATTAACTGTTCTAACTCCTGGTGATCAATAGTGCCTCTCTGTCCAGTCCATTTCAGGTGGGAACAAATAATACCAGACTAATCCTTTAAAAATTGCAGCCACTTTTACTAGTCCAAATGTCGTGTATTTAGTTAGTTGAGGGTGTTTCTTTAAATTATTTTTATTGTTGTTGTTGTTGTTATTATTATTATTATTACTACTGTTATTCACTTTTTTCTTCCAACCAAGGTTGAAATTTCACAAAGTATTAAAACCTAATATATTTTATAATTAATTTAATTAAAAGTGGCAATTTGTGAAGACAGACTATTCCTACCAATGCTATCCTCATTAACACTTCCTTTCATTAAAGCTTGAAATATGCCCAGAAGCCAACAGATAGGACACCATTTTGGAAAACAGCATATGTTGGTTTACCATGGAGAGGATGATATTGAAAAGTAAATGGAATTTTCTGTAGAAGTCTCTGCTATCTGTCTAGCTTAAGGGAACACTTATTTTAGAAAAAAAAAAAAAAGGTTAAGCACACACTCAGCTAATCACTATGCTGTTCTCCACACAACTGTGGGCAGAAGTATCTACATGATCATTCCCTGCCTCTGCCAAGAGAAAGAACTCTGTATCCGAGATTGTCATCCTTTAATATGCTCCAAACCTCTAAACTCCTATTGTAACAGATTTTTTTTTTTTTTTTTGCCTATACTTTTGACTTCTCTTCAATACAACTACTAATAAGAAAAAAATTCAGATAAAAGACACTTATTCATACTATATAATGAAAGTATGAAATTATCTGGGACTACAAGAAAATCCCTTCTAAAATTGAGAAAAGTCAACTTAATATTTTGTCTACTTTCTAGGAAGTTTTATTAATATTTCAACTAATTGTAAACTGGTTTTTAAAACACAATATTTGGAGCATATTTTATTTCAGTATTTCAATTTGTCTGAGAAAACTAAAACACATAATTGAACAGGTCTAAAGTGTATTCTTTTTATTTAGGTAGTAAGCTGAAAATTCAGTCATTTCCGTAGCTCTGTCTCAACAGTATGTGTTTATTTTCTTTCAATTTAATCTTTATTGTTCAAGGTGTATTATTTCCCATGCCTAATGGAATGATTTAAACTACCATGGTCCTCATTGAGTCACCACTTCTACATAGCTCGAGCCCTTTCAGTGAAACTTTGGGGTATGGATTTCCTCATTTTACAGATAATTTACACTGTAGTGGTTTCATTTAGCTGAAACTCTCTTTAAAGCTCTATGCATCTTTCCTAATAAAGGAAATGATCCAGGAATGTTATGGAAGTACAAGAGCAGGTCTAGTGGAAATATTTTCTTAGCTGCTTCAGCCTGGAACATATAGAAATATTTAGCTTCCAGTATTTCAGTTTGAGAGCAATGTAATAATACTTTTATACATATATGGCATAAAAGCAGTTCTCCATAGTAGGACAAAAGCTTGTTCAATGTTACTGCAGAATAATCATGTCTTTACAAGAACAAAACTGGTTTTTGCATCAGCGTGAGACTGTCATTAGACATTCATATGTGTATTCAACATATATTTTTTTCTTCAGTTCAGCTACCATACTGGAAAATCTGATATAAAGAGAGGAAAAAAAACCAAGAAAACCACAAGAGAAATCTATACCTAGCCAGTCATTTATGCCAAGAGGAAGAATAATTGGGGAAAAAAAATAATCATTAAAGACTTTGAGAGAAAGAATACTTTGAGACATTTTAGAGCACGTAAAAAGACAGCATGAACAGTATTTAATTCAAGAAACAGACAGTGCAGCATCAGGGTTTGCAGCTCTTATTTAGTGTATAGACAACTGAAGGTGGAGAAGATTTTATTAAAAATAGCTTCAAATGAGAAACTTCTCTGTCTTGAACTCTGCCTTCCAGATGCTTTCTGCTTGAGGGCAAGGACCTACTGCTTTTTTGTGTCTTATATACTGTTCCTTAAAATGTAATAATGAACAATGGTAAGAAAAGCTACACAAGCTAAGATCACAAATTGAATTATCAGATATATATCAGATATATTTTGTGGCATAGGGCTATGAAGTGTAACAGCTCTTTTAACATAGTCCATAATTATCTACTAGCTTGAAGCATAAACTGTCACCTCTTGAAGCAAAAAACAAGATCTTGAATGAAGGAACCGTTGCCTTTTTTCATATATGGAATATTGCAATAGAATGTTTTGTGATAAAGGTGTTCCATGCTGTTTCACTTAGCCCTCTGCAGAAGGAAATATCTGAAGAATTTACGGTCTTATATGTAAAATACAATACTAGACTTAACTAGTTCACACATGATACACTCATCTGGGAAACTCAAATGTTACTTTCAATAACCAAAACCCCAGCAAAAATATTGAATATCCAATAATTTTTGCACTATGTCATTGCTCTCTGAATCTGGAATCCAAAGTCCATTAAGGAAATAAAAAAAATTTCTCAATCGGTAAGTAAGCTATGTTGCAGAAAAGAAAAAAATAATAAAAAGAACTTAGCCACTTTCCTATTTTTTATATAGATTTGAAATATTCCTGAAAGAATCATCCTTTTAAACATTACCCTTTTCCTAGTGTTTTCACATACATATATTTATATAGAAATAAGAGAAAAACAACCCAAAGGAATACACACAGGCTTGCAAATTTAATAAATAAGAAAAAAACCCCACACTTTGGAACATACTTGAATACTCATATCTACACTGGGACTGACACAGGATTAAAGTGATATCCCTGGGAAGGTAAAGGACAAACATGGATCAGATCCTCAGCTAGTATATTCACATGAATGACAATATACTGGCTGAGAATATTCAGAAATCTTTATAGCAAACCCTTGAATCTCAGGTAAATTATGCAATGACAATGTCACCATGCTTCAGGATACTGAATTAAGCTCTAAATTAAGATGGTATCATAGTTGCACAGGTATGATAATGATAATTGATCTGTATTACCCTTTGAATCATTTAATGACTTTGCACCTTATGCTGAAAGCTTTTTAGACTTTATTGCTGCTTGAAGATCCTCAATTCTGGTTTGTGCATTAGTGGAATAAAAATCAATACTCATGAAGGAATGACAGTAATTCATGTTGCCTTTAAGTACAATATTCTAAACACTCAAAAAAACTTTAATTTTTGTCTTTCAGAAATTGCTGATTTTAAGATTATAAATTATTTTGTGGCCACATTGTATGAAATTCCATTACCAGGTCCATGAAGAAGTGTTTCTTCTAAGAGACCGCAATTTTACTTCTTGGATATATATATAACAACATTTTAAATCTAAATTTTTTGTTCTATTTTTTTGCTAAATTACTTTTCAGAGGTCTTATTTGTAATCTGTTTTTTTTTCATAGTTTTTACTCAACACTGATAACCTACAGGTATGTAGAAGTAATTTATAAGAATTTAGTCAAAAATCATTATAAGGCACAATAAATACTTATGCTACTTTTGCGTTTTGATAGTTTAACCCCAGTAGCTAGCTATGCACCACACAGCTGCTCACTTACTGGTGGGATGGGGAGAGAATTGGAAGGGTAAATGTGCAAAATCTTGTGGGTTGAGGTAAAGACAGTTTAATAGGTAAAGCGAAAGCCGTGTGCAGAAGCAAAGCAAACCAACGCAAAGCAAAGCAAAACAAAGCAAGGAATTCATTCCCCACTTCCTGTCGGCAGGCAGGTGTTCAGCCATCTCCAGGAAAGCAGGGCTCCATCACGTGTAACGGTGACTTGGGAAGACAAACGCCATCACTCTGAACGCGTTCCCTTTCCTTCTTCTTCCCCTAGTCCTTTATATGTTGAGCATGACGTCACATGGTCTGGAATATCCCTGTGGTCATTGGGGTCAGCTGTCCCGGCTGTGTCCCCTCCCAACTCCTTGTGCACCCCCAGCCCACTGGCTGGTGGGGTGGTGTGAGGAGCAGAAAAGGCCTTGGCTCTGTGTGAGCACTGCTCAGCAGGAACGGAAACATCCCGGTGTTACCAACGCTGTGTCCAGCACAGATCCAACACATGGACCCATACTAACTACTGTGAAGAAAATTAACTCTATCCCAGCTCAAAGCAGTACAGGCATACAGTAGAAATACTGGGGCAAGGGACACAGCTGGGACATATCAAGATTACAAAGTAATATAAGGATAACAAAGAACTACAACCACCACCTTCTTAAAATTGTTCTGAAATGTGTTGGTAAAAATCTTAACAACAGTCTGTGGATGTAGAATATATTCACATAACTGATTAATTAAAGATTAATCTTGCAATAATATCAATAGTAATGGAAGCTAGCACTACATTATTAGAATGGTTTTAGAGCACTCAGTCACAGATAAATGTCTAATTGAGTAATAATTTTAGAATGAATGATATGCTCTGTTATCTGCATACCATTTGAATGCAGAAGGACTGTGTCTTTATTAGCTCTGATACAGTGTCCTCAGTCTATGAATTTATTTCTGAATTCTAGGATAGGATTAGAAAGCATAATTGACTACACTGTATCAGAAGTATGAGGTTACTCTGAGCTAAGACCACACACTGAAGTTTTCAGTGTTCACTGACTTAACAGCTTCATGAGAGAAGAAAGTTCTGTACTATCTGAAGATTTCTTAGCTTTCATAGCAATGTGGTGCTACTTAATGGTTTGCAGGATCGGTAGACACAGCAAGGAGTCTTCACTTAACGTGTAACATTGTCTAATGATCTTCCGTCACTGCAAGGAGATGATTTCTGCTTTGTGAATGAAAATAGTGCATGCTCCTTCTGACAAAAAAAGACACCAAAACTTTAAGAATTAATGACTAAAATACTGTCTGATGGCTCCTAAGCCATGCTGTCCTCAGATATTTATCATCTAACATTGATCTTTTTCTTCAATCATCCATGTGTCTTGTCCAAGAGGGTTAAGGGCAAACTAACGGGTTGACTATTAATATGAAGCGATGAACAAGTTGATCTCTAAGGTCTCTTCCAACCCAAACCATTGCATGTTTCCGTGATTCTATGATTGTATTAATTTGATTCTGTGTTGATTAATTTGAGAAACATTAGGAAAACTATAGCAAGGACTGTATCTTTCCGATGTGCTTAGACTGTAGCCGGTTACCTGTTTCTTGAATTCACAACCTACAGATGATAAAGCAAATATAGCACCCATATCCATTCAATATTTTACCCATCTTTTTTTCTTTTTATGTACAGCTCTTCAAATTTTTCTTACAATAATGTAGCTGTGATTCTTGTCTTTACCACAAGATTGCATATGTAGCTTTGTAATTTACCTGTTGCTACAGAGTAAATACACACACAAACTGAAATTGCATAAAATGCAAAAGCCTACTTATTTTCCCTTGGTCAGAATATGTACAATCTTAGTTGCCTACACTACATGTTTCTGGGTTGCTTACAGACTTGGACATGATACTTCATTTGTAGATTTTGCTAGATGGATTTAAACCCAAAAACTTTAAAAGTATAAACAAGAAATTTAGCTTGTGATGCTCTCCATACTTCAGCTAACTTTAGCAATGGTAATGAAGCTAGATATTCCTTGTTTCAGAAATGAGAGGCTGGGGCAAGGTCCCATTCAAGACACACTTACAAAACTTTCATAACCTTCCCCACCCTATTATTAATTATTTCAAAGTATTCAGAAGCAGTTAACAAGAAATGCTTCCTTTTTTGATGGAAAACATGTAGTCAGCTTCAATATTTGTGGGTAAAAATAATTTTTCTTAGTTTGGACTTCGTATCTTAATAGTGATTGTTGGTGCAGAGGGGCTTGTGGTTTTATCTTGTATGATTGTATTCCCAGTTAATATTGATTAGAATCTGGAATAAGCCTTACTTTTATATTTCACAAATAAATAATGATCAGCTGCTAACACAAGCACTTTTACATTGCACTAATAGCAGAAACTATTAGTAAAATATTCCTCTATAGTCCTATCTATATAAATAAATACTAGTAAAGAAGAGACTTACAGTCTTATGGAGAGTTGAATCTTAGGTTTAACTGTTTGTGATGTATAATCTTATCACTTTTTTACGATTACCTACAGTTTACACTGTTAAGCATCTCAGTAAAAGTGAGCAAGACAGAGTCAGAGGGGTATATGATAAGGCAGCTTATGTCATTCCCAAGTTCCTGTAATAAGATGTCAGGGCAAAATTAACTAGCAATTAAAATATTATTTGTAACACTATTTGGTAACGAATCACCCCAAATATATGAATATTGAAGTGGTTGCTCCCTACACAGATGCAGGAGCATGTGTGAATGTGTATGCACAAACACACACTGAAAGGTACATCTGGTTATTGCAATCTTTCCCAGACATCCTTTTTGAATGTGTGGGTCATCAGTTCATATTTGATTTTCTCTGCGAGAGAAGAAAGGAAAAAAGCACTAGAAAGTGGATGGAAAAAGCTAGCTATGCCAGCAACAGCATCTCTACAGTCCCCTGGGTTTTCTTCACCTTCCATATCTCAGTTTGATTTTGATTTCCAATACAACTAATTTCATAAGAAGCAGTCTGGGGCTGCGTACATCAACACTTCACTATGAATTAGCAACTGCTTCTGCAAAATGTCCATTCTTTCTGTCAAATACATGTGGAGCTTGTTTGTACAGAGACAGCAATTTGGTGTAGAATTCAGACACAAGCCCACCGACACACTACAAAGAAGTAATATTTTTTTGCCCTTTTGCCATGCTTTTCTTTTCTAGTTTGGGGTTTTTTTTGTTGTTGTTTTGGTTTTGGTTTGGTTTAAATTTGTTTTTTGGATTTTTTTTGTTCTAATGTACTACAAGATTTTTTGGAACTAAGGTCACACAAAGTATGTAGGATCCTGGTTTTCGCAGACATCTCTTCTCCATCAGGAAAATAATTACACCAGGAATAAAAGGAATTTCCAACTGGTGACAATCAGAAAGCAAAGTTAATTTACACACATTGTCCTTTACCTCTCAGGAGCGGTAGGGCAAGGAATGATCCATACATCTGAGAAAACATTAATCTCTCATAATCAAACACATTTTTACATTTATTTTTCCCTGTTTTATAGACATGTCCGTCAATCATTCTGATTCTTCCTTTATCTGCAACAAATTGATGGACAACAATGTCTGTTGCTGGACAATTCAGATTCATTCCAACACTGGGTCATTTTTTCCCAGTGTCCAGTGGAAAAAAAATGGTTCGTGACTGTGTAATGAAAAACTGTCTCATAAACCATATCAGCAAAAGGACATAGTTAAGATTTCTCCCAACCTTTTGGGAGAAATATAACTTTTCAGAGTATAGAATAAGGATTTCATGCTGCTTTTTTTTTTTTTTTTTTTTTTTTTTTGGCATTTATTCTGTAGGTATTGTAAAACAAATGAATTGGTTCTATAGCAATTTCAGTAGAAGTGCATCCACTTGAGTTACCTACCAATAAGGCTTTTAACTCATTGCATAAACCTCTGACATGTAAATGATCTTCTTTCAGTGGCCCAGCACTGGGAGACAGGTGATTGGGGAATATAAGAGTAGAGTTCACAGCTATTTCCTAATAGAAATGACACTCAAAAAGTCTCATGTTCACTTCTACCAAACTCCTCACTGAAGCTGTTAATAGTCCAGTCTTCCCCCTTCCTTTTTGTTATATCTTGCCCCAAACTATTGTCCTCATAAATTCGTGTCCACTATTGTCCTAAGCCAAGGTCTGTTGCCCAGTAAATCCTGCTTTCTCCCCTTTTCTTGCCAGAACTCCACTATTTTTCATCAACTCCCACTCCTCCCACTCAACTGGTCTGTTTCACTTTCTCTTGTCCCACTGGACCACAGTCACTTACGTTATCAATGAAAACATTTGTTTTAGCTAAACTGAGATCATTATCATAATGAATTATGAAGGTAGTATAACTGTCTCTAAAATATTAATCCACTTCCAATTAATCCTTTTTTATTTGTTTTGTTCATGTGCTATTTGAGAGTTTTCTTTCTCATTTTTGCTTTTCTTTGTTGTTATCTGACAAGTAGCCTCATATTTAATTTAATAGAATTGGGCTATTTTCACTGATATCTTCACATATTGAAATTACAATTTCTACAGAAAGCTTCCGTGTAAAGTAAGTAACTTCCATTGACTATGGTGCTACCTGCAACATTGTTTTCAGGCTAGCTTTGTGACCCTTGTTCTCAACTTGTCAAGAAAATTAAGATAACTCTTTTTTTCAAAGAATTTGTAAGGAAGCTCCAAAGATGACATTGTGGGGGAAAAAAAACAAAACAAAACAAAACAAAACAAAACAAAAAAACCCAAAACCAAAAAACAACAAACCAACCACTATTTTGTTTTCTAAGGTCTGAAAGACTTGTACTTTATCTTCAGACAACTGTAATTATCTATTGAGTTTGCAGTTCCAGTCATTTTAAAAGAATTGGAATTGTGAGAACTTAGGAAATAGGCTATCTTTTCATAGATTTCATAATACTTAAAAGACATAAAGACGTTAAACACTGCAGAAAGAGTCTTTTATCTAATGTAAATGGAAGGCTTTGCTTCAAATGCCATTATTTGGAACAATTGGCCAGAATCAAAACTCAGTGAATGCTATAGCTGACTTAAAAGTACAAAGAGTTTCATGTGATATGCAAATGCACGTAGTATGGGGAATAAACAAGAGGAGTGAGAGACATGTGCATGCCTGCAGGGCTGAGATTTTGTTGGCATTATGGAGACATGATGGGATGGCTCCTATGACTGGAGTGTTGGGATAGAAGGATACAGGCTTTTTAGGAATGACAAGCAGGGGAGATGAGGAGGGGTGTCACCCTCCATGTCAGTGACCAGCTGGAGTGCATGGAACTCTGCCTGGGAGGGATGAGGAGCTGACCGAGAGCTTATGGGTCAGGATTAAAGGGAGGGCTGGGGCAGGGGACATCATAGCGGGGTCTGCTATCAGCCACCTGACCAGGAAGACCAAGCAGATGAAGCCCTCTATAGGCAGATAGGAGCAGCCTCACGCTCACAAGCCCTGGTCCTTATGGGGGACTTCAACCACCCCAACATCTGCTGGAGGGACAACAGAGCAGGGCACAAACCATCCAGGATGTTCCTAAAATGAGCTGATGATAACTTCCTCCTCCAAGTGAGAGAGGAGTCAAGGAGGAGAGGTGCCATGCTGGACCTTATTCTCACCAGGAAGGAGAGGCTGGTGGGGGATGTGATGCTCAAGGGCAGCCTTGGCTGCAGTGATCATGAAATAGTGGAGTTCAGGATCCTCAGGGCAGTGAGTAGGGCACACAGCAAGCTCACTGCCCTGGACTTCAGGAGAGCGGGCTTTGGCCTCTGCAGGGATGTGCTTGGTACAATACCATGGGACAAAGGCCTGGAGGGAAGAGGGGCCCAAGACAGGTGGCTAATATTGAAAGGTCACCTCCTCCAAGCTCAGGAGCAATGCATCCCAGCAAAGAGGAAGTCAGGCAAAAACACCAGGAGGTCTGCATGGATGAACAAGGAGCTCCTGGGCAAAGTCAAACAAAAAAAGGAAACCTACAGAGGGTGGAAGCAAGGGCAGGTAGCCTGGGAGGAATTCAGAGAAACTGAGCAGCCAGGGATCAGGTTAGGAAAGCCAAAGCCCTGATAGTATGAAATCTAGCCAGGGATGTTAAGGACAACAAGAAAAGCTTCTATAGGTATGTCAGTAGTAAAAAGACGATGAGGGAAAATGTGGGTCCCTTCCAGAATGAAACAGGCAACCTGGTAACCCAGGATATGCAGAAGGCTAAGGTACTCAACTACTTTTTTTGCCTCAGTCTTCACCAGCATGTGTTCAAGCCACACTGCTCAGGTCACAGAAGGCAGGGACTGGGAGAATGCAGAACCGCCTTGAACAGTGTTCAAGGCCAGGTTGGATGGGGCTTTGGGCAGCCTGGTCTAGTGGAGGGTGTCCCTGCCCGTGGCAGGGGGTTTGGGAGTAGATGACCTTTAAGGTCCATTCCAACCCAAACCATACTATTATTCTATGATTTTATGATATCATTAGTTTTATGGTCTTCTATGTCACATACTTAATTCATTATTTTAGTCAAAGTTATTAATCAAATAAGAGGTTACAGCATTCTATTAAAATGCATCTCTCTTTCTTTCTCTCTCTGTTTCTCTTTCTCCCTCTCTCCTAGTATTAAGACTTCTGATTTATGGTCATTGTTACCTATATCATTCCCTCAAAAATAACTAAGACTCTCTCCCTCACTACATATATGATGATCCCTCAAAAAATTTAAGTAGGCTAAATTAGTTTTTAGACTGAAGTGGTTTTCAGATAGTTATGCCCAAACTGATCTAGGTTACTTCCCAGTCATGGTTTTTAGTAAATGTGACTAAAATAAATTGTTTTACACATCAGGATACTTATGACAAAACTGTCAGATTATAGGAAATATACCAGATTCTGACGTTCTCTCTATTCTCAAGAAGACCCATCCTGTGAGACATTTGCATTTTCTGTCACAGCTGTTGGGTAACACTGCATGAAAACAACACTTGTAGATCAAATTTCTCTGCACCCACTCGCAGTGAATTTCTAACACTTGCTCTACGACAGAAAAAGACCGGGAAAATACAGAGAGACCCCCTAAAACAAAAATCAGTGATTCAAGACATAATGCAATGTAAGTGCCTGATCTTGATCTTGTTCCAAGCACTCGCATACATGCTGCTAAAACAATACTTGATTTTTTTATCTGTGTTTCAATGTACTACTGTCTTTGTTAGATGAATCTGAACCAGCTTCTGTAAAGAAAAAAACCAATCCTTTTGGTCATATCAAAGGTCCATGTCCCCACTGTCCTTCCTCCACAGGTGGTCAGGATGGGCAGAAAACCTGAAGCTGCCCACATCTGGCTACCTCTGGGTGTGCTGGCTGGAAACATCACATTCACTATCACCACCTTCACTCCCTGCTGCCAAACTTCTGTCATCAATCCTGCTGCTGTTGCCTCACAAGAGCACAAGATCACGCTACTAGTAGCACTAAAGTGCTGCCACCTCTTATGCCTTCATTATCAAAAGCAACATATAATGGATGGACCTTTCTCCACAAGAATGGCTTGATGGTCCCTGCAGCAAGACAAAGAACACATTTGGAGAGTTAGTCTCTCAGCCTAGAGAAGAAGTTTTTTCACATGTGGTGTGAAATCCAGCTCCTGTTTCACCTAGATGCACCACCATTGTTGCTTAGGTCAGATGCCCTGGCCTACCCGCCAAGGGGGCAGCACCTCTACAGCTACTAATGGTGACAAAAGCCAATCCTTAGTGGGAGAAAGACCTTCGTGATCACACAGTGATCTAAGCTGCAAAAATTAGAATGGAATGGAGTGGAAAGGAATGGAATGGAATGGAATGGAATGGAATGGAATGGAATGGAATGGAGGAGAAGAAGAGAAGAGAAGAGAAGAGAAGAGAAGAGAAGAGAAGAGAAGAGAAGAGAAGAGAAGAGAAGAGGAGAGGAGAGGAGAGGAGAGGAGAGGAGAGGAGAGGAGAGGAGAGGAGAGGAGAGGAGAGGAGAGGAGAGGAGAGGAGAGGAGAGGAGAGGAGAGGAGAGGAGAGGAGAGGAGAGGAGAGGAGAGGAGAGGAGAGGAGAGGAGAGGAGAGGAGAGGAGAGGAGAGGAGAGGAGAGGAGAGGAGAGGAGAGGAGAGGAGAGGAGAGGAGAGGAGAGGAGAGGAGAGGAGAGGAGAGGAGAGGAGAGGAGAGGAGAGGAGGAGAGGAGAGGAGAGGAGAGGAGAGGAGAGGAGAAGAGAAGAGAAGAGAAGAGAAGAGAAGAGAAGAGAAGAGAAGAGAAGAGAAGAGAAGAGAAGAGAAGAGAAGAGAAGAGAAGAGAAGAGAAGAGAAGAGAAGAGAAGAGAAGAGAAGAGAAGAGAAGAGAAGAGAAGAGAAGAGAAGAGAAGAGAAGAGAAGAGAAGAGAAGAGAAGAGAAGAGAAGAGGAGAAGAAGAGGAGAAGAGGAGAAGAAGAGAAGAAGAGAATCTTTTCAGTCAGAAGGGCCCTGCAAGGATCATCTAGTCCAACTCCTAGAAGCTCTTATTGAGGTTCTAGCTACTTCTCTTTTCCCTTTCCTTTTTTATTTTTTCATGTCCCCAGACAAGTCCTCAGCATAAACAGGATCTTCTTGTAAGTCTGCTCCCAACCCTGGCCAGACATCAGTCTATCTCATCTGCGGTAGGAAGCTTGAATGGGGGATCTCAGTAATTTGGAGCCTATTTGCTTTCCCTTGTCTTGTCTGTCCTAAGGTAATGGTGTAAGTCATATTAAAACTTTGGACTGCATGTAAAATTTAATGTAATGATTCCATCTTTGAGTATTTTGTCTGTGTGACTGGGAGAAATGGCCTTCTCTCAAAATGTGTCAGATAAATCTCTGTTTCCATTGCTAATTTGCTAAACCCATTTAAAAATGTAAGGCAGCAACTAAAATACCTTTATTTGTCATTTTAATAACAAGGTGATGGATATACATTTAAAAAAACATCACTGTGATTAACATAAGCTGCCAGCACCATCTGAACGTCTCCAAAGAGGAAATCTAGATACAGAGGAAAGATGCAAAGCATTTCTCTTTAAAGGAAACTGAACTTCTGCCAGTCATTTCGTTCTCTTGAAAATCAGATTCTAACAGATTGAGTGTACTCTTCAATATGAAAAACTACATTGCTGAAAATTTAATATTGATCTTTTTAGCTTTTACATTTTTGAGGCCAGAGGGAAGTGATCGTGGGAACAGAGGTAGATTTATTTTAGAACTCAGGTGGCATTCATTTTATTCTGGCATATCAACAAACATTTTCAGTCTGCCTAGCTGCTTCTTTAATCCACTGGATGCTTAAATCAGGAAACATGTTAAGAATGACCTTTTCTGCTTAGATTTATAGTCAATTTTAGATGCTTCTCAGTAATGAAAAATGTTGAGCTGTTTTTTAGATCCGATGAAACCAGATCAGATAGTTCAAAATCTGCATAGCTGCAAGAACCCAATAGAAAAAAAATTTCAGTGAGTCTAGGCTGGAATAAGTTGGATCAGAATCCAACATGCAATTGTATAAGTGTTGCACATTATACAGTGAAACCAATGGAATAATCTCTTTTCTAATTTAATGCAGTCTCACATCTGCAGTAATACCTGGGGCTCAAGGGTAAGACAGTGGGACAGTGAATAATGATTATCTGGGTCAAACTGATATTTGAGAGGTTTTCAAGTTGGGGTTTTGTTGGGGTTTTTTTGTTTGGTTTGTTTGTTTGTTTACTGGAGTATTGAAACAAGAATGATAAATAAGTGCAAGTACTTTTTTTTTCCCCTTGGGAGAGTTGCTTTAATTTTTAAATTGGAGGCAAGACATTTATTTCATGTAAAAACCATTCACAATGCCGAGAAGGGAGAAGAGCGAATTAAATTACAAGGGGGTGTAATGAACGAAAAAAAAGACAGAAAACCCATGTAGTGTGGAAAGCAGCAAACCACTCTGTGAAATGGAATTTAATGGCTTGGTCCTTCACCCACTAAATTCAATGAAATTTCACAGCTATCCTCAGTTTAGAAGGCTTTTACAATGCTGGCTTAGGGAATAGTTGGAGTTATGGCTTGTAAAGGTGCTGGGCTCTGGGAATTCTCTGCTATCATATACTCCTTTGGTTCCAAATAGACAGAAGCACATTATAATTGCCCAAAGGCATGTCATTTTTCACTTGTTTCTTGATTTAAACACTCAGTAGATTATAATAGCAGCTGGGCAGATGATGGAACAGTATAAAATTTGGCAGAAATCACAGCAATTGCTGTACAGATGGACGTCTCTACAATATAAGCATAGACTATCAAAAACCTCAGCTCTCTCTGCTGTCTGCAGCCTCAAGAACCTCAAGAATTGGTGCAATATTTCTGTGACCCTGAAGAAATCTAGTACAAGGTTAATCTCCCACTTTGAGCTCAGTTGATCACACTGTGTCACTTCTCAAACTATGCATGCCTAATAACAAAAAGAATCTACACTCAAAACTGGACTAACAGCTGTGGTTATGATGGGGAGATTGCTTAGATTTCATGGTCTTCATCTAGACAGTAATGATCCTAGAGAAATAACAGTAAATATTTTAGCTAAAAAAAAAAAAAAAAAAGCACTATAGTGTTCAGACAGGATTTCTAATAAGAAAATGTATCTTGGGTGAATTTCACTGATGGCTAGAAGGTTACCCATTCCAGAAAAAGCTGTCATAATATATTAGATTTTTTTTCTGACAATCATTGCATTCTTAGAGGATCTCATCTCTCTAAAATACATTTCCTAGTAGACAATCTTTACACTGCTGTGAGCTGACTAATCCCAGTTGATGGATTGACAGGAAATTGTAACTCAGTGTAGTTCAGCTCTGCTTTTCATTCCAGGCAAGTCATAGTGCCTGCACGATTAAAGTACAATCTTGGATGCTCCTTTGAATTTCAGGCATCGTATGTTTTTATACTGAGATGATAATTTGTCATCTGGGAAGAAGGCTTTTATATATCCTTATATAGTTAGATTTAAGGAATCAAACATAGTATGAATTAAATTATTCATAGTAGAGTGTGCTAACTCATCGGTGATTCAGATGTTATTCCTTGATACAAAATCTCAAAGGTATGGGTCTGTAAAGAAATGCACATACTGAAATAAATACAAAATAAAACTCAAATAGGTCCCCTAAGGAGTACATACTGGTCCTGCCTGGCATGCATATGACTAAATTAGATACAGAGGCAGATATCTTCGCAGAGAGAAGGATGTCGAGCAGAGAAAACAAAAAAAACCAACCAAACAAAAATAACCAAACCAAAAACCCCAAACCACAGCAGAGCAGTAAAGAACATCAATATACCAGTTACAAGGTTAAGTTTCATACTCTATCACTGTCCCAAGGTGGGTCCTTTCAGTCCTTGGTATTGGTATTTGACATTTGATAAAGTATCTTCTCCCTTAATCATGAGTAAATTTAAAAATATTGGGATCAGACTGACAGAAGCATCATGGAGCTCAGCAATGAGTGAAATCTTGCATGTGGGATGCAATATTCCTGTGCACACTGGTCACCAGCTGGACAAAAAGCAGCTCTGCAGTGAAGGACCACTTGTGGACAGAAAGATGAAACTAAGTAGTGCACCCTTGCAGCAATGGAGGGTAACTATATGCTGTGCTTTGGAAAGATCAGTAGATCAAGGGAAATCATTATTCTCTTCTCTGCAACTTTTGTGAAGTCAAATAAGATTGTACTGTAGAATTACAGTGGAAGGGAGTGATCAAAATTCTGTGTATCAGTAAAAGAAAGCAAGCACAGACCTAGGGCATTATTATAAAGCTGGGATTAAAGGTTGTAAATCTGTGATTTACTCACAGACAACACAGGTAACAGGTTTGTTTTTTTTTTTTCCTAATGTTATTCTTAAGAAAAATAAAGTTGCAACTCACTGTGCAATACTCAACTTTACTGTGGAATGCTTAACCTTAAATATAATTTCAAATATACTTCATTTCATTTTAAAAACCATCAGAACTGTTTCCCAGGAAACTTTAGGTGCTTATAAAGACTTTTGAAGCTTCCATTAAGTAAATTTTTTCCATTTAACTCAGTTTTCAAGAAAAGATTAGATCTTCATCTCTTAATTTCAGATTATTTCTTAACAGTAGAAATGTAAAATTAGGTAAAATTAGGTAAAATTATGCTGAAATCCTCTCTTTTGAATGAGAGAAATGATAACACTGAATTTCTGGAAATAAGTTCCCAATATTGCAGATGTTTTCTGAAGGAATGTCTAACCCTTTTTTTTTTAAATCTCCATTAAAAAAAAAAAAAAAAAAAAAGTGGTTTAGCCTTTTCTTATAATGACTAACAGCTACAGGAAAACCTGACATATTTCTTCCCCACCTCAGTTTTCTCTTTTCTAGATCAAACAAGGCCGGGACCTTCAGCTTTTCCCATGCATTAGACACTCAAATCTTTTAGCATTGCTATTGCTGCTTTTATCGCTTTCCTTAAAGTTGCATGTATCTTTCTTACAACAAAGTTTACAAAAGTAAACACTCCATCTCAGATTTATCCAGAACTGGGCAGAGAGTTACCTTTATAAGTACCAGCATAACATTTACTTTTTATGTCAAAATGTCACATTGTTGACTCTCAAAATGTGGTTTGACATCTACTTTAAACTTCAGAACGTTTTCTGCAGAACTGTTGTCTTCTCTGTTAGTTCCTATTTATGTTTTTGATTTTTCTTTCCTAGATGTAGTACTCAGCATGTGCCTGTATATAGGAGACTTGTTGAAAAGAAAAAGGAAATTTAAGAATATGAAGTATAAGAAAACCTCTGTTTCATTCAGAAAGCTTGAGCAAATTTCTAGATCAACTTGTAAGATAAAAAGAATGAGACCAACAATGATTATCCATAACCACTGATTCACTCTTTTTCCTCTCCTAACTCTGAAAAATCAAATGCAAAGAACACACTCTTTTTAATTTTCTAGTACTCAATGTAGACCAGAAAGGTCATAGTTACTTTCTCAACATCTAATTATTAAAATTTCCTGTATTGCAATTAAAATGTGAGGTCTCAGATGATCACAACAGAGAGCATAATGAGGCAAATTAATATCTGGTGTAATTTTATTGCCCTTAACAGAATTACAGCAAGGTTGAATCTGGACAACCAGTTTCTAATAAGCTTTACAAGAAAGCTAATAAACTTTACAAGAAAGTTCTTTACCATTTTTTCTATTATGTATTTATTTTAGATTGATGGGTTGCCTTTAGGTATTTAAAATTGTTACTCAGAAACTACGGAGTTTCTCACACATTATGTCCAGTGTATTTGCAGTGTCCTAACTTTTATTATGTAATAAATATAAGAATTTATTAATGATAATGCATATTTATGGTTTTGATGCCTCTACCAACACTAAACGAGAAAAGCATGTGATACAATGAGAGAAAATTGTAATGTGACATCTATACAGACTTTAACAACTCAAAGACAAGGCAATAGCTACCATCTTATAAGGGTCATCAAGATGTTCATGATACTTCCTGTTGAGGAACTGTTGATAAAATAAGGTGGGTTTGGAGGTGTGTCTGCAACTAAAATTGAAAAAAAAAGTGTGATTGTTAGAAAATAGTCTCTTTATATGACAGCAACTGCCTGAGATCACCATTTCTCACCTTATAAGAAATGTCAAAAATTGTGTGATGGTAATGTGAACTGGTATCTTTTTCAGGAGGTGTGAACGAGTGTCCTAAGAACATTTGTTCTGTTTCTGCCATGTCACTTTATGTGGCCTTCAGAGTAGACTCTGGCTGAATGGGACTGGCCATCATTTCTAGGCACCAGAATTTGCCACACTAGGTTTTATAAAGATAAGAAAGAGTTAATGTCTTTTCAGTGATAAGCAGCTTTAATCTGTGTTTTCTAGCTGTGAACTAATTCTTGTACATAGTTCAATACTATTTCACAGCATGGTTTTCTTCTGTTTTCTATGCTGTGCACAGAGATACCATAGTTAGTATACCATACTTCTGCACATATAAATGACTGTGGCAGTCACACAACACTGAAAAGTCAAGCCTCATTACCTATTTCCAGAGCTAGATAAGACCCCAGTTGATCTTGATTTCTTTTCCTGTGCTTACAGAATAGAAAAATCAATACTCCAGAATAATGTATGTGCAATTAGCAGGTCTCCTCAGGAACAAATCTGGCATAAGTGAGGAAGATATGGTTTCCATAGCTAGGATACAACCTCAATCACTGTATTAGTTCATGATGGAATTATCAGTAGTACCTTTTTAATTGTAGCTTTGGATCTGATTTTATTTTAATACATCATATCTCTGATAAAGCCAAATGGAAGAAGAGGTTAAACATTGAGCACAGTTTGAAGTTTTTATGTTGGTTTAGCTTTTTTTTTTTTTACTATAAACATTTACTCAACTTCATTCTCATGTCATTCTTTGTCTCCTTTTGTTTTATTTTACTTTTTCCTCATGCAATCTTTTACTACAGATCCTCCACTGTAAAATCCATATCTAATTTAATGTCTATAGCTATGTTCTCATTTTTTCTTTGTTTCTCTACTTTGAGGACAAAGGGTAGACCACCTTTTTGTGGTCATAAATTTCACCTCATTTGGTTAAACTACCACTGTGAAGGAACTTTGTTTAATTCCTTTAAGAATCAGTAGAGAGATTGCCATAGACCAGAGTTTCCCAGATGGAACAAGAACAAGGATTGTTGCTTCCACCTTTTACAGTTTTCTTTTTTTTTTTTTTTTTTTTCCTGCTTTCCTATCTTCTCTATGAAATTGCCTACAGTTTTTAATTAGGCATAGAGTGTTTCTCATCTTTTCTGCCAATGCCTACATCTTTGTATTTTAATTACTGGTTATTATTTCAAATAATGTTGTCTATGACATTTCTATTAAAAAAAAAAAAAAAATCCTAAAACTCTTATCCAGTCTAATTTAATTGTATTTCTCAGTTTATGTTCCTACTTTGACACAGAAACCATTGCTAGATTTTTTATAAGAAGTTATTAACATGTTTAGTAAGAAGTCTTAAGTCCGAGAAATTATATTTTAATAATCCAAGTCAGATAAATAAAGTGTCTTACATCTCATTATAATGTTCAACATTTATGAAATAGAAAATAATTAGATTTTCAATATACTTAGATTCCCAGAGTCCTTTGGAATATACTCTGACACATTCTTTTGAGGCTTTACATAACCTGTAATGTTATTAAGAAATCAGAATAACTGCACTCAGTACATTTGATTGCCAATTTATTATCTCAAAGAGAAAAATAACAGTTTAAATGGATATCTTTCATTTTCTTTCTCAACAAAACTTTATTCCTCTTGTTTTCTAATTCCAAAAATGAAAAGTAGAACATTTAACTGAAATAACGCACAAATTGACAAACTGTGTGTGAGGAAGCTAATGTGATTTAAATGTTGTACAACCAGAAGATGCAAGATTCAGTTATAGAAGGGAATATCTTGGTTTGAGACACATTTTCACATTCTCTTGTCAAGTGACTTTCTTGCTATGTTTTTCCATGTATTCCTCATCTGAGAATTGCATCTCACACTTCCTTATTTTCAAACTGTGTACATCAAAAACCATAGACCAGAAGTAAAAGATATGTGTGGGTGTAAATTACATCTTGTTAAGTAGATGTGACAGTAAGTTAATTGTAAGGGAGTATAGTCAGTCTTTTCAATTCAATTGCTAATTATTTAACTTTATTAACTTTACGACATTATATATTTCCCAGCAATTCTTTTTTTAACTTCAAACTAGATTAAAAAATCCCAGCTCATCTCAAAATTATCACTTCAGAGCTTCATGATCTGATCTGCACCCCTGAAGAATTCTCTTCTCTTAAACAGATTATGCCCTTGATAAAGGTAAACAAGTGAAATTGATATAATTTGAGCAAAATATAGCTATATCCCAATGGACCATTGCAAAACTCTGAAAAGACGATTGCGGGTTCTGGTGCCTTTCTGTTTTTCAACTAAGACAGAGCACAGCAGCAGGTCCCAGAGGATACAGAAATGTAATTCCATTACTGTCCTGGAAAACTGCTCCAACTGTTGGTGCAGATATGAAGGTTTCCTACTGACTCCTCTCCTACAGGTTCTCATGATTTCTGCTTGCCCAGTGCTCCATATTATGCAGAAAGGAAGGATTTTTTTTTTATTTTTTTTTTTTTTTGCGGGGGGGGTGGGGACGACTTGTGCTGGGACTCAAAAGATTTGGGTTCAGAAGTCAACAGGCCAAGGTAAATCACTAAGCAGGATTCATTTCTTTCTAATCAATAGGTTAGTCTAAAGATATTGGGTTCTCCATGAGTTTTTAAATTAAGACCTATTCTGAGATTCAGGTTCAGACTTATCTGAATTATATTTATCTGAGCAAATGAAAATGTGTATAATTTATACATTGAGGTTTAAGTCTAGGTCATGCCTTTTGTGACAAGGCTACAGAATATTTGTGTTGTCAGTATTAGCACCTGTCATTATTAACAGCCTTTTCTAGGTTTCCAAATTGTATTTTTACTACTTACCATTTCAATGATGAAAATTCCCTGTCTTTGTTCAGTAGATTTGACTTTCAAGTTAGCTATTGGAGGTATCTGTATTGTCACTGGAATGAAATAGATACTTCTAAAACACTGATCATCTCTTGCTGTAGTAGACAAATGAAACAGACCAGAAGATTTATATCCTAAAAAGTCTATTTCTTTCCATTTATTAAAAAGTATAATATAGGACCAGTTTACCTGTAGTGTCAAATATTAGATGAAATAAATTTTAACCTTAGCTTCCAGATTTCGAATAGCCTTACAAGGGCACTTACACAGTGAACTGAAGAGGTGAGAGCTTTTTGGACTCAGCTATATTAGAAGTTTAGATGTACAAGAAAGTTTTTCCCAAAAGAATCAGGTGCTTAAGTTGCTTCAGGTTTCTACATAACATATGTAGGATTTTTCACTTTCATCTGGATGATGGGGCAGAGTGCACCCTCACTAAGATCACTGGTGACATGAAACTTGGAGGAGTGGCTGATAAGCTAGAGGGTTGCCCTGCCATCCAGAGGGATCTCATAAGGCTGAAGAAATGGAGTGGGAGGAACCTTGAAAAAGTCAACAGGAAATGCAAAGTTCTGCACCTGGGAAGGAACAATCTCATACAACACTGGATGCTGAGGCTCAAAAGGCTGGCAAGCAGCTTTGCAGAAAAGCCCAGAGTCCTGGTGGATAACAGGTTGAACGTGAGCCAGCAAAGTGCCCTTACAGCAAAGATGGCCAACAACATCCTGGGCTGCATTAGGAGGAGTATTGCCAGCAGGTCAAGGGAGGTGGTCCTTCCTCTCCTCACCACTGGGGAAGCCATATGTGGAGTATTGTGGCCAGCTCTGGGCTCCCCAGTCTGAGAGAGACTGGGACACTGGAGAGAGTCCAAAGAATGCACATTGAGATTATTAAGGGACAGGACCACATGAGGAAAGGCTGAAAAAATTGGGATTGTTTAACCTGGAGAAAAGAAGGCTCATGGGGAAAAACTCAAAGGGAAGAAGGAAGTTTACCAAATGTGGAAAGAGGGAATGGCCACTTAGGAGGAATATAAGGATGCAGTCAGAGAATGGAGGGATACAACAAGGAAGGTTAAGGCTCACTTGGAATTAAAGCTGGCAAGGGATGTCAAGGACAGCAAGAAGGGCTTTTTCAAATACATCAGCAGCCAAAGGAAGCCTAGGAAAAATGTGGGCCCACTGCTGAATGAGGTGAGTGCCTTGGTGACAGAGCATACAGAGAAGGCGGCGTTACTGAATGCCTTCTTTGCTTCAGCTGTTACTGCTAAGGCCGGCCCTTGGGAATCCCAGACCCTGGAGGTAGGAGAGGAAGTCTGGAGAAAGGAAGACCTTCCTTTGGTTGAGGAGGATTGGGTTAGAGAACATCTAGGCAATCTCAACATCCACAAATCCATGGGCCCTGATGGGATGCACCCACGAGTGCTCAGGGAGCTGGCAGATGTTATTGCTAGGCTGCTCTCAATCATCTTTGGAAGGCCATGAAGAACAAGAGAGGTGCCTGTGGACTGGAGGAAAGCCAATGTCAGTCGAGTCTTTGAAAGGGGCAAGAAGGAGGACTCAGGAAACTACAGGCCCGTCAGCCCCACCTCCATCCCTGGAAAGGTGATGGAGCACAATAAGCATGTGGAGGAGAAGAAGGATATTGGGAGTGGTCAACATGGATTCACCAAGGGGAAATCATGCCTGACCAATCTGATAGCCTTCTGTGATGGCATGACTGGCTGGGTGGATGAAGGGAGAGCAGTGGATGTTGTCTACCTTGACTTCAGCAAGGCTTTTGACACCGTTTCTCATAACATCCTCGTTAGCAAGCTTAGGAAGTGTGGATTGGATGAGTGGACAGCGAGGTGGGTCGAGAACTGGCTGAACGGCAGAGCTCCGAGTGTTGTGATAAGTGGTGCAGAGTCTATTTGGAGGCCTGTAGCTAGTGGTGTGCCCCAAGGGTCAGTGCTTGGTCTGGTCTTATTCAACATATTCATCAGTGACCTAGGCGAGGAGTTAGAGGGTGCCCTCAGCAAATTTGCTGATGATCCTAAACTGGGAGGAGTGGTTGACACACCAGAAGGCTGCGTGGCCATTCAGCGAGATCTGGACAGGCTGGAGAGCTGGGCGGAGAGAAACCTTGTGAAGTTCAATAAGGGCAAGTGTACAGTCCTGCACCCAGGAAGGAATAACCCCAAGCACCAGCAATGTGCCCTCATGGCCAAGAAGGTCAATGGTGTCCTGGGGTGCATTAAGAAAAGCGTGGCCAACAGGTCAAGGGAGGTTCTCCTACCGCCTCTACTCTGCCCTGGTGAGGCCACATCTGGAGTTCTGTGTCCAGTTCTGGGCTCCCCAGTTCAAGAAAGACAGTGAACTACTGGATAGAGTCCTGTGGAGGGCTACGAGGATGATTGGGGCACTGGAGCATCTCTGGTATGAGGAAAGGCTGAGAGAGCTGGGTCTGTTGAGCCTGGAGAAGAGAACACTGAGAGGGGATCTTATCCATGCTTATAAATATCTAAAGGGTGGATGTCTAGAGAAAGGGACCAGACTCTTTTCAGTGGTGCCCAGTGCCAGGACAAGGGGCAACGGGCACAAACTGGAACCCAGGAAGTTCCACCTGAACATGAGGAAAAACTTCTTTACTGTCAGGGTGACCAAGCACTGGGACAGGCTGCCCAGAGAGGTTGTGGAGTCTCCTTCTCTGGAGATATTCAAAACCCACCTGGATGCAATCCTGTGCAACCTGCTCCGGGTGATCCTGCTCTAGCAGGGGGGGTTGGACTAGATGATCTCCAGAGGTCCTTTCCAACCCCTACCAATCTGTGAATCTGTGAATCCGTGAATGGGGAAACTCATTAATGTGTACAAATACCTGAAGGAAGGGTGCAAAGAGGACGGAGACAGTTCTTTCCAGTGGTGCCCAGCAACAGAAAAGGAAATGGGCACAAAGTAAAAGACAGAAGATTTTCTCTGAACATCAGGAAAAACTTTTTGACTGTGGGGGTCACTGACCACTGGAACAGGTGGCCTAGAGAGGTTGCGGAGTCTCCCACCTTGGAGATATTCAAAAGCCATCTGGACACAGTCTTTGGCAAAGAGCTCCAGGTGACCCTGCCTGAGCAGGGGGTCGGACCAAATGTCCGGCAGAGGTCCTTTCCAACCTCAACCTCTCCGTGGTTCTGTGATTCAGATAATTCTCTGATATCTGGCAAAAGTATTTCACTTCTATATTAATACTGTTGTGGATATTGTTAATAATCTATTTATAAATGTATATAAATATCTGTGATCCGTTGGTTTTGGACTGTAATGTGATGATTTTAGGCAATCTGAAGCACATACTTGCGTGCTAACCTAGGTCTCCAATCTTTTCTCATGTCTAGTTCTTACACAGCCAAGGAACAGCTGTGTTTTGTCAGTCAAAGTACATAGAAGTACCCTTTAAATTTTTATCTAAATACACTGATATCTCTTTGTAGTTTGCATTGGTTTATGTTTTGTGTTATGTTCTGTTACTTAAGTTTTGTACTTCTTTACAGATCTACTATAGCTTACTGAGAAAAAGGATGCTTTTTAATTGTTTTATTGAAAATGTAAAACTATAATTTCTTATGGTTAATTTCTCTGCCAGTGCTTATATGTTTGTTCCCTGTCTGTGTATTAAGCAGGGAAAAGAGTTTTCACCAGAGAAAATCCTGTGTTTACAATGTCTAAGAGACATCTATCTCTCTTTTTTCTATGGTTGAGATAGAAGATACATATATATACATATTTACATACAGAGGTGTTTAAATGGGTGGGATTTGCAATCCCATTGAAAATGTATTAGGACATGAAAACATTTTATAATGACATTCTCTTTCTGCTGCAACTGATTATATCAGTTTCAGTTTAGGTGTAGTGTGATATCTGGAAGTGGAATCAGGAAAAAAGGAGAGATTAAAAGGAATACTTGCTGTTTTCAGAGTTCTTGTATACAGCCCAAGGACTAATACCCACAAATAAGAACAGCTACTTTTCTCATTTCAACTTTGTGTTTGTTCTACTGTATCCCAAAATAACACAGAAAAGCAAAAGGGGGAGGGAAAAACAAACAAACAAACAAACAAGAACAAACCCACTTTTTTTTTTTTCCTTCCTAGCATACATGTTTGTATATCAGTCTTTTGGCATAATCTGGGTGTTTTGTTTGGTTGAGGTTTATGTGCATTAAGAAGTTCCGCTTATGAAACTGCACATCCCTTGTTTCCATCCTCTTAATGCACCCTGTTTTCCACGGGGACAGGTCCAGACACAGGAGCTGTAGAAGACCTGTGCCAATCTAGAAGACTGGTTTCCCAGTGGCAGTAGGGCTCCCCCGGAGAGCAAAACAGGATGCAGTCAGAGAGGATTATTCCCACAAACTGGAAAAATTCTGCCAACTGACTTCACTTTCTCTCTTGGATACTCTAGGAGTAAATCCAAGACACTTGACTTTCTGCTGTGCTGAGAAATGTCTGGATCCAGTGAGGTTCATTCAGTTTTATATAAAAAGGTTGAAATGAGAGTTCAACTTACACATTAGTATAACTGAAGGTGGTCTTTACTGTAGTGTTTATTCTAAGCTACAGCCACCACAGACACAGTTTTATCAGGTCAATATGAACTATATACACATATACCATTATAGTTCAAATCACTGAATATAGGATTGTACAGGATTTAAATGTGTTCAGTTTAAATTTGAAATTGGTTCAAAAATTATATGACTTTTTAGATATGATTTTATCTACTCCTCTTGGCATTAAGAAGAAATAAATTAGTACCCATATTTACTGGATTATTTTACCTAGCACTCTGAAACTCCGAAATTTCAGGGAAAAGTGCTATAATTCTTTAACAATTCACAGACATCACACACAATGATTTCAGAAATTGTTGTAAAGTATTATGGTAAATTATAATTCTAACTTTTCTTTCCAATGTGACATCTATCCTGATTTTTTTGTTGGGGATTTTGGATTTATCATATCAAACTATCTGTACCCATAGATATTTTGAAAGAGAGAAGGCTTTTATGCCCTCAGCCAATCAGTGACTACTTTAATGACATATTTGCTCAGTAATAATATCCCTCCTGAAGAAAGGTAATACAATAAGAATCCAGGTGTTTGATAATTATGATGAGTCAAGAAAAATCTTACTGCTGGAGAAGTCCATTCTTATTTCATATTTTTCTGAAAGAAGGAAAAAAGAATTTTAGTCTATAGAGCAAGGTCAGAATTTGCCATTTCATTCTTGTTGGTCTCCTCTAACTTTTCATTTTTTAAAAAGAACTTTCACTTTTCTGCAATAAAAAGGAATACTATGTCTCCTGACAAGATAAAGGAAAAATCCTGGTAAATGAAGTCACATTTTCTTCTTCATCACTTTCTGTAAGTGAGATTTGAAGTGAGAGGAAAGTTCTGCTTAGACAGTGATAGTAGATAAAAGGGTTTTTTCCCTTCAGATTACTTACTAGACTTTAATTTATAATTGACCTACTAAAGGTTCAATTGATCATGAAGTAGCATGGTTTAGGATCTTTTTTATGGCCATGACCTTAGAAATGGTCAGATGCAATGGTCAGATCTTAGAAAAAGTGAGGTACTGAAAAATTTCCTGGCACATGCAAGCATCTTTCTGAGCATTTGTTTTTAATAAGTACTACATTTCTCTTCCTCAGATTATGACTCTTTTTATTTGTGGACATTTATGAAAGTTAACTTCTGGCAGAACAAGTGCTGAGCAGGCAATATACATTTATAGTGCAATGTTCTGAAAGGAGAACTTGATCCTAAAGGAATATGTCTGTGTACAGCATGTATTTTTATTTCTCTGAGATATATATTTTAAATTTGTTATTACAGTTCCACTTAATGAAACATCTTCATTCTAAACTCCTTGAAGGGAAAAAAAAAAAATCACATATTCTTCATTTACTTTGTACCTCTGCATGTAGAAAACCTAAAATATTTTTTAAACGGCCTTGAAATAAAACCGTAAGCCAACATAAAGCCCATATTATTCTATGTGGGAGTTAATTCTTCCTTTAACTTAGATGTTATAGGGCTGAGACCACTTGCTGTTGTAGTTTCTTATTTTCTTTACAAAATACTATTTAATTTCTTCAGAATCTTGCTAAATTTCAATTATTTGAACAGGAATTGTTCAGGTTACATATATACTTAAGAATTATGAACACATTTAATTAGCAACGGTTAAGTATCTTGGGAATGTCATCCTAAACAGTTCAGTTATATCTGAAAAAAAAAGAGCTAGGGACAAATGATTATAATAATTTGAAACAATTACCTTCCATTTGTTTTTCAAATACTCCAAAGTTTCAGAGGAGGAACTGGACACTTTCCTGTGTATTGTCTTTGTGATGGGAAGCTGTCTGTCGTCTCTGTGAAATATGCTCTAGTTTGGTCAATTACGAGTTATCTCAGTTCTTATACACTCTAGTCTTTTACAGGCACATTTCCTAACTGTTGGGTTTTGATCATGATCTGGATGGATCTATCAACCTGTGTGTGTAATCAGGGACCACATAAGCAGTCATCCAGCGCTGCTATTTTGAGACAGTTCTGATGAAGATAATCTTGCCTCAATTGTGTTATCTCCAAATTTTTAAATGGAACTAATAATGATTGTTAGTACAATGATTTCTCTTCTAGCAACAAGTTGTTCCATGGATTTGGTATCTAAGAAAAAGTTCATTGCCTTGAAATTTAAACTGGATTTATCCATTTTAGCTAGTACATTTAGGCTTTATCACTTCTTCCAGTGATCTTACTTCACACAGTAAGTCACAGAGACAGTAAAGAACGTGTCACAGTCTGAATCACAGAAAACTAGCAAGTAACATGTGAAAGAATACCACAAATCAAAGGTTTGAGGTGTTGCTGATTATCTCCTAATACTTGTATACATCAGGGTGTATCTATTTATATACCACACAGTATTGCACTTTTTATTTGTGTTTATAATCCTATTAGTGAAAAGAACCAATCCAAAATCTTACCTGTACCTTTATGTGTCTGTTGCTGTCAGGTGTTTTTATATACTTCTCTCCCTCTTTAATGCACCATTATATAAGTCAACAGTCTCAATATAGGCTCAATATAGGTAGAACCATCAGAACTTCACTGTGACTGTGGAGGTTTACGCTGCTCCTGAAATTTATTCAGCTCCAAAGACTAAAGTATGAACATTAGTCTGATCCACAATAGGGTTCAAATGTTTACATGGAAAATATATAACTTTCTAATACAATCTGAAAGTTTTCCTATTGTGTTATTTAATAGAACCATGATGTGCAGTTCCAGGGTGAAAATAAATGTGCCTCACAGGACTGCATGTCAGTTAGTAAGTCATCGTTTTCCATTTCATCATCATGTTCTTGTTCCGAATATACTAGCTCAGCATGTTTGGAAGCTGTTTTTGTGAGACACTACTGCTTTTTAATTCCCCAAATGGATGCGGAAGGTTTCACCTACAACATTATCAGTGATATTTGGAATATATTTTATGTAAGTGTTCATATTACCTACTAAAGAAAATATTTATTTCTCGCTTGCATCCATATGACAATGACAACTTAGATTTCAGTGATCTCTGAAAGATACGGGGTGTCATGGCTGAGTGCTGTCTTGTTTTAACTGAGTCTGACTGTTCTTAGCCTTCCTTGTCACTGAAGATTATGTCTTCAGCAGGTTTTTTGATATTTCTCATTACTTATTTGTGATTTCTGTTTTTATATCCTGTGTTTTAGAAACTGTCCAAGTCATTAAATTCAAACAAAAGCCTTAGGTTGACATGCAAGCTGAACACACCAAAAGATTTGCAATACTTTTATTAAACAGATATTAGAATATTTGACCTTGGGAATAATTGTATTGAACTAAACCTCTATTGAAGGAGACCAAAATTTTCTTAACTTTTTTGTTTGCTCTGTTTGATGGAAGACCTCAGACATTATTTTTTTAAAGAACTACCTGAATTAAAATTCATATGGTCTTAATGTAAGCTTCTCTATTACACTGTGAGAAGAATAGGTCTTTGCAGAATAGTTATATAACTTCATATCTGACTAATGTTTCTTCACCAAGCCTTGACTGGACCTTTTCTGATTCACTTTGTTTTGTTTTAGTGCTTCTTTATGCTATAGAATCTAAGCTATTGCCAATGTAATATTTTGTGTCATACATTCACCTATAATCTATAATGGAAGTAGAACATTTTTTTTATATTTTCCCCAAATTAGAGTAGATGTATTTGGTGTTCTGCCTTGCTGTAGTAAAACAATTTTTTCAATCCTATAATGTAGCACAACTTGTATTTGATCTATGACTTGTTGTTGTCTATTATCAGTACCATTCCATCTATGAAAGTGGTTGTCAGTTCTGTTTAGATTTTTTTTTATGTTCTCCCATTCTTCATCAGTAATAGTCTGTTTAAACCAGAACCTTGAAGTAAAATTGCCATAATCTAACAGATCATTACTTGAGAGTTTTTAAAGCCATAGTGTGTGTCCAGGTTTTGGCTGAGATAATATTCTTTCTAGTAGCCATATAGTGCTGTACTTTGGATTTAGGATGAGAATAATGTTGATAACACACTGATGGTTTTGTTGCTGGTTAGCTGTAGTGTCTACACCAAGTCAAGGACTTTTCAGCTTCTCCCACCCTGCCAGGTGCACAAGAAGCTGGGAGAGCACAGCCAGGACAGCTGACCCAGACCAAATATCCTGGCCAAAGGGATATTCCATACCATAGAATGTCATGCTCTGTATATAACTGGGGAAGCTAGCCGGGAGGTGGGATTGCTGCTCAGAAGCAGACTGGGCATCAGGGTTTTTTTCTGCAGGTGGTGAGTAATTGCATTTGTGTATCACTTGTTGTTATTGTCGTTATTACTTTTCTTATTTTTATTCTCTTCCTCTGTTATCCTATTAAACTGCCTTTATATCAACCCATGAGCCTTTTTGTCCATTCTCCTCCTCATCCCTTTGCAGGGAGAAGGGTGAGAGAGCAGTAGCATGGTGCTTAGTTATTGGCTGGGGATATACCACAATAGTGTGGAAGGTGAATAACATCTGTGATAAATGGACTTGCTTTAAACTTAATTAACTTAAATAAATATAATAATAATTAAAAAACAATAATAACAACAACAACAACAACAACAAAACAAACAGGAAAGGTTGACAAAGCAAACTGTGACACTACGACGTATGATGTGTTTGATTAGGGACAAAGTTTTATAGGTAAGTCCAGGTAACTCTTTCAAAGACAATCTTCTCTTTTAGTTGCATACCCAAATTTATAGAAAGGTAGTAGAGGAGGGGTTATAGATAACAGCCTATTTGAAAAGTTAAAATGTTCTCATCTTTCTTGTAATTTGGCAGGGTTATGTCCCTCTCCTGCTGCATGATCCTTTTGCTATTCACATGGTTACTTGTCAGGTTATTAGAGTTTGGCTGTTAAGTGTCCGGAAATGCCCAGAGCGCTGCTCAGGCACTACACAGCTGGTACCTGCCAGCTGGGTTACGGCCATACCGCCGCTGCTGAACGGAGCAAGTCCCCAGGCAGAGCAGGGCTGTCCCCTACCCTCCACTCACGTTTCCCAAGGGCTGCACAAGGGCAAAGTCTAAGTTTTTCCTGGATGATTCTCCTATGTGCTCAGCACATCCATACTCGGCCAAACAGCTGTCTATGTAATGAAGATGACATTCCACTGTCGTATTTTATATTGATTCATATTAATTTTCAAACTTGCACAAATCCACTTACGTAAGAAACACAGTGTATCTGGTCCAGATTTAATCTTTTAATCTCTAAGTATTCCAGTTTCTGAAGCTTCCAGAAAGTCTGTGAGTAGTTTTGGCACTCTAATCAATTAAGAATCCTGTTGTTATTGAATACCATTGATTTAAACACACCATTTTTCATCTTGGTAGCACAGAAAATATGAACTATGGGAAGTAAGAATGACTGCAGACTGTGAAGTTCGGTGGCATCTCTGGTATGACTAAGTTAGCCTGGTAGTTACAGAAAAAAAAAAAAAAAAGCATTAAGGTACAGTTACATGATTGCAGGTTTAGTGTATGCAGGTTTAGCATGTAGTTAGCTGAGACATACCACTATTGATGTAAAAAAATTTTCTGCAAAGTATTAACTGTGGCCTAGAAACTTGTGTATTTGTTCAGCCAGGTCAAGTTTATTCCTGAAGCAGTTGAAGAAGGTAATTCCTGAAAATGTAATCTTTGCCCAAAAATCTGGGGGTTTTGTTCTGGGTTCTGATGTTGTTTTTCTCAAAAAAAAGCTCGAAGCACAGGAATGTATATGAATTCCTGAATTGATAGAAAAAATTGAAGATTGCCGAGATTACTTCAGAAACATATTGCCCTTCCTACACATAGATAAGAATGACTTCTTAAAACCAGGAAGAACAGACAGTAGAGACAAAGGTTGGGGTGACATTGTCAGGGCACCAGTGGTGTGGCCAAAGGCCAAGGTAGATGTCAGGCCCCATGTGGAGGTCAAGGTCAGGCCCAGTGAAAGTTACCAGGGTCCAATACAGTTTTATTTTCTAGAGAAAAGCTATGTTTATGCATATATCTTGTTCACATGATGTGAGGCAACTGAAATTCTTCCACCTTGGGAAAATATTGTAGCGTATGATGAATTACTTATGCCTTCAACTATGCTTATACATAATCCTATTTTCAGATGTGGACATATTGAATGTCTTTCCTGTCGTCTGCTTGGGTTTGCAAGCAAAGGAGAATGTATTAATGTATTCTAGAGAGATGAACCACCTTAAAACTGGATGTCATGAATACTAGTCTTGGTTTTGGTTATGAAAAGTAAGGCTTAGAGTTTCATAATCCTTGTTTATCACCACACCTCACCGATTCTTCTTCCTGGACATTTGATTAAGTTAGAAAAATCAGTCTTATAAAGACTGCTTTTGTATCAAAAACTCCTTGTATTCATGCTCTTGTTAATTTTTGGAAAAATTAACGAGCAGTTCCTTATCTCACAATATTTGTGATATCTCAGTGCTATCTCAGTGCTATATGCATTTTGGTCAGTCGCCCCCCGCCCCCCCGCTGTGGCTGTTGGGTGATGGGTGTGGGGGTAGGTGTCCCCAGGGGTGGCCTCATGGCTGAGGGGGACTGACCATACCATGACCTGGCTGTTTCTGGCCAGGGATCAGCAACTCCAGAGGAAGAGGAGGCCAATGTGTTGACATTATCTTTCAGAAAAGAATTTTTTTTAATTTTAGAAAGGGGAGACGGCTTTTACTGTCAAAGTTATTGAAGTTATATAGCAGAGTTTGAGGAAGAAAACTTCCCTTGAATATGGGCACTCTTATTGTGTACTATTAGGATTATTTTTAGGATGAATATCAACTTTAGAACCAATTAACTAAAGCATGACTCAGCTAATTCATTAATGACAAAGCTGGGTAATTAGACTTTCATTATTTATGCTTATTTCCAGGAGCCCACATAATATGTGTCAACATGTCCATGTAGTTGGACAGCAGCATGCATTGACATCTTTTCTGAGAAAACTGTCTAATTTTTTGGCAGAATGGAGATGACTATAATATGTTTAGCTCTTTTAAAGTCCAGGCATAAAAGAGTCCAATAATAAATTGACAAATAAAACTGAGGTCCACAAATGCTGGTTTACCTTCTTCTGTATATAGGGTTGAGGAAATCATGCCACTTGCCAGGAATTATGCTACTGTCAATAGGTCTAGGATGTAGGCTCCTGCTTGAAGAAGATGAGTTTCCAATCCACTGAGTAAATAATTTTATTTATCTGACATGCAGAGCAGCTTGAGCTGAGTGCCTCTGAGGAGGAACCCCAAACAAAGAAAACTCTGGGCAATTATAGCCTTACAATCTGAATTCCCCACCCCTCACATGGCAGTTCTGACTAGTGGTAATATTAGGATCTGGGGTCTTTCTGTTCTTCGTTGGATTCCTTCGTTGTCTCTAGATGGGACGTTTGTTTTCTTATCACTAAGGCTGCTGTGTCAGCTGATGATGGAAGTGACCTTCCTTGCTTCCTTATCTTCCACCTCAAATCAGCCCTGGGACATTCTTTTACTTGTCTAGGTAAAAGTTCAGAATATCTGGGTGCAAGTTCAGAGCTTGTACCCTAAGGCTTCAGTAAATTTAGCTACTAGTGCCAAGGAAGTTATGCTGAGCAAGTTCTATATAGGTAATATACCAAATCACACAACATGTAGACAATAAAGATTTTCTAGGTAAGATAATTTATTCTTTAGCCACATCATACAAAAATCTAGGAGATGTAATTTAAGTAGTGTGAGTGTGTTATTTCACCTAAAACGTTGTGGAGGTTTCTTGTTAAGAGAGGAGTAGAGATGGGAAGCAGAGATGCTTGTGGGTTTGGTTGAAGATATATATTTGCTGTGTTTGCTTAAATCTATGCACTTTAAAATAAGATTTCCATCTACTATTCTAATTCTTTTGGACAGTTATAAAAAATATAATGCAATACAAAGTTCACTTAACCTCGAAAAAATCAGCCATTGAGGTCAACAAGGGACTTTTCATGCTAGACATTTTAAGAGTCTCAGAGCTACAACACTTTTTGCTTTTTAAACTCCCTCTGAAAAGGGGCTCAAATAGAAAACATCTTTTCTGTTAAATTGATTGAGAGTTACAAAAAGCAACTAATTAAGTTGCATTAATTTAAGCCTGGCAAGCCTTTGGTTTTTTGTTCAACAGCTTGCTTTTCTGGTGGAATTTTCCAGCTTGTGAAATCAGTGACCTTTTCTCATATTAATCCTCCTGAGTAACATTTTGATTATGAGGTCATTCGAAGCAGAATCTCACAAAATCAGAGTTATACATCTACATTAACCAGAAGGATCTATACTCTGTATTCAGTTTGGGTTATAAACCTAAAGAAAAAAAGTTAAAAATTCAGTCTGTTCTAGAGTTACTTATTGAAAGCTAAAAGCAACAAAAGGGCTTAGGCATCAAAGTATGGTCTAACTGCTCTTGTAGGCTTCTGCGTAAAACATGTAAGTCTTCATGTCTGAAGTCAGCTGCCAGTTAGCCAAGATAGTTCTGAGAATCAGAAATTACATGATTTTCTGCTGCTGAAATTCCTGAAATCCCTAAATGTGAGCTCCGGCTATGGTCAGAAGCACCTGGGTTTTAAGAGCCAGTAGGATACCTGTAAGTATCCCCAGTCCACAAATTACTTTTCCTACCTCAATTGTGGGGTCTTAGTACACACTTTCTGATAATATAATTTCCATAAGAGTTCTCATGTTAAGAGGAGAAGGAGTTTCTCATGCTTATTTTCATTACACAGCTGTAAAGGGGGAAAAAATAGTGCTGTTTTCTGAATATGTTATGTGGAGTAACATTGTGTGGAACCATCACCTGTGTGCAGTTCTTATGTCATGTACGAGAACGGTTAGTTTGGATGTACCTCCAAATGGGTATAGAGACTTTTGAAGAAATGAAGATCAATTGTACAATTAAAGGTGAGAATGTGTTGTTTTCTGTATTGTAGCAAAGCAAAGGTGGTCTTGATTGTCTAAAATATTTACCTCAAGCTAGTCCGTATCAACTATCAGTGCCTACCTTGCATAACACTTGTCCTAGGTCTTGCCTGATACTTATTATTTTTTCCTTTTTAGTTCAAGGAGCCTGAAAGAATGAATACTGTGTTATGAGTGACTTACAGTATGACGGTGACAGTATTTGCTGCATGCCCTGAGGTGAGAAGAAAGTAAAGTTTGGGTACTTTGACAGTACAAGTGCATTTTCTAGGATAATGTCAGAAGACAATGAAATGTCCAGAGAGGCAAATCTTGGGTGGTCACCTCCTTGAAGCAGACAGCTGCCCCTGAAGCCAGATTTCATAAGAGTTTTTTATTTAAAAGGCTGTCCGAGAATACATATGTGTTGGAATAAAAAAACCTAAATTATTTACACTTTAGAAGCATCCAAAGGCTGAGTAAAGACAGGAGCAGTGTTTACAGAAACAAAAGACAGATAAATACTTGAGAATACCTTTCCATTAAAGTGCAAAGTTAACACAGGAACAAATCTATAGAAATACACTGAATACACTGAGGTAGAAAATGGGAGGGATGTCTTTAACCCTCAGAGTGGTGAAGTCAAGAACCAAAACTAACAAAATTTAAGATCCTTGACTCAGGTTTTCGAGTTTTATATTCCTACAAAGTGGCAGGAACACATTTCCAAGATTTAAAAGATCTTTTTTCAGTTTATGCCCTTAAAATCTGACTCTGCCTCAGATGAATTTTACAGGCTGTGAAGATGAAAGTGGGTATCTTGCATCCACTTGTTAAATCTGTACTACTTGGCATGGGATAAAGGAATTATTTAACAAAAGCTCCCATATTTTAACATTTATTGGGACAGAGTCTGGAATGCAAGAGTATTTTCTGAGCTGAATGCTTTAATCATTAGGTTATGAAGACTTGCTCACAGTTTGGTCCTTGTTTTAATTTCAGTGGAAGTAGTGAATTTTAGAAGAATAGAGTTTAACTAAAAAAAAAAAAAAAAAAAAAAAAAAATCCAGTACTACATAATAATCACATTCTTAAGTTTTTTTCTACATATAAGTTTAAGGGGTGGTTTCTGTCTATCTAGTAAGTATTTTGATAAAATTTTCTGTTAGTAGATGTTTGTACACACTAACAATTCACTCAAAAATTAAAAAAAGCTCCTGAAATTAGAAAGAATAAAAATCTTGTTTATCATTTACTTTCAATATTGCTGTCATGTCTGAATCCCAGTAAACATGAAATATCCTTGAGAGCTCTGTGTGAGTTCTAGAACTCTTGTTCTTTGTTCTGTAAAGCCTTTGCTTGCCTTCTACATCTGTTACCTGATGAAGCTTTGGAACAGAATATACGTATGTGCAGTTGTTTTGAAGCTGTATAAAACTTGGACTTTCCAAAGTCTAGTAGTTTGCTTTGATTTTTATACTGCATGAGGTTAAGACTGTTAGGTGAAAAAAGAAATCTGAAAATAATCAGAATTTTCAGTGAAAGTTATATAACTATAAAAGGAATAATATAGATATAAATAATATTACTGAGGATGAAATACACTGCTTATCTTACCCTGTCAGAATTCAGGTGCTGAGAAAATGTGTCCGTTCCATATATTTATTGTTAAAAAAGTATTCTGATCATAAAAATACTGCGGGTGTTTGGTGACACTAAAGCTTAATGTTGCAAAATACAGCTCTTTGAAACGCATTGAAACTGTTGTCTGGTTTTATTTGTCCATTCTTTTACTTCCTCTCCCAGTAGGAACTAATTTTCTTTAGTAAGATCAAGTTGGAATGCAAATGTTTATTAAATGCATATTCAAACCCTGCAGTCACAGACGAACTGCTGCAGTGCTCACATATTGCAGCTTGGCTATTGTAGGTGCCTTTGTATTAGAAACTACTTTTCCCAAGGGCTGCCCATAATGAAGAAGTCAATGACCTGTAAATTACAACTAAAATGCTCAAGCTGGTCTTGCAGATGAATGCTTTTGATTATGGTCTACAGTATGCAGAGTTCAATTTCTATTTAAAGCAAAAAGCTTTGGGTTCATTTGTATGTATGTGGATTTTTTATTTGAAGGTTTGATATTAAAGCATGTTAAACAAAGCCTTCTGATTTAAAATTTTATTGAGAACTTAAATACATGTTCAATGACTATTTCTATTTCAAAAACTGTAACCATTTGAAAAACAGAACAAAAAGCAAGCATAGATTCACTTACTATTACATATAAACTGATAACAATAAAAATAATTTAGTACTTATTGTAATAGAATAAGTTTAGGCAGATATGAAGAAGAAAAAAACCTCTCAAGAAATCAAGATTAGACTGGTTCTGAACCCATTAAAATCAAAATACTTTCAGAACTAATTTTGAGGGTTTTTTTGAGATGAGGGTGTGGGATTTTGAGAAACAGGAAAGATTTGAGTGGCAAACTCCCTTTTTCTAGTCTATGGATGACCGTGGTCTTTAGAAATCTGAGTGTATGTGATTTCAAAATGGAAAAATCCTTCCTGTAATCTGATCATCTTGTTCTTTTAGTTCAACTAGGATCTACTTTCCAAAATGAAGAAGTTGATGTTTTTAAATGTCTCACAAAAAGAAATACATGGGAAGAACTTAAAAAAAATATTCCAAATACTTCAGTTTTCAGGGCAGAACAGACCAAGGTATTGAAATCTTAAAGTGAAGTGGAATTACTTCTTTCAGACATTTCTTGCTGTATGTTTACATTTCTATGGTAGATTCATTTTTTAGAAGCTGAATTTTTCTTTTGGTTAGCAATTACTCATGTTACATGCATGAAATTCAGAAAGTATCTCAAACTGATTCATAAAAATGCATGTCCTAGACTGCTATAAAAATGAAGAAAATCTTTCAAAATGCATCGCAAAACAAATATAGATCTTAAGCAAAGATTACAATTTAAAAATACATTAATATTATAGTTAACAAAGGTTTATTATTGGTAAACCCTAGATTACTTTTTTTTGGTTTTTAGCTTTATTAGTAAAACACAGAAGGCAAAGGAAGATGAAAGATTGGCTGGGCTTGTTAGCGTTATTAGACAGAAAACAAATATTTGGATTTGTAGAGTAGATATTACATTTATACTTTCTCTATTTTGATAAGAGTATGAACTAGTGAAGCTGCTGAACATTTCTTAAAACATTTGAGGACCGTTGTAGTGTAATGTCCACGTTAAATCTCACTATCTTTACAGATGACTCCTAATCCTTAGAAAATGAGTGCAAAGTAATAACAACTTGTGCTTTTGATCTGGTTTTTAATTTAATTAAGAATTCGTAATGATCAGAAGAGAACATCTTTGGAGAAGAATACAAGCAGCCACCTGAGAGTAAGCACCATTTTTTCTCCAGAATCAGGCATGTGTGTATGCAGTAGAATATCCAGAAAGTAAAATGGGATTAAAAAAACCAGTCCATTACAAAAAAGAGAGAAACAAAGAAAGATTTATGGAGGAAGAAAGGAATAGAAGAGGCAGGATCTAGAAGATGACAGGACCAGAGAAACTTACAGAATCAGAAAAAACTGCACCAAATAATGGTGAACAAAATGCCAATCTACTGTATCAGTGTCTATTAGGCAAAGTTTTTATAATCTTCATCAAGTATTCTCTTAGTATTTTCATGTTATTGATATCTTACTAAGATGTTTTCTGTCATTGACATTTCTTCTCAATTGGTCTTAAAAAATTTTGAAAGGGAAATACAGGACAAACCAAAGGGGACACATTGAGAGTTCCCAGGAAACAAATACCCTTTTGGCATATGACAGCGAGAGTTTAATGTAAAAAAAAAAATCAGGGAATGTTTAGTGCAATAGGATATGATACTGTGGTAAACATAATTTATTAGTGGTCTGGAGGAAGAAGAGATAAGAACAAAGGATTGATAGAGGAGTGACAAAAGGACTAATAATACAGGAGCAGAAAAGCACAGATGATAGGCTGACATCAGGATCTGGAGCATGAAGAACTCAAATAGGAATCTGGAGTGAAATCTGGCACATAGTCTTATATATGTTAGTGAAGATTCCCGTCCCTGGCAGTGTTCAAGGCCAGGCTGGATGGGGCTTTGGGCAGCCTGGTCTAGTGGAGGGTGTCCCTGCCCATGGCAGGGGGGTTGGAACTAGATGATCTTTAAATGTCCCATCCAACCCAAACCATTCTATGATTATATGATTCCAAGTACTTTGTTCTCTTAATCGTTTTCGAGGATCCTCTATTCCCTTCCAGTGTCATGTTTCCTAGAAAACATTTCAGAAGAGAGCTTCCACTTGGTATTTATGTGAAAGAATATGATCAAAACACTGTGAAAAATAAGGGGGCTTTCAAAGTTAAAGGCAGAAACTGTTAACATTTTACCTAGAATCATGAAGGTGACTACTATAATAGGTCCTATTCTATTTGTTTAGGCAAGGAAGAAGAAGCCTTAATTTCCATTCATACATATATTTAACAGCATATGCATGGTCTGCTCAAAAGAAATTCTCGATCATCTGAGGTACCTGATTCTGACTGCTAGTAAAGTTCCCTTTTGTATGAAAAAGGTCTTTTGTCAAGGTTAAAAAGAGATGTTTTTCTGCAATAGTTACACAGACTTTAAATATTATTTATTTTTCCTAATGAAGGAGTTTGGGGGAAAATTATGTTTTTAATAATAGTAGCATTTTATTGTTCTGTTTTGTGTGTGTTTAATTAAGAACAAAACTACAATTCAGTTATGATGAGAGAAATTTTAAGTGTTCCTCTAACACCAGCAAGTATCTATAAAATCAGCCTTATGAAGTTTTGTATTGTACAGTTGGGCCAAAATGCCTAATGGAAAATAATCTGTCTGTATTTGAAAAGACAACTAGGTGGGTGTTCCATTACATGGCAGAGCAGTCTCAGTTTATGAAGTGATACAAACAGCTCAACATGTGGAATTTATAAAGCAAGCTTTAAAAAATTGAAGGAAATTTGTATGCTCAGGACTTTGGACAAAAAGAATTCCTAATTTCTGTGACTTTGTAATTCTGTCCTTTCTACTGCATACCCACAGATTCCCTAAGGTCAGACAGGGTGAAACTAAACCATTAGCCTTTCATAAACTTACAAAGAGAAGTGAATTCATAACTGCTCCCCCAAAATCATGAATCTGGAAAGAATTAGGATGCATTTTCTTTGCTGCATGTGCTTCAAGAGACTCCCTCATCCCTTTGTGGTGGGAAGTTTTCTGACATTAAGCATATCTAGAAGAGGGCTGAACAGCATTCTCTTTTCTCTTCATCCAAGCTGATTTTGGTCATGGTTTTGTTTCTTCATTCTTTACTTGTTTTCTTTTAGTCTATAGTAGTAGTGTGGCAAAAATTACATTTTGTATTGTGCTTGTCTTTCATCAGACTTATTTAATTATTTTTTTTACCGTATTCCATATGGTGAGATATATTTTTAGATATACGGTTGCGGAGCTCCGGTAACGGGTGAACGTCACAAACATCCTTCTTAACACAAGCAAGGACAGAATGGAGCCTGCGGAGGCAAGATGGCCACTGTGTGAGCAGGCAGGGACCATCTGTCTCCTGCACGTGCATGCCCATGAGCGGTCATCGCTTGGTCGGCCCTGAAGGGAGGGGCACTGTGGGAACCCCCGGACCCTCCCTCCAGCCCACCGCCTCATTTCTAGAACATTCCTGAGCACATACTGCGCCTGCTCAGCAATGACAAACCTGCATCCATGGGGCGGGTACAGTGGGCTATAAAAAGGGGAAACATAAGTTTTCAGTGCGCGCCCACCACCTGAGGACTACCACAGCGAGCAGAGAACACCACTGGATCCAACATCACTGGATCCATTCCCACAGCATTCTCCTAGAGAAGCTTGTGGCTCATGGCTTAGACACATGCACTCTTCACTGGGTAAAAATCTGTCTGGAAGGCCAAGCCCAGAGAGTTGTGGTGAATGGAGTAACATCCAGTTGGTGGCCGGTCACAAGCAGTGTTTCCCAGGGCTCAGTCTTGGGGCCGGTCTTGTTTGACGTCTTTATCAATGATCTGGATGAGGGGATCGAGTGCGCCCTCAGTAAGTTTGCAGATGCCATTAAGTTGGGCCGGAGTATTGATCTTCTTGAAGGTAGGAAGGTTCTGCAGAGGGATCTGGACAGGCTGGATCCATGGGCCAAGGCCAGCTGTATGAGGTTCAAGGCCAAGTGCCGGGTCCTGCACTTGGGTCACAACAGCCCCAGGCAACACTAGAGGCTTGGGGCAGAGTGGCCAGAAAGCTGCCTGGAGGAAAAGGACCTGGGGGTGCTGGTTGACAGCTGGCTGAACATGAGCCAGCAGTGTGCCCAGGTGGCCAAGAAGGCCAACAGCATCCTGGCTTGCATCAGAAATAGTATGGCCAGCAGGATTAGGGCAGTGATTGGCCCCCTGTACTCAGCACTGGTGAGGCTGCACCTCGAGCACTGTGTTCAGTTTTGGGCCCCTCACTCCAAGAAAGACATTGAGGTGCTGGAGTGTGTCCAGAGAAGGGCAACGAAGCTGGTGAAGGGCCTGGAGCACAAGTCTGATGAAGAGCAGCTGAGGGAACTGGGGTTGTTTAGCCTGGAGAAAAGGAGGCTGAGGGGAGACCTGATCACTCTCTGCAACTACCTGAAAGGAGGTTGTAGCCAGGTGGGGGTTAGTCTCTTCTCCCAAGTAACAAGTGATAGGGCAAGAGGAAATGGTCTCAAATTGCTCCAGGAGAGGTTTAGGTTTGATATTAGGAAAAATTTCTTCACTGAAAGGATGGTCAGACTTGGAACAGGCTCCCCAGAGAGGTGGTGGAGTCACCATCCCTGGAGGTGTTCAGAAAACTTGTAGACATGGCACTTTGGGACATGGTCTAGTAGACATAGAAGTGTTGGGTTGACAGTTGGACTTGATGATCCTAGAGGTCTTTTCCAACCTTAAAGATTCTATGATTCTATGGTTCTAAGAGTGATGATGTATTTTCTTTTTCCCTCACTTTTTTTTTCTCTCTCTCTCTTTCTTCTTCTCCATCACTCTCTTTCTATCTGTTTTCAGCACATTAGGGTAATATCATTACAAGTTTTGCTAAGCTGTTATCTTTCTTGGTTCTGCTGAGTTTTAAGTATTGTTGCAACTTTTGCCACGCCATTATCTCTTGTAGTTCTGCTGAGTTTTACGTAAAGTTGTGATTTGTTTGAACCTCTCAAGTAATTGTCATTACTCCTGACTACTGCACAGAGAATTAAAAAGTTAACCTTAGCCACCGAGTGGGACGGGACAACTGTCAAAGTAATGTGTTTTATCTCTCTTTGCTATTTTTTGAACTACTCAGGTGAAGAACAGCTGAATTTACACAGCCTGATACAAAGTATCTGTCATCTGGAGGAGGAAGCTTTTTGAGTCACTTCACTTCGTTTCACTCCACCAAAGAACACTTACAGGTTAGAATCTTAGATTTAAAACTAGAACATTTATTGTACAAAGTGTTTTCTCTTGCTAACAGTGAAGACAGCAAATACATCACTGACTTGCATTCACTCTGCATGCTGAAACCAGTCCACGTGTGTTCCAAATAGCAGCCAGCAGGATAAGAGTAGCCTTGGAAGCATCTCTTTCTCTTGGAGCTGATAGAAATCAGCTCTTTGAACAATGAAGTCTGTATTTCCTCTGGCTTGTGGCTTATTACAGATGACATTGGCAGTGCTAGTAAAAGCCTTTTCATTAACCTGATCCTGCAGGTCTCAGAAGTTGTCCTGGCTTGTGTTGGCCAAAGTTGACTTCAATTTATTTTAGTTGTGACTAAAAGTGACTAGGAGGCAGCTCACTATTATTTAACTTGGTTTAGCTTAGCTCTGTGTGGACCATATACAGTAAAATTCTATCAAACTTGCATGATCACTAGGTAACAAACATTAACTTTATGTCAATTCTGGGAGACTATTGTGTAATTTCAATAATGGTCAACAAAAGAAAGTCAAATAGTAGCTAGGAACCAAAGATAGAGGAATTAAGAAGACTAACTCTATTAGAATACACTTCAAAATAACCCCAAACTGGCCCAGGACTGAGATGGCAGAAATCCATACCATGAACAGCACACAATCTCATGATGTGCTTATGATGCTGATGATCATAGTCACCACCTAGTCCACCATATCCAGGCATACTCTAGAGAAAGGTGGGATCTGGGAAGATGTGGGAGGATAAGCATAGCATTATAGAAACAGGGGCAGATATTAGAAGATTTGTGTATATTTGTCTTAATCTTCAGCATACCTGTATAACTCATAAGTGTACATCTTTGTAACTGGGCTAATAATAACCAATGTACTTTGCTTTGGTTGTTGAAACATTGGTTGGACTGGGACTACACTGGACTGGACTGTCCGACATGCTGAGCTGTGTTCTGAGGTTATGCTGTCTGATTGTAACACACCAAGTTATAGCTGTTCCATTATAGCTATTATCTGAGACCAAACTGTGGTGGGCTGACCCCAGACAGCATCTCAGCACTCACATAACAGCTTGCCCACTCCTCCATTTCCAAGCAGGACAGAGGAGAGAATAAGAAGAGCAAAAGTAAGAAGATTCCTGTATTGAGAAAGTTACAAAACAAGCCAGTTTAACAAATAAGGAAAGAAGGCAACAAGTAATGCAAAGGCAATCACTCACCACTTTCTCCAAGTGGACAGGTGCCCAGCCAATCTCTGAGTGGCAACCTTGTTGGCTGCAAAAGGTTGATGGAAGACCTTGGAAGACTAAACCTCCCCAGGTTTTATTGCTGAGTGTGAAACTATACAGCAGGTAATATCCCTTTGGGTGGCTCAGGCCAGCTGTCCTAGCCGTGTCCCCTCCCAGCTCCATACGTACCTCTAGCCTACTTGCTGGGTGACAAAGTGGGAAAAAACAGAAAGCCTTGACACTGTGCAAGCACTGATCATGAACAGCCAAAACACTGGTGTATTACCATCATCTTTTTAGTCACAAATTGAAAACATAACATCATATAGGCTGCTGTGAAGTAAATTAACCCTTTCCCAGCCAGACCCAGCATAAAAACCTACAGAAGAATGTAAGAGAAAAACACGTATGTGTACATCTCCATAATACTCTCACATCCAAACATGTTCAGTTCAGGGACTTCCTGAACAACTGTGAGTTAATCTCCTTCTTTTGCAGTATTATAAATTGAATTCTCCTCCTGTACTGACACAAATATGTTCTAGAATTTAAATTTATATGTTATTTTAAGATAAATCAACATAATTTGGTGTCAGTCAATTTTGAAGGCTAAAAGTAATTTTAATTTGGTTTTGATTTATGACAATTTTTTTTCTGAAGTAATATGACATACAGTATATTCAGATTATGTTTGTCATCACTAAAATTTTTGGGTCTAGATCCACAATTGATATAACTGTTTTATATTATATAAAGCTATTTGGTATAGTACCACTGATATTTTTTTTTTTTTTTGAGGATCAATTCATGGCTAATAAAAAATAAAAATTGATGATGTTACAGTTCACATGAATTTCTACTGAAATAAAATTATCTTCTATCTTAACAATTACTTTTGGCTAATGTCACTAGGGGACCCATTAGAATTCATTTCATGCTGCATCAGGTATGAAATTCTACTTTATAAGACATGAGTTTACCAAAGTTAGATCATATTAGACTAATGTGATATTCTTTTTCCAGACAAAAGTAAATGACGTAGATCTAATCTATGTGAACTTTGATTAAAATATAATATTTAATGTACAGGAAGTCTACTGAAGATAGCATTAATAAAAATACTGGGGAACATCACCCAAATTGAGGTTACAGTATCCTGCATGAAAAACAAACTCTAAAGCTGGAGAAAGTTAATAAAATTAAGAACAGATGTTGGTACCAATGCTGTGGCAGGGAAAAAGAGAGGTCCATCCTGATAAAATTTGTTGATAAGGAAGAGATGGAAATCTTAAATATATGGGGGACCACTGGAAAATCTACATCAACTTGTAAAGTGATAACAGTACTGAGACAAAAAATAATGACTAGAAGGCATCATCATACTTTATAAGGACAAAAAGTGGAGATCATTTTTTGGACCTATCTAATGAGAAATGTTGGTCACAGAAGACTGAACCACCAGTGGAAAGGTTAAGCTATCGCTAGTACAGTACAATTCTATTAACCAGTCTCTGAAATAGAGGCACCTTTTCCCATGTGAACATACAGAAAAGCTACCTGTATTTTTATTCCATTTGTCATGCTTTCGTATAAAGTAGATTAAAATGTTTGTTTCCCAAAGTAATAAAAATCAAAGGAGTTGTTACCATAAAAGTAAATGAGTACAAAATTACTCTGAATAAATATGGATTGAAAAAAGTATTGGTGAGGGTGGATTTGGAAAAGTTTCTAAAGGAAGAAAATCAGCAAGACACTACGGCATTTTAAGTTGTAATTTAATTTGTTTCTGAAAAAAAGAAAAAAAAAGACAAGAAAAAAAAAGAAAAAAAAAAAAGAGATACAATTGCCTGTAATATACGACTACACTGGGGGGAAGAGATTCTTCCTAGTCTTAGGTTTCTAATTTTAATAACTACCAAACCTGAAAATGTTTACATACAAAATCAAAGGTAGGATTGGCTCCTAATGGAGTGTGGATGATGCCTGATGACTTTCTTCAAAACCAAACAAAACCAAACCAAACCAAACCAAACCAAACCAAACCAGACCAAACCACAACAACAAACCGACCAGTAGTGTATTCATGCCTTTTCATTAGGTTGGAGTAAGGCAGGTGTAGCTATCATCTTCATTTAAGCACAATATTCTTATGAGATTGTTCATCCTTCCCATCATCTGACAACCATAAGAAGAGTGCACACTCCTAGCACGTATCTATATCTGTATGTATGTGTGTGTGCAGGTGTGTATTACAAATGCAGGCAAAGACAGTTTTCTCCAATATAAAGTATTAATGAAGAAAACAATGAATCCCTGTTGCCTAAGTTATGTGAGACCTCATAACATGAGGGGTTTTTTTTATTGGCAGTGAGGAATGGAGTATATACTGAACCAATATTTATTTCAAATAACTGTTGAGAAAGGGTGCCAGTGAACTTTAAACTGACCATACCCAGTTAAGTACAGACACTCTTCTGCACTGAACAAATCCATGTATTTCAGGTTTGGAGGGTTTTTTTGTTGTTTTTCTGTTTTGCCTCTCCTTCTGGAACTTTTCAGGAGATCAAGGAGATATTTTCAGTCCAGAAAAGTACAGTAGGTGAACAGAGAAAGTGTTGTTCCAGGTAACTTGATCTAACTTCTCATGTGGATTGCAAAAAATCTCACACAATCCACATTTCCTTGGATACTACAAGCAGCCGAACAGAGAGTGAAATGAAGAACACATTAAAAAAGCACTTACTGCCCTCTGGGTATAAATAGGATGGAGTGACAGACATTATTTGAATGTAGCAGTGGATTTCATAATGAGCTACAGCCAAGAGTGGATGGTGAAGTGCCTCACCTGCATCAGACTTTTCTCAAGATGATCACAGTGTGATGTGAGAGACAGCAGCTCTTTCTTCCACTGCCCGCATGTAGAATATCCTGCAGGGATCTATCCCCTCTACTCATTAACACATCTAAGACCCCCATGAGAGGACATTTGACATTCTGGACTGTAATATTTTCAGTAGCTTCATAACCATCAATTTTTCATTTTAACAGTGACACAGCTGACAGCCTGGCAGATATAACCATGCTTAATTGACAAGAGTTAATCACCTAGACAACTGCTGGTTTAATACTAACCATTCCAAGATGCAGGAAATGCTTTAAGGAGATAGCAGAGATAATTACTTTTCCCTCCAAGAGGAGGACTTTTCCTGCGTTACCAACAAGAAGACTCAAAGGCCTGTGACAATATTTTTTCATTGTGTTTCTTAAAGCAGGAATATTGATAATAACATAAAATTTTCATCTGCTCATCTGTGATAAGGAACTTGCAGTGTCCAATCTTTGTATCAGGGCTACTGTTACTTATTTCTACTGTTTATTCAAGTAGAAGGCTTTGGTTTCTTCAGTTTCCTAAGAAATTTCTGGGGTTTTGCAGAAATCTATTCCTTTTATGAATACAACACACCTACTTATTGTCTGAAAATTTGAAGGTAACATAGTGTTTCAGAGCAAAAAAACCCTAAATAAAACTATATATTAAGAAACCTACCTTGTTAAGCATATGCTTATTTGATGTAGCAATGTGTTATAGACATGCTAATGCTATAGTATGCAGACTGTTACTCTGTTAATCATAAAGAGCTAAAAAAAAAAAAAAAAAAAGATAAAAATAGTATTGCTGTGTCAGAATCATTTGGGTTATTTATTGGAATAAAATATTTATACTAGTAATCAAGGTCAAGGTTAAATTATAATAATTCTATCAGTATTGTAGCATAATAATAGAGTAATACTCATGATGATTTGATGTAAATTTAAATGAGTAAATTGTTCAGTCTGTAAGAATTATATGCATGATATTTTAATCAGATATAGTTCAGGTAATACTTAGAAATGAATAGGTAAAAAATCTATACTAATTTATTAGTAAGTTTAAAAATCTTTCACACTGTACTAGCTGTTTGCCAACAAATTATCAACCTGTTCCTAGATCAAAGGATAAACAAGTCTCTAAAGCAAATATGATTAACAAATTTGGAATAAATTTGTTACATTCCTGTTTTTTATAATGTGATCAGAGCCAACAACTTTAACTATATAGTTTTCAGGGTGGAAAAGTAAGTTTTAGAAAATAAAGAAAATGAAAGTATGAGATTAAATTATTCCAGGATTTTTTCCTCCTAGTCTGTTTAGGAACTATTTTCTTGGCTGATGGACTCTTATCATTTAGGTGATGATTTGTAATGTCCAGACAGATACATAGGGAGGCTTTCAAAAGGAATAGAAGGTCAACAATATTTTGAGAAGTACCAAAAGATCTGATGGTTAACCTGAATAACGCAAATAATTTTGAGCCCTTTGTATAAGAACTTTAACAACAAAACAAAAAAATTCTTCCTTTGAAGGAAAAACACCCTTTTTATGAGGACTGATTAAATCTTTTTTTTTTTTTTTTTTTTTTTTTTTTGGGGGGGGGGATATTCTGAGAAAAAAACCACCAAAACCTCATCAAACATCAAAACACAAAGTTTCATAAAGTAATGAAAGATCATGAAAAACTGATACCATCAGACTGATCTTTTCAATGTCTCTATCCATAGATGATTGCAGCAGTGAAAACTATTATCGGAGTCAAAATAACAACCAGTTATTTTGAAAATAAGAAATGTTTTTGTCTATTGGATCTCAGTCTTTTAAATTGTAAGGTAAGTGAACATTTTGCATGTGAACAATTTTGTGCAATTTGAAAGATTCCATTCAGAACTTTAAAAAAAAAATAGAATTTCACAGATTTTCTTGGTCTTCCTTAAGTTAACAATCTCTTTACTGATTATAGAAAATCTTTAAACCTTATACTATAAGGTTTATATATAATATATAAATTATCTTGAGTTTTGACATAGATCAATGTTACAATTGCTATAGCTTATTCTTCTGAGACAGTTATTCTCAGTGATTTTCTGGATGGAGCTTACACCACCACTACACAATGATCCTGAAGAAATTCAAATATAATTTAAGTTTAATTTTCCTCCTTAATTCCTTTCTCCTCCTGAAAAATGAATTGAAATAAAATATGGCCCCTGAGGTGAAGAAATCCTGATTCTAGAGGTACAGTTTGTTCTTGCCCTTTTCCCAAACACATTTAAAAGTAAAACAACCTCTCTTGTGCACTGTTGTTGGTTCAAGTCCACCTATAAGCTACTTTATTTGACCTAATGGTTGTACACTGCTGTTTCCCTTTTTTTTAATTTTTTTTTTTTTTAATTCATGATAGGTTTTGTTCAGTACTGCAGAATATTTTCTCAGACCACTGATTGCTGGTTTCTCAGTAGCTTTCCTGTTATTCCACTGAGTTTGATGTGGTACTAAGTACTTGAGTGTCCTTAGCTTATTTTACTTATTACGTGAGAAGAGCTGAAGAAAAGAGGTTTGTAACACATTCTCTAGAGAATAGCCCGTATGAGTCATTCTACTATGCAGTCATTAAAAAATATATTCTGGAACAGTACAGGTAGCCTAAATATTACTTGAATGTTTCTTTTGATTGTATGTGAGTATAAAGATGGGATAAAAACAAGAATGTGTTTGCCTCTACTTTCCAGCAGCTGAAAATAACTGTGAAGAGTTCAACTGAAATTATAAGAGAGTACCAGATAGAAAATTTAGCAATGAGCTGATTAGATTTATGCTATATGTGATTCATTATCAGCAAAGGGGGCAAAATGGGACACTTTTTTTGAAATAAGTTGAAAATAAACATCCAGGTTTCCTATTCCTGAGACTTCATATCCCATATTGCCCGGAAATGTTTACCTGACAGACCAGAAAAAGGTGGTGTCAAATAGTTATTAAAAAGAACATAATCTTCCAGAACATACTGTGCTAATTAACCTTCAATACTATGATTTCCACTGTCCATAGTGTAGAATAATTCAATCAGAAATGCTGAATGAGATAGAAACAAAGGGATGATTTCAATCGAAAGAAGTGATATTTGATTGGACTTTTGTTATGATTTGGGGCACAATTAATAAAGAATATAAGGCATATTACAGAACAAATGCCAATCAAAACCACTGTTCCATGAAAAGATTTTAAGAAAGTAATTGAAGATTTTTAATGAATAATAGCTTTGTCTGATGATGTAATAAGCTGTGTGAAAGATATTCGACATAGAAATGACAAAATTTGTATTTCTCCAAATCATAAAATATTTTTAAATTTCTCATTTATCACATATCATTGATATTAAAATTTGTCTAGCCATAGGTCTCAAAATTCAACTCCAAGTGAGCAATTACCATCAAAGAGTTGTATTGATTGTAATAGGGTTCAAAAAACTGGATAGTACATTTTTTTAAGCATTTTTTATAAATAGTTTGGAGGAAAACGTAAGACCATGAAACACTTTCTAAGTATAAAAATACTTGATAAATACTTTAATAAAAAGTTGAAGTGACATGAAAATTGAGTAGAGATAAACTAAACATAAATTATGCATTTTAACACCAATATCTACAGTTTTAACAGTCCACCAAAACTGTACTGCATTCTGGATTAATGAATATTTTTAAACCCAAATTGAATTTATTTTTTCTTTCTAAAACTAATACACTATTTCAATTAAGGAAATACTAAAGGCAGATTTTATAAAAGAGTCTGTTTTGATCTTTTGTAGTCATAAAATCTATGAACCACAATAAAATGTTTCAGATGAAGAACTTCTCAGTTTACTAGAAGTGTATTTAGTTTTCTTTGTTTTGTTAAGCTTGCTTTAATGTCATGTTCCCACTCAATAATTTCTTAGGGATTTGAGATATACAGATGTGGAAATAAATTGCATATATTTTGATGAACGTGTTTTCTTACATCAGAACTGAATTGATTGCTTGTTACTATTAAAGTTAGCTACTCTAATTGCAATATTAAAAATTCCCTTATAAGCCTCTTGATGTTAAAAGTACCTTCATCATAACTTTCATTATTATACCTTAGAGGAATAAATATTCAATCAACTGCAACCAGATTATTAACCAGGACTTAAACAAAACAATTTGTTAACACAATCAGATAAATCAACGAAATGTCAAGCAAAAGATGTGAAGCAAACACAATACCCTGAAGGTCAACAGGTCTCAGAAGGACTGTTACAGAAAGTGAGTTTTCACTTAGTTACCAAAGATAATTTTATGTTTCAGAGTTTTATCTCAGTGGTTTGAAACAATGTCAACTCTGTGTCTGTATTTTATTGGAGTTGCCAAATTATTCTCCTAACAGAATAATTTGAAACTACAGTTTCATTCTAGAATAATTTCACTGAAAGAAAAAAATTGAAAATATTAACTAAAATGCTCATAAATTGTCATATTACTAATAACCTCTGTTTACCATTGACAACCATAGAATCATAGAATCATGGAATACCAGGTTAGAAGGAACTTCAAGGATCTGGTCGATCCTTTCTTGGCAAAAACTATGTCTAGACAAAAATACCATCTTGACAAGATGGCCCAGCACTCCATCCAGCCAAATCTTAAAAATGTCCCATGTTGGGGAATCCACTACTTCCCTGGGGAGATTATTCCAATGGCTGATTGTTCTCATTGTGAATAATTTGCCTCTTGTGTCCAATCAGAATGTCCCCAGGAGTAATTTACAGCTATTACCTTTTGTCTTTTCCACGTGACTCCTTGTAAAAAGGGAGTCTCCATCTTCTTTGAAGCCATTCTTCAAGTACTGGAGCATGGTGATGAGGTCACCCCTAAGCCTTCTTTTCTCAAGGCTGACAATGAGCCAGATGAAACTACATTATGTTATCCTAGGAATGTGAGTTTGCTGTATATGGTGAAATTTGTTATATTCATAATTCTTCAAAAAATGATGAAGCTGAGAATATTTTAGACTAGAATAAAATTCAAATAATTAGCTTCAGAGCACAGCTATTTCCACAGTTTGGGGTATATAACACTTCAAAGCACACTCTGTGGTAGGGAATTATGTTTGTTATGATGAAGACCATAAGAAATTCTTCGTGGGACTAAGGGTGGGTTTTCTTGAAATTTGTTCCCAAAACTGGAATAAAGAGTTCTGTTTTGAAATTAAATCAGACTTCTCTGTTTCTGATTCAGTTTCCTTTTTTGACTTCTCTATTAACTAACAACAAATTATTTCCTCAGTAAAATAGTTTTCAGTCTCAAAGAAAGAAACAAAGACTGTCTTGTCTTTTGAGAAGAAATGGGATAGACTGTGAATTCTTTAAAGAAATTCATTTCTGGCATAATAGATTTAGTTTTACATGGTAAATAAATGTAGATGTGGAGTAGTGAAGAGAAAGGTAAATAAGACTGTCATAAAACATTTCTAGAATAAAGTGCAATGCTGCATGAATAAATTAATAGATGTCATTTTGTTTGCATAAATTTAAACTGTAAATATTTAAAAATGCCATTATACATAGTAAAAAGGATGGTTTTTTTTCTCTTCACAGTAACATAACAGATTAGACTTTATTGCCTTTTTTCACTTACTGTACAATCAGTTTATAGTATTTTGCACTACTGTCATCACTGATATGATTCTTGTCCCTGAAAGCAGCAGCAAAATTGAACAGATTCCAAACACTCAAGGCTTCATGAAACCAATCTGAGAAATTACTGGATTTATTTTCAGAAGCTGGAGAGTAAAACTCTCAATCCATACAACTAGTAGATCATATGTGATACTGCAAGCTTTTCCACCATACTGCAATAACATGTTAAGTACTTTTGCAATAGATTTTATATAATATATAGCAGACATCTTGATCTATCATAAAGGCCGAAAGGTAATAAAATCTATACTTACTTTAAAGGCATTCAATAATAGCATTGTAATAGGCTGTATGTTCTACAGTATAAGCTCTGAGATACAAATTCCTCTAAAACACATTAATTTTACTTCACTGATACTCTTTTGACTTCAGTAGATTTTTTTTTTATTTACACTAATATGAAAAAAAAATTGATTCTAGAATGAGCCTGCTGTGATTAATTATCTTTCTTCCTCAGATTCTTCCAGTGATCAAAAATAAAAATAAAAAGATTATGAACAACAGAATGTTCAATAAAAACTTAAAGATTATGGCTACTAAATGTTCAATAAAAACTTAAAGATTATGTCTGCGAGTATAGGAACAGTAGTAAGCTATCCGTGTTATCCTGCGTTATTTGTCTTCCAAATTTCTAAATCAAAATGTCAAAAAGACATAGAAAAAGCAAGATAGATTTTTTTAAAAGACTAGCACTTCAGAATCAAAACTTGCAAAAAGAAAAGGGGTTTGATGTATGTACTACTTAGAGAGAAGTTAACAGATGTTATGCACAAAATATGTACAAGATTCTGCATTTTGGTCTGTAGATATATATCTTCAAAATAATAACACATTTTCATTTTCTTGCATTTTTTTGCTTGAAATGATTAATTTATCAGAGGTTTAAGAGGATGTTTATGAGTTATGTTTCAAAAAGCAAAATGTCAAAAATACAAATTTCAAACATAAAAAATACTTGAAAAAGAGGTGAAACAAAAAGAACAAGATTGATGGTGATTTTGTATTTCATGTAGCAACATACTGTTTTAAAGATGCGTTCAGCTATAATGAGATTATATTTTAGCTGGAGAATTTCACAAAATTGCTAGCTACTTTTCTTGAGTTAACAGGGAAATCGTTAGAAAGAATCCAACAATTACAAGATTAGCATGTTCTTCATTTCCCTCTGTTTGCTGTCAAAAAGTAATTTTTTTCTTATGTGTAACTGCAGCTGTATTAATGATCTAGGTAATTTTTTTTAATTTAGTTTATTTTATGTAACCGAAAATGTGACCAATAGGCAGGACTTCAAAATAACTGAACGTCTAGAATTGTCACAAATCTTTGATAAGGAAGCTATACACACAAAATACTCATAATACTCTTTGCCATCATTATAGTTTTAATTTCAGCTAAAACAATTCAGAAAGCTTTACTCTTCCTCTGTAAAACATCCTCATAGTTATGTGCTGTAAATTCAAAATCAGGCTAATGGACTTTCAAAAAGAGATAGTGAACACATACCTCTTACTTAGAGTTCAGCATAGAGTTAAGAAGCTGTTGCTTTTTGGAGACTGCATACAACAGAGGAGCAAAGAGAGGGAAGACTTACAGATCCTCTGTGGTATAATGTGCATGTGAATATTAATGATAAATAGTATTTAATTTAGCCGTGGTTGCTAGACTATCTCTGATCATTTTCTCAGTTCAGCTGAGCTTCCACATGGCCTGAAAGCCGCAAGGAGTGCCAAGAGTGGGATGGCAGTTATTTTACAGCGACTCTAGAAGTGAACCAGAGGAGATTAAACTCTTTTCTCTAATGGTTCTGACTGGTTCCCTACAACATGGTCCATGTTACCCAATTTTGATAATGCTAATGATGAAAAGACTTGACTTTAATAGATCTTATATAAAGAATTGGAAGATACTTCCCAGAAAGCACTAGGTGTTTTTTGTATGCCGAGGATTTAGTACATTTACTTCTGAATCAATGTTTTTCATGCACAGGAAAACTAAACTTCATGCTTATGTGCATATAGACACCTACCTTCTCACAATTTTCTAAAATTTGATATTGCATGTAAATAATGTCCTATTTGATGTCACCTGTCTTTGCCAGCTCACATCAGGAGCTTAGAGAACGACTAATTCTTCTGCAAGGTTAGAAAATATGAGATTTCTTGTCACGTCTCTGTTCACAGCTTGGCAGCCCTGGTCATGGTTTGGGTTTATCTCAAAACTACCGCTTATAATACGCAGACTACCAAATAGTGGTAAAGGTACCTCTTGTCTTCATTATGTTTCATTCATGTGGTACATACAAATAGAAGGTATGATTGACAGTAATATGTAGACCTTAAATCCCCATATTAATCCCATAGGTCTTGATCTACACATTTCTGTTTAAAGAGTTGCAGTCTGTATCCAAAGTCCTCTACATTTCTGGAATGAGAAATAAGCAAAGAGGTAGTATAGGTCCTACAAAGTTCCTATCTCACACAAAGAATGCAGGAAGCATTAAATGTATTAAATTGTGATTGACTCTGAAGATGTAAGCCTAATCCATTTTCTCCTAGAGGTAAGAGAGGCTTAATGAGTTTATCTCTGCCTGTTCCAGAACAAGTAAGAAAAAAGGTATGTTTTTATGTTTGCAAAAATCATGACAGGGAGAAAAAATAAAGAACTATTTGTCACTGAATGCAGCCATTTGACTGCAGTATCAGCCTGTGTAATGAAGCCTGCTCATTTTAATTGTTCTTCCTCCTGTAGTATTGGCATAGTATTTTGCAGCTTTATAGAGAAATACAGGTACTTTTTACACCAAGTCTGACTTTTTGCTGCACCCCTGAGAGAAAATGTAAACGGCTCCTAAAGCAAGAGCTACTTTTTCTGTAACTGTACTTTATTAGTAAAACATTGCATATCACATATGAATATTCCTTGTTTTTTAAACAAAAATGTATTTCTGTCCCATCGTTTATTTAATTCTGAAAGATACACTGGAACATGTGGTAACCTCCTTCTAAAGCTATCAAAGTGATGGCATAGGAGTGGAGATTAAAAACAAACCGTGTGCTATCCCAAATGTACACTTTGCCCTGTGGTTAACCTAACCTCCGATGGTAGCTCTTCCGTTTAATTTTTTGTTACCTTAGAGTTCATGCCGGCACACACGACCTCAGCAGCTGAGAGAGCTATTGAGCACATCCATGGAACATGCTTTGATATTGATTAAAATATCCTGTCTCAGGGCCAAGATTTTTAAAACCGAAGCCCTGAAAGACCACCTACAAGAAAAAAAAAAAATCAGTAAGACTGAGTGCTTCTGAAGATCCACAGTTTTTCATACCATTAATGTGCCTGTGTGAACAAATAAAATCTATCAATGCACAAATATTTAATTATATTCACCCTATTTGCATCTACTTTCACAATCATTCAGCCTGCAGAAGTAAGTACTTAAATGAATATGGACCATATGACCTGCTTAATAAAATAAAAAGAAAAATATTTTTTCTTGGCAAAGAATGTAATAATATGCTATTCCAAAAATCTTGGCTAATAATACTTAAAATACTGGCATAACTGTTATAAATCACATGAAAAAGATTAAGAAAGACATTTACCTTGAAGTCTTTTTGTCCTTTCTGCAAACTCAGAAAGGCACGTTCTCATATACATGTAAAATAAATCTACATCCACTGAAGTCAAGTCTTCGAGTCCTCCAGACTAACTGGCATAACTGACTGAAAAGTAGCCTGAAAGATACCTAAAATATCCTTATGCAAAGGATGGTTAGTTAGCATTTAAATAAATTCATACAGATGGAATTTAACTGTAGTGTTGGTCTGTAATGCTGTTTTTCAATTATTCTTCTGTTGTTTTTCAGAAATCTTCAGGAAAGACTATATTGCTGTTGAAATGACTTAAGAATCTGAAAATGAGATTGGAGGTATTTGGAAACTATAATCACTTCCAAACATTTACTAGCTATTGTGAAATAAGTTTATCAACGTAGATTTCAGAGAGGTGACAAGCAGAGATCATCTTGCTATTATATTCTCAAAGGAATGATATATACCATATTCTCCCCTATTTTCCAATTTCTGCATTTTTATATTTGAATTGGTTTCTTAGTAATTATTAACCACTGTCTGTTTATCAGTATCTCCCTTTCCATAATAACTTTTGATTCTTCCCAATTTTACAGATAGATAGAGGTCTTCTATGTTATTATATTTTTTAAGTTTTACAGAAATAGGAAGGAGATAAGAGAAGATAGACTGCAAATGCCTTAGCTGTGAAGAAAGCTGAGCTCGTGTACTGCTGGAAATGAGAGGAAAGGAGGCCTTATAATTGCATGACCCAAGAGTAAAACTTCAGTAGCACTTTGCAACTGCTTAGACATGAAAATCAATCAGCTACAGTACCTCTGTCTTTAGGAAAGCAAGGTTCGTTATATCTAGCTCTTAGAGAACATTAATTCTCTGTAAGTGGGATTTACTGGCTGCATCTTTATAAATAAAATAAGTCAAGAATTTTTCTCTGTCCATAAAGGACAAGCGGCACAGGTCTCATCCATAAAATTAAAATTTCTTTCCTCCCAAAACGTGCTCGTGTTCGTACCATCTAATGGCACTACTCTGTGCTGTGCCTTCAGCTGTGCCCAGGAAATGCTTAGGAGGGTGCTGGTTGGTGTGGAGCAAAGCAGCGTCAGAAACCATGTCAACAATTTAACAAAATATAGAAGTGCATGGTAGCGACTGAGCTTGACCTTTTGTATATACTGGTATACAGATTATACCACTGTGTCATCCCAACTTTAGTTATCCAAACATAAATCTTACCTTTATAAGTTCTATTCCTTCTATATTAAAAGAAAATTTATTACTTGATGTAAACTTGCTGCCTCTAACTCTTCAGTGTTACAAGGAGCCTAACGTTTAGAACCTTACCTGGCTGACTAACACTTTTAAGCTTCCTTAAGTCGAAGTTGGTAGCATTGTCCATCCTAAATGTTTTCTGAGCACAGACAAAGCCCTTCTGTTTTTCACTCTTCAGCTTTCTGGAAAGTGCTTGAAGTTTAAAGCCAGATCCTTCCCTTCAATACATTTTTTCCCCCTATGAATTATAGAATTGCTCTGATTTCCTTCTTTCAAGCAACGTCCACCTGTGATTAAATATAACTTTGCTTTTTTCATCCTTTCCTCCTTGTAGCTATAAAAGCCCCTTTTGACAATTCTTGTTACTTCAAACCCACCAGAAGGCTGTGATCAGTAGCAGTAATTTTCCGCTTTGGTAGGGTGACATTAATATTTTAATTTTTTTGACTTGCATTTGGAAAAGTTTTGTTTTGCAATTCCCTACCCAGCAAGAAGCTGAACTCAAGTGTTTTCACCAGCCTTTAGGTACCACATTGTCCTATGGTTTTTCCATGTCCATGCTCAGTCATTCAAGTTTAAAGGCTTGCAGTTCTGGCTCATCAGGTAAGCCCACAAAAAGTCTCTAAGCTCATTGTAAGCCATGACTCACTACATAATACTGCATCCAACAGCTTCATAATTGCACACTGCTGAACTGTATGCTAATGAGTTCCCTGAATTGCAGCCATTACTGTTGTGTCAATGGGAGTCCTGAAGTTTCCAGAGGTGAACTTGCTTGCACAATTCTCTGTCCAAGCCCAACCTTAGGCGGTTCTGGGTATAGAAGCACAGGCAGTCTGTAAGGCTTCTCCTCCCACTGAAAGCAAAGAGGCTACTCCTCTGTCATATAGCTGTGATTTGAGTTAAATTTGGTTTAAAATATATTGTTCAATTGCTTATATATGATCTGCAGTATATGCACAGTAATTCTTCCACTAAAATCAATGGGATAATTTAAAACAAGTATTTGTGATTTTATTTGCTTGCATCCCTCAAAACTTGTGAAACCGGTACCCTAATTCATGCAAATAAGAATGATAGTAGCAGAGTTTCTGATACATATAGTCTATTTTAAATAGTAGATATATTTTAAAATAGGGCACAATGTACATGTAAATTATGTATAGTCATACTTGTTATAATGGGATTATATATATGATTAGTTGTGCATCTGAATCTTTCTGCAGTGCCATGCACAGATGGTAAGGTAAGAGGGATTCAGATTACTCAGTTTTGCTTTTAAGCAGTACCTTTTCTGAGCCATAAATACACGGTTTAGGAATAATTGATTTTCTCTGCTAGGGTGCACGGCTTACATCCTAGCAGTAGAAAAGCAGTGTTAAACTGTCAGTTACGGTAAAGATCAGTTTTCATTGTCATAGTTGTTTTGGTCTTCTTGCTAAGATGATTTTCATCAATAAATTAGTAATTTGGCTTTGATCTACATTTATTAATCTTCTTTTACTTCATCTTTATTTAACTTCCCATACACTAGCAATATGAATTCAACTCTGTTTATTTTTATTTTTACCACGCTTTATATAATGTTTTACTGGAGACTTTTTTATACAGCAGATGCTTTTCTTGCTGTGTGTTGATTAATCATATTTCATATTATCAGCTCCCCCACAGCATTTCACACTTTGTGCTCAATAGATACAGTATATCATAAACTATGTTACTGGTGCTCAGATAAACATATCTATCTTTTACTAGCTATATTATTAACACTTCCATTTGCATTTCTGCACTTATAGCTGCCATTATGAATATGTTTGCTGTTTTCATAGTAATATTTTCCTTGTTGCTTCAGCAGTATTTTATTTCAACAAGTTAAGATTGCCACAGCAGTTAGTAGTTTAATGGTCTTTATCTAATTGTTGTAAATTGTAATATAGCATGTAATTTGTAAACATACAGCTTCAGTGATCCCTAAACATGGGCACTTAGTATGTTCTTTTTTATGCTTTAATATTTGTGTCCTTTAATAATTTTCCTGTTGCCTCAGTTTTTAAGACTATCAGAGTTAGTAGTTTAGTTTTACTGGGTTGTCTTTCAAAATGCCTAGTTATGCCAAAGAATCTTCTAATTCCCAAGGCAACATCTCATAGTTAAGGGGGTCTAAACATGTTTATTTTGTCTAGTAAATAAGTAGAAATGCTTTCTTTGTTTAACTCTAGAGAGAAATTCTTGTGAGCTTGAGATACTCAGTGCAAGATACCCTGAGGGATTTATTTTTCTGCTATTGCTTACCCTATCTGCTCTTTTTAGTCAGAAAATTAAAAGATTGCTTGTTTTACAAAGTTAACTTATTTATGATTTATCCATGGGTGAGTCTCCTTCACTTTCAAATCTCCAGAATCTCACTTCTTACATTCTCCAGGTTCTGATCTAAAGCCATTTTATCAATGGTAATGTTTTCATGGCTTTCAATAGAATCTGGCTTGGAGACTAACCATAGACTTCTCTTTGTTGCTCATGTTGTTCTCAGGAAAAGCATGAGAAACCTCCTTTCTCATTCAAAAGTGCAGGAATGGGGAAAAGGTACTTATTTCTCTTTGTTTCCTGGCTTTTGTAAAACAACATCAGATTGCATGTATTTTACTGGAAGAGTAACATATGATTTTTCATTGTGGTACTTGTTTGTTGAGCTCTTTCTGTCTCATTTGATGTGATAGTATGAAACACAATCTAATGGTTGTCAAGGAAAAGCAGCCTTTGCAATGCAAAGGTCTCAAATTCAGGTCTCTAAGTGTATGTATTATTTACTAAACTTACTATACATTTCTTCCCTCAGATATTCCACTTACAAAAAAACTTCCCTTACCAGTATTTCAAATGCAAATTTTCCACAATTGCGTAAAAAGCTAAAGGTCTATCCCAATATTCATTGTCAGGATTTATTTTCCAGGTTTTACATTGTGAAATCTCTTTTCTTTGACATCCTTCTTAAAGAAACTTTTTAAGTTTAAACTCTTGTTTCATGTTTGAACTTATGTCTCTGGGCCACCAGATCAATTTTTTTTTTTTTTTTTTTCTTTCTTTCCACCTAAATGAGAAGTTTTAACCACCACATTAAGGTTTGTGGGCTGACTTAGCTATTGTCATATGTTCCTCTAGTTTCTGAGTGAGTTATTTGGTTTCTGCTTGGAGATAACAGTTATTTTTAAATGCAGGAATGTTTTATGCTGTACTTGGCTTAGCTGAGTCACATCAAAAGAGAGCATTCACCTTCTTAATTTCTAATCAGGTCCTGGGAGTGTTTGAATTTTAAGCCTATTTTAGAATTACTTATTATTTATTTAGATGTTGCCATTATTTTTTTTATTCTAGTTATCAGTATCTGTCTGATAAAGCACGAGTATATATGATGGTAAAAGTGAAATGAATAGCATTTCCTGCAAAACAGGAGACTTAGACATTAATGGTGATGTTCATGCTGCTGAATAGTCAGAGATAGCAAGGCTGGACTGCAAACTCTGCCTGTTAGAAAACATGCAGGAAGCATGCCTTCCCCCTGAGGCAAAAAATATCTTTTCTCTGCGTTGTATTGCTTGTGCCTGGCTTGCTGGCAGCTTTGTTTCCTTTCTACTCTTCCCACCCGGTCAGGTTGGAGAATTGTTATCATTCATGTAGAAAATACAATAGCTGCTGGCTCCCCAGTGCCATTCCTGTGCTCCCAAGCTGTTCCCCTGGAGCCAGCTTGAATTTCCTCAGCAGGACAGTTCTGCTTAATGTCTCCTAATACTACTAAAGGAAATAATACATAGGGCTCTCCATTTTTCCTCCAGAAAATATTAAGTTTCACTGTAGGGTGAAAAAGTACATTTTAAAGTGGGGTTTGTTTTTTTTTTTTTTGGCATACCTTCATAAGGGTAACACTTCCTTTCCTTGCAATAGAACTGGCATAAGAAACAGGTTGGAAAACAACTGCTGCTCATGGTTTTTTATATATATATATAAAAACCACTCGCCAGTGCTGTTCCTTGTCAGTTAAAAATAATTGCTGAAAGGAGTAATATAGTAAACTGAAGTAAAATAAAATAACTTGTTAAATCAAAAGTAGAATTTTTTAAGTGACCAAGTGACAGCTGGATTAAACTGAGATTATGTGCATGCAGCCTGACTTATATTTGCTATTTCGACTAACCCAATGAAGTCATTGAAAAAGATTTAGATATATTTCAAAAGCAATCAGTACTTATAGTTAACATCATTTTGTGACTAGAGTCAATGTGTTTTGCAAAGCAATATTTTGTTAGCTTACTGTGTGTGTTATCACAGCTTTTTACAAAAACACAGCAAACAGGAAGGTCTTGAAAAAATTCATGAGGACATCTAAAAATGAAAGTACTCTTTGAGAACTCAAACAATCTAATCTGTATAAATTATATCTCTATATTATCATCCCTCACAAAACCCTATTCAATCAGTTCAGTTACATCATTTCATCATCATTAATGGTCCATTGCCTTTACTGTGTTTTCAAATCATTGGTTTCAGGCAGCCTAACTTCCCTATTGGAAAATATTAAATCATCCTCATCACCCAGTTCAACACATTCCAATCTGACACATTAACACATCAGAAAGCTTTATTGCCTTATTATCCAGCTAGCAGGGAAAAAAAATAAAATATGTAATTCACACATCCATAGTACGAATTAAGTCTAATAGTGTGAACTCCCTGCTGGGAAAACCTCTCAAGGGGCTCTCAGGTCCCTTCTGTTAAAATCGTTCACATGCTCAATAGTCGTTAGGGATTAAACAGTTCCCTCATCAAAACTGCCTATACACCTTTCCTCAAAATTATCTAAGTATTTTATATTCCTGTGTATGTTTATTCTACATAAATAGTAAGAAGGAAAGACATCTCACTTTTCGGAGGGTGATGTGGACTGACCTGAGCAGTACGACCCTGCGAAGTAAGGAAACAGAATTTCTCACACTGTGCTGATGTGATGGCAAGCTGCTTCTGGTAAGTATTTTGAAGCAAGCACTGAAAATGCTTCAGAATCTAGTCCTACAATCAAAAGAAAGAAGGCAAGGTTTTTGTTTGTTTACTTTTATCAAAACCACCGTGAAGTAAAAGGCAAAAAATATTAAAGATAATAATTTTATATTATAAAGATAATTCAGTAGCTTTTACCTAAGCTGCTATTTTGTGTCCTGTTTCAAATGTGGAAAAGACAGTTAGTTATTTGCTAACTCCCCTACTCTCCTACTCTCATTGCACGCCTTTGTTTTGATATCCTTCTGGTGCAGTTTCACCTACAATCTTCCTATTGTTTCACCTTTCAATCATATATATTAGAGCAATTGCTGCTTGACTTTTCCTCCTTGGCTTCTACTTCCCTCCATCTTATTTTCTTTTCCATCCCTTTCCCACTCTGCTTTCTTCTTTCATGCAACCTATCTTCTTCTGTGTCAGATCCCTACTTCAGATAAGAAAGTGTTCTTTTAAACCCCTTCACAGCCAGGTACTCTACATATTAAGAACTATAATCAAACTGAACTTGCCTCAGCCCTGTTTCTAAAACACCACTAATTTCCCGTATAGACAACTAGAGTGGAAAGCAGAAGGATCACCTCTCTTTAGGTACTGCTTTGCTGCTTTTTTTTTTTTTTTTAAGCCTTTTAGCTTCTTATATTGCTCATGAATAACATTACCAATATGGTGCAAAAATTAGATAGACTCTGAAAAAGAAGAACAGATCAGTTCACTCCTGGTTTATACATTAATTACAGAAATGTTAAGTTTTCTAGCTCCAGTAAAATATTTTGTTGAAGATTTATTCCTTTATTTTTTTTCTTCCTTTTGTACTTTTTCTGCTGTCCCATACCAATATAGTCCGTTTGATATTTTGTAAACTTCACCTTTTGTATGTCTGTAGGTCATGGAAAAGGTATCATTCCAGACATGTAATGTGGGATCTACTAAAAAAATCCCAGTGCATCCCAATACAAATTTGTACCTTCTCACGTGACCTTTGGTGAATATGTTCAAAGTTTCAAACTTTAAACTCACACAGCTTCTCACAAAATGATCACAAAATGCTTTGACTATTGCTCACACTGGTGATATCTGGAGCTTACCCAATCTTCTGTGAAGCTTCCTTGCTCCATTACTTCTAGTGGAACTAATGCTCAGATGCTGCCTTAAGAAATAGGTTTCGCCAATAGCCACAGAGGTCCTTCCTTCCATCTCATTGAGTGATGGATGAGAACATGGGAACAGCAAACAAGTGGTAGAGCTTGCTATAGAAGTTCCAAGCTTAACAGAGTTAAACAAACAAAACAAGCCAAAAACAAACAAATAAACAAAAAAACAAAAAACAAAAAGCAAAAAGTAATACCTAGTGATATCTCCTATGTATGCATATAATATGGTAAAATTTCTGTCCTTGAATATATTTGCACTTTAGGCATTAACATTTATTTTCAGAAAGAAAAAAATAAGGCCTGTTCTGCGGTCCTGGGTGCAGAAGATGCAGGCAGGGCAGCCGACTGTTTCTCTGGAGGCACAGCAGAGCTGGGGTGGTGTGGATGGTTGAGAGCTGCCTGATTTCCTCACACAGTCTGCAAATAGATTGTGCCAGGGTTTAGGGATGGCAGTAAACATACTCATTAATGAGCAAGGGGGGGGGGTGTGCAGATTATTTGGTTTAAGATATAAGGGGGAGAAGGCAGTGCTTGTAGCTTCTCATTTCCTCCAGTCCTACCTCTCTTAACTACAAAAATCATACAAGACCATCTGAGGAACTAAGTCAGCAGGGCTTAACCTCTCTGTGTTTTCACAGAAATATTGTAATGTATTTTTTAAAATGGTTGACCTTTTGCTATCAAAAGTACAAGTCTATGCCAAACAGTTGTTTAATGTCTCTTTCTGTTCCCACAATTTTCATGAATGTACTTAAAGACAGACAAAATAATTGCCTAACCTATGTGCTGGAGTTGCAAGTTCTGTTGAACAGAAGCACAAAACTGGTAGGGCTGGGGGCAGAGGAGTACAGGGAAAGAAAGGAGGAAAGACAGGTGATGTTGTGTAGAAGGTGAACTAATGACACCAGATTTCTATGGCATTTCAATAGCTGTAGCTATGACTGAGCTTTGAGACCTGCACTGTTACTGGTTCCCCAGGTCAAGGCTGCATTTCTGTATTCAAAACCATCTGTATTGGGTCTGGCTGAGATGGAGTTAATTCTCCCCACAGCAGCCCTCATAGTGCTGTGCTGTGTATTGGTAGCTAGCAAACTGTTGATAACACACCAGTGTTTTGGCTACTACTGAGCAGTGCCAGCACACATCAAGGCTGTCTTTCCAACATTGCTTTTTCCCCAGCAGCAGGCTGGGGGTGGGCAAGATCTTGGGAGGGGACACAGCCAGGACAGCTGGCCCCAGCTGACCAAGGGATATTCCATACCGTGTGACGTCTGCTCAGCAATAAGAAACTGAGAATAGGGGGAGGAACAGGGCAGGGGCATTCGTTGTTTTTTTTTTTTTTTTACCATGTTTGTTTTCGGGAGTACGGGGCACGCTTACTGAAGCCCTACTTCCCAGGAAGTGGCTGGACATCACCTGCTGATGGGAAGTAGAGAATAATCTTTGTTTTTGCTTTGCTTCCGCGCGCGGCTTTTTGCTTTAGCTACATTAAACTGCTTTTATCTCGACCCACGAGTTTGGGGTTGTTTTTCCATCTTCCTTTCTCCCCTCCCTGCCTTACTGAAGAGGGCAGTGATAGAGTGGCTCTGGTGGGCACCTGGCCTCCAGCCAGGGTCAACCCACCACACCATCCTTGGCATACATGGGCCCATCCTTGAGATGTGATTTCCTCAAAAAGAAAACATATGCTTCTAGGTTAGGAAAAGCCTGAAAGTCAGTATGAAACATGCAGGTCCTGATTTTTTTTTTTTTTTAAACAAACTAAACTAATACATGTCACTGGTATGGGAACAGAATTGGTAAATTCTTCTGGCAGGAGCCTCCAAAAGTTCAATTAATTGTTTGGATTTGTAAAATCACCTACTGACTAATCCAACTTCCTGTCAGATTTTCTCAGAGCTCACCTTTCCAAAGGGTGGACTCCAGTTCTATGTTCCAAGTTCAAGATAGGTTGCGTCAGTGGAATTGCACACTGAATTTATTTACTGGGTTGCTGAATGATGTACCAAGGGAGTTTTGAGTAAGCACCTGGAATTTGTATTCCCATGCAAACTAAACTTGTAGTACTTCAAATTTGCCCACTCAGCAGCATTTTTACTAATCCATCATCAAACTTTGCAAAAGGAATTAATTTTTCTGTAATATAATTGTTGTTCTTGCATGTTTCTCTAAAATGTGTCTCTTTTTAAAAATCATCTTTAAAAGGTGCACTTGCAGCCAAGTACAAACAGTTATTATACAGAATGTGTCTGACATCAACAAAGCTGCATGATTGATGTTCACAAGATTCATTTATTGAATGACAAATATGCTGGCTATAAGCTGTGTTTTTTTCCAGTTCTGTTTTTCATAGCATAGCCAACATCTCAGTGATGCAAAACTTTTAAGACTAGTGAAAGGGGGAAAAGAATGCAATTACCATGCCTGACATTCTTGATCAAAATTAATACTGGGAACACATAACTGTTTGAGAGAAACTGCAAAAGGTGCAACTCTGGACTTCCTTCAGGTGCAAGGTAAAAGAGAAGTAGCTACAATGTCCAGCATGTGCTTCAAGCTTTTCAGCTGGGTATTTGAAATGAACAAACTGTAGTTTGGAGCTTTGGGGAAAAAAGCGGTTTATGTTAGTGAATACTAAAGACTTGTGAGAACCTTACCACATGTGAAGAGTATTCACTTAAACACATGGGCAGCAGGAAGGATTGTGTTGATATTTGTTTCTTTTCCATTAGGGATTTTTGTCGGAGGTAGAAGTGCCTACAAAATTTATTATTTTTCATTAGAGAACTGCAGTGTGGAGGCTGAATTTGTAAGCAGAACAGAGGTTTCTGGAGGCATTTTAAATCTTGAATCCTTTTCTCTCTTATATAAGAATCTTATTATTTACTGTCCCTAAGCAACAAGGCTACAGATATTGCTTCTTATCCAAAGAGATGTTTATTTCAGTTTTATAAAATTAAAATAAAAATCCTATAAAAAGCATAAAGTATATGCAATAATAAGGCTGGAACTTAAATTTGCTTTTTCCTTCTTATGTTTCGTCAACAGCAGCAAACCAGAAACTTGCTGCCAGTTTTAAAGAAAGATAATTTATTAAGCATAAGTGGTAATGGTACATATAATGCCTTGAAGAAAGAATCCAGACAAACAAAAGTGCAGACAGGGACAGATGGGTTTGTAACCAGAGTGCTTATGGCAGTAACGATGCTCTAGATCTGGTTTTCTTTATGGAAGAACCACTATATTTATGAACCTTTAAAAAATGCCAGTAAGTGTTTGTGCAACAAAATATTTCACTTGATGTATGGAACATCAGAGCCTACCTTAAAGTATGTCGACCTGAGTGCAGAGGTCAAATCGGGCACTAAATGAAATGGCAAACACTGGTTTTGTGGCACATTGAGACCTTATGCAACAACAAAGAGCAGAGTCAGGGTTATAAACAGAAATGCAACTTAGAAAATCCAATTTTCAGTAAATACTAAACTGTAATATTTGTCTAGAAGTTCTACCTTAAGAGTTTTTTAATTCTTTTGGAATTTGGATTCTTTGTGGGTTTTTTTTTTACTTTTGTTTTGTTTTTTGTGTTTTTTTGTAGATGTGTGTATACAAAGCAAGATATATACCAAGGAAGATATTACCAGAAAATAGCAAAAGAGAGTTACTGCATTACATTATGGAAGGCTACAGAGGTAGAAAGGCAAAACAGATAAAAAGACAATTTACAAGGAATATAATACAAGACCTAGATAAAGGCCTCTTTCTTCACTCTCCTCAGGTTCATTTCTTATGAGGCTTTTTATACTATGTTCATTTCTCAGTGTGGAATTAGATCTCTGTCTTAAAAAACACATGCACTGACAGTTGCCATGAAGAGAATATCTGGAAGGTTAATATCTGCTTTCATATGAGCAGGGCAAATGAACTATCTGAGATCTATAAGCTCAGAAAAACTGATGCCGATTCCTGCCACTCTTTTTCCAGCTTCTAGGGAGGATTTTTAAAGCAACAATTTTCCTTTTATCATCCTGCCTTTGACACTAGGAAGATCACAATCTTTAACTCCTGAGTCAATTTTACTGCTCTTCATTGCATGCCAACAGCATGAGTGCTCCCTGGTTTTCTATCTACAAGTATGTGAGGCTGCTGCTAATTTGAGACCTGTTCCTGAATGGAGCTGGCACTTGCAACTCTCATTAATATCAAACGAGATAGAAAGAACACGGAGCTTTGAAACCTTGCCATTGACATTTTGCAATGGACTCTTAAAAAGCCTGTCACATCCCATCTCCTCTGCTCTAATCATTAGTATTTTCTTCTAGCAATTATCATCCTGCTTACTCCGTTCATGCACCAGAACATTGAAAGAGCACCTTCTTCTGGGTACATACAAGTCCGGACATCACCACAGTCCCTGAAGCAACTTTCACATTTTTTTTTCCTCTGTGCATGGGTTAAGCAGTCTTCTGTGCTCCAGCTGTTTTATTTTAGCCCATATCTCTGCAACTAAATGACATTTTGACAAGTGTGGCAATAGTTTTCAAAAGAAGCACTATGTATCAGAGATGATAGTCGCAGGCGAAAAAAAAAAAAATCCCACAAAACCCTAACCTAAGCTAGCTAATCTGTTTCACTGTTTCATGAAAGATGTAGTCATAAATGTCTAGTTTCTTGTGTTTCCTTATTTCTGGATCTCAACCTTTCATAGGCTGGAATGAGAAAATCTCTGCAGATGACTATCATTTTCCAGCTTTTTAGTAGGCTGGGGTTTATTGAGATGAGTGACTGCGAGAGATGTATCACCAGATGTACTTTCTGCTGAACTTGGAGTGCTATATATATGCTTCTCTGACCTTCAGGATATAATTGTGCTCAATGTTGTATAACATGATTACCTATATTTTTCAACATGTTATGAGCAGAAGGAAGGTTTCTTGGCATCTTTTAAAACATGTCCTTCATTAAAGAAAATTTTACACAACCTATTAGGGAAAAAGGCTGAAGTTTGATGAATTATGAAGAACATAATTCTCCTTAATAAAATTGCTGTGAGAATGAGGACAAATACAGTAGTTTCCTATTGATAGATTCAGAAGTAATTAAGGAAGTGAGAAGGAAAAAGCAGGGGGCTTGTACGCAGTCTCAGCATAGTTCTGGGAGGATCTCTTAATTTTCCATATTTAGTTAAAAAGGAACAATATACAGTCCTTTGTTCTTATTTTCACCCTGCTATTCAAGGGAATCCTTCATTAACATATGCTGTGACTAGGAAAAAAAGTATGCTAAACCTCTAAATTTACATCTGTAAAAAGCCACTACAGGACATTCACAACGGAAGCATCCATTTTGGTTTATAAAAAAGTTATGCTTATATGCAATGATATGAATATATCATATATTTTTAAGTACACACATATATGTAGAAATATACATTATAATCTTTCACATATGTAAATTAAACACATATGTGCTTTAATCAGTATTTTCAATAATGTTTTGCAACAATATAATCCAGATTTTTAATATGCAAAGAAAAGCTAAACTCAAAAGGGCTATGATTTCCTTCTGGTAGAAGGCCAGAACCAGGATTAGAAATCCAGAGTTTCTAATTCTCAGACCACAGCTTGATTAATCAGATTGTGTTGTTGCAAAAAGCCACTGAAAACAAATTAATTAAAGTCAATATTATGTTCTGCGCTTCGGAGGTACAGTTTTAGCAGTTACACAGTGCATTATGATATAAGGAAAAGCACATTTAGGTTAAAATGTTTATGCTCTGTTCATTTGCATATAGGTCAATCTATTGAATAATGCATATTCTCTTATATTTATTATCACGAAGTACCTGGAGTCTGCCTCTGGATAAATTAAGCACATCTTGAAAGCCCACAGAAAGAAAAGATTACACAGCTGCTCTAAAACTTTTTTTCCCCAAGAATTCTTTTGGGGAAGAATAAAAATGAATGTGTTACATGCCTAAAAGTGTTTCCCATGAGAAGATAAACTGTTTTGCATTCCAGTATAGATTGTTCTGAAATGTGTTATGTAATTCCAATTTATATATTTTCGCAGTGAGGTGAAGAAAAATTTCACACAGTTATGCATAGTTTGTTTATTGATCACTGCAAATAAACACCTTCAAAATAAAGTTTTGTAAAAGTATTTTGGAAGTACACAATCTATGTTTGTATAAATACAAAAGCAAAACATATATATAAGTAAACACATATATACAACTGTAAAGCACTCCTGAATTATGTGTTATATAAAAGTGACTTCAGTGAAGCCTAGTACTGAAGGTCTTTGCTGGCATAATAATTATAATCACAGAATAATAGAATCATAGGAAAAGACCTTTAAGATCATCAAGTCCACCTGTTAACCTAGCACTGCCAAGCCCACCACTAACCCATGTCCCTAAGCACCACATCTACATGTCTTTTCAATACTTCCATGGATGGTGACTCAACCACTTCCCTGGGCAGCCTGTTCCAATGTCTGACCACCCTTTCAGTGAAGAAATTTTTCTTAATATCCAACCTAAACCTCCCCTGGAGCAATTTGAGACCATTTCCTCTTGCCCTATCACTTGTTACTTGGGAGAAGAGACCAACCCCCACCTCACCACAACCTCCTTTCAGGTAGTTGCAGAGAGCGATCAGGTCTCCCCTCAGCCTCCTTTTCTCCAGGCTAAACAACCCCAGTTCCTTCAGCTGCTCCTCATCAGACTTGTGCTCCAGACCCTTCACCAGCTTTGTTGCCCTTCTCTGGACACACTCCAGCACCTCAATGTCTTTCTTGGAGTGAGGGGCCCAAAACTGAACACAGCACTCGAGGTGCAGCCTCACCAGTGCCGAGTACAGGGGGACGATCACTGCCCTGGTCCTGCTGGCCACACTGTTTCTGATAGAAGCTCATATTCAGCCAGCTATTGGTCAACACCGCCAGGTCCTTTTCTGCCAGGCAGCTTTCCAGCCACTCTTCCCCAAGCCTGTAGCATTGCCTGGGGCTGTTGTGACCCAAGTGCAGGACCTGGCACTTGGCCTTGTTGGACCTCATATAGTTGGCCTTGGCTCATCGATCCAGCCTGTCCAGATCCCTCTGTAGAGCCTTCCTGCCCTTGAGATCAACACTTCTGCCCAACTTTGTGTCATCTGCAGACTTACTGAGGGTGCACTTGATAATTAATGTAAGGTTGAAGTCTAAAATAAATAACATCTTGGTTATATTAGTCATATTGGCTCCCTGAGGGTGTTAGATGTTTGACCTGAAGAGTACAATTTGCTTGTTGTTCTGTATGTAAGTAAATAAATAATTCTATGAGGATAAGAACCTCCCTAATTAATATTACAGATTCTCCATAAACCTCAAATTTCTGGATGTTTCCACAACAATGATCATTTATTGAAATAACTGTCAGAGCTGGGTTTGCTGTCCCTGTTACAACCGCAGCATTAATGTCCTGTTGAGACACAACAGGGATGACACTATCACCTTTGGCTATGAGTCAGAACATAATTTTGAATGTTTCCTTACCAACTCTTCAAGCACCCTTATAGGAAACTACATGGTTTGCTTTTTTCCCTCAGATTGACCAGGAAAAAAAACCATAATCAAAACCACTTGCAGATAAATCTGTTTCCTTTCTTTAAGCGCACTTGGCTGTTGTTAAAAACCATATGTTATCCAACACCTAATCAGTATATCCTCATCAACTAAAATTCCAGATCTGTTTTCCATGGAATAGCATCAGTAAGATTTTCTCTCCTCAGCTAGTCAACAAACTTGTACGAGAAACTACATTTAAGAGAAAAAAACAATTTTGTTAATGTGGACTTAATCTAAGTAAGGGTTGTTTGTTTTTTTCTTGATTTATGGAGGGTCTTTTTTGTTGTTTGTTTTTTTCTTTGGGGGTGTGTGTTTGTTTGTTTGTTTGTTTTCTGTTACTACTTACATTCAAGTTATCTATTTCCTGTTACTATATATATTAACAGGTGATGTCTCTCAAACCTGTACATCTTTACACTGAACAATGACACGTTCACCCAAACATTTCATTATTAGTGGTATCACAACACTATGATTCATGCCTGTGCCAGTTAACAGCTGCTGTAGATTTTAATCATCAGGCTGTATTGCTTTCCTGAGGGGAAGGAATTCAGAATTTTTGAAACAGCTTGATATTTTATGTTAACAAAAAAATCTTTGTGACTGTTATTTCCCTAAAAGCACATGATTTAGAAATACTAAATGTTAGGATACTGGTGTCATCCAGAGGTGCAAAGGTGGCATCCAAAGGTGCAAAATTTGTTTTATCTTGGAGAAAGATGAAGAATAAAGGTGTAAATATGTATATGAATCATACATAAACACCCTGCATACTCTGATATTAAAAAACTAAACAGGGAGAATATAAGAGAAAATATGGTCATTTAACCATGCTGTAGAACAGGTCTAGTCAATGGTGTTCCTTAGCTTGACACCATTGCATTATTGTGCAATTGGACTTGAGTTCTGTGTCAAAGATGTCTTTGAAGTATTTCATACAGAACAATAAAATGAATTCCCAGAAATGTGTAATTAGGCTACAAATATTATACACATCAATGTTTAAAAAGAAGTTGTAGAGCAAAATGTTTTGTTCATTGTAGTATATGGTTGAAACCTGTTCTGCAAGAAATAACTCTAGATTAAAGCTCATTAATTTCAAAGGTAGAAAAATAGTAAATATAAAAAGACAATATAATTTTTAAATGTTTTAGGTGTTCTTAGGTGTTAGGATTAATATTCTTAGGAAATATTACTGAAAGTAATATTTCCCTTCACACCCTGCATTCTGACTTATCCAAAATAGCCTTCCAGCTTGTATAACACTGATTCATTAAGTTTTTTCATTAAATGTAATAAAAAAAGAAATCCTGCAAAATAAATGGTTAACAAATTTCTAAAACGCTTGATGAGCTAAAAAAAGATGGAGGTAGCATAATGGGTTACTGTACATAATCTGTAAGATTTATGAAGAAATTTCTTGGTTACTCTTGAAATGCTTGTAACAAGCACATGTATTTCACGCACCTCTTTTTAACATTTTTGAAATGCTAAAAAATTATGTGAAAGAATGATAATATGTTAAATTGGCCTTTAATGTGCATGGTCTGCCCCCTCTTGTATCATACACTAGTGCTTCAGACTGAATGTCCAGAATTTTGGCGTTGTCTTCAGACTGCAGTACATTAACAATGATAAAGTATCAGTACCTTGATCGAAACTGAACCAACTCCAGGTATTTTCAGGACCCAAAAGTGTGGCAGTGATTTCAATGTTGGTAAACTATTATTGTTCTCAGTTTTTCAGCTTGCAGACTAGCCCCCCTGCATCTGTGTAACAGTAGATCCACTTCTAAAATTACTATATTTTACAGCCTGTCCTCTGAGCTATAAAGATAAAAGCTGGGGTGGGGGGAATAAAATAACATGACAGCATCACATGGTAATCCATATCAGTATGGTCTCTCCTATCCTCAGGAGTGATCTTGCCAGACGTGCTCTGACTTAACAGATCTGCCACCAGAAAGCTCCTTACTGAATGACTAAGCTGTTGCTAAAAATTCTGTCTTTCAAGAACGTACAAATCAGCAAGCCAACTGCTTCCTGCTTCTTGAGTAGGATGCATTTTGGTGATAAAATAGTTAGACGGCTGTTAGTTATTTTGTTTAACATCTTCATGCACACAATCTCCCAGCTAGGTATCTGCTTTCATCTATTATAAAATCCTTGATTCTGATCAACTGTTTGCCACTTTGCAGCTGACTAGAAACCCTAAAGAAGCACATTAGGCGGAGATAATCAATTCACAGGCTGTGCACATACTTGAAAAAGACACTGCTCACCGTGAATACTCAGCTAGAATATTTATCAAATTGTAAACTCTGTTGCCATGCTCAAGTAGATTTCCTTCTAATACTCAGTAATCCCTGATTTACACTTGGATTGTCAAACCCAGGAAGTTAAAAGCATATTGAGGGCTTGATAAATGTTCTCCCTGTGTCTCAGCCACTTAATTAAGTTTGGTGTTGTGGTGCTCAGCCTCAGTGAAACTACGTATGACTTCTCTGGCTTTCTGTGAGATTTTGGTAATTAAACTTTGTTTTGTTGGCACTCATAATTATGGATCCAAAGACAGTCATGCAGCTTTTCAGTAGTGGCTTAATTATGCCTGTTGTTTCCAATGGGCATACGAGGCATTCTGGTTTCTTTGCACAAAGCAATGCTCTGTTTCTTTCCTTGCTACTGTCTTTATTGTACCAAAACCATCATCGTTGCTCACTGATTTCAGCAGCTTCCTCTACTATTTGCTACAGTGACCTTTTCCCTGCAGCTCTTTCTTAGTTCATCTCTGTAGGAATCACCAACAAGATGCTTGCCCTTTCCTACTCTTAAAGCTGTAAAACAAGCAAATGAACCTCACTTTTCTGTCATTCAGATCATAAAAGTGTAAGTAAGGCTTGGAAAAAAAAATGGTGAGAGCTTGCCCTTAGAGATCAAGGGTCTCGGACTAAGGATAGTCATGCTCATGTTTCTCAGACCTGACATTTATGTGAGATGCCAAAATAGAGATCTTTAATGTTCCTGAGTAGTTCTCCTGATGTGTGAAGACAGTTTCACCTAAATAATGCTGTAATTCTCAATTCCCACCTGAAAAGTCCTAAGATTTTAGTTCCTCCTGGTAAAAAATACAATGGTAACAGAGATGCTTTAAAGCTCTACCTAACAGAGAACTAAGACAAAAGTCTGGGTAGCCAAAATTAAAATGTCTTTCAGTAGGTGAGTCTGGCAAACTGAGGCGGCTGCACGGAAGCCTAAATAAATTGCTTGTGGGTGTCCGGTATTCAGAACACGATAGATACCCACTGTTGACATGACATTAAGGAGGGCAAGCAGACATTTTCACTGAGAGCATGAGGTCAGTTCTGAAGGTGTTGCTGGTCATAATAACACACTTGTTAGAGAAGCCCCTTGAAGACTGAAAGATTTGACATGAGGAGACTTGCCCTGTCTCCCATTTTCCATTTACATTCACACTTAAAGGTTAAAACCTCCAGTTACAAGCCAGGTTCTGGAATCTAGGTAGGGAGCTGCATCCTCTTGTAGCAACAGAGCCTGGAGTGAAGAAGTCCTGGAGTTACAACCAGACTTTATGAACCTTGTGATGGGGGAAAGCTCTTAAGAAAATTGTTATGATATGTTAAGAATTTAGCATGAGGCAATCATTGGATTAAACACTGAGAATTCAGTTCTGTTTCTTCCCAGAAGACTGGAAATATATAAATCTCTCTTATGTACTCATTGGGAAATCCCAAGTACAACTACGGGCTGGGCGGAGAATGGATTGAGAGCAGCCCTGAGGAGAAGGACTTTAGGGTATTGATTGATGAGAAGCTCAACATGAGCCGGCAGTGTGCAGAAAGCCAACCGTGTCCTGGGCTGCATCCCCAGCAGCATGACCAGCAGGTCGAGGGAGGTGATTCTGCCCCTCTACTCCACTCTGGTGAGACCCCACCTGATGTACTGCATGCAGTTCTGGGGGCCCCAGTACAAGACAGACATTGAGCTGTTGGAGCAAGTCCAGAGGAGGGCACAAAGCTGATCAGAGGGCTGGAGCAGCTCTCCTCTGAGGACAGGCTGAGAGAGTTGGGCTTGTTCAGCCTGAACAAGAGAAAGCTCCAGGGAGACCTAAGGAGAGTACCTAAAGGGGGCTACAGGAAAGCTGGAGAGGGACTGTTTACAAGGGCATGCAGTGATAGAACAAGGGGTAATGGCTTTAAGCTGGAGGAGGATAGATTAGATGTTAGGAAGAAGTTCTTCCCCATGAGCGTGGTGAGACAGAGGCACAGGTTGCCCAGAGAGGTTGTGGATGCCCCGTCCCTGGCAGTGTTCAAGGCCAGGTTGGATGGGGCTTTGGGCAACATGGTCTAGCGGAGATTGTCCTTGCCCATGGCATGCCCATGCCCGGGTTGGTGCTAGATGGTTTTAATATCCCTTCTAACTCAAACTATGACTCTATGATTCTATGATTCTCTCATCCTAGCTCTTCTAGTGGCAATACAGTTAGTTGCAGCACTCTAGCAGAAAGATTACCATATTAAAGATGTGGTTGGTTGTTTTAACAAGCAACTTATGCTCATTCACCCATCTCCCATCAGAAGGGAACTTAGCTAATCTGAATCTCAACTGCTAGGGACGCCTACTCCATGGGACCTGAGACAGGACTATGTTCCTGCTGCCTGCAGCAGCCAGGATTTAATTTAGGTCTGTCTGCCTCCCTACTAATGAGTACGTAAACCAAGATTTGGGCTGTGTAGTAGGTGGAAGAGCTCTGGCTCAAGCATAACTGAGACTCTGAGGTGATCTGGAAGCATAGGTGGAATACAGTTCCTTCAACTGACTGCATGAAAACTTGTATATCTCACTTATTTTGTGTGAATCTCCTTGCAGAGATTGGATATTTGCCTTTTCACTCTAAAACAGGTATATGAATATATTCAGATATTTCACATCTGCACATGTATTTGAAACTGGATAAGGGATCCACCATTTCCAGATTAGACATGGTAGCATTCATGACCTTGTTCACAGATCCCCATAAACACAATAAAGATGTACAGAAGAGTCTGCCTTTGCTGTAGGCTTCTGTTGGCCTTATTATCTCACATAACTGACACTAATACGAAAGTGACATTTATTCTACCTGTATAGATGACTCCCATAATTGTATATTACATCTATGAATGGTGATTCCCAGCAGAAAATAACTACTGTGTGTTCACGCTATGTTTTGTGGATCTTCTAAGTGTGAAATGGTAATTACCATGTTACCTGATGTATATCTGGGTAGCAGTAGAACATAGGGTGTCTCAATCAGTTTTCCCCTGTGACACATGTGCAGTTGCTCTCTGAGTGCAGCCTGTGCCTATAAAAAAAATGTTCTATTTCCTTAAGCAGAAATCTTAATGAAGAAGGAATAATTTATAAACAAACTTAAGTGACATCTCATTTTTTATTATGGTTGGACCTGATGATCTTAAAGGTCTTTTCCAACCTAAATGATTCTATGCTTCTGTGAATCAAGATTGCATGTACCTTGAGAAGTCTGGGTCAGACATTGTGCTTGACGTGAAATGTCCCAAATGTTCTCTCCCAAAATGTTAGGCATGGCAATTTGAAACATAGTAGGATGATCTAGACAATTGTTCTTACGATACAAACTATGAGACACAAGTCCAGACTTTCTGTTGTGTTAGGAAGCCACGAATGTGTTATGGTAAACCTTCGCCCTACTTATACAGGCTCTGTTACTATGTGTGGGTATTTATACTTAAAGGACCCTTGCTTGTTTGCTTACAAAATCAGTAAGCCCTGTCACAGACTGTGGGTCACACAGCTGTTTCTTCCTCCAAGCAATGTATCTCTAAAGCACAACTTTAAGCTCAGCAAGTTTGAGAGCGTACTTTTAGGAGCAGGCAAATTGTTTTCATTATCTATAAAGACCAGGGAAAACTTGCTTTAGCAGTAGCTAGCTTGAGTGTCTTTTTGTCTCATTGGGCTTTGCAAGAGCAACAGAAAAAATGGCCTGGGAACGCAGTGCATTTCTTAATATTGTGAAATCTGGAGTAAAATCCTCACAAACCTGTGATTAGCTTAGCATTGTATTTCATCTCATCGAACAACTAGATTTACTGTAAAACAGCATTTTTTAAAGGCATTTAAAATGTAAGGTCTTATTGGTGCTTTCAGCAGTGGGATTAAATCAGAGCAAAAGACTAAGATGTTGTAACTGCAGAAAATGAGTGAAACATAAATAAATAATGTCTGCTTTTCATTACTTTATTAAATTACTAACTTCAAATAAACCTTATGTAGTTAAACAAACAAAAGAGAATCAGATATACCTGACTTTCTACATTGCTAAATATCAGTGAAAAAAAATGAATGTTTTTCATCTTTCATTTTTGTAATTCATTAATATCATTAGAGTCAGTTCTAGGATAGACCTACAATCTGTGTCAAATTATATGTCTTCAGCATATGTGATTACAGGAAATTTCTCTCTGCTTTTGTGCCAGCATATAAGGCCACTATGAGCTCAAGCTCTCCATCGAAAATTTGTATGGATTTTGTGGCATTGTAAATTGAGCTTAGACCTTCACGCATGAAGTTACAGACACCCGTCTCTTCTGTATGTCTTGAGCAAATGTAAATAATTTTCTGACATGTTCGCAATGAAATCTTGGTGCAATATTTCTCCTAGATTCTTACTAGAAAGAAAGGCACATCATGATGAGTTTTGATTCTGATTCATGGCTTAAATACTTACATAAACAGTTTATTAGCATGGTAAATTTAAATTTATATTTAATATTAAAATTTGAACAAATAAACCAACTGGCATTGACTTAACTGCCCTAAAGCTAATTGATTAATCAGGTCTTCTATTTGTTACAGATTACTAAAAATTAAACATGTTACTAATGTGGAATATGGTATTGGAAAATTCCCTTCTAATACAAAAGTGGCTGTTAGATTTTGTAGGAGCATACAAACACACACTGACAAATATACTCTCTTCAAACTCTACACAAGTCTTGTTGCATATATATGTTAGTCACCTCTGCAATGTTGAAGAATTTTTCTACACTTAGTGCTACAACCCTTATCTCCTAATCTTAATTAAAGAATTATTGTGAGAATATTGCTTACATCTCTGTCTCCAATTAATCTGCATATTAAAAATAACCTAATATTGAAATGAACAGAAATACTGTTAGGCAAAAAATAAACAGGAAATTAGGAGGGGCAGTTTGAACTTCAACTTTGTGAAAACAACAGCACTTAGCTGAAGGGAACATTAGTAAAATCAAACTGCAACAAATGTGAAACTGTTAAAAGAAATTATATTTTCTACATTGTTAAATGTCATACTCTTTATGACATGAAAATGGTAAATGCAAGTATTCAAAGGAACTCAAGCTTGAATCAGACATTCACAAACATAACACTTTACACAGAAATTAAATGCACTGTTGTACTTCAAAAAACCACAGGCAATAATTAATAATGTTTATAAAGACATGCCAACTGCAGTCTTTACCGTTTAAGAAGTATTTTGCACTTTCCATATATGCCTCTCTTATCAGCCCAGTTTGAAACGACGATAAACTGGAAGACAGAATTTGTACTGCATACAGATCTCCCATTCCAACGTTCCAGGCAGCTTCAGAGCCACTTTGAATCTGTCTACTTGGATAGATTAACTCACTTTCAGACCCAAAACAGTTTCTTGAAACAGCTCGTGTCCAAAAATAAAGGTCTGTATCTTATTAGCACCTTGAATCTAGCACTTGAGCTCTTTATTTCCGTTTATACCAGTTGCTTTCGCACAGGTATGTGAAACTACTTGGAAATGTCACAGTTTCACGCCAAGTGAATTCATGTCCTGGAACAACGTATCAGATCATTTTTAAGGCTTGTTATTTTAAAACAAGTTTGCCATATTTGTATATATTTCATTCCTTCTGCTTTTAAGGTGCCATCGTGAGAACTTGTCAGCAATCCGTTGTGTGGAAAGGTGAGGGAAGACGACTGCTGATGTGAAGACAGCACTTGCTCTAAAATAGAGATGACATCTAAAGTGAATTTGGGTGTACCCCAAGACAGAGCTTCAGTTCAATTGCTTACATGCATGTCACTGTAGTAAAATTGTCTTAGGAAAAATTATAGTATATTATGCCTTTAAACTTCTAAAACGTTCCCAAGTTTTGTAATCTACGATAGGAGAGAGAACCATTTTCAATTTTGCCATATATATAGTTACATATCTACCCCTTGGCATATACTCCCAATCAGCATTTTGAGCTATAATTTCCCATGAGAGGTATTATACTTAGAAACTGCAGAAATAAAGGAGGGTCAGCATCTTACTAGTAGAAGACCTGTAGAAAAAAGATTTACATAATGACATCTTGTACACAGAAGAAGAGTCAACCTTTTCACACCATTAAAATAAGCAAAAACTATACTGAGAGAGAGAAAGGAATAGAGGCAGCTAGACAGGAGAAATGGACCTACTGCTGTACTTGTCCAATCTAGGCTGAAGCATGCTGTCATGCCATGGGCAAAATGAAATAAACAAGTCCAGAGAGAGCAGCAAGGGGGGTGAGATAGATACCAATAAACGGATGCACAAGGAATGACTGAAAGCAATAAGACTTTTCAGCTGAAAGAAGACATAGAAGAGGTAGATCTTGCCATTGCAAACACCTGCTCATGGCAAATCAAAGGTCAAAACTCAGACAATAGTGATGGATATTGACAATAGACTGAAAGGGAGGGAAAGAAAGCCTTCTGAAGGTATTATTACTGGGAACAGTACTGAAGGGGACTCACTGAGCAGCTTTTATCACTGGAGTCATCAGGAGACAAAAGAAAAGCTGAGTGTGCCCTGGACATAGAGCCAGCTGCATTCTTTGCTTCCCTGAGATTTCATAATCATATTGGGTAGAAAGCCAAGAGGAACAGAGTGCACTTCTTTGTTCTACTTTCATTAAATTAGCATATACTTAAAAATACTCTGGCACTCTCTGCTAATTACCTTAAGGCATATTGTGCATAGTAAGATAATATTCTATAACTTTATAAGACAAAAGAAATCAGCTCATTCTTTTACTGTATACACATCAGTATTTCTTTATCACAGCCTTTTCCCCATGCAGAGATAGAAAAATTAGAGGAAGTATATAATGATGAAATTATCTAAGTTTGATATCAAAGTAAGATATGATCATATATAAAAAACCCAAAACAAACAACTATGTATATATCCTACTTCATGTATTTTGTTACATGGAAAGAGACTAAGGAGTCCTAATGACGTGGTTCAGCCCCAGCTGGCAGCTGAGCACCATGCAGCCGCTCACTCACTTCCCATGGTGGGATGGGGAGGAGAATGGGAAGACAAAGGCAAAACCTCATGGGTTGGGATCAGGACAGTTTAACTGGACAGCAAAGGGAGAGGGAAATAATAGTACTTATAACAGAAAATACACAATGGTTGATAACACAAGGCAACTTACCGATCCGACGACTGACCAAATGCTCAGCTCACACTCAGACCGTCCCGGAGCTGCACTCACCCACCCCTGCCCGACTAGCCCGCTTTTATGGTAAGCATGACATCACATGGTATGGAATAGCCCCCTGGCCAGCTTGGCTCACCTGTCCTGGCTCCTTGTGAAAATTAACTCTATCCTAGCCAAAACTAGGACATTATCCACCCCTTATTCTATACCATCTACATCATGCCCAGATTATACACAGATGTAATTCCCTAGGAACGATTATGCCTAGGATAATCCACATAGAGTCCAATGATACCACAACAAGGCAATTTAGAACCATCAAAAGAGATTATATATCCCTTTGAGCAATGCTAAAAAGATCTGGAGCACTGATGGTGTTCTCTGATATCCTCACAGTCAGAGTAAGGGGTTATTGTGGTTTAACCAATCCAGCAGCTAAAACAACCACACAGCTGTTCCCTCACTTCCCCCCCTCCCAGTGGGAAGGGGAAGAGAATTGAAAAGGGAAAAAAAGTTAGACTCATGGGTTGAGATAAAGACAGTTTACTAGGATGAAAAAGGAATAATAATAATAATAATAATAATAATAATAATACCAACATACAAAACAAATGATACACAGCATAATTTCTTACCACATGGAGCCGATGCTCAGCTAGTTCCCGAGCTGGCCTGCCTCCTGGCCCACCTCCCAGCTATATACGAAGCATGACATGATATGGTATGGAATATCCCTTTGGCCAGTCTGGGTCAGCTGTCCTGGCTTTGTCCCCTCCCAGCTTCTTGGTCGCCCCCCATGTTCTTGTTGGCAGGGCAGTACAGGAAGCTGAAAAGTCTTTGACTGCTTGGCAACAACTAGAAACATGAGTGTGTTATCAACATTATTCTCATCCTAAATCCAAAACACCACACTATACCAGCTTCTAGGAAGAAAATTAACTCTATCCCTGCCGAAACCAGGGCAGGGGTTTAGGAAGGAGGAAATGAATTAAACAGGTGAATTTGTGGCTGGTGCCATATTCAAGGTTTTGCCTTCTATGATCGTAGATCTACCTTTAAGAAGCTGAGTCTGTGGGGCAAGATGGTCTTCACCAACAAGCTAGCCAGACTTATCTGGAGATCTTTAAACTGGATTTAGTGGCACAAGGGGGTAGAGTTTTGATCAGCAAAGCCAGGGGCTGCTGATATATTAGGAACTAAGAGGGAAACACCCGTGAAACACCTCAAACTAATTAGGACATGTTCCTCTAAAAAGGTGACATGGCTGTCAGCCCAGCTGAAGTGCCTCTATACCAATGCTTGTGGCATGAATAACAAGCAGAAGGAGCTGGAAGCCATTGTGCAGATAGAAAACTACAATTTAATTGCTATCACAGAAACATGGCGGGGTGAATTGGATTACTAGAGCACTGCAATCAATGGCTGCAAAGTGTTCAGAAGGGACAGGCAAGGAAGGAAGGGCATGGAGGTGGGGGTTGCCCTCTATGTAAAAGAATGGTTTGACTGCACAGAGCTGTCGTTGGAAAACAGTGATGATGTTGAGAGCTTATGGGTAAAACCTAGAGGCCAAGCCAACAAAGAAAATCTCTTCATTGGCAGTTACTACAAGCCATCCCACCAAGTGAAGCCTGTAGATGAAGCTTCAACTACAAAAAGCATCATGCTCACAGGCTCTGATCCTGGTGGGGAACTTCAGTCACGCTGACATCTTCTGGCTGTAAGGCCCTGATAACAAGTGAATGTCGCAAACACCCATCTTGACATGGACAGGGATGGGCTGATGATGACCAGGGAATGTTGACCAAGAACAGAGCCTGCGGACCTGGTCAGCTTCACCTCTGTGTTTTGGAAGATTATGGGACAGATCCTCCTAGAAGCTGTGCTAAGGCACATGGAGGACAGGGAGGTGATTCAAGATAGTCATCATGGCTTCCCTAAGGGCAAATCATGTCTGACTAATCTAGTGATCTTCTACAATGGATTAACTGCATCAGTGGACAAGGGAAGAGCTTGGATGGATGTTATCTACCTGAACTTCTGGTCTGTTAGATGGATAAGAAGTTGGTTAGATGGCAATGTCCAAAGAGTTATGGTAAATGGCTCAACGTCCTAGTGGAAACCAGTAATGAGTGGTGTCCCTCAAGGTCCATACTGGGACCAGTAATACCTCATATCTTCATCAATGACATAGATAGTGGGATTAAGTGTACCCTCCAGAGGGATCTGGACAGGGTTGAGGAGTGGGCCCATGTGAATCTCATGAAGTTCTACAAGGCCAAGTTCAAGATCCTGCACACAGGTCAGGGCAACCATCAGTATCAATACAGGCTGGAGGATGAAGGGGTTGAGAGCAGCCTTGAAAAGAAGGATTAGGGATACTGGGGAATGAAAAATTGAACATGAACTGGCAATGGGCTTTTGCAGCCCAGACACCCAACCGTGTCCTGGGCTGCATCAAAAGAACCATGGCCAGCAGGTCGATGGAGGGGATTCTGCCCCTCTACTCCATTCTTGTGAGACCCCACCTGGAGTACTGCGTCCAGCTCTGGGGCTCCCAGCACAAGACAGACATGGAGCTGTTACAGTGAGTCCAGAGGAGGGCCATGAGAATGGTCAGAGGGCTGCCACACTTGTCCTCTGAGGAAAGGCTGAGAGATTGGGCTTGTTCAGCCTGGAGAAGAGAAGGCTTCATGAAGACCTTATTGTGGCCTTTCAATACATAAAGGGGGCTTATAAGAAAGATAGAGAAAAGCTTTTTTACCAAGACCTGTAGTGATGGGACAGGGGGAGATGGTTCTACACTGAAAGAGGGTCAATTTAGATTGGACAAAAGAAAGACATTTTTTACCATGAGGGTGGTGAGGTACTGGAACAGGTGGTCCAGAGAAGTTGTAGGTGCCCTATCCCTGGAAGTGTTCAAGGTCAGGTTTGGTGGGGCTTTGAGCAACCTAATCTAGTGGAAGATGTCCCTGCCCATGGTGAAAGATTGGACTAGATGATCTTTAAGGTCCAATCCAAACCATTCTATGATTCTAAGAAACTGGAGGGAAAGGACAGTAGATGTTGATATGTTAGTGTCCTCTTCCTCTCCTTCTTGGGAACATGAATGCTTTAAATATCTACATCATTCAGGACACTTCAAAAGTGATTTGGAAACTCACTGGATGTATGAGTTGTTACTGGCCTTGTCTAGCCATGATTTTCTCTCATAACAGGAGAATCCTTTGTTGCCTTCTAGAGCACTTTCCCAGTAGCTTTGCATTGCAGTGCTGGCTCTTCTTGGTGTTTTTTAATCCTTTTTTGTTTGTTTTTTTTTTTGTTTGTTTGTTTCTGAGCCTTTTTCCTGCTCTGTTTATTATTGCAATGAAAGACTACAAAGCCTTAAATCATCACCTTCCTCTGTCAGTGTCTTCAAGCAACACTGGTAAAATCACAACGTTCTTTGAACAGGCTATGTGAATGTCTGTAATTAACCACATTTTTTCTGATAGATTTCATAGTTCTGAGAACTCTGCAATTATATGTTTAACAAAGGGAGTGATAGTTATGAGTTGTATACAGTGACTAATGTGAGGCATTTCTCAGATATTTCTTTATTTTATAGGTGATGTTGCTGATTTGAAAGTAAATATTCTTATTCTTCCCATTTTCCAGTTTTAAAATAGTTCAAATACAGACTGAATAGAGTTCCTACTGAGTGAATACTTCCGTAGTTATGTGAGTTCAAAGAAAAGATCAGTATTTCCATTCTTCTGAGAGAGTTTAGAAAATAGAAAAGAAAAATAAAATAGGCTTCAACATTCTCTTGTAATGTTTATTCTTCTCCTGTGGATAACTCTTCCAAAAAATGTACAAAATACGAAGATATGCTCCTACATAGTTGTAAGGATGTGAATTAATGCAAAACTAAACAACCATCCATTATGGATGGAAACAAGATAAGATTAATAACACTTAAGAATGTTATATTTCTCCACCAATTCTATAGTCTCTTTTTCACCATGGAGATTGAGTAAAATGATTCTTGAGTGGAAAGCAGAGGTTTCTGTAACTGTCCTGTAATTATAGAATGTTTGAATACTCAGTAATACCAGGGGGTAGGGCTTCATGGTTCTCATATTATTTTATGATAAAATATAATTCCCATAATCTTGATTCTACTATCATTCTTTTCATGTACCTGTATTATAGTTGTGCCTGTAAGTCTTAAATAATGAACTCTTCTTGCTTGTGGGACCATGTCCCCATGCTACGGGGGTGAGGCTACAGGGGTGGCTTCTGTGAGAAGCTGCTCGAAGCTTCCCCTGTGTCTGACAGAGCCAATGCCAGCCGGCTACAAGACGGACCCACCGCTGGCCAAGGCCAAGCCCATCAGCGATGGTGGTAGTGCCTCTGGGGTAAGAGTTCAGAAGGAAAAAAAAAAGCCAGCAACAACTGCAGCTGGAGAGAGGAGTGAAAAGATGTGAGAGGAACAACCCTGCAGACACCCAGGTCAGTGCAGAAGGAGGGGAGGAGGTGCTCCAGGCGCCGGAGCAGAGATTCCCCTGCAGCCCCTGGAGAAGACCACGGTGAGGCAGGCTGTCCTCCTGCAGCCCATGGAGGTCCATGGTGGAGCAGAGGTTCCCCTGCAGCCCATGGAGGACCCCAGGCTGGAGCAGGTGGAGGCACCTGAAGGAGGCTGTGACCCCGTGGGAAGCCCACGCTGGAGCAGGCTCCTGGCAGGCCCTGTGACCCCGTGGAGAGAGGAGCCCACGGCAGAGCAGGTTGCTGGCAGGACTTGTGACCCCGTGGGGGACCCACGCTGGAGCAGTCTGTTCCTGAAGGACTGCAGCCCGTGGGAGGGCCCCACGCTGGAGCAGTTGGTGAAGGACTGCAGCCCGTGGGAAGGCCTCCCACTGGAGCAGGTGGTGGAGGACTGTCTCCCGTGGGAGGGCCCCCAGGCTGGAGCAGGGGCCGAGTGTGAGGAGTCCTCCCCCTGAGGAGGAAGGAGCGGCAGAGACAGCGTGTGAGGAACTGACCCCAACCCCCATTGCCCGTCCCCCTGTGCCGCTGGGGGGGAGGAGGGAGAGTAATGGGGAGTGAAGTTGGGCCGGGCAGGAGGGAGGGCTGGGGGATGGGGTTTAAGCTTTGGCTGTGTTTCTCATTGCTCTGCTCTGCTTTGCTCGGTCATAAATGAGATTAATTTTTCTTTAAGTTCAGTCTGTTTTACCTGTGACGGTAACTGGCGAGTGATCTCTCCCTGCCCTTATCTCGACCCACCAGCCTCTCGTGATCTTTTCTCCCCCCCGCCCAGCTGAGGAGGGCAGTGACAGAGCGGCTTTGGGGGCACCTGGCCTCCAGCCTGGGTCAACCTACCACACACATTTAAATTATTACACTTCTCTGTCTTTGCCTGCCATGTCCCAAAGCTTTCCGTATTCACTACAAATGAATGAAGTGAAATTGGATGACTGATATTCATGGATATAATGAAATCAATGAAATTCATGTGGATATAATAATTAAATGTTGGCTATAACATTGTATATTGCACTTACAGACTTACTGTCCATATGCGATCAAGTAACAAATTAATTTATTAAGCTGATTAACAGTTTTTCTATTTCAGGCAAAAAACCTTCATCTTTTTCTATCATCCAGTCCTCTCCTCTTGTAAATAAATCATCAGACCAAGTTCTTATCCTAATATATAACATTGTTTTCCTGATTTTACTAAAAAAAAATAGATCACAAATAATTTGTTGTGGTTTATGAAGAACTGTTAGTTACATGGCATGGTTAAAACTAAAGCTTGAATAAATTAGACAAAACTTTCTACCACACCTTACAGCATAATTTAACATTGGGAGAGAATGAAGTTTCCTCTGAAGTGGATACGTTCATACAATTCCAGGTCCATGATGGACCAGCAAGGTCGGTGGAAATTCAACAGTTGAGGATGTGAGATCATGATTTGTTGAACAGCAAGAATAAAATTTGTTTTATTCTTTCCAAATCAGAAATATTAAATTCAAGACCCTATGACGTGAGAAATTACTTTGGCATCCCTTATAGAGGTAGACTTGTCTTTACAAAAATTAAAATTTCAGTTTCTTGTGTAAAACAGGATATAGTTTTCCAGACAAGTATAAATGGCTTTTTTTTTTCTTAAAGAAGAATGAGAACCTCCACATTCTGAATAGAGTATTTTGCTTCAGCTACAAAATACAGTGCTAAAATGACAAAAATGGATAGTGAAGCATTGATAATAAAGCAGAACAGAATTTTGGGGATTTTTAGCTTTCTTCTCTTCAATTTCTGTTTTTTCTGTTGATATTTAAATATTTGTAAAATGTGTTGCTATTGCTCTTCACCTCAGAGGTTCATCCAAATATTTAATTAATTGACTTTGGTAAAGTGTTGAAAATTCAACTGTATCAACAGCAGAGAGTCAGTTACAGTGTGGCACAAGCATTACTAAACCTGTACTCTCAGAACAGAAGAAAAATTATTGTCTTTAAATATGCATGCTCATAAAGTAATGAGTGCAATTGATCTTCTTCTGTGGTTCCAGAACTGAATATCAATATGTTGTTATTCGGAATGTTCTCCTGAGAGGTGTTGTACAGCACAATGGACTGCAATTTTTTTTCCAAGTCAGGTGTGGTGTGTAAGGTGAAGGCAATGAGTCACTTGTCAGCTGATGTATGAACTTTTGTCTCTTGAAATAACAGGACCTGTGTTCATTTAAAGATCTGCCCGCTAGCCTTTTTTTTAGATGACTTTTCCACAGTTATCTCAACATAATTTTCAACATGCAATTTCAATGCTTTCTTGCTATGCACTGTGGTGTTAAACATCCTTGATGCACTGCTAGTTGAATGATATGCATTTATATATTTAAGTTAAAATCTAGGCAGTACAGAGAAGTCAGTGGTCCCTAAGGATCCACAGATCCTGATAAAATAGCTTGCTGTAGACAAACTTGGCTCTTAATTCATCATTTCTTCCCATGAATCAGAGTAATATATTTTTTTTCTTCAGAAACTAGAAAATACAATTTTGTGTTCAAGAGTACTGCATACTAACAGGAGAAATGTCTTAAAATAACCCAAATGTTTCCATGTAGCTGTTCCTGTTAAATACTGGAAACACGTTTGCTAGGAAGAGGCAGTATATGCTGTCTCTTACACGTATTAACAACCCTTCTCCTAACACAGAGTGCTCTAATAAATAAACAAATCCAAACATTATTTCACGTAGTTTTGTCTTTTATCTACATTCATTAAGTAACTTAGTTCCTTAATAAGTAAAGCTTTTCCTCCGTTTACCTCATTTGTTAATTTTCAGAGGTATATTATCTGTGAATTGTGTGATCTTTTGAACCCAGCAATTGATACTAATACAATACCATTATCTCATTAGTAAAAATACCATTGCTTTGAGACTATTTTGTTCCCTTTGTTTGACTTTATTTCAGAGTCTTCATTAGCTGAAAAACAAACAAAAAAGAATATTATTTTGAATTGCGTGTGTATTACCATCTTTATTCCCATTTCAAGCATAACAGCCACAGATAAATGTTTGATACATTAACCATTCCTAAATTACAAATACTTAGGTGGCAGCCTCAAGACAATGCCTTTGCTAATGAAGACGACTTTGAGTCAGACGTATTCAAAGGCTGCAAATAAACAGGATCTCTTTGAACTAAAAATCTGTTTTATTGAGGAAGACATTATGTCAAACAGCTGTCTACATATTTTCTAGGCATTCATTTTATGAATCATCATTTCATATAATGGATATTTTACTATCATATCCATAGGATTTTTAAGTTGTTTGTTTCATGTAATAAAATTAAGTTCTGGTAGATTTTTGTTACAAAGCCATTCACAGTCTTTTTTGTGTAGATTGGAGGCTAATCTTGATTTACAACCCACACTATAAGTCAATAAACCACTTCTGTTCTGTTTCCATGCAAAGGAGGCCAAGGAATGGATGAAAACATTGAAGATATGGTATAAAGGGCAATGATCTAGATGCGAACAGGGAATGCTAATAAATGGTTTTGTAATGAATGTGTGGATTTCATAACAATGAAAGCATGTTCTTCTGTAGCTTCCCCACCAGGAGGATTTTAAGAAATACCTCTCACGCCATCAGCATTAACACACCTCATAAAAATCTAGCACAAAAAAAACCCTGTCATGCTGCATATTTTCAGAATATTAATATGTACTAAGAACATTTCAGTAGAACAGAAGCTTTACAGGCCTTAAAAGGTTTTAAATCTGACATTATGGTACTAGTCCCTGTTTAAAAAAAACCAACATAAAAACCCAACAACAACAGAATATAGATAAAAATCAACACTTCACATTAAAAATATTAAAATTAAATTAAGTGGACATCAATTATATTGATATTATTCTCTCTTTTTGAATCATGTTCCTTCTTTAATCACTTTGATTTCATGGCACACAGACTTATAATAAAACCTTTATCTTCTAAAACTTGGCAATCTCCTTTTCTTTTTTTTTCTGTTTTAACTGATTTCAAAAATATCCCCAAATGTTTTTAATAGGCTGATGTTGGGCTAAACATTTTATTAAAGCCATCCTGTGATTTAATGGCCTCAGGAAGATACCATTGCTCTTGCCTGTGTTTGTAAAAAGGAACAAAGTATGACACACTGTTTCTTGCTCAGGATTCACATATGTCATACAGGGAAGTTTGGAAATCATCGCTTTGTACCCTTCTTTCAAATTGTTACCGACATGTAGTTAGAAAAAGTGATGTCTATTGCTGAATTTGCGTTTAGAGCCTGATCCATTAAACACAAATTTTCTTCCATTGGTTTTCAAGTACTTTGAGTCACATCCCCCTCACATATATAGAGCTCTCACAGTTCATCAACTTTTGAATTTTATTTTTTTTCATGAAAAGGTAGTATATACATATTGCAGATAAGAATTTGGTACTCAAGGGAAGGGATTAGAACAATTTTGTAAATAATGAGACACAAAATTAATACTTAGGTTATTATTCTATAATTTTCTTTTGTTTTTAACACCAAAAATAAGGACATTATACTAAAAATATCTAGTCGTTCACGCAATCTCCTTGCTATATAACAAATACCATTCTGAAAATATTTTTTTTTTTTTTTTTGGTGAAGTAGTGATAAAGCTAGAGTCAATGCTTTTATTTCTTCCCAGGAAAAAATATTTACCTAGGAGATTGTGAAGTAAATTTCTTTGCCTCTGAGAGATACATACATTTTATATAGCTCCTTATCTTTGTAGAAAATGGCATGACAAACTTTTACATACATAAAAAAATATGGTACACAAGACAACAAAGACTGGAAAGCATTCGAGGTGTCGTTTGCTTAGCCTGGATCAGGTGGAATAGGAAGCTGAGACTCTTTTATATTACATTTTTCTCCATCATGGTTTAAAGTGCTTTGGAAAATAACATTTATGATTTCTACCAGTAAAGAAATACATTCTGTGGAATGATGCTTTCAGAAGAAATGAAAATCAGTTTCCAATTAAGACTAAGTGCCATCACAGACCTCTCTAGAGATGCTGTCTTTGTCTTATTGATGCACAGCACATGTTCTGCTCAAGCTGAGGAAAGGGTGGAAAATGCAGATAATTTCCCACACTGTTGTTACCCCTTTTTTTCTCATATTGTTAAGGGCTAACATTGCCTTCTTATTACCTGCATTTCCCATGGAGAAATATAAAATGTTTTAAGTGTCTTCTTTTAAGAAAGGAGAGAAAAGGAAAAGAAAATTTATCACAAGGGAAGAGTCTTTGTCCCAAGAGAGCTTTTACATGTTAAAAGTGACTGTTACTGCTTTTGGAGTGGAGAAGTGTAGCACTACTTCAAACTTCATGGTTCATATTTTCTCAAAATCCTGGTAAAGTGCAAAAAATCAATATGAAAGGTCAGTGCAGCTCTTCTGGGATTAGGATATTTACATTTATGAAACTGGCATTAGGAGTCTGCTCTGCAGTGGACACAAAATTATTTTAGAATATCTCCCCAAATAATTTTCTTTCCTAAGGACTGCAGGTGCTTCAGCTTCACTCTGAAAACAGCTATTCCCTAAACTAAGCTACTCAAAATACTGTATTTTCTATGAGGCCTCATCAGAAATCCAGTGTGATCATAAACTGGCTTGAAAATTCCCTTCTTCATTTGAGGTCCTTTGTGATACATGGTATACGATAAAACCCTCCTGCTTCAAAAGTGCAAACTTTCATCTAGATCAATTATACTAGCAAGCAAACTAGATTAAATCTGTGGTGTTTACTCAGTTATTCAAATTCAGAGCTTGGTCCAGTAATTTTATGGGACAAAATAAAGATTTAGCTATCCATACCTGCATACTGTAGCACTGATATATTCCAGACAGTCATTAGTTTGGTGCAGCTGTTTTTAGATTGTTCTTTCCAAACCCAAACTTTATATATGACGCCTGTAAAGACATTTCTGCTACTTGCAGATTAGCTAAAAGATGAATTTTTTTTTTTAAGGGGTTTTACCTGCTTTGTACATTTTCTTTTGTGCACTATTTTTTCATTTTTTAATATAAACTATGTTCTGTGGTAATCTGTCAACAGCTGCTACTAAATAAGTCTTTTCTCCAGAGACAGTCACAGACAGTATAAAAGCTGAAGGGTGTCCCAGTCTCTCTGGATAGCTCTTTGCCTAGATCCAGGCAATGCCTTAGTTATGATGTGGCCGGGTTTGACATTTGCATTGGCACGGCTGTATGTTCTTGGCCATAGTCTATGTACGCTAGTTGCCCTCATGGCAATTTCTCTGAGCCAGTTCCAGGCAGGCAGGTTAGCTATCAGTTGGAAAAGCAGTGTGCAGACAGAGCCAAAACCATCGTTTAGTGTCAGAGCTTACCAAAGCAAAGTTGGAAATTTCTGCACCAAGCAAATGTGGGTTTACCAATTCTGCTGCTTCTGATGGCCATCTACCATTTCCGGACATCTGACTGTCCAGATGGAGATGCTGGAAACATGGCTAACCCTTATAAATTAACTGTATGGCATATGTGCAATAAGACCAACTGAAATGGAGCAGCGACATGAGATGAATTACACTTCCTACTGTTTTCACTTGTGGAAATGACCTCCTGTTTGCTTTTATTGTATTCAGGAAAATAAAACTTTACATTTCAGAAATAAAATTAAAAAAATATAGTGAAGGCTATAACTACCTAGTTTTCTTGAATTTTAAGAGTGAAAGGAATAGTGGAGGCAGCACTTTCAGGGAGCAATTCATTTCACCCTGAAGTAAGATAATTCAGGCATTTTCATTTATCATTACTTAGTCCACAAAGCTGGCATAAAATGCCACTTTATCTAATACTGGTTATGCAATGGCAAAGAAAAACACAGGTCATTTTTTTTTCTTTTATTCTATCTTCCTTTGTTTCCTACTTCCAATTTCATCTGTTCTGTGAATCCATTAACTCAAAAGCTTGCTACAAAATCTGGGAAAAATAAAAGCTAGATGTTACTCAGCAAGTTAAGACCACATCCAGATGAAAACATTCTCTGGCTGGAAATTACATGTGCATGAGTAATGATTAGCATTGAATTATTAGCTCAGGTAAATTAATGTATAATATGATTTGTTTTAAACCAGTATTTTTGTCCTGATTTTATTTTCATGGTAAAGCAGAAATTAATTTGGTTTTAAAACCAAAAAATACTTTCTCAAGGTGTTTCAATTACCCTTTAAAATATATTCCACCAACTTATAAAAAATTTTAACTAAATCAGGACAATACCATACATTAAAACTGTTTCCCTTTAATTTTGAGCGAACTTTACTTGACTCTGCATAGAAACTTCTGAAAACCTACTGTCTACAAATGTCTGGTCTCCTTTCTCGCACCTGCAAGATACTTTGCCACAGACCTGCACATGGTTTGGTCTGTGCTGGTGATCTTGAGAAAAGAGACCAATTTGGCTTGAAAAAATCTGGAACAAACACAAGCATTGACGGAGGCTGATAGCCAAAGACAAACTGGTTTACAGCTTATCACAAACGCATTGCCAGAATGTCAGCTGCCAAGACACATAAATTGTGTTCCAGGCTCAGCTGATGAATTTTATGTTGGGCTGGGCCAGCTGTCTTTGTGAAACATACTAACCGTGCAGTGCCCAAATCATCAATCCCAAAGGACTGAGTGTTGACATTTTTGTTTGGATACATAAAGGCCATCAAAGCCTGGCAAAGTGCTGTGAGAGAAACTATATCACCGGATGGTGATACGGCATGTTGTCGCCTGTGAAATACCCTGAATCAGCAGAGTCTTCCTTCAGGCCTTCTTGTAACACCACAACAGGCAATGTATGCCAGTGACTCATTTCCAGACCAGTATCTATATCCTGATTAGTATTTTAAGAAGCAGTAAAAGCATAATATTGTTTACACTATGCTAGACTGAATGTTCGTCCAGCTCAGCATCCTCTCTCCAGAAGTGATTGCTGACAGATGCCAGGAGGAGGACACAGATCAGGTATTATATGATAGAGGTATTAGGTGGACTTTTCTTCCACAAATTAATCTAATCTAGTCACTTTTTAAATCCATGTCCACTTTTATCATCCACAATATATTGTTTCAGGGACATGAATAGTTTCATTGTGTACTACTTGAAATATCTCCTTTTTGCATTCATTTAAAAATGTTTATGCCTGGTTTCATCAGATAACAATTTTCTCATTAAGCAACAAATTAAATTAGAGGGTGTTTTACAAAAAAAAGGGTCTGGATCTATTAGCATTCACTTTACAACTTTGTAGACTGAAATTTAGAGGTGTGAGGAGCAGAAAAGGCCTTGGCTCTGTGTGAGCACTGCTCAGCAGGAACGGAAACATCCCGGTGTTACCAACGCTGTGTCCAGCACAGATCCAACATATGGACCGATACTAACTACTGTGAAGAAACCTAACTCTATCCCAGCCAAAACCAGCACACCCACTGATATTGAGAGGAAACCACACTGATGATGAACACTGACTTGCAGAAAAGTTTTGGTGTCTTATCACGTAAGCTATATAAACACGGGTCTGCTCAGACCTTTAATAGGTTGAAGACACAGATCAAAGAAAAGGCTTGAAGGACTGGGGCCATGTGTTCATGAGTGAAACATGTCTTTAACTAACTTCAAGCTGACATCTGTTTTAATTCCAAGTTTTTGTTGTTATGCTAAAAGCAGTTTGTGTTATGCCTCACTGGTATGCAGCACTACAGGTTCTTCACAAAATTGCATTTCTTCTCACTACATCTTCCCCACAAAGTCAACAGGTGCATCGTATATAAACTAGCATGGGTACCTCCCTGCAGCTTCCAATACTTTCATATATCTTATTTATTACCCACTACACTGCCTGCATCGCAAAGCTATGAGTTATTAGCTATTAATAACAATATTATTTTGCAAAATAATAAAACAATGTACACTCTTCTTGTGCTTCATCTTCCATACTTCCCGTAAGCTTTGATTTTTATTTTTTTTGCCTTGAGAAAATAACCAAAGAGCAAATCCATGGTCCTGGTGATACCATGCCAGCTATGTGTATGGTGTTCCTGCCGGTTCCTTGAAACAGCATTGGTTAGAATCACACCTTCCACCTTGCTCAAAGCTACCAGAGATGATAAGCTGTGCACATAAAATCCCCTAAGTGAGTTTCCTTAATCAGTTTTTAGATTATCTTTCCACATCTGAATTAAAATGTTCTTATTGTGAATAACAGCTCCCCTGCCTTTCCTCAGCAAAGCAGAGAATATTTAAAATTTGATTTAATCAGAGTGGAAACAAGTATGGATATGAAAGCTGCTGTTTAGAGGAGGTAGAATCACTCCAGGTACTCAATGAACATTACTAATAAATGGTCAATTATGGTCCTGTTTTTCTGACCTTTCTTTGAGTAATCCGATAATAAAGGACTACAAGCTGGCAGCTGCGTTTGTTACAAGAGGGAAAAAATATTTTCACACAATGATCCCATTTTAAATATCTTTCATTTTGTTTAGTTTTTACTAGCCCTTTTAATACTGTATTATATTCCACGCAAATTTTTATGGGGTTTAGTAAAAGACATACTAAGATCTGAATCATAGTAGTTCTCTAGCAGAAATGTTGAGTTAATGGTTTAGGGAAGATCAGCAGTACCAAATGCTGGTGAGATATATTTTAATTTTGCTCTCAATGCAGCCAGGCTACCCAAGGAAGCAGAAGTTTTGTGTGCTCTGGTAAGCCACGGGGATTTAAGAGCAGAGGTGCTGTATATGGTAACAACACAGCTGATGGCTGACTTTTTGACAGATATTGGGAAGTACAGTAAGAGGGAAGATAAAGTAAGATCCCTATGTTCTGTTTGGAAAGATACCCAACAGGAAGCTCTACACAAGGTGATAAATATGAATAAATAAGAATAAAATCAAGCCATTCATCTTATAGCATGTCTTTTCTGAAACTTGATAAATTTTTCTCAAATATTCTATTACTAACTTCAGAAAGTTTCTTTTTAAAAATGTAACATTTTAAAAAAGTGCAGATTTTCATACAAATAAATTACAAGTCTAAGACTATGGCTGCAGATCAAGTCACTCCTTAATTTTAACCGATCGCATTTACTGTTGTGGAGACATTTGTTTCAAAATAAACATACATTATTATTATCTTCAAAAGGGAAAAGAAACACTTATGTGTGTGTATATATGCACCTAATAGCGGTTTATAGGCATATCTAAAACCGAAAAGATTAATGAAATACGACTTACTTTTAGCATGAGGCAAAATGTTGCAGGGAAAATTAAACTGGCTTACAGGGAAATGAGGAAATTCAGTCTATCTTGCAACAACTTTCTACATCCTTCATGGAAATTGTGCTGCAAAAAATGTATCCTAAAGCAATGATGTCTTAGTATCAGATTACTCTCTATTGATTGCTTTTCATATTAATATTACCAGTATTAAAACAGTCTTGTTTCAATTTTGGTTAAAAATCTAACACTCTCTTTCTTTCTTAAAGGTTAATATTCAATACTTCTTTCTTGATTATTTTCTTTCAAAAGTTCACTTCAATAAAACCTGTGAAGTGTAGACTAGCCTTTTTCTTCTTTTTCACTTTTCCCCTGGAGGAAAGGAAAATATTTTTATTCCGTACTAAACTGTACTGGAAGTGGAGGAGATATATCAATAAAGGTCACGTAAAGCAGTGTTCCTCTGCTCATATATTCAATGAAATGTGTTCAAGTGACAGACACTTCACAGTGACCAACCCTTCTGAAGGATCTGTTCTTACACATATAGCGATCTTCCTTGAGGTTTGTATGTGACTCGTGCCTGTGCCTGAAGATAGGAGTTTCTTAAGTAAGGCATTATTGTCTGTATAATGTTTATCACCATCCACTCTCGACCAAATTGAGTCTGCATTTGTGACGTCATATAATCCTGCTGCTTCACAATGCCTTAACCTGATGCTATGTTAGAATTGCAGACTCGCCCTCAGGTGGGTTGTACATACCGTTATTACTTTACATGCTAACAGATGCAACTGTTGTTATGGCCTGGAAATCAAAGCCTGTTGGACATGGCTGTATATGTTCAGTAATTTTTCTCAATATACCACAAGTAAGAAAATAACAAAGCATTATAATATATGTTAAATAATCTCTGTATTTTCCTGTAGGTTGCTCCATCTGGTATACATATACATGACTCTCTGTGGCTTTAGAAAAGATCCCTCAGCAACACATCAGATCGCTGAGCAGCTCCGCATCTGTGAAAATTGTTTGGATAAATTGCCTGCAGAACTGGGGATGTGCGACTAGCCTTTCCAAGCTATACTTGGCTTTTGGGTACACCTTAGACTTGCAACTGTCACACAAGAATCCCCATTGCAATCTCATTTTTGTTAAAACATATCATGATAAAATGGATATGTCAGTGCAAATATGGATGATCAGAAAATCATGCCTGCAGATTTTAAGAGAATCCATTAAGTTTTTTCTATTACTTTTCTCCATTAGCACAATAAAAAAAGTATTTGGAATGATATCACCAGGAACATGGATTTGTTTTTTGTTTCCTACTCATTAAATATTTTCGAAGCATTTATTATATATTCTTACATGAATTATAGAAAATGAAAAAAAATAAATATAGTATGTAATGGAGTCCTTGCGAATCTTCCCATCATTAATCTCATTTATATTCCCTCTCATACTTGAAGAAATACAAAATCCTACATTTAGGTTACCAAATGGAAAACAGCAATGTGCTCAAGGATTACATCTGTCCAGGGTAGTTAAAAACGATATTTTGGGGTGCAGATGGTGACTGGGGAAAATTACATATTTGAATAAGATACTGACATTCCAGAGAGGGTTTAGTATGCTCCTTATATTCTTACTGTCAGAAGCCTGTGCAGCCAGCACCATGATAATGACTACACTAACTGGATCCTTTCATCTCATGGTGATGTATTTTGTATTGACCATATATCAAATTCTGTCATAATAGGTTCATGATAGTATTTGAGCACCTCTCAATATTCAATACATTAGCAATGGCAAAACGACAGCTTTGGTCTGTTTTCAGATTATTGAAAGCACTGCAGAATTTTTTTTTGGTGGAAGAAGAGAGAGAAGCAGAGAGCAGACAAGAAATAGGTAAACAAAGCAGTCATTTTTGCTTCCCAATTAAATAAATCTGTCAAAACAAGATCCCCATCACCTTTTGTGATGGAAATTCTGTAGCATCACAAGCATCCTTTCTTCTGATCAGACAAGTTCAGCTTAGACAAAGCTATCCTATTTTGATACTTTCTATGTCTTAGCTTTGAGCATAAAAGGAAATCTGTCACAAAATTTCTAGTTTGAAGGTAGGTCACAGAAAAGAAATTTCTAGGACTGGTGGAAGTAAGCTGACCCCTTGTAAATGAAATTATTTTCTTTTAGGACATGTTAAAGCTCAATGTGTGTATATACATACATATGCACACCCGCACACTCACACACACACAGACACACATATACACGTATAACCATATGAACATGTACATATATTTGTTCTTCAAGTACTCATGAATATTATAGTTTCTTATCTGATGATTAGGACAGGGTGTTTGTTTTACTTTTGTCTGTGCACGCAGCTTGATCTTTGTCTCTTAATCTCCTAGCAAAATGTAAATAGTGGATTGCATGCTGAAACTAATGGAAGTGGTGCTCAGGGGAAGCTCATTTTGTTCCAAATGTGAAGCAGCTATGATGTACTCTTGCAAATCAAGCAATATTTAGGATGGCAGTACTAGTTCCATCACTGGTAGCACAAGCAGTGGAAACAGGTAACAAAAGGTTTGTTTTCAGACTCCAGCAATCATCAGAATCACTGCAAGGCAGCTTTGTCATTTCTTTGAATCGTTTCCAGTAGCAAAAATGTGGTTGAGAATATCCAAAGGAGCTGCAGAATTAATATTTCATCCAGGAGAACAGGTGTGAGGTCCAATAATTCATACCTGATAGACTGAATCCGCCAGAAAACATATTCTGAACAGTGTCATTGACTCCAACTTTGAAAATATGATGGACTCCAAAAAGGTGTGCCAGGTGAATTAGAGAGATAATAAATAGGAAATTATCTCAATAAATTTTCTTCTTCCACAAGAAACTTCAAGCAGTTTGGGTTTATCCATGAACAGTTGCAGTAAATCTTGGGTGTCTATCAAGGGAAACGTGTTTCTTTTTAAAAATTTAATGATGAATATAAAGGATTTCTGGGAATTCATTTGGATCACAGAAACTACTTCATGTGAGGGATCTAGCTGAAGCAGGAGAAGGTAATTAATAAAAAAATTAAGTATGGGAAAACACAAAAAAGTAAACAAATACTTTGCTTTTCATAGAATCATGGAATGGTTTGCATTGGAAGGGACCTTAAAGATCATCTAGTTCCAACTCCCTGCCATGGGCGGGGACACCCTCCACTAGGCCATCTTGACCAAAGCCCCATCCAACCTGGCCTTGAACACTGCCAGGGAGCCAGGGTCAGCCAGAACCTCTCTGGGCAACCTGTGCCAGGGCCTCACCACCCTCACAGGGAAGAATTTCTTTCTAACATCTAATCTAAATCTCCCCTCCTTCAGCTTAAGGCCATTCCCCCTTGTCCTGTCACTAAACTCCCTCATAAACAGTCCATCACCAGCTTTCCTGTAGCCCCTTCAGGTACTGGAAGGCCGCAATTAGATCTCCCTGGAGCCTTCTTTTCTCCAGGCTGAACAATCCCAACTCTCTCAGCCTGTCTCCATAGCAGAGGTGCTCCAGTCCTCTGATCAGCTTCGTGACCCTCTTCTGGACTCTCTCCGACAGCTCAATGTCTCTCCTGCACTGGGGACCCCAGAGCTGGATGCAGTACTCCAGGTAAGGTGTCACCAGAGCAGAGTAGAAGGGCAGGATCCCCTCCCTTGACCTGCTGGTCACGCTGCTTTTGATGCAGCACAGGACATGGTTGGCTTTCTGGGCTGCAAGTGCACACTGCCAGCTCATGTTGAGCTTCTCATCAGTCAATACCCCAAGTCCTTCTCCTCGGGGCTGGTCTCAATCTGTTCTCTGCCCAGTCTGTAGTTGTGCTTGGGATTGCATCAACCCATGTGCAGGACCTTGCACTTGGCCTTGTTGAACTTCATGCAGTTCACACAGGCCCACCTCTGCAGCCTGTCAAGGTCCCTCTGGACGGCATCCCTTCCCTCCAGCGTGTTGCCCACACCACACAGCTTGGTGTCATCAGCAAACTTGCTGAGGGTGCACTCGATCCCACTGTCCATGTCGCCGACAAAGCTGTTGAACAGCGTCGGTCCCAGTACCGACCCCTGAGGAACGCCACTTGTCACCGTTCTCCACTTGGACATTGAGCTGTTGACCACAACTCTTTGAGTGTGACCATCCAGCCAATTCCTTATCCAGCAAGTGGTCCATCCATCGAATCCATGTCTCTCCAATTTAGAGAGAAGGATGTCGTGCGGGACAGTGTCAAATGCCTTGCACAAGTCCAGGTAGATGACGTCAGTTGCTCTTCCCTTATCCACCAATGCTGTAACCCCATCATAGAAGGCCACCAAGTTTGACAGGCATGATTTGCCCTTAGTGAAGCCGTGTTGGCTGTCACCAATCACCTCCTTATTTTCCATGTGTCTGTGCCTCCTGTCTCCAGGAGGGTCTGCTCCATAATCTTACCAGACACAGAAAACAAAACAGAACAACAACAACAAAAGAACTCCTCCAATGACTCAAGTTATCTAGTGAGGAGAGAATGGGAAGATTATTTTTAGTCCATGGTCCCTATCAGTATTTTCATGCAGGCACCCAGTGTTCTTCAAAAGCTTTTGTGACACAACACCTTCATTTCTTGGTATGATGTACATTAAGGTACATGGAACATTTTGTGAAAGAAGGCAAATGCCAGAGAAATTTGAATGGAAGACTTGAAGTTTGGGATTTGCATAGGTAGAAATATATAAGAAATGGAGCTTAAACCACCTCATGTATTAAAAAAACCCTAAACCCCACCAAACAAAAAACCACCCAAACCCAAAATAAACAAAAAACCCCCTCAGACCTCATAACTGCATAAACATACCTCTATATCTAGCTGACAATGCTTATACGCAGTTATCTGGTAGTCATTTAATCTTACACTGAATGGAAGACCACGTTACTATAAAGCACTTGCTAAAACTTTCAAACTATATTTGTATGGTTTTGGTTACTTGGTTATTTGTATATATTCAACTGTTCCAATAAGATTTTTAGCTTATTTCAATTGCCTGCAAGCCATTTTAGAAAGAAGATCATGCCAAGACAAATATGTGGCCTAGAATGTATTGTCCTGAAAAGGAGAATTTATAAGTAAATTTTTTAAGGAATTTCATACAGGATATGAAATTTTGGTGGGTGAAGAAGCTTAAAGGTTTCTGAGAAGAAGCATTCTAACATTTGCTGTGGTTTGAGCCTATGAGATTATTTTTTTCTTAAAGGAGTTTAAAGAGAGGAACCCATGAAACACAGGCTTGACAAGCCTTGCTGTGTAAGAATCATAATACGTGACTGCAGGAAAAGCAACCACTTTTCGCATGTTAGATGACCTACTCAGTAAATAAGAACATCTGAGTATACCTTTAAATATCATGCTGTATGTGACATAATATGTAATAATTTTAAAGTAGAAACTAACAGGGCAGTGTTTTCTTCATACAACTACATGCATTTTTCATAACCTAGTATAGAATGAAATAGGGGACAAAAATTATACTCTTCTTAAAGTTTAAAAAATTGTATCAATGTGAGAGATAAGGCAGAAAAAAAAATCTTTATGACTAATTATATCAATTGCTTTTGTAATCACAGTTATTATGCAGTTCCCTAGGTTACAAGATTTTAATGGTTATAAAAAATTATTGGGGAGGACCAACCAACAAGGTATTACAGGTGGTTTTTATGGTTGTTCTGCTTAGGGAGTAAAAGAGAGAAGATTTAAGCCTTTTTAAACCCCGAGTTATTTAGAAGGTCTTTTTTGAGTATAGTAGATTGCCAGACCATGCTTAAGTTTTCCCTTCCCTGCTGCAAGAGCTAATAATTCATTGAATGCTTTCCTCAGCAAGAGCTTTACAAAAAACCCCCCACGATTTTCTGTAAGAAGGAACTGCTTTGTTTTATTATTCTTGAGCATAGAGGCAAATATGATTTCTTTGAAAATGCCTATTTTTAAGCTGAAAAATTTATAGGTAATATTTCTGTGATGGAACACCTGAAGACATATATTGTGTCATGCTGAACCAATTAAGTATACAGCACAAAGAAATTTCTTATCTTCACAAAATGCTTGCAATTTGTATCTTCTTATTTCTGCATGCAACATTTTATGTTTCCAAGATTTTACCTCAGAATTTGAATATTTAAGCCTTACTTGGAAGTTCCACATAGTACCAAAGTATTAAAAAACCGTATGTGCACTGTATGTTAGTCTGTCTTCCGATATAGTAGAGGTATTGTCACAGTGACTGTTTTATAACATACATTTCCAATACCAATTCCAATTCATATGGTATACTTACGATAAAAGACAAGTGTAATTATGAAGGAACATTCCATACTTATTTTCTCATTTCCACTGTGACAGGGATAAGGTACTTTATGTTTTAATTTCTACAGGGATATGAACAATGGAATTATTGAATGTTGCTTTACCTTGGCATTATCTACAGTTACATCTATACATTCAGTAGAGAACTGACTACGAAATCAGTTTGTGACACTAACTGCTGAATCGCGATATCTCCTTCTGTCATTCCACACTTTGATTAACTTACAGATGCATATGAAAGTAGACTGTTAAAACTTGCTTTCCCCCCACCCCCCGCACCCCGGAAAGCTCTAAAGATTAGTGTCATTAATTGCTTAACAGATCTGATTTGAAATCTAAATGATCATTGTTCAGAGCAATGAAATAGTGTAAGGGATTCACATATTCCCCAAAAAAGTAGCTTCCCCTTCCAGAAATATTATTCTATCCCTTTTCCTTGTTATATGTCTGTCACAACTTTACTGATGATATATACTCAATGAAGAGTTTCATAGGTTTTTGTGGCAAATTAAACAGCTGGTTCTGCTGGCTTGACATGACTATTGCCTTTAATGTTCTTTTGAAGAGAAGACAGCTTACTTTCTGGAAGTGAACATGCTGTACATTTTAAAAAGCTAATCAAAGTAGTCGGAGTAGCAGGAAAACGGTTACTGTGATGCCTCACTTACGCACTGTGATTCCTCACGGGCAGCTGTTTACAGCCTACAAAATAAACTGTAGCTGGATAAGCTGGGAATTAATACCAGGCACATGAGATGGATAAGAAACTACTTAAGGGGGAACACGCTGGCTGCTATTTAAGGAATCCACTTTGAACCAATGGTAGTGTTCACTGGGTAAAGTAATCCCCAGAGGTTACGGTCTGATGATGTGCCTTGTCCAGGGAACTACATTCTCCTGGGTATTGACATACATGAAACTCTGGTATTAGGTCAGTCTTGCCCAAATCACATACAACTGACAATGAATAAATAATTTTTTAGCTATGCAGTTGTGCTGCAAAACTGAATTTGGCTCTGAGAGTTAGAGGAATGTCCCTGTTGTATTCTCCCCATCGACTTAGTCAATACTGCTATATCCAATTTCTTATGAAGTGGATAGGAATCTCAGCCTCTCTGTCGTCTGCCTTATTCAGTGGAAAAGCAATTTAAATGACAGTTTTCATGAAAAATTTTCTCCAGGGAAAGGCTTATATAAGCATGAGCAAAAGAGAGATTATGATCCATCGTGTACAATTTTTGTATGACCCACTGAAAAATTCTGTAAATTAATCCATTTATTTAATTTTTAGAACTTTCTTAAAATGGTTAATCTGCACAAGACACATTCAAAAATTGTTCTTAGAATACTTGAACAGTTTAGGCATGAAGTCAACTGTTTGTCTAAGCAATAATTTATTGTATTTTAATGACCAAAATCATTAAGTAAAACTGATCCCAACTGCATCAAGTGAAAGTATTTTTAGTTTTGGGCCAGCCTTCAGTAATTTGTAGAAAGCAGGTAAAAAAAACCCTAACCCGGACAAGTGAAATAAATAAGCTTATTATAGCTGCCTCACTTGCATTGTTAATGAGTATGTATTGTAATTTGCATCATAGTTCCTGCAAGCAAAGAATAGTCAGGGATCTCTTAGTGAAATACTCCAGAATACGATGACAAAATAAATTGAGGGATTTTAATTCGAGTCTAAAATAATCTCAATTATATTTAAAAGACATTGAAGGCAAATACTTTTATTTAAGTTGTATTTCAAATGTTTGATGTTCTTAAATTATCAAATGTATTTACAACACCAACATTATGTTCCTTGTTGAAGAAAAGTATTTCGTAGATAAAAATAATGTCAGGTTGACTAGAATAAATTAATTGTTTTGCCATTCATGAATTCAAGAATTTAAGTCAGGACAGAAGTGTGATCAATTCAACACTTGATATTTTAATGCAATCCTAATTATTCCGAAATGAAATTATTGCATTGTAATATAAACAAAAATGGAATTAGGGATCAGAGACACAACTGTGATATTGACTTCTGAGGACAAGTATATTCCCTGGTACTGTCTAATCAAAATTACTTGCAGAAGAGCAAATACATGCATAAAAGTCCTTTAGTGGTAAAGTATAAAATATGAAAGATTAGATAGCAATTACTTTTCCACAGATGACAGTTTCTTGGACCTCATGAACTTTAGTCCCTATTTTGTTTTTAAATTAATCAGCCCTCAAAGGAAGTAAAAGTCTTTGGTGGACTGTAGGAGGCAGTATGGTCATGGTGTTGGTGATAGCAACTCATTTTACTCGGGGAATCATAAATGACCCGTTGACAAATATTCTGTATTTTATTTGCTGTTCCAGAGACTACGTGCATACTAGATTGTTAAGCACATAAATAACTTCCAAAATATATTGTGAAGCTGAAGATAGAAACATAGAAGAAACAAACAAAAAGTTGTGATTTAGATATTGGTCTACAACTGCACAGTGCTAGAGCAGGGAACTTGACAAAAATCCAAGCCGGTGCAGAATGTTTTAGAAAAATAACAGTGAGGAAAGCTGCAACAATACAGAGGAAAGTAAATAATTTTCAGTAATCCATTTTGAGACTCACAAGCAACTGGGTGATGGGCAAGATGGATACTTGATACTAACAATAGAGATACAAAGTTTTAATAAAGAACACTTAGAAAGCTAAGGTCTGTCTGGAAAATTAACTTAAAATATATATTGATAAGATTTATATGAGAATAAGAAATTAGTGCCAGGATTCTTCTATCAAGGATATGTTTATCTATGTTGCAAATCCACAAAGAACCAGAATACAAAATGAGCTGGAACAGCATCATACAGTCAGGCCAATTTGCCAGCAGTAATCTGACAAATTTTAAAACTCAAGAAAAATGGGGAGACTGAAGGCAAACTGTGATGTAACACAGCAATGAGGGAGCTCTCATCAGATTTAACGATCAAGTTTCCTCAGCTGAAAACTCAAAATTGTATTTGGACTTCTGTATTTCTAACATCTGTTTTGGATCTTCTTATGGACAAACTGAAGGCAGTGGTAAAAAGATTTCAATTAGGTTTTGATAAAATGAGGGTAATTCTGCCTTTTCCTGTCATAATTACAAACTAAAATAATAAAAATTAATTTGGTTTGGTTTAGTTTGGTTTGGTTTGGTTTTTTTAAAAGCAACTGAAAAGGTAGTAAACTGAGGAAGGCAACTCTGCTTACTCATATCAAATTATTTGAACTTTTTTTCTAAGAATGGAGTTGATCTAACACTTCAAATGTGCAATTACCTAGAGTGTACAAGGAAATATTTCCACTTTTAGCATCAGCTTTGAACTGGGCCTAGAGAGCTAATTTTAGGGTGTCTCAAAGTGCACATGTCCAAAACTTCAGAAAAATAAAGTCTTTATGCAGGCACTTTTGAACATTTGAGGTATCATTCTTTCTAAATTTATTCTTGGCAGTTTAGAAACTTATATCATTCCAAATTGTCTTGGCAAGCATGAGACTACAGAAGGACAGCTTCTTGCTTAAATCCTCTCTCTGCACCACACATTTCTTTCAGAATTCTGAGAGTGTTTGTGCACTTTGAAAAATCTGCTCATGTACATTTATTTCCACCGTTAAAAGCCCTTCTGAATTGATATTTAGCTCCCATAATGGGTATTTTTCAAAGATCATAATGTGAACAGAACATAATCATATTTTTTCATTGCATTACATAACTTCAATTTCAGACCTTCTGGCTTTCCTAATTCCTGAGCCATGGAAATTACTAGGCAAAATGCTTTCTTCCATGACCTCGCTGCTAAAACAGAAAGCAATGTTTTTGCTGCAGACTTTATCTTGCTAAAATAAAGAATTGATGGTTCATTTGTTACTTTACTCTTAGAAACTTTATTTTTAGGCTAGTTATCTGAAGTGGATCTCAGAAACGCCAAACAGAAAGAATAACAGTAGTGTTCACACTTTGAGCTTGCGCTTAGAAGAAGGAATCAATGTTTGAAGTTGGAAGGAATGTCTGGAATGCTTTTTATTTATTTATTTATTTGTTTGGTCGCTTGGTTGATTATTTATTTATTTATTCATTTGTTCATTTATTCATTCATTCATTCATTCATTTATTCCTAAGAGTGGCAGTGTAGGAGCATAGGGCTTATATTAGGCCTCCCATAATTTTCTTTTTGAAATGTTATTTGTGAATTATCTTCTACTCATCTTCTTGTGAGAAATAATACCCTCTGTAAGCACAAAACCATATATAATATTGGTATAATCTTCATAACTTCGCATGTATTGACATAACCATAAATTTTACAAGACTTCATGCAATCAGAGCAGAAAACTGGTAAAAACTTACACTTCCCTCACTAATATTTTGTGAAATAAATGATAGGAAATGTAGAACAGAACAGGGAATCCGTCTACTTAGGAGAGTTCAGGGAAGGACCAGGTTAGGTTAGCAATAGGTTGGTTCCTGTTCAGTGCATCTATGACTGCCTTACTATGACTGCTGAAGCTGCTGGAATCAATAAAGCCTTCTGGAGAAAAGAGCTTTCTGAAGGAAAGTTGTTTCTTACAAAGAGAGAAAATTCTTTACTGTGGGTCTGGTTATGGAGGGAAATATTAGTCCTCACTTTCCCAACTAAGGACTTTACTGCTTATCGGGAAAGTGTACTCAATATCACCACAGAAATCTCTAACACAAGCCTTCCCTAAACCAGGTGTCTTCTGCAAGGGCTGAATGTGAAAATTTTTCTCATCTTAGTTTGACTTACTAGCAGTGAATCAGCTCGGCCCTCTCTAGCACTACTGGGGCTGAAAGACTTGGTTTGAAATTCTCGAGCAGAGGAAATGACCCAAATGTGGGAGTCCAACCTTTCCTAGATTGTGCTCAGAACTGAAGCAGTCCAAGACCTCCAGCCACTGTCTGTGGAAGCATTCACGTCAACTGCAAAACCCTGCAGAATCATGTCTCTTTTTTTTTTTTTAATAAAAAAATTGAAAATAATGAATTGTCTAACACGATTTAATTGAGATTATGGGATATTATATGAAACTACTATAGTAAAGGAGACCTGTTAGACTAAGATTTTATTGATATTCACATAGCAGGAGGCTAAGAAACGGAACTAAATATAGAAGACCTGTATGGAGGAGCACTGCTGATAAAAGTGCAAGCTTCATAAGCCTCCAGATTGTGTCTGGCAATGTTTAACCAGCTGAAGTCAGCCAACCTGAGACTGTATTGAGGAGTCTATTTTGAAAGTAGAGAGTGGAGAACTTGGAGTCATGTCTGCTTTTACATGAATGTCAGAGACAAAATTTTAAAGTTGATTTGGTACCAAATTGTTACTCAATGTACTGCAACAGCAATAAAACCGGGAAAAAAAAAAGAAAAAGCTCTATCCACACATCCTGTAGTGTCTGCCTTCAACATTAACATCTATGCCAGTTTCATTGTGGGGAATTGTCATGGGAATGTTAGAGGAAATCAGCTAGAAAGTCCTCTAGATAACACACTTGGAAATGTAGAATCATAGAATCATAAAATCATAGAATGGTTTGGGTTGGAATGGACCTTAAAGATCATCTAGATCTAGCTACAACCCCCTTGCCATGGTCAGGGACAACCTTCACTAGCACAGGTTGCTCAAAGCCCCATCCAGCCTTGCCTTGAACACTTCCAGGGATAGGGCCTTCACATCTTCTCTGGGCATCCTGTGCCAGTGCCTCACCACCCTCACAGGGAAGAATTTTTTCTTAATATCTAATCTAAATCTCCCTTCCTTCAGTTTAAGGTCATTACCCCTTGTCCTATCCCTCCATGCCCTTGTAAACAGTCCCTCTTCAGCCTTCTTATAGGCCCCCTTACACATTGGAAGACTGTGATGAGGTCTTCCTGGTGCCTTCTCTTCTTCATGTAAACAGTGAAAGTTTAGCTGCATAAAGCCAAATTAAGATGTCTCAAGTTTTGTAGTATATTCACAAAGACCAAAATGAACAAAGGTCTAGGACCATGTTCTTACATTTAAGAAAATAAAAATAGGTCTCTACCGTTCTCCCAAGCAGGAAGACCCTCTGGTCAGCAGGCAGTTTTTTTCACTTTGCTCCTGAAAATGCCAGTACAGGGGCTATGCTAAGCAGCACAGATTGGCCCCAGCAGCCTGCATCACTCAGAGCAGTCCTTTCTAAGACAAGAGGCACATAAGAGAGAGAAGCTCTTCCACATCTGGCAATACTTTCAAAGAAGAGCTAGATTTTGAGAGATCCTTAAAGTATAATATTTAAGCTTGTTAGTGACCATATGTGTACAAAACATAAACATACCTTCTGCCCTTATAAATGTGGCAGAGTTGCTAGAGTTTTATATGGTAAAGACTGGCCTCAAATGCATTTACAAAAAGTCACGCTAAACTCTACTAAGGGAACTGCAGTCAAGAAGAGGGATAAACCAAAACTAAACCCAAGTCAGATTAACAAAAAGCATCATTTTTCAGTTTGTTAGTGGGCAAACTAGTTGTATCTATTAAATATCTATCAAGTCATCTTGATAGTCAAGATATGTCATCTGCAAAAGTAATTACTGATAGTGACCACACTCTTCGGCTTTGAAACCCTAGAGTGCAAAGTAGGTCCTTTAGGAAAACTCCTAAATATCTTAGCTGTCTACTTCTTTCTAACCTCTTAAGCAGAGTCTTTAAACACAGTTTCAGAGCAATGCAAACAGTAGTATATCAAAGGATTGGAGAAGACTGTACTGCACATAAAACACAGCTTGGAACTGACAGAGAGAAAAATTGAAAACAACGATTCTCTGAGGCAAATAATCTCAACTCCTGTTGTTTTCCACCCCTACAGTTCTCATTTGGGAAGAAGCCAAACAAGCTAATCTAACAGATGTCTGTGCCACTGATTTAAAGTCAAAGGTAGGACACTTCCAATATCCATCTAATTCAAACAAGGAAGGTTTCTACTGATAAGCACAAACCAGCACTGAACCAACACTCTCCCTCTAAACAGGAAGGTCAGTAGTTATTGGTCTTACACAGTGTGATTTTGAGTGACTGAATGATTACTGCCCTAAGCAAAATATCCCACTATCAGGGATAACCTACAGTTTAAATATTTTTGATTCAACTAACACAATGAAAACAATAACAGAATATTAATATTGGCTTACCAGCAAGTTAGCATTGGGCAAGACATCCTTCAAAAATCACTTCAGATGGAATGGTATTAATGATTTAGAGATTCAACTCAGTGACACAAGGGTATGCTAACTAAGCCTATCTTAACTATGGTTATGAAAAAAATCCATATACATTTCTGTCATATGGGAGCAATTTAAATAAGGCTGACTAGCCAGGACTTGACAAACCCTTTCTCTGGTGGTTGAATCTAAACTTTCCATTAAAACAGCATAATGCTTAAGCACTTTGCTTGTGAGCAAAGCTTTTGGGACGTGAATCAAATATAAAATCACAGCTCAGCATACCCCTGTGACTTCTGTAGCTTGAAATCACAGCTCTAAGGAAAGTGTTCATGTTCATTTTGGAGTGCTAAGATTTGAAACTAAGGGTAACAATCTAAATAAGAACACTATAAACCTTTACTTTCTTGATCAAGATACACAAGAAAGAAGGAAGATAACTATGTCACAAACACAGGAGTAGCATATGATTTTCATGTTAGAGTTAGACATAGCAAAAACATGCGTTCAGTTTGGAGATTTAATCCCTCACTTTCTTTCCTCTATTCCTTTTACCCTGGACACACTGGAAATCTTGCATCTTCTTTTGCTTTTATCCTTAGTATTTTATTTACTTTTCTTAACGCCATTTATTTAAACTGTTCTTTTGTTGCTCCATTTCTTTGAAGAAAGTTCTAAAAAATGTCCTTATAAAGAGAAGAGGTTTTAGCCCTGTATGAACCTATATATTCAGGGGAGATTTAGATTGAATATTAGGAAAAAAAAATTCACCAAAAGGGTTGTAAAATTTTGGAACAGGTTGTCCAGGGAAGTGGTTGAATCACCATCCCTGGAGGTATTTGAAAGACGTGTAGGTGTGGTGCTTAGGGACGTAGTTTAGTGGTTGGACTTGGCAGTGCTGGGTTAACAGTCAGACTTGATGATCTTAAAGGTCTTTTCCAACCTAAATGATTCTACGATTCTATATGGACAGTGCACATAAATCTATAGTCATCAATTGCATTAAATAACACAAAATCCCACTCTTATCTGCACCCAACAAACCATTGGCACTCCAAATCTGTTTATTTGATAGACAAGTAGATAAAAGAGCCTAGACTCAAATTTGGGTTTATATCTTAGCTGTCATACATATTAATTACTGTTATGGCAACCAAGCCGTGTAATACTTTTCTTTGAGGGCACTTTACTCTTGACAGCATTCACTCCAGAGGTTGTTAACAACCCACCTGTGCCATATATACTGGGAATTAGGTGCCTAAAAAGGCTGTCAAGAAAGTGTGGGATGCCCGACCTGCACAGGCTTGTTGGTGTCGAATATGGGGTGATTGTGAGTTGGCAGAAAGTAGCAGAGTCCGACCTGAGCAAGAGCACAGATTGAGCAATGTGCTTATCTTGCACCGATATGCACCAGACTTCAACAAAGTCAAGGGATGAGCAACTTGCTCATTTTGACTGAGGTGGCACCTGGCAGTCTACTACTCGAATCAACTGAGTGACGCCGGGGGTGAGCCTGATGTTACTTCAGTAAAGCTAAACAGACCCCTGCAGCTCTGTACCAAATACCTTTGTTCACCGATACTCCCCCTTTGATCAGCAATACAGCAAGCCTTGTTAAGGACCAATCAGCACGCAGTACTTGACTTAGTCCCACCTTGCCAAAAGCATAAATCTGGCATTTAAAATTATCTATTTTGAGGATGAGAACTGCAACTAACTGGACAGGTAGATGGGCCTGGACCTCTCTCCCCCAAGCAGGAATGCCTCTTTGGTAAGACTTGCACCTCTGACTATGTCAGATATTACTTCAGGAAAGTATCGTTAAAAAAGCACTGAACTGTTTACTTCAGGTCAATTTTTGCAGTAAGTGTATTTATCAACAGCAATTCTGAACTTTTTATATCTGCCACATCAGTAAATTATATATCTTTTTCAACTTTGCAAAACTGTTCTTGCTGGGGTCTGACAGGCAAACGTTGATTCTGGTAAGCGGCTACACATGCAATCCTTTAGCCACAAACTGTTGACCAAGTCTGGGACCAGGACTGGACCTAGCCACACTTAGACTCCTCTCTGAAAAGGAGTTTAGAAAGCAAGGGTGTGCTTTCTGAACCTTGTAACTCAACAGGAGGGCCTCCCTCCGCCACGTGCCAGAGTCATGCCCTTTTGAACGACAGAAAGTCCAAACATTCATCTGGTTAACTAAGCAGTGAGAAATGGGTAGGACGTATCCTAGACCAGTAAAGCAGACAAACCCTGATGCATTGACATGAGTTTTGGAAACTCTTTTTTTTCTCCTCCCAGTTTAACAGGCAAGAACTCTCCCTTCTACATTCATGGTTTCCTAACGTAAAAAGTGTGAAGCAGTGGTGGGGCCTCCCAGTGCTGAGAAACTTAGAGACGAGCCCCCTTCTGTCATGGCAAGACCAAATCTACACCTCCTGCCTTGTAGGGATGAGCACATTGACCTCCAGGCACAGCCTCAAATTTCCCTTGCCTGTAGAAGCCTCTTTGAAGACCACTTTAGCATTGGTGCTCACGTCTTGCAGAAGGAGACTATATCCATGCTTGAGATCAGGTAATCTAACATTAAGATGCTAGATAAGCAGTGATTTGACAATTTAATATTTGAATTTAGGTGCATCTTTGCACTTCAGTAATTCTCTGGATCTAGGTCCTGCTACCTTGAACATGTATTCCCTCCCAAACAGAAAAACACATACTTCTATTACTGTATTTTCTTTCAAGTAATGTCCAGATGTAAATACTTTATTTCATAATAAATATACTAGATTAAGTGACAGTCACTATCAAATCTGACAGAATAAACAGTGTTTGAAAATTCTTTATGCTATATCAATATATTGTTGTCCAGCAGGGATATTTGCATGGATTTTATTTTCCTCCATAGTAAAGCTAGAATTTCCTTCTTTCTTACAGCAGTGAAGTTTGGCTGGATACTAATTAGTACTATCTTGGAACTGCAAAATTATAAAAGTGCCTTTCGTAGTAAAAGAAAAGGCTGATTATCTGTTCAACCTCATTTATTAAAAACCACTGACTTCTCTGGCTAATAATAAGAAAAAATTTCTGGCACTATATATGGAACAGAGAAAGAATCTATGACTGAGGCACTGCAATCTCTAAAGCTTTTTTCTTTTTTCTTTATTTATATGAAATTTTCTTTGTTTATATGCTTTCTTTAATATATGTCATGCACAAAATAATAAAATATAATTAAAAGAAAAGAATCTTTGGGGGGGGGGGGGGGGGGGGGAAGTCTGCATGACCTTTAAAAGATGTTTCTGCCTCAGATGCCAAACAACAAAATGTTCTTGCATTCTTATATATTCATCAGGCCTCAGGCAGTTCCAATACAGATTTTTCTGTACTGTGTTCTTTTCTACAAATCAGTAATTGAGGGTTGTTGCAGTGTACAAAGTCCCAGTGATTTAACATTTTCTGTAAATGTCAGCAGAGGATTATTCAGTTTCTACAGGTTGCAAGGTCTTTTATACACCATCTAGCCTAAAATGGCTATGTTATTAGAAACCAAGAAGAAAAGCAACAGAAAGCCTCCTGCTTGATCTAAAATTGAGGAAAGCTACTTTGCCATGTATTAACATAAGAGTGTCACCTAATATCAATAGCATGAAATTAACTACTGTTTACCATAACAACACTAGTTAGTGAGTATAACACCAGGAGGAAACTTTTGATGTTGCAGTTACTTACCTAACTACATCGCTTAACCATGATTTAAACTCTATGGTTGGTGAGAATAATTACATGACCCAGAAATTTGTCTTCACCCCTTGAATAGACAATTAGCCAAACTTTCAGAAAAAAGGTAAAATATGAAACATGCATTGAGTGAATTAAGAATATAAAAGCGTTAAAAAATAAAGTAGCATCAACAACATTAAAACAGAAACAGAGTGGAGAGACAGTGTTTACAAGTATGGTTTATGCAATTGTGAAGTTTAATATAAATTTGTGTGGAAAACAGATAGAACTCGATCTGTGGCATTAATTTCTTGTTTAAAGATTCAGTAGGATTTTCCTTCAAGCAAGAATTGGGAACAGATGAGTAATGGACCTTCTCACAGCCAGGTGGTATGGTACATTTTCAGTAATCCCCTCATTGCTTACTGTGAGATTCCACTTTTCAAGGCAGATTTAATCACAGGATTTACTAATAATTTAGTTACAGTGGAGCTCGCTCCCAAGCATGATAGAAGTCTAGTTTCAGAACTGACAATGGTGCTGATGATGCGTATGATGTTCTCTGGAGTTACACCTTGCACACCAAGTCTGTAACTGTGGCTCGGTTCCTGGTCAGGCGCTTATCCCATGTCCTGACTCCATCCTGGGATGCCATAAAGGTATGTACCAGCTCCATAGCCCCTGGCACTACAGCCTGATTTCCATGACAAGGAAATCTACGTGTACCATCCGGATGGGACCAGAGCAACTTCCAGCAGATTCCTCCTCTCTACAGTGATGAGCCAAGGATCTAGGAGTTTTCACACATATTTTCCCAGGAGGAAAATTTTGTACAGCCATCAATATCTTGGTATTGCTCAGAATAAGGCTGAAGCCCAAAGATACGTTCCAGAGGAGGTGAATGTAGTTCCCGGACTGGAATAACTGAGTGTGCACCAGAGGTTTTCTCCCTTGTCTTTTACTGAAAGAATGGCATTTGTTTAAATATATTCCCTAAATAATTTTTAGCCTCATTTTTAGAGTGATGAATGTCTACATGTTAAACAGTATTAATATTGAGGATTAGACTCTCTGAAATAAGTTACATTGCATTTGAAGCCTGATTTTAGTAGGCATATATGTAGAAAATTTGAAAAAGTTAGCCTTTGTATACTGTGTCAAACAGGCTGAATTCAGGCTGTCTCTTGTTTAAATATAGACAAGAGCTTAAAAATAGACGCAGGGACAGAGGAACACAAGGATAGGTATGTGTGAATTGACACTTTAGGTCAGAGACCTGGAAGTTTCTGTTAAAGAAGGACAGTGTGGTGAGCACATTGGTCTTTGAGATTGCACTGAGTAATAGCTCTTGTCTACTTCCCACTTTTTTCCCAGAAATAGTGACACTTAGATTTAAAAGTTAAATGAAAGAGGATAGTATCCTCACACAGGCAGAATGCATGTTGGTTTTGTTACTTCTTCCCTTGATGTGTTCCATCATTTTCTAATTATGTCTTCAGCCTGCATTTTTATTTCAAAATACTTGAGAGGTTTAACTGTTTTCAATAACTGACACAGGCAGACTTGTTCATTTGTCACAGATTTCTGGCAAATATTTTCCGTAAGTAGCACTTTCTGCATTATGGTCCTCTGTATCTTATGAAATTTGAAACGTGCCTACTTTTGTGTTTCTCTGTTTATGGATATTTCAACTTGCCAGACATTTTTGATAGCTTAGATGAGCCATAAACTGCTCAAACTGTTAAAGTCTTGATGACATGCAAACCTCAGCAGCCAGGTTTGTACTCATTTTCATAGCAGACTCATGGTAAAGACCTTGGTCCATTACCTAGTAGCAGTCTGTGGAGTCTAGGGGAGTGTGATTGGCAGTTTTGGGGATGTGGTAAGGCCACTAAATTTCTAGAAAAGAAAAAAAAAAATGCTGCAAAATGCATTGCTCCTGTCTTCTCTGAGCCATCCTTCACACATCAGTAATATAGTGATTTTCAGTTTGCTCTTCTTTAGATTTCTATATGTATCCAATGTCACAAAAGCTAATGTTTATGCCATTAAGTTAAATTACTTAAATATTTAAACAGTGTTATACACATTTGTTCTAGTAACAAACCTATTCAAATAGTTAAGAGAATATTATAGCCTGAGCCAAGCATTATTTGCTTTCCATCTCTCTTAAGAGAGACTGTGAAACTAAATGGAAGGAAAATTCATTTCTGCTCTGCTGTTTGAATGGAATGGTATCCTCTATGGGTTAAATCAGTATTTTGAAGTATATTTCATTTATTCTTATTATCCATGTATAGTCCATTTGTGAACCTTATGTATTTCTACCCTCTACAATGCTGCAAGTTATTTTCCATAATGACAGATCTCCTGGCCTCCAGGTCTGCATTTGGTTTTAATCCAATGGCAACATAAGACTAAAGACAAACAGATAATTTTGAAAGATGTACACCTAAAAAATTCTATTTGTATCCTAAGATTGTTATACAGAGTAAAGATATTGATGCTTGTTGAGATCTCCTGCAACTCTGATCTTTATACACATCTGAACTGTTTAAGTTACTGTATGCAATATAGTAACTAGGGAAGCATTTGCTTGTAAAATTAAAATGTAAAACTACTTATAAACATGCTATAATAGCATGTGAACAGACTTGCTCTTTCATGGCTCCTTAAAACTTTGAGGTGCTACAGAGAATGCTCCCTCCTAAAAAGCAGGAGCTGCTTTTAAAGCCCTAATATTTCTTTAAATCGCTGTTACAGACACTTAGAGAGCCAAAATTTGACATCTGTGGCAACAGCAAAAATTTTGTACAAACTAAAGTCAAAGACAATTTCTGTAAGTGAAAGCGCAATAATTTCATCATTCATTCAACTACAGGTCAGAGGTTTAGATTGAGAACTCAGATATTCATCAAAAGCTCAGTTAAATGTTTGGCTTGGTTGTAGTGGGATCAGGTATCTGGCCTGGCGTATTGTTGTACAGAGCTATATCCAGCAAAGATAAAGGTGGCAATGAACTTGTGAATGACCTAGCATTTTCCTGCATTTAAACCTCTTTCTCTCTCATTTTGTCTCCCCTGACTCTTGATACAAGAATGCATTAAGGCAGAACTAAAATCACATACCGGTCCCACAGCAGAAGGTTACATCCTTGTTCTTTCATCTTTCCCTCACGAGAGTATTTCCGTTGAAGCTGCAGTATTCCTAAGTGGCAATCTAATTCATGGTTTTGAAGGACATAAAAGACTATTATCCTTTAGTTTGACCTGTTACATGGCCAAAGATTTATAACCGGTAATTATATTTGAAATACTCCTAGTCTCCGTTTTGGTATTTGTCCTCTTGTGCATGTCTATGCAGTTGGTTGCAGACAGGCTCTGCAAACCCTCTGTAACAGCACTGGTCTATAGATATGTTGTTAACCTAGCACAGTGCCTGTGATAATAAACTTAACGAAGTAGCTGAATATATTATCTGAGGCTTGTTACCACAGTGATGTAGTTAAATGGCTGCTAATTGGATTTTGTTAGCTGAGAACTTGGGCAGGGTGATGAATAACTGCTTGCAATTGAGCTTATAGACATGCCTTCAGTGCTTAATTTCATAAACGAGCACAATATTTTCGGAATTTGGGTCTTAAGCTATCCCACCTAATATGAACTAAATCCAGACAGCTCAGTATGCAAAATCTGATGGACTGTCAGCCCTAAACCTTCTTTCCTTTAGACATAATTGAGTTATGCAGGACATGCTCAGATGAGTGCAGTTAGGCAATGATCGTGAATCTTTATAAATAACATTTATTTCCATAGATATACATGGATAAACAAACTTTCTGCAGGCTTACCACTGTCTTTTCTCAGACCCAGACAGGTTAGGAACCCTTGAAAAGATCTAAAAACGTTATCAAAACTCACAAGCTATGATGATTCTGTCTTCTGGAAAGGGAACATTGATTTTTTTTTTTGTTTTGGGGTGGTTTTTTGGTTTGTTTATGTGTTGGGTTTTGGTTTGGGTTTTTTTGAGACAGAGGAAATTGTTGAGGGCTTTTCTGAAGAAAACTGAATAGGAAACATAAACCATACTTTTAAAATAATATGTACATGGTCTCAATATTAATCATTTTCATTAAATACTTTCAGTCAAATTTTAGGTTTATTGAAGGCAGTGGCAGAACTTAAATTCTTGTATTGTCCTTGAAGTTGAACTGTGGGAGGAGATGAGATGAGCTAACATAAAGCTTGCTCTTTGCAGATACATTTCAACAAAGATTTTAATGCTCCCACTGCAAATAAACCAATCGTACCAATCTCAGGCATTTTCATAAAATCAAGAGAGTGCGGTGCTAATCTACTCTATTTGGGTTATGAGAAAATGTGATCCTTTACTTAAATCTGCTGATTTAATTTACCCTGTAAAGTAGGCACAGTTTTTCAGAGGACACCTTCCAAACATATTTTACATGTTAGAAAAAAATTTACAAGTTTGGGCAATCTTTAGTAGAAAAGACAGAAATCTTTCTGAGATTATCTGAGGTTCACTGTACCTGAGAGTGCATTGTCTACAGACCCTATGCTGGTGTATAGTCAGGAATAGGTATTGCAGCTGTCAGTGTTGTTGCGTAAAATACCATTTATATTGCACTACCTCACTGTGCTTTTGGGGACCTCACTGCGCTCTCTAGATGCTAGGATGCTCTCCATGGTACATGATCTCTGCCACTCTTCCCAGCTGAAACAGTCAGATCTTTACTGTGGTATTGGCTGGGGAGCAGAGGAGGACTGGGAAAATCACACATCAGCCTTGGGGAGCGTTTCTTTGCTATTGAAATCGCACTCTGTGGTGTGACTCAGCACCCTACTTAAGGTTTTGAGACAAGTACCTGAGGGAGTATTTATGCCTGAGGACTTTTCAAAATTAATTTGAAATGTTTCTTGCAGAGGAATAGGGAACATGCAAGTAATTCCTTTTAAGTGTGGCTGTGTAATAACTCTTGCGTTGGGCATGAAGGAAGATAACAGCCCCCGAGGCCTATGTACTATTTTGGCACAACCTGTTCAACATATTTAGTCTCCTACTGAAAAAGAATATCCTTTGTATCTGTGTCATGTTTTCTGGAAGAGAGAAAGGCTGTGAACCTTTTCAGAGTAATTCAAGTAATTAATGTAAGATAATGTATTTTTGTATGGTAGTTAGTATGTATTATGTGATGCCACCATCAGATTCATATCTAATAATAGCTGTTCTTCCAAAGCCTATAAGTACAGGGTAGTGCAATTATCATACTAATAGCTAGTTTATGAACTGTGTGCATTTGAATGTGTACCATTCAAATTGGACCCTTGTTATTTTTCATAGGATAACGACAAAGACCTAATTGTCTAGGAGTTGAAAAATACTGATCAAAAATCTAGAAAAATGTTATTACAAATGTAGAGATATATACAAAGAATACATTTCTAACACAGCAATAACCAAGGTAGGAATGATAGGCAGTGTTATCTATTAGCGTATTTGCTCTGTTAGATAGTTTCCCTCAGTGTGATCTTCCAGTGTGCTTCAGTTGACTTAAATTTATATTTATTAAAGGTCAATTCTGAGGCATTTCTTCATTAAATTAGTCTTACCAAAGACTACTAAGCTTGATGGACAATTACTGTAGGGTGAACAAAATTTACTTTAAGGATCTAGGTTTTAAAACTTCTGCTTTATTCTGAAATCAACTTGTCTGCTCAGCAACTTTTATTTAAGACAAAGTTAGCTATGTTCATGTCTTTTGACCACTCACATTACCTGGCAAGGCCGACGTTTTGTGCGAAGAAAATTTTGTTAACCAAACTACAATTTTAAGGGTTCTTGTAATAAAGGGTTCTGCTGCTCTCCTTACCAACTGTGTTTCATTTTCATGAAATCCCTTGCTTTCTGTGTCCTCATCAATTACATATGCCGCACAACAAAGTTGTTATGTCGGTCATAAATAAAAAATTGGAGTAATCACCATGACCTTCACTGACTGAGAAATCTAGGTATGCTGGATTCTTGGATTCAATCGGCACAAAGTGTTTCTATATGAACGTAAATATATTTGTTTGATGTGACGTTAGCTTTTATAATTTCTCCTGCCTTTTTCCAAACTGTCAACAAATATTACTGCAAAATATTTTTTAATGTAGGTCCAGATACTTTGTTTCGATTAGCCAGGAAGAATTAATTTCTGCTTTTCTTCAACATGAAAGAGATCACTAACTTTTCTCTAATGTATGAATAATATCTGTATTCCTTGCAAGGACAGTAGCTCTGCCTCATATATGTCCGGTTCCTCTGATGTGAAAGGGTTACAAGGTGAGGCTCCCTCACAATTAGACCAGCAAGTGGATTTGGAATTTTTTGTACTCTGTCTTCCTCTGCCACCCAAGTCACGTTTTTTGAAACTTTAAAAGTAGACCTAAAATGAAAGCAGTATTAATGGATCTTCTCCATTTACATGAATTAAAAATGTGTGAAAAACTCACATTCAGGGTTTTTTGAGCAAAGAGATTAAAGCTACTCAGTTGGCATAACTTCACATTTTGTTAGCTGTCAGACAAAATCACTAACCAAAAAGGTCACACTCAGAGGAAATTACTTCAAATATACAAAAATGCTATTTTTTTTCCTTACATTTTTTTGTTGATGAGCATTGGGAAAAAGTGAGCATGAGAATGTGAACTCTATAATATTTACAAAAATTTGGAATAGAAGCATGTTTCGATACTTTAAATGTTTTCACAGAATGGGAAAATGCTTCCTGCCTAGGTCTTAAAGGAAGATATTAAGGCTTATATTTCTGAAGATATGTGCATAGGTATTAAATCGTAACTATGTATCAAACGTCTGTCGTTATCTTGTGCCCCATCCATTACCCTTTATAGTTCCTGTTTTTCAGATCAGTAAAGAAGTAGTATGTTATAGAAGTGTACCCAGAGCAGAATTCAAGACTTTATATATTCACCACCACTGTTGCAGTCACTCACCTGGCTACTGTCAAGCAGCAGTACCTAAAATCAGACTTATTTACAACTGTGTGATTGGAAAAATACTATTTCCTGCTTCAAATAAAAAAAATCTCATTGCAGGAGGACACAAAAACAGCAAATTCACTTATCTCAGTATAAAATACATTAGGAATATAGACAAAAATATCTCTGGTTTCATACATTTAGAAATGCCAGAAGATTTACTGTGATTAATTTTAGAAGATCTATAGAAGGCAAAAACCCCCTTTTTTAAAAAAACCCTGTATATAAAGATAGTATCAATTAACAGTTACCCATGGAAGACTATGGTGGCTTGACCTTGCCATCAGCCAGACATTCACTCAGCCACTCTCTCGTTCCCTCTCCTCAACAAAAGAGAGGGAGAAAGTAAGATGAAAATCTCATGTGTCTAGGTAAAACCAGGGGGATCATTTACCAATTGCTGTCATATTCAAAACAAACTCAACTTGGGGAAAATTTATTTAACGTATTGCCAATTAAAAATGTAGTTGGATGTTGAATGACAAAGACAAAAAACTAAAGTATCTTCCCCCACTTCTTGGCATGCTTAACTTCATTCCTTCATTCTCAATTCCTCTACTGGCTCCCCCCCATCAACTGGGACATGGGATGAGGAATGGGAGTTGCAGTCAGTCCATAACAGCTCGTCTCTGCCACTCCTTCCTCCCCACACAGTTTGCAATATTTCGCCCTTCAGTTCACAGTAATATGATCCACTGTTTGAATTTTTCACAGTGCTGGCCTGACTTATCCTGTGTACTTCAGTTCAATTTGCAAAATGCTGTTGTTCATAATAACTGAGTATTGTGATAGGAAAGAAATGTGTGGAGACTGGTAATATGTTGGTGTAAATGGCTATGATTTTCAAAGAAAACTAAAGATTTTAGGAATCTAAACTATTCTGAAATTCAGTAATCTTGAATGACCAGTGAACTACAATTCATTTGAAAAATCACAAAGTAATCTAGTATTTCTTGCTCTAGGAGAAGCAATTTTTTTCCTTGGAGAGGAAAAAATTTCAGAGCCACAGTAAGTTTAATCTAAGTTTCTTACATGACATAGAAATGAAGGGGTCTTAATTTTCTGAAAGTTGACCTCTTAGGTGCTCTCTACATTAAAGCTATCTGTGCATTTCATTCCTACATTGTGAGAGATTACATAACTCTTAAAACTGAAGACTGCTAAGAGGCTTGTTTTTCAGTACATAGCCATCAGTCCTGCCACAGGTCTCCAATGAACATAAAAAGCATCAAGTTATTCACTGCTTAAATTCAATACAAGTGAATTGTCACCCCTTCTAATTATAACTGTTGCTTACACTTACATTTGTCACCCAGACATATGTATGTAGACATAGTCAAAGGTATTTCAAGATTCATATCTTTTTCTTCTATGAACCTCCTCTTATAATTTTTGGTTTGGTTTGGTTTTTTGTTTTGGGTTTGTTTGTGGTTGGGTTTTTTTGTTGTTGTTTGTTTTCTTTTCTTTTCTTTTTTCCTTCAAAGTGGTTATTCTTACTTGTAGGTCAGGTCTAAACATAAAATACAATAAAACAAATAACCTTTCAGTGAGATGAGTTCTCCTCTCCTTCATACCTTATTAATAATTTCCACCCATGAGAAACAACTGTAAAATGCTACCTTTCTGAATAAAAAGCATTTATAGCCTGCTTGCTGAAAAAAACCAGATAGCAGAAAAAGCACAGTTCCAATGTGTGTCTGAAATACTGTATTTTTACTGGCAGCAAATCTTCCTTTTCTTTCATGCCTTGTAGTAAATAAAATATGTAAATAAGTCCTGAAAAAATTCCAGAATAGTTTAGAAAAGGAATTCTACTTTCTTTCTGTTATCATACTTAGATTAAATAATATTGTAGACCTGTCCTAGTCTTTATATTAACATTTTAAAAATTTCCCAACAATTTATAAGCAGTGATTCTCATCCTCTGAGTGAGCACATTAAGACTTTTTCAAATACAATTATTGTGAGCAAGATAATTTAGGAAATTGAATTAGGAAAAACAAAGGTAGTTGAGGGAAGGATGAGAAGTAGTACCAGAAAAGAAATTTCTTAATACATACCAGCTATATCAATATTTTCTAGACACTTGCCTTAAATTTGAGAATAAGCTAGAAAATATTTGTATATGTATGTTTCAATACCTACTTTTTAAATTTTAATATCAGAACGAGGTTCAAATAATGACAATTCTAGCAGTCTGTTGGAAGCTCTATGAAAAAAAAAAAAAAGAAGAAACCACTGAAAATTTCAGGAAAATAAACATGACTGGCTATGGATAATGTATTGGGCTACTAAAAAAAGGTACAATATAGATAGAAATTGGTCCATTATAATTAATGCCTACATGAATAAAGAACAAATACCAACACAATGAGCTTACTGGATGAATTACTTTGCCAGTCTATTCTGTAATAGGGATGAAATATAAAATGAAACTATAAGCTGGATATGAAACTGAAACTGGATATTATTTGTTCCTAATATCACAGCTAATCCTAGTACAGTCATATTCAATAGGATTAATGTCTGTAACCCACTGTATTTGATTGTGTAAAGTCATGACACTGTTTAATAACTAGATTGATAGTCAAAACTTGTAGCTTATATTTAGCATAATTCAGTTCTTTTTTCTTTTTTTCCTTTTTTTCCCAATTAGACTTCTGTTAGCATACAGTATTATTCTTGACTAGCAATTTCATCTCCGGGAGTGGGCAGGAGGTATTCCTTCTAATTGCCATCAGCAAGTAATAAACAATATCAAAGAGACATGTGTTCATCATCCATTGTAAGAAAGCTGGTAATTTTGTTATGAGCTGAGAAAAAAACAGTGGCATTCTGAAGCCCAGAGTCTTATTAAACTGATGATTTTGTATTTGATGTCTGGTGATTTCTTACTGAATCCCTTTGCAGAGACAATTTCCAGAGAGATTTTGTTCAGCTGACTGTAACTGTAATAATGATCTGAGAAGTGGAGGTATAAAAATACATCCAGTATCAGAAAAGAAACAATATTTTAGAAATCTATGAACTTCTTAATTTATTATCTCTCAATTGCTTAAAACCATGTCTTCATAAGCATTATAGAAAGGACCTGAGAAGCAGTTTACGAACCTGTAAGAAAATTTTGCTTTTCTTCCCAAGATGTTTTATTTTCTTAGCAAATAAATGGAAATATGAAGTAACTTCTATGTACTAGCTGAAATTGACAGAGTGATATTTTACAGTATTTAATTTCTAAAAAAGCAATCCAGCTTGTATATGTAAGAAAACATAAATTTCTCCAGCGAGTGTTTTTTAAAGATATTGTGCAGATTTCAAATGCATTTTGCATGAAGAAATAATCTCAGAGGTATCAGGCGCATAAAATTTTGGTGTTTATAAGTAGATGGAAAGAGGAGTTACTATGGGTATGTCTTTCCTAGTCAATTAACATTTCCTGGGACTATTTTATTGCACAGAGATTAACTAGCATGAAATAATCTGTGTTTGCCCTATTAAACAGTTGCCAAATAGAGAGTCTACTCTCACTTGTGCTAATTTCTGGGCTTGGGTGTTAATTTTGAGATGTTAATTGGTCCAGGAAAATAAGAAACCCCAGAGACAGACCGAGAAAGTTCAGTATTTGGGGATGTCTTTGGTACTGGTTATAATTTCTTAATGCTCCATCTCCTGGTAGTCCACAAGATACCAGAAATTTCAACCATGCACCATATAGCCATGAAAAGTTGCATTTCTTTTACTTGACAACTTAGAGAACTTTATTTTAAATGCATTGTATTCCTTGCAGTTATTCTTGAGCTAAGCATCCCTCCTTTTATTCTTCTTTGCAGTTATTGGGCCATGCAAAGGTACACTCCTTTTGTTTGACAGAGCTACAGCTACAGAATAGCAAAACAAACCGAAGAGAGGAGAGAAGAGGGAAAAAAAAAAAAAAAAAAAAAGGAAGAGAATAACCTAAGAATAAATTTTGGAAAGTATTTAATGTTTTTGGCCAAAACTAGGAAGTATGTGATAATGCAATACAGAAGCAGAGTAGACCATACAGATGCCAATTACAGTGTTCAAAAAGGAGTACAATAGAGGAAAAAGGATGAAGCGTAAACTAGTGTGACCGATCAGAGAACGTGTGCAATGGAAGAAGGCTCAGAGAAGACAGGCAAGGGTGATGTACTAATGAAGCTCAGAAGAGCTGTCATAAAGGAAGCTGAACATAACATGAATGGGACCTGAAGATGGTTTGTGTTTTAGACAAATGTCTATATCTGTTGAGTGGGTCAATTGGTTGTGTAAATGTCCTTCCTTACAATAATAGGTAGATAGCATTATAATTCTAAGGCAGACAGATGTAGCATGGGGACAGTGTATATATGGCTCAGCCCAACATAAAGTATAAAAATCAAACAGCCAACAAAATGAACTTTGAAGAGAGCAATGGGCTTGAGCTGACTTCAACCTATGTATTCCTTCCTAGCGACTGGAGACACCCAACATCATGATGGCAAGCATATAGATGCTCGTAAAGGGAATCACATTTGTGTTGTGAACCAGGTCTATATTGAAATTGCTATACTGTGCTTGTGTTGTGATTTCAGTGCATTGCTGTACCACTCTGCTAAATCAAAATCCCATTGTGATATCAAATATCTCCAGATAAATAAATTTGGCATTAAACATTAAACCTTCCTCATGTAGAATATCTAAAAGAAGCTGCTCAGAGAGCATTAGACTCATAACTGAAAGGGACAAGAGAAGGTGCTTGTAAGCAAACAGAAAAATTGTCTGAGTATTCTGAATAACAAAAAGAGGTCAATTCAGATAAAAATTCAGAAAAGAAGGGATAATTTATCAATCTTAATTTCCATATTATGTTTACTTTTTTGTAATTTTATTTGTCTCGGTTTCATATTTGTTTTATAACTATATATAAGTGAAGAGGGAGATTTCAGAATAGAAAAGCTGTCATTATTAATTACAAAAGATGTATAAAGGTAGTTATTCCCCAGACACATACCTCACTAACCTATGCACCATCCCATTAACCTAAACTCAGAAAGGCTCACGAGGCAGTAAACAAACAATGCTATTTTGTCTTTGGGCAATAAACAACTTAAATAGATGAATGTTAATATTTTATTATAATTTTCTAGATGAATATCCTACATTACCATAAATATTGATGAAAAGGAAGGGCAGAAAACACAGTGAAAACACAGTGTTTGCAAGATCATACCTCAGGTTTTTTCATTCTATTCCTTTGTATAGTCAGAGAATTGACTATGAGCAATTTTACATACATAAATACCAGCTGAATTGTGTCAGTGTACCCAGAACATGCACGCAGTAAACTCGCCAGGTCAAAAGTGTGGATATATTGTTTGTACATATACAAGTAGAGGCCCCAGAGTAAAAAAATCAGACTATTATTGGCAGCTGCTTTGTCTCTTCAGTAGTCAATTATACCGGGACTGTGTATGACACTCTGTAGATCTATTTAGCACAATTTCATCATACAGATTTTAATGACTATAACAACTGCAAAGAAAAAGAATATGTAACAAGGACCCAGGATATAAACAACCTTATTGTTGAGAAAATCAACAACCTGAATTTCAGCAAGATTAAAACGGGAAGGAAGTGAAGCCCATAAAAAATTAATTAAGTGCCCTACTGTGTTACATGACTGAACAAACATGCCAGCCATTTAGTGAATTTAATACTGCCAGGGTGTAAGGACAATTATAATGCCAGTTCTCTGTTACTATGAGCCCTTAAATTACCTTAAAAAGCATGAAACTAATATCAATAATAGCATACTTTATGTCAGATTGTGAATGTTCAAGTTATATATATTTTATTTTTTTTTAATTACAGTTATATTTCAGGGTGGGATGTGCACACATGCTCTTGGCATTTCCTCACATTTCCATCCCTCATGGTGGGACAGACAAATTTGTATGGCCACCCAACAGTGGCACCAAACAAGGAAAGACTCATGTCACCTGGTGGAAAATAGCAACTTGGATTATCTGGGGAGAAGACTAGGAACTGAAGGGGCTACATAAGGTGTGGTTCACAAAGAAGGTTAGGGGAATTTCTTGCTCTCCTCATTCAATAGCTGGGTAGGGGAGAGAAAGAAAACATTTTGTAACCACACAGCTCTCCATTCTGTGCTTTGCCACACCATCACCTTTTAGACAGAATGAAAATGCTACACTAGGTGCAGTGACAGCAACATACCTGAGAAGATCTAATTTTTAAAACTTACTACACATATTTAGAAACCAACAATAGCCGCTTACAGGTCTGGAATAATAACTAATATTTTCTTTAACAATTACTCAGTAATTCTCATTTTAGAGAAAGAAATTTCTTACAGAGGTAATGCTGGAACAGAATAAAAGTACTTAACATTTGTTTTATTTGTGAAATTTTTGATTGCCGTTTCTTAAACCTGAAATTGTTGAAAAAGTGCACAATTTTAAGCAAAATGCCTTTTACTGTGTTTCTAATTAATCTGGTGTTCAGGATTCCTAGTCAATTGTTCAGTGAATCTCTAGTATTGCTGATCTTTCTACTTTCATCTGTTCAGCAAGAAAAAATTTCATAGGAAAAATCTATGCAAATGAAAAGAAAATAACCTAGCTAATTTGAATGATATCTACTCAGAGTAACTACAGAAAAACAGTAATGCCCTACTTTCTTTTCATTTTAGTCAATTTGTTACAGCTACCTGATATGAAGAAACTTTTTAATGTTTTGGATTTTTAGATGTTTCTAAATAAACAACTTAAATGTTGCGGGGGGGGGGGGGGGTTGGTTTGGTTTTTGTTTTGTTTTGTTTTTACCAGGTGAAATTGAACAGAAAAATGTCTGATTTTGTGATGACATGAGATACATTTTTTAAAAATGCATGTAGAACATAAAAGTTCTAGTATGGAACTATATTGGAGTATGGCTATATTGGAGCATAGATTGTATTTTTTTCAAATATATTTTCTCCACCTTCACGAATTTGTGATAAGGTACTTCTGGAGTCAGACATAGATGCAAATTACTGTGTTTTACATCTTCTAGTGGATATTTTCCCTATTAATTTGTCTAATGGTTTTCTGAAGGCATTAATATTATTGGCATCCACAACATCCTATGGCAATGAACTCCCCAATTTAATTATGCATTTTATAAACTTCTTTTTTTGTTTTAAACCATCTGCCTGCTCATTTCATTTGATACCCCCAGCTGTTATAGATGAGAAACAGAGAATAGCTGTAACTTATTGTCCTTCCTTGTACCACTTTACTTATCTACCACATCCCATGTCAGTCTTCTTTTTCAGACTAAAGTCTTAATGTACTTTAACTTTTTATATAAACTCTTACCAAATTCTGATATTTTTTCCCATCTGCATACCTCTTGTAGAATATTTTTTTTTCTTTTTCAAAAAAAAGAGAACTGAAATAAATTGCCTCCTGTTGTGATATCAGCTATATGAGGCTAATATAGGTTTTCCTGCTGCTCTAAGTTTTATACATAGGTACACTGAAAGTTGTAATTTTCAAGGTGTAAAGTGTTTTACTTGAGAAATGTTCTATGAATGTTGATTTTAGTCCACCAAAGCAGTCAAACAAAGGCTTACCTGTCCTTTGCCTTCAGCTAGGTCATTTACGTTCTTCAAGTTAAACATATATTGGAAATTTTTATAGGCAATGAAGTACTCAGCATTTGTCAAACAATATATAGGAAACATTACTTTCCTTACAGTTAGATTTTAGAAAAGCTCTCAAAGCTTTTTCCAGGAGGTCAGAAGAAATAAAAGAAAACAAAAATAGATAATTTAACAAAAGAAAAGTAAGTATATGGTTAAAGTACTTACAGAGATAATATGGTCTAGATAATGAGTCTTGTGAAGCTTGGGACTGCAAATTATAGCTAATGGACATCTCAAAAAAAAAAAAAAAAAAGGAGTTAATGGCCTCTTTGAAGTCCTCAAATATATGGGTCTGTTTCAGGTGGTATCTTTTATTAGGATCAGAGACTTGAAAGGGTGATTGTGAGCATGAAACAATTACTTATCCTTAGTACGTATGGTGATGAGCTGTGACTAACTTGTTAGGTAAAGCAGCAGCACGCTCACCACCCTCCGTGCAGTTTCTCACTAAATCTCTCTGGTTGAGGTTGTCACACAGGAAGATTGACTTCTACTGCACCTTGGTATGGGCCAAATCTCCACCTTGCTGAATTATTATCTTCCACTTTTTGCTTTCTTTCCTGTGATTTTTAATCTTATCATACCAGTGCTTCTTTTCCTCTGGATCTTTCACAGTTTTATTTTCAACTGTTATAAATTAGTATCAGCCCAGCAGTCTGGCCTTTCTTTGTTCCTACTTCCTGAACTAAATTATAGCAATAATTATGGCTCCTCATTTACTTGTTCCAATTATGATCTGGATCATAGCTTGACAGAACTTTGTCTGGACTGTCTGGGGACTGGGCACACACAGCCCTACATGTCCCTGCACGCTGCAGCAGCCCCTGCTACAGACAGTCAGGGGATGGGGACTCTGCAAGGCACGTCGGAGGGGAATGTATCAATACCCCGTGGTAATTTTGGGATACTGTGCATAGGTGTTTCTATGGCAAGTGCTGAGGAAATGCTCACACTTGAAAGACAATTGGACACACTCCTTACGCCTACTGAACGGCTTGAATTCTTTTACAAGGTAGGAGTTTAAATCAGGTCATTTTTCTTCACCAAAAAAAAAAAAAAAAAAAAATAATTCTGGACTTATTAGATCCATTCCAGAGAGAACATATTGAAACAGTTTTAGGACTAGAGTTGTTTCACTATCTCAGGGAACAACAGGGCTTGGGAGTGCTGTGAGTACCTGGTTCTGAAGCCACATTCCTAGCCTGGTTATACATATGCAAAAACATTATTCAGACAACACAGACACTGTTTTATGCAAACTGGGAGTACTTAAAACCTATTTTGCATGAATGCAGTTATGTTTTAGTGTTATTATTATTTATTTAAATATATGCACATATATTTTTCAGTGTATTTCAGATGCCTAGGTTTGCAATTTTGCCTAGTGACTGATTTAAAACAGAAATGAAGTGTTTCAGAAAGAAAATGAAAATGCAAGCAGATCTTTTTTGTTTGCACAAATGGCCTTTTCATGTTCTTTCATAGCACTCATTGTTAATTTTAACTTCGAACATCTTTGATTATTGAGGTTAAAGTAGACCATTTTATGATTTAAGTGCAGTTAGCTGAATAATACAATATTAAGTACTTCAAGAGCTTTACAATACAGAAGCTTATCACAGAATAATTGAAAGATTAAGGTACGGTCACTAATGACATTTCCCTGTGATTATATGTAAGGTTGTTTGAAGGGCAATGCTGAAATTTTTCATATATATCTGAGGGTCAAGAAATTACATTGTTTTGTGTTCAACCTCTTAAATCATCAGATAAGCAATACAAATTGTTGGCCAATACTTGGGTTTCTTGTAGTTAATTACATGTTAAGTTTGAAACAATGTCTTGTAAAAATTTCTGCCATTTGTGTTTATTCTATCATGAGATTTTAGACCTTCAGGAAAAAAAAAACCAACAACAAACCAAAACCAAAAAACAGTAGGATTTAAAAAATATGAGGAAGGCAGAAAATCACTTAGGCTTATGTATATTGGTGGATGTGCACCCAGCCTCAGTGCATGGGCATGTTGTTGGAGCCACACAAGCTGCAGGAGCATGATCTGCTTCTTGGCATGGTGCAGGCAGGATATTTTGGCCATACTGGGGTGTCATGACCAATTGTCATGGCAAGGGAGCACTGTGCTTGCCAGTTGTATGGCAAGTAGTGTCTGCAGCCAGTGGCAAGGCAAGGGCAGCCTCACACGGCTCTTGGATAGGGTAAGGGCAGGTGGCGTCACTCACAAGAGAATGGAGAAGTCATGTAGAGACCTTAGGATCTTAGGAGAACAGGGCTAGGAAGAAACTCAAAAGGTCACCCAAGCCATCTGCAAGTATGAAGGCAAGAATAACAATTCTTTTGTTAGATACAAACAAAAGTTTATAAAAATTCCAGTGGTGGAGGTTCCCCAGCCTCTCAGTCAGCCTATTACCGTACTTCTTGTATATCATCTTTTAGGAAATTTGGCAACTCAGAACAATTTAATCATCTGCTTTGGTTTTCAACTGTCATTATGTGGCTAATTTTTTTCAGGTGATAGAAAAAAAATTCACTTGAACTTCTTTTGGGTCAGTGTATGAAGACCAGAAGTTAAAATTTACTAAAGATGAGTTCATTTAAGAAGTGTCTACATACAGCATTGTGTGTGCTTTTTGCTACCAAGTATTGAACAGAATTGACGTATGCAAAACAGAAGCTAATGGTCTTCATATAAAATGATGTTGTCACTACTCTGTGGCTTAGAAATGAGAGACAACAAAATCAGAAATTGACCAGGCCAAAAGTATCATCGTTCCTACTAATCTATGAAAATCCATTAAAAAGTTCAATAATAGTTACAGTGAAGATTGCAGAGCACAGTTACAGCTTTAACTTTCAGACTTCCAGGTCAATCTATCAATGTCTTTCACAGTTAGTCTTCCAGAATACTGAAGAGTTTTATATCCACACATGTCCCTATACCAACTCACTAATTTTCTGCCTAACCATTTTGAGAGCAGGTTCAGATATACACTTCGACCTTCAAATACATTCATACAGACTGTTAGCAATTCTGCCTTTAAACAAGTTCCATGCAGAGGAAAATACAATGTATTAGCTACAATTTGCAGTTTCAGAACTATACTTGTCACATCTAATCTCAGAAGTATATTCTACCATACAGAATGGTGTTTGATTGGTGGGACCAGTCAAATTGTTGTACTTATATTGTATGCAAAAGACAGAAATATTCTTATTAGTAGAGTAATATAGTAGACAGCAATAAGTGAAGACACAATATAGGAGTGTTGTATGTCATGTTCTGCTACTGTTTCTTTTTTCTTCCTATGCTTCAGTTTATCTGGCTGCAAAGTCAAGGTTAAGAAGTAAAATGTTTTAATTAATCAGGTAAAAATCTACATATGAAAAACTAAAGCAAGCTTCAATATAAGACATAAGTGCCTACAAATTAGGACTATAGAGAATTTAAAGACTGGCTTCTTCTGACCTTACTGGAACTTAGGTAGAGCTTAAACAGGGGCAGCACTGCACAAAGGTAGAAGTAGAAACCTAGCTCTACAAATAAATTTTCTAGTCAAAGTGTTTGCAGGTTATGGAGTGGCTGGGAAGGTTTGAGATCACAATTTCAGACTGAGACACCTCATATCTCATACTTGTCCATTAGGCTTTATTTTGCTCTTTTGGAAATAGCCCTAATTACTTTTTATTTATACTGTGGTTTCATATATTTTGTAAAAGCAGGGCCTTCACTTTTCTTAAACTATCCTCTGAATGATTATGAATTGCACTTCATTGGCAATTCCACAATTATATCAAGGTGTTTAATGTTTAAAATGTTTTAAATGTTTAAAAGTTAGCTTCTAGGTCAAATTTTACTATCTCCATCTGAAGAAAAATAAATATGCACCTGAATTTACAAATATAATGTAGCTTTGTGAAGTACAAGCCATAAGATACTTACTGGAAAAATTGTCCTTTTAACTTAGCATTTCACCTAATAAATTCGTGTGCAGGTATTTTTCCTTTCCATGCATCATATTAGAGACACTAAATAAGAGTTGTGTCACAGTAAAGAGCTCTGTATATAAGTAATGAAGCGTAGCAGGAGGTTTGTTCAGAAAGAAATCTTCTTCAACTCTTCAATTTATGCAGCAGAATGAGCTAGCAAAATACACAGCATATAAAACCAGGAAGACTTCAATATTGTTCTCTCACTGCAACATCAAGCCATATTTTCATGTTCACTGTTGGTATTTGAAACTCTTTACTGGAATGAAAAGGCAGACCGCCTTCTACAGAGGCAAAAATTGCAGGTGTTACAGGTAGAGTAATAAATAAACTAGTATATTGTCTGTTTAAAAAATATGAGGGTAGTCCCATATCTATCACATGCTAGTTTGAAGGTCACCTACAATATCAAGAGAAAAGTTTTCCCAATATATAATATTTGATTTTTTCCCCAGACATACTGCAAAGCATTCATTGTATAAAGTATTTCCAGGTCAATCTTACTAAATTTAAGAAAACTGACCATGTGGGACAACAGCAGGTAGAATTAGGCTCAGCATTTGAACTGATGCATATCTTTAATTACCAGCTTAGAAAATATTGATCCTTACAGAGAAAAAAAACAACAAAAAAATCAAAACAACAAAAAAACCCCCACAAAAACCCAGACAATGTTATTCTACTTCACAAGGGTTAAGAGATACCAAAATTTGCCTCCCTCCCAAGCCAGCAGAAGCTGGAAAACTTTCAAGATTTCCAAACTGAAAGAAGAGAAACCTGATGGCCAGAGAGGCAGGTAAGGTGCTAAGCTCCTTTGGAGCTGCAGGGTCCTTCCAAGAGTCCCTTCAAATCCTGGTGTTCCAGCAGAATCCACAGCTTTGGGTGAGGGGCACAGTCTCCTCTATCACATTTGGGGAAAAGCAGGAAAAAGTCAGTTTGCCAGATAAGGTCCCACCCATACTGATCATCTAAAACATTCTGAGCACAAGGGAAGGGTTTTTAATCATGTGGGTATCAAAGATCACGCTGCCAAAGCAGGGTTCATGCAAGCACATACCCTCCTTTTGAATCCTGTGTCAATTTCTCATCCCTTTATAAAATGGCAGGTTAAGATGGCAAACGCTGACAGGGGCACTCAGTTTCATCCACGCCAAGAAAAACACTCAACTGGAACAACCTGAACAGTACCTGAATGCTGCCTAAAAAATGGTCTGAGGCAAACATAAAGTCTTTTCAAGGTGTCTGAAGTGTTGTTCACAAGGGATTACAATTATCAAAGTATTATACTTAGCACAGAAGAAAATAGGCTTTTAGGAAGAACCTAGCAAGTTGCCACCTTGAGTAAGTTCAGCTCAAGCTTTCTGATTAATACATCTTTAATGCAGCCAATGCACAGGCCTTTGATAAATCTGATTATTACTGTATCAAATAAATGGCTCATTTATCAGCCTTTGTGTAGCTTGGCTGTGTTCACATGCATGCCCATGGAAGATAATCACACAGAGCTTGCAACAAAACAAAATTGGTTTGTTCTAGCTGGTGTAGCAATTAGGAGAAATTGGGGGGAGGGAGATCAAAGGTTCACAGGGTAAGAAATAGTGAGTGCTCCACAAAGGAAAAATAAAAACCAAAATTGTGCTGGCTGAAGAGTATTGTTCAAGTTAAACACCTGCAATAAAGCAAAAATTCATTTCTTGACAAGCATTCAGAAAAAGCTAAAATACATATGAAAACATGACTGATCTCCTGGGTAATTACCAAAAGTAGGAGTAAATATTTGCATTTTTAAGATAGGATTTGACAGACATTTTGTACTGATGTCCATAAGGTAAGAGATCTCCCTGAGTAAGACTGTGGTATTAGGTGACATTTGAGTATTTCTGTACAAAGAAATGTCATAATATGACCTTCTAATTACTCTGCTGCTCATAGATTGTGTGTTGTGTTTCCACACTAGTTTCTGGTCTTTATCCATGCACTGTAAGTAGCTAAGCACCATAAAAGCTAAAGGAAGCATGAAACTTCAGCAAAAGCAAGAATGAGAGAAGATGAAACAAGACCTGCAGGACACAGCAGCAAAATCAAACAGGATGACAAATGACTGGGGACTTGGTGTCAGTAGTCACTCTCCCTGAGTTCCAGTTAAAACCTCTCCCCATGCCTTGATTGAGGCTGATACCTCATTTCTACTATCTACAACCACTTTTTAAAGTTTTGATTGTATTAAACCATTTTCTCTGCCAACAGATTCCTGAGAGTTCATAAGCCACTCCTTCTCCAGGAGAATCTTGCTTTTGTAGTATGCTGTCCGCATTCTTCCTTAGTTTTCACTCTAGTGAAATATTCTATTAAATTGTGTTTGTTCAGCCAGATGGCTCAAATCTCTCTACCATAGGCCATTCACTTCGTTATTTATTACTGCACATCTGCAAAAGTTACCAGCAAGTAACTGGAGCTGTGTTCAACTATGTGCTAGCTTCTGTGTGCTCCCACAATGCAGAGAAATTAGTGCTTCTCCAGAAAAGCAGAAAGTGGCAAAATGGCACAATGTTTTTCTTCTGCTGTGCAGACTCTCTGTCTTCTTTCCGTCCCTGTCGGTGAACTCAAAACATCATACTGACCATTGATTTTCTTCTTAACATTAAAAACCCACACACAATTATCATTATCCTCTTCATACTATTGATATTTCATTGATTCTTTCTACTGATTTTTGTGACTGATATACATTGCCATCTAATAACCACCTTTTAAACACATTTTTTAAAATGATCTATAGAAGGTTTTACAACTTCTTCTGAACAGCATAGCTTCCTGATCAGTGTAAAATTTTTCTTCATGGAATCCTCTTTTGGAGTATCTGATTGATATCTTGAACCTCTCCCACTTCCTGTTAATGATTTCTTACTGCCTTGCCACTATTCTGAGAAAAGATTTCATGATAGAGTTTCTTTTAAAAATAAAAAAATGCATTTTAGGTCATAGTCCTTGTATGCAACATAACTAAAATTTCAATAATCATGAAATCATGGATACAATTGGGAAATTCAATAGTTACCAGTTGATAGCTGGTCTCTTTGTCTCTCTTTCTTTAATAATAAAAGAAGATGGAGATGAATACAGCCGTAACTGCTGTAATGCAATGTGATGCAATGATGTGATGCAATTCAAAGATCCAGAATAAACATCCTGAGTTTATCCAGCCCATCTTCTGACCCAAGGCAAATAAGTCATAGAATCATAGAATGGTTTGGGTTTGGTAGGACCTTAAAGACCGTCTAGTCCAACCCCCTGCTGTGGGCAGGGACACCCTCCACTAGACCAGGTTGCCCAAAGCCCCATCCAACCTGGCCTTGAACACTGCCAGGGAGCCAGGGGCAGCCACAGCTTCTCTGGGCAACCTGTGCCAGGGCCTCACCACCCTCACGGGGAAGATTTTCTTCCTAATATCTCATCTAAGTCTACCCTTTTTTAGTTTAAAGCCATTCCCCCTTGTCCTGTCACTTCGTGCCCTTGTAAACAGTCCCTCACCATCTTTCCTGTAGGCCCCTTCAGGTGCTGGTAAGCCGCAATTAGATCTCCCTGGAGCCTTCTTTTCTCCAGGCTGAACAACCCCAACTCTCTCAGCCTGTCCTCGTAGCAGACATGCTCCAGCCCTCAGAGCAGCTTCATGGTCTCTTCTGGACTTGCTCCAACATCTCCATGTCTCTCTTGTCCTGGGGCCCCCAGAGCTGGACGCAGTACTGCAGGTGGGGTCTCACCAGAGCAGAGTAGAGGGGCAGAATCCCCTCCCTCGACCTGCTGGTCACACCTCTTTTGATGCAGCCCAGGACATAGTTGGCTTTCTGGGCTGCAAGCGCACACTGCCGGCTCATGTTGAGCTCCTCATCAATCAACACCCCCAAGTCCTTCTCCTCGGGGCTGGTCTCAATCCATTCTCTGCCCAGCCTGTAGCTGTGCTTGGGATTGTGCCAACCCACGTGCAGGACCTTGTACTTGGCCTTGTTGAACTTCATGCGGTTCACACAGGCCCACCTCTGCAGCCTGTCCAGGTCCCTCTGGATGGCATCCCTTCCCTCCAGCATGTCAACCACACCACACAGCTTGGTGGTGTTGGCAAACTTGCTGGGGGTGCACTCAATCCCATTGTCTGTGTTGCTGACAAAGATGTTAAACCGTACTGGCCCGAATACCAGCCCCTGAGGAACTCCTAGAGAAACTGTTGGTAAATTTCCCACCCTGGAATAGCCACTTTTCTCCTCCAGAAATCTGCTAATGGCCCCAAATCCATAGGTTGGGCAGATTCACCTCCCTGCTGGGGTATTACTTCACCCAGATCAGAAGTTGTTATTACAACTACAATTATGAAGTGAGGGAATCCACTACTGAAGTGGTCTATTCCTTCATGTTAACATCAGCCATAACAACAGTGACTTGGCAGTGTAGTCCCCTTTGATGTTGATCTAGCAGAAGAATATAGCTTAATTGCATCATTGATTTCTTTTGAGGTTTCTCTGCAAATATTCTCCTTCTCCAACTTTGGTCAGGTCCCCATTTCCTGCTGCCTCATAGCCTCACCTGGACAGGGGAACCATCCACTTCCGACACATCTGATGATCTCCTTGGATCCTTTCTCTGCCCAGTGAAAAGATTAATTAATATGATTAAATAATGCATTATTTCTCCCCATAGAGGCTCATATCCCATGCTTTCCATACATAATGAATGGCCAGTGTCTTCACCATAAACCCTGCCCAGTTCTGGGATGATGGCTACTTGTGCAGAAAGCCTTTATTGTATAGTTATGAGTGGGTTGCTGCAGTCCCTGCCTGTCACAGCTGACTTTTTCCCAGACAGAAAGACTGCTCATCACCTGTCAAAGACAGTTTTTGGCTGGAGTTTCTCAAGTCTGAGAGGCTACAGGTAAGGAAGATCTGTTTTGCTTGTAACGCTGAGGCGGCAGCTCTTTGCTTTTGGGCACTGTGTTACTGTGTCACTAGCATCCCAAGGTGAGTTAGCACTGTGTTACAGCAAAGAGATCTATGCTGCACCTCTGATCACTTCACTCTCCTTCTGTTTCAGTTTTTCCTGACATCTCTTCACTGTAAATTTCTGAAATGTGTTCCTCTCTTTCAGGACTTAAAAAGAAAGCAGTAAAGACATGAGAGATCCCAGAAATTATCCCCAAATGGAAAAGCAAACCATCCATTAGATTGACAGAAGCTTGCAAAATAAACAGAAAGTCCTACCTGTTCCTTAAAGAAAGGTGAACAATGTAGAAGAATTGTTTGTTTAGCTGCTATGCTAACAGCACATCACATGTCACCACAGCAAACAGTAAGCACACATATAGTTGCATTCAGAAACACCTGTGCATGTCAGTGCTGCACCTTCTGACAGGTATTTATTACGCACAACTCAATGGCAGTGTGTATCATGGTGTCAACACGGGAAAGCACCAAGTTTACAGGATGAATAAATAATGTGACTTAAATCTTGTGAAATCTAATAGCCAATAAGCAATGTGGCAGAGACGACAACCACAAGATAAAAAGCAGCTTGTTTTGAACATAACTATGTAGAAATAAACTTTTACTTTGTTTGACTGAATTTTCCTCTGACTGACCTTCATATTTCTGGAAATCATAGGGTGGTTAAATATTTAACTCTACAGGCACTTTAGCAGAGTTGGAAAATGAAGACAAATTACAAGCATTGGCAGCTATTTTGTCCATTCATGAGGCCTGTAATGGCGAATGTTCCTGCATTAATTGCATATTCATGAATACCAAACAGCAGTCAGCCCCATGCACACTAGATGTTCTCTTTGAATATTACCAACATTAAGTAAATAATATATCTGTGGGGTAAAATTTCTTTTCAGCAATACTAATCACCAACTGTGCATTTGCAGGTACCCAAAACCCCCTGCACTAAGTCATACACAGCATGTTGTCATGTATGGAAAAATAAAAATATAAAAGCTACTTTGGTCAGCTTTCATTTGGTACATTGTTATTTCTTTTTCTAAACTACTCTTAGACGAATCAAGGATTTGTGCTCCGAACTCTTTTGAGGGACATATAAGCCAGCATTTCCATTTTTTTCTGCAGCGTGCTGTCTCTTTCTTCCCCTTCCCTCCCAAAAAAAGCAAGGTCCAGCTAATTAACTGGTGCCACAGACTGTCCTGCCTTACTCCTTTAGGTTAGGATAGTATAGATCTACTTTTTTTTGTTTCCTGGGGGGGGGGAGGGGGGGAGAGGAGGGGCTAGGGGGGAGTTGGTTTGGATTTCTTTTGCGGTTTTTTGACAGGCATTATAAGAGAAGACAAGAAACACTGATCTTTTAAGTGAGTTCAATAAGAATTTGTGCAATAAAAAGATTACATTTTTCTTCACTTCTCCAAAATTTGTGGTTTATTGCCTCTGTGAAGGCTCAAACTCATCGGAAGGTTTATACTGTTTACCAATAATTACCCATGGTATTGTTCAACACCATGACTTTTTTCACTGCTTTCATATGTAGTCTGTAAAAGTCACGTTATGTTAATAGAATGAAGTGGCAAAATAATGACCCTGTAATTCTGGGGTAGTTTTCATCTACCAGTTTATCCAGCATCAAATGGGCTTAATTTGCAGGTATGTATCTATGTATCTATCTATCTATCTATTTGTTTATTTTTACTCCAGATTTTCACTGAGGTCTGTAGCTACTCCCTTCTCAAAAGTATCAACAACTTGAGAAAATTGGAAAGCTCTCTGATGTGACCTGAATGATAAAATAACTGTGTTATCTTATGGTCTGCAGAAAGTTGTAGCAATGTGTAATGTTTGGAGTGGAGTGTAGGTTTCAGAAGGACAGTTAAGCCAGTTTTAGAGTGGATACTCAGGGGTTTTAAAACTGGCAGTACCTAGCATCTGTGCATATAGCTACCATAACAAAATACACATTTCATTTAAAAGCATGGGTTGCTTTAATGCCAATACCTGGCACAATGAACATGAAACACACGCAGTGTTCCACGCATTGCTGTACTAGTGAATGTCTCTATATACTGTCCATCTTAAATGCTACAGATAAACATTAGCAATATTTCATAATGAACGAGATGATAGATCTGATATGGTGGGGAGCAATGATTTCGCAGATTAAATTTCACTTAGATTATCAGCCAACAGTTTCTTTTTACTTGGCTCATTTTTTTTTTTCCCCAAAGAAAATTACTTTTTAATTATATTTTATTAAGTAATTTCTAGAAGAAAATAAAAACAGTTTCTGCACAGGCTTTGTTATGCATTATAATAAAAAAATAAATGTTTAGAAAAGAAATTAAATATTTTTCTCCTTATATTAAAAGTTATAAAGACATAGCTCTTTGATCTTCAAAGTATTCCACTTCAAAATAATTCTGTAAATTATATCTCTTGTTTTGCTAAAATTCACTTCTATGTAATTATTTTTTTCACAGGAACTGTTTGTAGGTCCCTGACACTGAACTGCATGCGGTGCATTGCAAAACCAATTTTGCATATTCTTTATATTTCATAACTTTCTATCCAGTGCTAATGAATGGCTTCCAAAAGAATCTATGTAATTAAGGAGAGTAAGTGCATGTTTGAAGGTGACAAAGGTTCAGAGCTGTTTAATAAGGGACAAATCCACAAAAGAACTAAGGAAAGAACAGAATGAGGTGTCTAAATAAAAGCACAAAAGGTCACCAACCTCGTAAAACCTTTTCTTTGGCTGCAAGTTAACTGTAGTCTCTTTCTGGTAGTGGGCTATTATGGGACTACCTTTAGTCTTGATGACAAAGACCTGATGGCAGACTGGTAGGGTTTTAAAGGGCATTTTTGATAGAGTAATCACACAAGAAGATCGAGATATGTGGACTTCACCGGCTAGCAAAATGCCATTTCCATTTTTTTGAAAAGTTTAAAGAAAATTGTTTCTCAGTAGGAAGAAGGAGGTTCAGATTTCATCCTCTGCTCTGCTGGAGCCTTGGGCAGCAGCACAGAACTTTCCTGTTAGAGCTGGTCCAAACTGTGGCGTGATTAAATGGTGAGAGGAGTGGGGCTATACATATGCCTTTCTCCTCACCTAGTTTGTTATACCAGCAAGCTAAATTTTACTTCTCTCTCACCTCTTTTGCCTTTGGTTCAACAAAAAGATGCTGACCCTTAGCTCTCATGTGCTGAGGCTTTTTACAGGTAACTTAAAAACTGTTTTCAAACTAAAACTCCACTAAGGTCAGGATTCTCACTGGCAGGTTCATCAATAAGTTGCATTATGATTTACCAGCCCAGACCCACCTGCTTTCCACGAGAGCTGAGATCCTCAGTACTGATATCATGCAGAAACACCAGCTAAGAATATGCGCAAAACAAAGAGCAGAAAATGTGCTGTAAACTTACATACCACTGCAGTTACAATTACTTGTTTTGGTTGCTTTTAGAAAAGTAAACTGAATTGTGATATCATCTCTAAGACTGAAGACATTATCTAAGCATCAATATAACAGTTTGCTATCTATATTCTTTCATTACCAGAAAGTATTGATTTTATAACTGTATTGTCCCTATATCTAGATTTTTCTGAGACAACTTTTTACTTTCTTAATCAGACAGAATCAATATTAGTTCCAGCACATTCAAAAAGAGCTCATCTTTGACATTTTCTGGAAAAGACTGTCATTATTATATCATATATTAATCAAAAAGTGATAATAAGATTCTGGACAACTATTTATGGAAATAATTTATCTACCTCTATAGACTCCAATTGTGAAAATGTCTATATGTCTTAGCAACATTTTTATTATGTGGATATGAAAAGGAGTACCTGCTTGAAGAAATAACTTTGGAAGATTTATAGCAACCAAAATCCATCCATAGAATGAACAGAAAGGGCAGACCACTAAGTGACAAAGAGTTTATGAACATTTTTATCTTTTTTTTATTCCTTGTTTTCTAAAGCACTGACTTCAGAGTCTCTTTTGCACCCTGTTGATAGCCTACCCAGGTAGTCCCACTTCAGTTCTTAAAGAAAATGATGCTGACCTTCAGAGAAGGAAAGAATAAATGCCCAATAAACTGTTTTTCAGATACTTACAGATCACAGGAAGTGGTAGAAACTCAGATTAACATTAAACAAAATTGTTTTCCACCCTCAACTAAAATAAAATTGAGTGCTACTACCACGGAGCGCAGGAAGTGGAAGAAGTCTGTGCAAGAGCAAAAGAAGCAAAGACACTTTGCAGACAGATTCTTGCAATGGCTTGTTCCCATCACTTCAGTAAATTAATCCTGACTATTGTGGAATTAATCTTAATCCAAATGGCTTCTTGCCTTGCAAGTAAAGATAAAGCTGATTCCTATTTCTTAGAGAAAATCACAACTTGTTCCATTAACTAGATGGATTTGTCATACCTGATTACATCCAGTCAGTACTTCTGCATAGAATCATTTAGGTTGGAAAAGACCTTTGAGATCATCAAGTCTGACTGTTAACTTAATACTGCCAAATCCACCACTAAACCATGTCCCTGAGCACCACACCTACAAGTCTTTTAAATACCTCCAGGGATGGTGACTCAACCACTTCCCCGGGCAGCCTGGTCCAGCACTTGACAACCCTTGTGGATAGGAAATTTTTCCTAATATCCAATCTAAACCTCCCCTGGGGCAACTTGGGGCCATTTCCTCTCATCCTATCACTTGTTACTCAGGAGAAGAAACCAACCTCCACCTGGCTACTATCTCCTCTCAGGTAGTTGTAGAGAGTGATCAGGTGTGTCCCCTCAGCCTCCTTTTCTCCAGACTAAAAAAACCCCAGTTCCTTCAGCCACTCCTCATAACACTTGCTCTCTAGACCATTCACCAGCTTTACTGCTCTGCACCTCTATCTGAACACAGCACTCAAGGTGCAGCCTCACCAATGCCAGGTACAGGGAGGCGATCACTGCCCTAGTCCTGCTGGCCACACTGTTGCTGATACCAGCCAGGATGCTGTTGGCATTCTTGACCATCTGGGCACGCTGCTGGCTCATGTTCAGCCAGTTACCAAACAACACCCCCAGGTCCTTTTCCACCAGGCAGCTTTCCAGCCACTCTTCCCCAAGCCCGTAGAGTTGCCTGGGGTTGTTGTGACCCAAGTGCAGGACCCAGCACTGAGCCTTGTTGAATCTCATACTGTTTGCCTTGGACCATCAATCCAGCCTGTCTGCACAGCCTTCCTACCCTCAAGCAGATCAACAGTCCCACCCAACTTGGTGTTGTCTGCAAAATCACTGAGGGTGCACTTGATCCCCTCATCCAGATCATTGATAAAGATATTAAACAGAACTGGCCCTGGCACTGAGCTCTGGGGATACAGGTTACCATTTAGGTACCGGTCTGTTTCCAAGAGCAGCAACAGTGACTCTCTGTCCATTGAATGATCTCATTATTAAAATGTATGTCATTTTAAGAAAGAAGACTGAGTACTTAGTATAAATTGGTTAGACCATTGTATGCAAAACCCAGCCAAAACTAATACCTCCCAAGCCTTAGAAGTTATAAATTAGAATCCTAGAATGGGTTGGGTTGGAAGGGACCTCAAAGCCCATCTAGTTCCAACTCCCTGCCATGGGCAGGGACACCCTCCAATAGACCAGGTTGCCCAAAGCCCCATCCAACCTGGCCTTGAACACTGCCAGGGAGCCAGGGGCAGCCACAGCTTCTCTGGGCAATCTGTGCCAGTGTCTCACCATCCTCACAGGGAAGGATTTCTTTCTAACATCTAATCTAAATCTCCCCTTCTTCAGGGGAGATTCCCACTTGTCCTGTCACTCTGTGCCCCAGTAAACAGTCCCTCTCCATCTTTCCTGTAGGCCCCTTCAGGTACTGGAAGGCTGCTCTAAGGTCTCCCCAGAGCCTTCTCTTCTCCAGGCTGAACAACCCAAACTCTCTCAACCTGTCTCCATAACAGAGGTGCTCCAGCCCTCAGATCATCTCCGTGGCCTCCTCTGGACTCACTCCAACAGCTCCATGTCCTTCTTGTGCTGGGGACCCCAGAGCTTCATTAGAGGATGAAGAATTAGAGGATGAAGCCTTTTATACTTCTTGTATCTATATCAGTATGATATACATTTGTTATTCTACATTTACGAAGGACCTTGAAATAGTTGAAAATGAAAACACAAAGTTTTTTTCCCATTTGGAGGAAAAAATAAGCAGATACTTAGGATCATCTTGTGTATACTGAAGGATTCCTTGTCTAAACATTATCTAAATGTTTGTGTGGCATCTTGAAAGTGGAATACATTATATAAATATATTAAAACTTTATTCCTGATTTTTTCCAAGCAATCAGTTGCTACTTGGAAATTCCTAGCATCCAGCTGAGTCCAGGAAATTTTTAGACAGATGTGATTTCTGTCAAAATATTCTCATTGCAGCTGTTAAATATAATGCAAACCATAACAACAGTTGCTTCTGGAGGATGGACCTTTTCTGTTGAGTAGTATTTCACCTGAAGCTATACTAGGCTTAATGTTAGTAGTCAACAATCCTGATCCTGAGCATTACATGGTTAAATATCTACGGGTACTTGTACCTGTCAATACTTTTGTCCCTACATTAAAATTTTACTGACTGTAGTTGCCAAACTGTGAGGGCCACTTAAGAAGCCAATTTTAAACATCAACACTTGAATTTTTACTACAACTTCACACAAATATTAAGTTTGAAAGTAAAAAATCATGGAAAGGCCTGGGGAATACTCTTAGGAATACCTTGAGCCTTTCCTATGCAGCTTCAAATACAAAAATAATTATTGGAAGGTCTTAGCTTCATTCTTTTCCTACATAAAAATCATTCTATCTACACTTCATGATTTTTCTACATGATCAGTGAATTATAACTGTAATGAAAGCCTGGCTAGAACTAAATAGGAATTTTAAGCAAATAAATACTGTGAGACAACACAGCCATGCAAGTTCCCAGTTAGGATATGACACAGAAAGCTGCTAACTTGTATTTTGCATTACCAAGCCTGCCTTCTTGCACAGCATTCATGTTACCCTTGGCAGGTGTTCCAAGGAATTATCTTGCTACTTTCTTCCACAGGTTAGGGAGGGCTGCTCAGAGGAAACTTTCATATTTGCGAGGCTTTGGTGATGGAAAAATATTTCTTCATGGGATTGTCTCAAAAATACCTGAGGCTGTTGCTAATCTAGTCACTTGTTCCCATGGATTGTACTGTACTTCTCTGCCTCCACAGTCATGTCTTTTCTATTTACTGTATTTAATTTTGGGTTGTTTAAGAGGTTTTTTCAATTTTTTTTCCCCATGAACTGGCTGCTGAACATCCTCATTATCTTCCCCCACCACCCCACACACACTTCAAAGGAAGATAGAGATGCCTGACTTAACCTTGCAACACTTTGAACTGACTCCTTCACTTTTATCTTTCATTTCTCTCAATTAGCTTAACACATGAGTGGGTCTAGGAATAGCAGGGAAAAGAAAGAGCTCTACAAAAAGGCATAAGCAGAAATAATCCTTGCATTTATGCTGCTTATGCAGCTCCTCAGAGTATTCTGCCCTCTTGATCACTGAAGCAACTACTCACCTCTATAGCCTTGTAGCCCAGAAAATATGGCATTGTCATCGCTTGCAGGAGGCTACAAGCTTTGCTTTGAGGTAACCAGGGACTTTTTATGGGCTTGCCTTATTTGGCTGTACCAGCAATTATCTAATTCTTACTACAATGTTTAGTCTGAACATCTGGAAGACTGTTGATGACTATGTTTATAGCATGGAGAAGTACAGGTATGGGATGACAGCAGAGGACTTGAAGATGCAGGTACAAGATAGTACTGGAGGTCCCAAGGGTATAAAAAGCTAATCAGTAGCCAACCAGTGGTCAGCAGAAGAACGCATCATTGAGAGCTGGGCAAACTAGGAGTAGCAAAGAGGATGCAGGATATTTACGCAATGTATAGAAATATGTAATTCACTTCATATAGAAAACTGGTATGTAGGGTGGGACTGCAGACCTGTGATGAAAGAGAAAGGCATAGAGCGTGCTGGCAAACACATCAAAACGCCTCTGGGAAGACTGATGATGACTCCTCATATTCCCCCATCAGGCAAAGGCCATCTGCCAGAGGTGCCAGACCTGAGTATAGCACCAGATGAGAAGGGATAGATACTGGGACATTTCTATATGTATCATTTCAACTGGCTCTAATCTGAACTATAGAACTGTTAGCGTCACTTCAACCAGGCTAATAATGGATTAGGCTGTTAGGGATCCAGTTAGACTAATAATGAATCCTTGACTCTGCATACAGAATGTGTTGCTTTTGCCCATAAAAAAGAATTTGAATGTAACGAACTGGTGAGAATTCAAGCAGTCTGCTTTGTTACCTGGATGTTATAAATTGGTAACACTTCTTAACGGTAGCTTTGACAATCAAGCTGTAAATGGATTTATTAATGTGACAAGGACAATATTTTACCTGTAACTCACTGCAGGCACAGATGATGGCAGCTAGTCCTCAAAGTGGACAAGAGTTTTAGACAATTGATCATCCAAATGTTTCGTCTTTGCACTACCAAGTAGCTGTGTCTTCCTTTTTATGTTGAAAATCATATTTTTTTTCTCTCCTAGAAGGTTATATTCAATAAGAAAGTTTAAAAGACAAACTGTATAACTACATGCTCTTTAAAAATGTTATATGACTGACAGAGAAAGAGTTGTACTCTCAATTGTAAGGTTAACAAGTATTATTAGGGAAATCAAGAGGACATAACTATACAGTTGTTCTTATACTGGTAGTGTAATTAATATTCAAGCCCTTGAAAACTATGTCTGATTACAGATTGATTGCATATCGGTGTCATTATTTTTGCCTTTCTAGCTAGCACAGGGAAATGTGCTCTATTTGTGTGTGTATAGTGCAGATATACACCCCTATACTTCGACAGACCCATAAAAGTTAACCTGATGAGGACTTTAGCTTTCTTTTAAAAGCTTCGTTCTACAGTGCTGAAGTTGGCAGCAGCTTTGTCATTTACTGCAATTAGAAAAGAGTGAGCATTTTAAATGTCACTGTTCCCTTTTCAGGTTAGTGTAGTTGGCTTTTGTTTTATAGTTTTAAAAACTATACTGCTTTTTACTTTAGCATTTCTACCTTAAGTAAATGAGACAGTGGCCAGTGTGAACCTGACTGGACCTATTCCTTAGCACTTTCAGATTTCAGTCCCATTGATTTCTCTGGATTTGGGCACAACCGCTGGGAGCAAGCGCTGAACACAGGATTGCTACTGATGTGCTCACTCAGACTAACTTTTAAACACTTCTTCTAGCTCTCTGCCCAGTTTCAAGATGGACTGGACAAGGTAATTTAGAGTTATTGGTCTCTGGCAAGCATAAGTAATTCAGACTTTAAAGATCTAAAACAATATTACCAAAGAAAAAAAGAAAAGAAAAAATAAAAAATGTTCTACAAAGCACAGTTATGTTCCATGTAACTGTGTTTTAATGGACTTTTCTCCTCTTCTGATTAAAATGATACACATGTGTCTTCTGATAATTCCATAATTCCATAATTCCAGACTTTCATAATTCCAAATTCCAGATCTTCCCTGAATTTGACTTCCCCATTTTGAATGAACCAAGACATTTTAATGCTTTTTTTTTTTTTTTTTCCCTTAATATGCTGCCAAGGCTTATCTTCCTACTGTATCCATCACAAGATAAATATAAAGTGTCAGTCATCATAACACTAATAAATTTCAAATGCCAGTGTAGTAAATGAAAGCTTATTTTATGAAAATGGACAGCATCTGTTCAGTGGTGATGGTGTTCACAGTCTAGCTATAATAGATTAGATAGAACACAAATATGTAATTAAAATTAACCTCTGGTTCTTTTACACAACACTTGCAAAATTAACAGAAGCTGAACTTAAAACTCTCTCTTACTGTAATTGACTTTAACTGATTATAAAACCTCAACTCTGAACAGCATTTTTTGGTTCTCAGTAATATGCATATCTCTCACTGCATACACATTCCACATCATTTGCTCCACATATTTTCACAATTGGAAGTGTGAATATTCTCCATGTACCCTTCTAATTAGAAAGGATGCTTGAAACACCTGGTAATGACCTAGTGTTTCCATGGGTTTGAGTTCGTTCTATAATTCAAAACTGATTTCATATATGACATAAATAGCTATCCATATATCTTGACAAGAGCAGAACATGTTAATAATTTGTAGGAGAAACAGGGAGATGTCTTGTCGTATGTCTCATAGTGTGGCTTGTTAGTTCTTCAGGTCCACTGACGCTCTACAGGAATGACTGTCCCTTTGAGACAGAGCAGTGAAAAAAATGGAACAAAGTGCTTCTTTCAGATTGATCCAATAGTCATACTTCCAGTGAAAAGGCATGAATGAACAACCTGAAGGGCTTTTTAATAAAAGTATTTGGAAGATGATGAGCCTGAAGTAACAGTATATGCAGACATTCCCTCTGATTAAACCTTCTACCTACTAACTTATACTTTAAAAAAGTCTCTGCCCAGTTCCTGACTCAGAAATAAGTGTATTTAAAAACAGAGTTGGGCAAGGAGCAGGAAGATCATCATTTGTATAACTAGCAGCACCCTTAATTTTAACAACTGAAGCAGAGACAGCATGGAAGAAATAACAACCTAAAAGACAAATCCACAGTATTTAGCTCATCGAGGAAATGACATCTTACCACTACCATATTCATAGAATCATAGAATCACAGAATGGTTTGGGTTGGAAGGGACCTCAAAGCCCATCTAGTTCCAACCCCCTGCCACAGGCAGGGACACCCTCCACTAGCCCAGGTTGCCCAAAGCCCCATCCAGCCTGGCCTTGAACACTGCCAGGGAGCCAGGGGCAGCCACAGCTTCTCTGGGCAACCTGTGCCAGGGCCTCAGCACCCTCACGGGGAAGGATTTCTGCCTCACATCCCATCTCCATCTCCCCTCCTGCAGCTTCAGGCCATTCCCCTTGGCCTGTCACTCCCTGCCCTTGGCACCAGCCCCTCTCCAGCTTTCCTGTAGCCCCTGCAGGGACTGGAAGGCTGCTCTAAGGTCTCCCTGGAGCCTTCTCTTCTCCAGGCTGAACAACCCCAACTTTCTCAGCCTGTCCTCACAGGAGAGCTGCTCCAGCCCTCCGATCAGCTTCGTGGCCTCCTCTGGACTCGCTCCAACAGCTCCATGTCTGTCTCGTACTGGGGACCCCAGAGCTGGATGCAGTAGTAGTACTACTTTCAAGTACTTGAAAAATGTCATAAATTCAGGACCTTCTGCAAACTTTAACTACCTAATCGTTACCAATCAATTATAAATAATAGCTTTCTCTTATAAGTAAAATGAAACAGTTTCTGAGTTGAAATTTTGAAAGGATTTAGTGAAGTATACACAAAAAGTAATATTTTACCGGTAGTTCAATGTTATTAAATAAAGTTACTTCCATTTTACTTTCACACCACTACAACAACTTTTACACAGCTAGAGGAGGCAACCTGGGGTTAGGAAATTTGTTATGTAGTTACATAGTTACTCTTATCATAAGAAGTGATAAATCCATCTCAGCCTTAACAAGTGATGCCAGGAAAGAATTTCCAATACAAATTTTTGACATACTAATATGTTTTCTACTCATGTTACTGATGTTAATTAAAACGAAAATATACTGGCCCATAATATCATTTGATAGTCCTTTTATATGGAGTCTTTGTTCTGATAGGGTGCTAGGTAAATAAATTAGAATAAGTACATAAAATAGATTTTTGTTTACTTATCTGTACATTTCTTATCAGAACAGAATTTTATATCCCTATTCTTTGGAACACCCTTCAATATAATTTTTTTTTTTTTGGTCTGATAAATATTAATTCTCCAAAGAGTCACATGCCAAACAGTAAAACAAACAAACAAACAAACAAACAAAAAACCCCAACAAAACCCCAGAGTTTATTCTGAGAATAAAATAAAGTGGAAATACATTATTCTGCCTTTGCTGAACATATAAGTGTTTATTGCACAGACAATCTCCAGAATGTTATGGAAATGTAGAACGATATGACCCTCGTGTGTTAAGTATACCTTTATTTATCACCATGAAAATATGTTTATATTTGGCTAAACTATGTTTATGTTTTATATTTTACATTTTATATCTTTATATCTTATAAACAATAAAGCCTTTTCAAGTTTGGCAAATGCATGGATCATCTGCTACATGTCTTTGAGGTATGCCAGACTGGTGTTTGTCTTTGTTCAACCATCCTTTTAATCCATTCAACAGCAATTCTGTACTTCCAACTTATAAATAGAGCTTTTCTTCCAATTATATAAAAAACCCCACATCATTGTTTTAAAGGATGTTGCATGTTACAGTACCTGTCGTATACTCTACCTGTCTAGATTTCATTAAATATCAATACAGCAACATGTGGTTTGCCAAAATAACCTTTTCTTTTTATTGACAATATGAAGTTTTAGAAAGTAGAAGTCAGTCTTTTTTGAAACACAGATTCATCTTTCTCTTGTTTGTTTTTTATATGTGATAAATCAAACCCAGTCATGTCACTATGAAGTAGGTAAATACAGAACATAAAGAAAATTAAAATTAATTTTGGAAAGAGGAAAACAGTATTTTAATTAACTTAAAAAAGCTAAAGTACTCAAAGATACAGTTTCCAGGTTTTTTAAGGATATATGATTTGGTATTTTATACAGTAGTGTAAAAAAAATAAAATAAAAATACCTCTAATTTCTATCCCATTGAGGTGTTGGTGCAAGAATCTGACATTGTGTTAATGTTGACCCAAAACTAAAATATACCTATTGAAAGCATTATTAGTGTTCTTTTCCCAACTATACCACATTTATTTTGAGGCTTTCAAAATCCCTGAAGATAGGTTTAATTGCTCCCACAGAAGCGATACCAAAACCTTTTCTTTGGATACCAGCTGAATCAGAAGAGCACTGTGAAGCTCTCCTGCTGAATCATGGGACTAAGAGAAATCAAATAAAATCCCGACTTACTTCAGGGGTTATGGTAGCAAAGACTTACCCATTGACTTGGACAGACTCATTTGTTTTCATCTGAATTTAGCTTACTTTATGCCCTGTAGAACAGTAAATTCTCAAGGAGATTGTGCCTGTTCCTGAGCTCATAAAATCTCTGAGAGTATATGCTACTTTTTCTCTTTTTAAGACTGTATAATATGAACAATAATTCAGATAGCCTTCTATGTTTTCAATAAATTGCTGTTATCATTAGAAATGGTTACATTCTAGATTATTATTAGGATTTTTTCTTGAACTTTTATATGTGGGGAAAATGGTTAAAGAAAAACTGTTTCTCCTTGAAAGTAATTCTTTACTGAAGCAGGAACTACTATTAATAGAATTAAGTTTAAAAGGGAGGGAAGAGTCTGTGATCGAGAGATCACTGGTGTTAGCAGTTTTGCATTTACAATTAAGTTGAAATAATTTACTATTTTAAACTGTTTATTTCCTTTATGTGTCCAAATTATTACTTTCAGAAAGGTAAATTTTCTCATGAACACTTGAAAAATTATAACCCAACCAAAACAGTGAAAAGATGTTTTGTATCCCTAACACTATAGGAGACAATTAATTCCAGTGTAGAAAACACTTTTCAGAATTAGGATGTCAACCAGTTTTACCTAGAGAAAACTCTGCTTCGTGAATAACTGGACAAAGATTTGGCCTTTCCTGGCTTTAATAATTGGTGGTAAGAAATGGTTATACAATGAGCCATCATTTGGTGTATAACTGATGAAGATTTCAACAGAAACAGATAAGTTTATTGATTCTAGCAGATCATGTCTTCAGAAAATGAATGCATTAAAAAGATGACGACCCAGAAATCTTCCTCATTTTAAGAATAGGCAGATGCTGCTTTAAAATGAGGAGTGATGGTACTCACCCCAGATAAAGAAGGCTTTGCTCAATCAAAATCATATCATAACCATAACATGGTTTTGTTTTTCTCATAAACTCTGACTCTGAGAATGCAAAATGCCCAGCGACACCTGAAGCAGTCAATGCTCTCATTATTTAAGTCATTTTAAACGTCTGCACTGTAGATGTCTACAGGTCAGCCTGTCAACTTAGTCTCCCTTTGTAACGAGTGGAGAATGATCAACAGTTTTCATCTATTCAGCTCATTTTAGAGATCAACATGATGATGAAATTAAATATGCCTTAAAAGAGCCTTTTCACCCTAAGGGTCGTGAAGAGAATGTAGATACGTATCTGTAGTGGAGATGGCTATGTCCAACCAAATGAACACCATCAGACGTGTTGAAAAGACCATACCCAAAAGTTATTGAAGAGAGTTTTTGCATTTCAGAGAACAAATATCATCAAATGATGACATCACTTACATACATGCATTAATTTGGTGGTTTTGTTTGGATATTTTAAGCATTCTTTTGTGAACAAATGTCCTAGTGTCAGCATAGAGAGTTCATTTTTCTTCCTAGTAGCTGGTATAATGCAGTATTTTGGATTTAGGATGAGAATACCGTTGTTAGCACACTGATGTTTTTAGTTGTTGCCAGGTAGTTGTAGTGTCTACACTAAGTCAAAGACTTTTCAACTGTTCCCACTCTGCCAGGTGCACAAGAAGCTGGGAAAGCACAGCCAGGACAGCTGACCCAGGTTGGCTAAATGGATATTCCATACCATATGACGTCATGCTCTGTGTGTAACTGGGGAAGCTAGCCAGGAAGCAGGTTCTCTGCTTGGAAACAGACTAGCTGTCAGATTATTTTCCTTTCGCATGTGGTGAGCAATTGTATTTGTGCATCACTTGTATTATTGTAGTAGTTGTTGATTTATTATTACTATCATCATCATCATCATTCTCTTCCTTTTTATCCTATTAAATGGTCTTTATCTCAACCCACTTTTTTTTTTTTTTTTTCCTTCTGCCCCTCCCCTTGAGTGGGGAGAGATGAGCCAGCGGCCGCATGGTCCTCAGCTACTGGCTGGGGTTAAACCACAAAGTCCTTTTTGGCACCCAACATGGAGCTCAAAACATAACGACAGATCTGACCAGAGTGTGTTAAAACAAATTTGTTATAAGCATTCATTATATTAGTTTTATTGTTACTGGTCTGCTGATCATAATGTTGTTTTATTTGTTCACAGAGTTGTTCTCAGAGGTGTGTCAAGTAACACCTTACTTGCCATATACACTGGTTATCAGTGTTTATCTGTGGTTTGTCACCTCTGGGAGCTGGATTAAGGTTATCACTCTGCTGTTCAGTGTACTACTGGTTTATGGTGTGATAAAATCATTGATAGTCAGACCACTTTTGTATTTATACTCGGGGGCTGAATCCGTATTCGGCAGCACTGGAGTGACAACGATGGCTTCATCTCTGTACTTGTGGAGCCGTCTGTCAGAAGCTGTTAATTACATTTTTAAATTTTTCTCCTCAGAAAGCCAATATGTGGGGCAGACACCTTTCTTCACCTTCCCCATCTTCCCTGAGCTAATTGTAATAGCTCTTGAGAAGGTCAGATATCCTTGGGGCGTTCAGACCAGCATGCTTCTATTGCTAAGCCTCCTGAATGCAGTTCAGGTCTTCTTAAGCTACTTTACCACCCAGAGATCAACCCCTATGACAGGCACTGTGGCTACTGCAGATATGGACCGTGGCTACTCCAACCCTGACGATAAGCACTGCAGCTGAAACAGAGAACCAATCCATACCGTTATCAGTCACCCCTACACAAAAGAAGAAATGGACACAAAAGTCAACTGATTTAGTAAAGGATAGCAATGAACCAGGACCATCACGACAACAGGAGTAAGAGGCAGAACCAGAGATAACCACCCAGTCCCAGTTCCTGAGTGAGCTGCGAAATATGTGAAAAGATATCACTCATCGATAAGGTGAGCAATTTGTTTCCTGGCTGCTCCGATGCTGGGATAGTGGGGCCATTAACTTGGAATTAGAGGGTAGGGAGGCTGAGTCCAGGGAAGGGGACATTGACAAGGTAATTGAAAAAGAGACACAAGCCCTGAGCCTCTGGAGGTGACTCTTGTCAGGCATGAGGCAGAGGTATCCCTTCAAATATGATTATATGTCACCCAGGCAAGTGGACCACCATGGAGAGAGGTATCCAGTACCTGAGGGAATTAGCCATGTGGGAGATGGTTTATTATGACCCAGAGAATGCACAGTTAACCACAGATCCAGATGAAGTCCAATGTACCTGACCCACGTGGCAGAGGTTTGTACAGAGAACACCACCAACATATTCCAAATCATTGGCAATACTGGCCTGGAAAGACGAAGATGCACCAACAGTGAATGAAGTGGCTGGCCAACTCTGGCAATCTGAAGAAAATCTCGCTTTGTCCCTACAAGCCTGTGTCTCAGCTGTGGAATTGTCTCAGATTGTATGAAAAATCAAAAAACTTGTTTGAGAAACTGTCTTGGGAGGTCTGGCAGCTCAAAGGGGATATGTCCAATTCCCCGTTTGTACAGACCAGTATCTCAGCTGTTAGGAATAAGTGTTCCTCAGCTCAAGAGAGAGGTTATAGAGGGAACACACCAAGACGCACTCTGTGGTTTTACCTGCGTGACCATGGAAAGGACATGAGGAAGTGGGATGAAAAGCCTACCTTGACCCTAGAGGCATGGGTACAGTTATCTGCTGGGGTTAAACCACAACAAGAAGTCATAGGAATCTATCCTACTGCTGTGAACTACTGTTGTGCAATTATGCAGCCCAGAATAACTCCTGAGATAATTTCAGGTCACCTCCAGAGTCTTAAATTGAAGAGTAAGTTTCCATCAGAAAATACAGACCAAATTGTATATTTAATCAGGCTATCCACCAGACAAGCAAGGAGCAGTGTTTGATGTGAGATAAACTGTGATCACTTTCATGAATAAAAGTAATCTCAATATGTGCTTATTGTCCCTGAATTCAACAAATGATTCATGACAGATAAGGTCTGTTGATTAGCCATGCATTTATTAAAGCTCTTGTGCTTTTGTTAGGATTTGTGCAGCAAAATACTTATCTGGGCATTTTTTAGCAATTGTCAGAGCACTCAGTGTGTTTATATGCTGTCAGAATTATCAGTTCTTAGTCATTATTTTCATACAAGTTACTGTTTCACTCTGTTCCTCCTGCTTAGTGATGAGAGAGACTTTTCACTTACTGACAATGTATCATCTGAATTTCCTGACCTACTTGGATTTCTATTAAGTTTCCATCAAGTAAAACCTCTTCTAGAACTGACCATATTATGGATGTTATTGGTATTGTTATTGTTGTTATTATTATTAACTTACACACAATATTGGTTAAAGGCTCCACAGCACTGGAGGAGGTATTCTTTCATTATCACGGTCTCTTTAGTTTTATACTTCCTCTATTGGCTTGCCTTGTACTGGACACTAACTTAAACCTATTATTACTTCTATTTCCCTCCCTCCCTTGCCCCCCCCCCCCAAAAAAAAAAAAAAAAAATAAAAAATAATGGGATGTTTTAAGAAAAATCCAAGAAGTATTCAGACATTAATTCTCACTAGTCTTAGAAATGTCAAATATAGTACTACTTCAGGCAATATAAATCTTGTAAAGCTCTTTCTCTAATAACTAAATGCAGAAACAAAATGGATTTTTGAATGATGAACTCTCTTTTGATCAGATGTTGAAATTGTTCTGGTCTGCACTGCAAAAACATAACAATGAAACAGGAAGGTTGGTCTTGACCAATACGCAGGTTTCGATTGTTAATGTCCTCTAATACAAAACAGCGAAAAGAAGTGCTTATCTTCAATATATTGTTGTAATAGAGAACAGCTTATCTTTAATATTAGGTAAGAATTGTGCATGCTTCAATTGGTCAGAGAAAGGATTTACAAATAAACAGTAGTGAAAATACTGTAACATTTTTCATTTAGAGCACTTTTTTTCCAATTTCTAGCCTCTGTCTTAATAGCTCTAAACATATTCTAAAGTTGCTGTGCTTATAGCATGGGAATCAGAAAAAACCAAACATGTGTCATATTTGACCTTAGAAAATAATCAAAATCCAAACCAACAAAGGTTTACATTTACTGCTTTTCATAGATGTTAAACCCATTGAACTTTGAAAAATGAACAGCTCTGAAAATCAGACCATTTATTCCAGAGCCCAAAATGGATTTAGGGGTCATATTAAAGGGTTTAGGATTGAAATTAATTTAAATTGGTTATTTTTTTGTATTGGACCTTAGTCACTGCTCAAGGCTCAGCTTCTACAAATGTTAAGCTTTACTTTCACAATTCAAACAGGATTATTCCTATGAATAAAGCTATAGAAGTGCATAAATGTCTTCAGGATCATGAAATAAAATCCAAAGACATGTAAAAAAGTTAACACATTCGGAATTTTAAGCACTCTCTTAAACGTCAATACATATTAATCATAAATGTCTTTGTATAGATCAGAAATTTATTTAGTGGCATTTCTTTGGACAAATAAAACCTCAAAAATCAAATTACATGCTAAAATACTTCATACTTTAGTAAGCTGTCCAGATTTGAGGGGAAGAGTTTCCATTGTTCTTTTATGATGACACTGAAAATGATTGATATGTCTGATTTATGAAATCTAATTTCATCAATCCATTAATGGAATTCAATTCCACTTATTTTTTTCTACTGTGGTATCTATATAGATTTGTATATACATTATATTGTCACATATTGACGTATTGTATACATATTTAGCACACATTCTTGTTAGATGCTATGCGTCTTTAGAAATCACCCTTATTGAAATCTTATGTTTGGATGAAAGCAGTGTCAAATGTTTCTTTTTCCTATGTCATAGAACCACAGAATCATAGAATGGTTTAAGTTGGAAGGGACCTTAAAGATCATCTAGTTCCAGCCCCCTGCCATGAGCAGATACATCTTCCACTAGACCAGGTTTCCTGATGACTTTTCTAGTGCCTTCTAGAGACTTGAAAATTCCCTGCCATTTCACAACAGGAAAGACATGAATTGTGTTTTCTTTAATACATCCAATTCTCTATTTCAATATTTGTCTGTGAGAGGAAATATGCAGCTATATATTTCTCTTCTCAGAAACCTGCTAATTTTTAGCTACGAAGTGGTCAGGATCTCATACTGAGATTTATATACAAGTATTTGAAACCTGATAAGGCCCAAACTAAATTTTCTTTTTCAAAGAAATAGTTCCTCATCACTCTAAGAAGCTTAAAATTAGTCTTTAATTGTAAAAGAGAAAACAACTTCAAGGAGACCAGAGATTTTGAAGCTAATAAGAAACTGAATAATAAAATAAAAATAAAAATTTTAGGCTGTTCATAAGGCAAAGTCCCATCAAAGAACTCTTTTCAGATGTTTCCCAAAGGGATATTTGAAAACTGTAGTACTTCATTAATTTACATTAGACAGGGCAAACTGTCTTGAATATATAGATAGAACAATTTTGTGGTGACAAAAATTTGGACAATTCTATTTAGTAGAATTAATTATGCAACAATCAGGCTTTTAAAATAATTTCTAAAAATTACAAAGTGTTTTGTTTTCTATGTTAATTTTATCTGAATGGGTTTGATGTGAACATACAATGTTATGTAAAGACCTTCTTTACATAAACTCAGTAGCTTTCAAGACTAGTTTAAAAAGCATGGAATAATATACATATTGTATGGAGAGATTAAATAAAAAAATCCCAGCTTTAGTTAGAAAATAAAATAAACTAATATTCTAATATTGGTGTTTAATTCAATGCAGTTCAATTTAATATACAAAAAAAAAGTGTTATACAATACAAGTCTCTGAAGGATTTAGTTATTTTAGTTTTACACTTTATAGATTGATAGTACAAGGTATTTCTGCATTATATGTATTTCTCATTTTTACTGCTAAATAAAAGACAATAAAAGTTGTGAATCTGTTTGTTTGTTTGTTTTTTGGTCAAAAGTTTTAAATTTATGTTATACATACATAAGGGTGGAGGGTTGATATGAAGGAGGAAAACAGCTCACAAAAGAAACCAAAAATTAAAATTTCTGTCCTTACCGCTAGAAATGAAGAGTGTATAACACAATTTTAGCAGTACTTCAAGGCAATTAAACAACTTATTTTAATGGTTGCGGAGGGTGGTGCTGGTGGTGGTGGTGAGGGAAAGAGGACTTGGGAGAGCAATATCTAACAAATTCTAATCTATCTATCCCATAAACTCAGATGTTCTTTGTCAACAATGATTACAAAAGTACCTGATATCTCCATAAATTAGGACTCCAGGATATGAGCTGCAATACAGACTTTAATAAAAAAGACTGTCCCTGTTGACCTTTGCTTTCTAAATATGCTGTGTTTTCCCCTTTGTTTGACTCTGATGCTGGTTTTGAATAAATTATGATTTTGGTATTTCTCCACTTTACTTTCTCTTCCATTTACTCTTTTACCTATTTTTAATTTTACTATGTGTAAAATAAGAGCAAGGAAGCATATAAATAAAAAAACCCAAACCAAACCAAACCACCAAAAATCCCCAAACAACCTCCCCACAAAAAAAAAACCAAACCAACCAACAACCCCCCCCCAAAAAAAAACCAACAACAACAAAAAAAGACACACAAAGAAAAAAACCCCCACAAAACAAAAACTTACCCTATTAAACTATTGATTAAGTGTTCCAGGGCACTAAAGTATCAAATTATTCTTCACAGATGCCTGCATTTACAGGAACTTTTCAATACAACTGTATTTTTAGAGTAAACCTTTCAGCCTGATGCTCTGTGGTAAAATACATGACCTGATTTGGACATTCAGTTCTGCAGAAAATGCAGGCAATGAAGAATGTGGTCTACAATAATAAACATCTGATTAAACAGTTAGCTACCCATCTAGTTGCACGTTCTAATTCTTCTTTGATTTCCCTGGATTTGGTTTATTTGTGTTTTTTTAACAATTGATTGAAATTCAGATTATTCACTTAATCTATTATAGGCTAAACCTGGCAATGAAAGTTTCTCATCTGCACTAAAGACAACCTAACTCTAGGTTGTATCTCCAATTCTCTTCTACCACCACTACTGTTTGTTATCCTAGTAAGCAAAAAGGACAGACAACACGGAAGAAGATGTTCAGCAGTTAGAACTGGGTTCCCAGATTAAAATAATATCTTATATTTCAGGTCTTCCATCTACAGCAGAGCCTTTTCAGAAATTGTGTATGTGAAAGTTACTGACTAAGGTAGAAGAAACAATAATCTATGTCTTTTTTCATTAGGGAAAAAAAAAGTCATTGTATCAATAAATATATCTGAAAACTTATGTGTAAATGTATACAAATGCCTACATTAAACTTTAGCTTGGAAATGAAGCTACTCAAAATATTAATATATTTAGAAAATTCAGCATATTGCCCATCTGTAGCTTCAATGTAGGAAATTTAAAAAAAAAAAATCAGGAAATTATTAATGCAATGAGTTTAGCTTTCAGATGCACTTATTTCGCGGGAACAGATGTTGTAGAAACAAATAATGGATTATATGTGAAGAAATACTGCACATATACTCTGGGATTATAAAATAATATCATATTTATTAGAACATGACTCTTATATATCCCTTTTCAGCTCTGCAAATTGGCCTTCCACGTATCTATTCAAAACCCTTCCCTTCTTAAATGACTTAGATAGTGATAATGGGAAATAGTTACTCAAAGGTGCAATGATTGCTAAAATAAAATTAATTGTGCAACAATGGAAATCTCCTTTATCTGTAAGAGCTGATTACTTTTAAGCAATAGGCAATCTGGCAGCTTAAAAAAGTATCTCTCTCCAACTGAAAGGTAATCTGGAAATGTTCAGTTCTCTTTTCCTGGATATTTGTAATGAGAAATGCATAACATACATAAATAGATATATTTTTGCACTAATGAAGAAAATTTATGAAGTCAGATTCATATGATTCCTCATATACACGACATGACTTGCTGGAAATGGCAATTAAAGGAACCATTGAAATAGCCAAGTTCTATATCTTTACTCGAAAACTGGTTAAGTGTTACTATCCTTGTGGGAAAAAAATTATTATGCAAATAGGAATCTGTCAGCAAAATTTATATGTTCTATCCTGTAGAATGCCAATTAAGAGAAAGAAAAACATGACAACAATTCCAATTACTTCAATGTATTTTACATCAAATCCTACCCATTTGTAGTCCTCAACACTTGTTCTACATTGAGCTGATCATATCTAAGAAATAAGGAAAACAGATAAGATAATAGTAGTAAGACCATATATATATATGTCAGTAAGTCCATCAGTTAGACGAGTATAACTGTTCATCTGCAGCCCATAGAATGTAAGTGATGTCCAGTATATACTTTTAGTATGTTTTGTTAGTCGTAAACCCAAGTAAAACCAGTGTGATTATGATAACACTAATAAGAAAGTGAGGACAGGCATGAAGTTCAGTCACCGGAATAAGTAGAACTGAAAGACAAGTTCATTAGAAGCGCCTGAACTAGAAGAGACCAGGTTTGTTCTGACAGCAGATTAATGAGCTGTCTCCAGGATTTCACCTAACATTTTCTGCCGAGAGCCAAAGTTTTAGCCATGGTTCCACAGTTCCTGAAGTTTAGGCACAATTGAGGAGAATATTATAACTCTTTCCTCCTGGATCTGCAAAACCAGGTGCTTCTGCACTCAGCATGGGCTGTAGCTTTAAATGACGAGCGTTCCTGAAACTGAGTCTGCAGGATCTCCTGTAAGGTGAGGATGGGGAATTTAGGATCTACCTTATTGTCACACAGGAAAACTGTGGCAGGGAAAGAGATGGGGAGTGATTCCCATTGTCGATCTTACTCATCTTTCAGTCGCCTGTGTCCATTAGCAAGTCCATCTGAGCTTCAGGCACATGTCGCAGCAATTGTACTGATCCCCTCCAAACAAACACAGCAAGAAAGAAAGAAAGAAAGGAATTCCATTAGATTTGCATCATAATATAGATATAAAAGTGGCTAAATTACATTTGAATACATAATCTTAATTCTGACTTTTCCTGATTTTCATGTGTGTCATTTTGCATGTTTAATAATGTTCATGTAGCATAGTTTGGGCATATTAACTTCTAGGTTATTTAACTTTGGGGATTTTATTAAAATAAATAAAGAAAAAAAACCATACTTCTGGCTAATCAGTTTTGCCATCTCATGAACTGTTGTGCAAATTTGTCATTTGAACCAGAGAAAAAGGCCTAGTAGGTAATATTGTTATACTTCAATAGGTTAAGAACAAAATATTATGAATAAAACAATAATAATAAAAGACTTTGTCCAGTAGGTTTGGATTCTACATCCTTGTACAGGGAAAAAAAACATTTTTAAGTTCCATCATACCTCTTCTTACAGCAAATGCTTGGGGAAGTCATCTACAAATGTGCAGTGCATGAACTAACCTGAAAATATGTGGGTCAGATACCTCCACATGACCTTGTCTTGCAGAAAGGCTATCAGAAAGCTACCCCAGAAATATCAAGAGTGTTTTTGAATAGTTAAAAGCTAGCATAGATGAGATGACCACAGCTGTAGCTTCAGAGAAAATCGAGTTCTGAAGTTAAGCATTTCCTAGGTGTTTATTAGTAACAACCAAACCTAAAATCCCATCTGAAGAAAATTCAGACACCAAACACAGAATATTGACAGTATATGATTCCCCCAAAACAGATTAGTCAGTAAAATCTTCTCCCAGAAAAGCAGCCTGAATGAATTGTATACTTACCATTGCCTATTCAAAACCTGTAAAATACAATAATCGGTCCACATGCAGCTGCAGTGTTACCTACCTGATTATGGAAAGGTTCATGCTTGCAAACAATGCCTTTCAGCATTTGGCTGGTTAACTTGCAGGAACATTATTATGAAGGTGTGACTGAGGCCTGAAGGCCCTTTTAGATGCTTTGCTTAGACCCTCATAAAAAAAAACCAAAACAGACAAAAAAACAACAAACAAAGAAGAAAAAACACTCAAGGGGAAAAAAAAAGAAAAAAAAAAGACAAAAAAAAAAGACTGTGTAACATTCTAGTGGTATTTATTGTTTTTATTACTGATACGGGGAAACACAAACCACAGAGTAGAATCTGCACTGTGCTAGATACTCAGTACAAATATAGATCAATAGAATGGCACTTGACCCAGAGAACTTAAATCTAGCAAAGCTTAAGATCTTGCAATATGAAGGTGGAAAAGGATAAAATTTCTGAAGGTGCTGGAAGATTACTGAAGAAAGAAATTGGTAGCTAGATGCTTAAAATAACATGTTTTACCCTTAAGACTGTTTCCTCCTTTCTGAATTTGCCCAGGTAATGGTGAAACTAATTAAGTGTAAACTTTAAGTCTCCTTCAGATGTGGTGAGTTGCTTCTACTTTAATTTTCATTTTTATCTTGCCTGCAAACAGGTATTTGGGCAGGGAGGTCACACCAGTACAGACATACCCTCTTTTCTTTTTATTCCAAGTCTCTCTTTCATCACAGAATTTCACCTTCTACTTATTTAATGTAATGGTGTCAGTAAAAAGTTTGAGTTACAGCAGCTGGGAGTAAAGGAAGGTGACCTGGACTGATGTTTCTTGAAACCTTTCTTTGAAGACAATTTAAGTCCATATTGAGGCAGATGAAAGACAAAGTTTTCTAGGACACAAAAATGACAAAATTTTTCTGTGTCTTATCTGAACTCCTCATTGTGTTTAGAATGTTCTTTTTTTCCAGACTTTCAGCTGTTTTCATGTTCTCTGTCTCCTTACAAAGAAACTTCAGGGAATACTTTTTATTATGATGTGACAGTCAACAAAAAGACATATAAGTGTCAGGTCCTTTTCTTACACAAAATTAATCAATATTAGGTTTCAATTGAGTTTAACGTCCATGATAAAACTAACTATCCAACATGGAGAAAGTGGTCTAATTTCATATATTGAAGTCAGACACCTGAACTACTTCACTTTTTGACCAAAAAGCAAGATAAGGATAAGTGATACCCTGATATGTGCACACATCTATATTTACTGTCTATGCTTATATTTATAAAAATAAATATGTATTAAAAAGGAAGAAACAGTGAAAAACAGAAATCTATATTCTTCCAGCAAATGAGTCCAGAAACAAAAAAACCCAAACAAAATATTTCAGAAGGTCTGTCCTTATTAAGAGGTGTAAAATTATAGAATTATAGTCTGAAAAAAAGAAAAATGCATCTCATTTAACATTCCTGGAGTGAAGCCCAAAGATTTCACCACAAGTTCAAAACAGATTTCCTCCTTCAGGTACTACCACCCTGTCTGAAATTGGTCAATTTCATGGAGCAACTGCAGAAGCTGATCTGATTAGACACCTGTAAATACCAATCAGGGATTAGGAATCTTCATTTCCAAAATCTTAGTCTACTATAACACTGATAATTTGAATATCCAAGATGATCTCCAGTTAGAGGTCAGCTGTGATATAAGGTTTCCTGTGACTATATTTCTGGCTGCATTTACCACTTCCTCGGATGTCTCCAACCCAAGTTAGTAAAGGAACCAAAATATCTGCCCACTTCTGTTGAAGTTGCAGCTTAATGTAATGACAGAGCTGTTAAAGAACAGGTCCCAAATTTATCATTGCACTGCAAATGTAAAAATGTAGAATATATTACCATATAGATTCATAGCTATATCTCTTAGTTACAACAACATGCAACTCAACAATTTTTATTTCAATTCAGCAAGTTATGCCTCAATCCAGGTATAGAATTAATGTTCCAGAATAAAACTTCCCCCCCCCCCCCCCGAAGATTCAGCATAATCAGTTGTCTTAGTAAATGTTGCCTCCATAAAGACTCAGTGAGACCTTATTGGCGTGGGCAGGGATAGCTCCAGCCAGGAGATAAAAAGCGTGAGAACTTTCTGTTCCTGAGAAAAATACCAGAAACAGTCGAACTGATGAAGAAAATTTGGGTTTGAGTATGCATATGGTAATTATTTCAATTATCAGTTTGAAGAATTAGATTCAGAGCATATACGGTTTAATTACTCTATTCAAAAACAGGTAGGGTTTGTAACTGATAACAGTTAATAACTTCTGTAAAGATTACACAGATAGTATAAAACATGCATTTTAGAAATTAAAGTTCAACTTCTGAAGTTTTTGATCCCAAAAGCTACCAGTTAAAGGTCCAGAGATTTTAAATTACACTTGAAATAAACTTTGTAGACATTTTGAGATGAGACACTACTTCAGAGCATGCAAAATTTTTGCCTGAGACTCTCAACCAGTGTCTGATTATTTTATGCAAATATATGCAGATTATGTTATAATGTCAAGACAAAACAATGTCATTGCAAGTCTATGGAGATGAAATTATGAATAATAAGCTGAAATAAAATGAAACTAATCCCAGAGTGTGCCTATTGAAGTTATGCTACAATGTCAAAATTATATTGGAAGATTTCCCTGCTGACCAAATTGCGATGTCCAGCTTTAAATAACAAATTGTAAGGCAATTAGAAATTATTTTTTAGTGGTATTTTATGAAAGAAAGTCAATGCTGAGCAAGCTTATTGCATCAATCAGCTTTTCATACTGTGAATTCTAAATCATACCTTCTCCTTCCTTAGTAATAAAAATGAAAACCGAGAAAAGTTAGAAGTGAATTGAAGGCAAAATCCATTTTACTACTTCAGTTGTAATCAGAAAAAAAAAAAAAAAAAAAGGATATATAGCCTGCCACTCATTTTGCATAAAACATACTTCTGTTACAATGAACAAGCAGACGATTGCCACATTTCTGAAGTGTGTGACTGGGAGCTTGTCAGTGACTCTCGGAGAAGGACTCTGATGACCAGCTGCAGCAGCCTGGAATGAGGGAAGGTGGAGTGTAACCTCTTAGGAAATGAGCCAAAATAGCTACTGTTAATTTTATATAGCCTGTCTTGCAGTATCTAAGCTCTGTCAGCAGCTACATTTGGCCAACAGTTTTCTAGGAAACCGGGTGCAGTGGTGGGAGGGAGGCAGCAATTACTAAAGTCTATGCACGGTTCTCATGTTAAACTGTTTTAGGAGATGAGATGGACAGCAATATCCTCGATCTCGACTAGGAGGTACTTAGATTCAAATTAAACCCTCATAATTCAGTGTGATGCAGAGAGGTTTCTAAACTGAACACAAAACTCTTCATCCTGGAGCACTTTCATTTGGAAATAATGTAGAGAAGGAGGCACCACTATCTGAATGTGAGACTCAAGATACAGTTGCAATGAACTACCTATCGTGATATAAACCAGTATTAAATTCCAGACATTTCTTGGCAACTCCTCATATTTCTGGATTACACAATAGAAATTAAAAATATATCAATCTCCAGTAAAAAGTGAACTAGTTATTTTGCATTTACAAAGGATTCACCACTTGCACATGGTTACCATGGAGTGACAGCTACACTGTAAATTCACGTGCCTAAAACAACATAAGACCACACCACAAATCCAGACTCAGAGCATTTCAGTTATTGCATATCTATCATCCTTACAGAAGTCTAAAGTGTGTAGGACAAGACGCTACCTTAAAGAATGAAATAGTACTTGGACAAAGTGAAAACGCTACCGAATGGCTGCCTACTTTTTTTGGTCTTTACAAGTGGTATGCACAACATTCTTGGAGAATAAATTTATTCAGGGATCTATCAAGTTCACCTTCTGCCCATTCCTGTAACAGCCCCTGGATCTACTTTCTGCATAGACTGAGGGATCACCTATGAAGGACCTTGATCCACTAAAGCTGCAGGCAACTCTGCCAATATAGCCAAACACAGTATGATGCAAGTACATATCATGCTGCAGCAGGATACTAGTCATAAAATAATTGTTTTGACATTCCAGTATGAAGGTAAGAAAATACCAGGGAGAAGTATGGTTTCTATGACCGCTAATGCTGAAAGCTTCTTTTTTTATTCTGACTTCTTTTGCAATCCACATGAAGTGGGAAGATTTGGCATGTTCTAAATGATTTCCAAGCACTTTGGTCTAGATCCAGTGATGAAGGCTCAGCACTGTGAAAAAAAACCCAGCAAAACAAGGTTCGTGATGTGCTGCCCCTGCAGTTTCATTGCCTGGGCAGGCAGAAACAGAGAAGCAGCATAGCCAGGCTGAAGCAGATGACACTTATTACTGGATTCTTAATGGTTTCGATTAACTAATAAGTTAGTCCCTCATCTGCCATGAAAAACATGAATGCTGAAAATAAGGTCATAACACTTTGGAATACCCAAATGGCATAATTAAAGGTATGAAATGCTTATTTTCCTTAGTGAGTTTCCATCCTTAACTGTTTTGAGCCTGATGAGGTCAATGTTGTATTTTTACATTTCTGGTTATGCATGCTTAAACATTGAAATATGACACCTAAATTATGCAGATAATATTAAGGTGTGATTATGATTTATTCTTGGTGAAAAGGAAAAAGTTATATGTTTTACCATCTTTGCTGGCAAGTGAATTAATAAGAGGGAAGTTATTGCTTTAGTTTAATAGAGTAAGAACATTAAAAGCAGTCACTTAGTAAGCATAAGGTGTATTTAATTTTATTTGAAATCAATAAGATGCAAAGGGTTAATAGATTTCACAAAGTCCACCAGGATTTTACAACATTAAGACTTTCCTTAAATTTTAGATAGCCTTTTAAATTCTTCATAGCTTAAACAACTTTCAGATTTCGCAGCTTATGTCTTTCACTTTTGCACACATTCCTTTCTGTATATTAACGTTATGACCTCCGAGCTTCATATAGATCTCCCAGAGACTTTGATACATCTTGATTTTTTTTTCTGGAAGTTTTACACGTTGATTTAATGTCCTTAATAAAAGACAATAATGAGCAATGGAAAATCTGTGTTTTCATCATACAGTTGCATCCTTTGAAATATTTTCCTATCTAAAAAACCCCACCAAACCTATAATGATGTGGACTTCTTGTAAAACCATGATGACACTGCAGTTAAAGATACTGAAACCAGAAAGATTTTCTTAGACATGATGGCACAGATTTGGAATTAGTTAAACATTTTTCTACCTCATTGCCTTCTTCTCTCGCATCTTTCTCTTCTATTTGTTTTTGACAAACCATCAATAAAAGAGTGTAGCTGCCAAATATATTCTTCTTTTGAAAGGAAATGAAGCAAGGAAGATATATTTCCAACCACATAAGAATAGTATCTCTTAAAATTGCAGACATGAATTTCAGATTATGTTTGCTGCTCTTTCCTGATGTCTTTTCCTCAGAATAGACAAAATATATATGGAAAAAGAGCACGTTTAGCCTGCAGGTTTGTTCAGATGATGAAAATAAGTGGTTATGTATTATCTTCTGTCATATTAAAGGATTTCTAGTTTCTATTGCATTAATATAAGTTTAAATTAGAACACTGTGGGACAAAATTGTCCAGAGTCTTATTTCACCAGTTTCAATGGAGAAACTTTACAGGTTAATTTGTTCTGTGGAAAGCTTTTCTGTATAAAGTAATCGTGTTGTCTGAATTTACTAGTAGGGATGCTATAATAACAGTACAGGACTATAAAATCAACATGACATCCAAAAATAGCTATCCTAATATTATAGATCTTGGTCTTCTTATCAGTTTCATCTCCTCAAGCACCCTCAAAATGCAAGTCCTTAGACAGCTGATGAATCAGGTATATACAAAACAAATCAGAAAGTTCCAAGGACTTTCTGATAAAGTAGAAAACCGAAAAGTACACAAAAAACTATCTCTTCTTTAAAAAGAAAATTTTTAAAAAAGCCAGATCAAGGTGCCTATAATTTGTTGTAGAATTAGGTACAAAGAAAAGTGAATTTCATTTCACAGTCACGTTACTATTAGGCAAACTTTTTTTAAAAAATTGCATATTTTCACTTTTAGTGTGTCTCAGATTTATAAATCATAGGTTAAAAAAACCCCAACCAAAGAAACCCCAGGCTATGAAACCTTAAGACAAAAAACAAACAAACAAACAAAACAAAAAAAACCCCAAAAAACCAAAAAATTAAAACCAAAACCAAAAATAAATTAATCCCCCTCCAAAAAATATTTTGCCAAGTAAATATCAAGAAATAGTTGCATTTATTTATAAATTTTCATCCAGCCTGTAGAAGATAAGAACTTATATCAAACTGAAGATAGTACCATTGATTGTATCACCATTTATAATGTTATGATAATATTCATGAAAAATAAATATCTCAGTGAAAATTCTATGGACTAACCTTTCAAAGACAGTATGTTTCTTTCTAATATACAAGTTTTAGGACAATCCATTGATTTCGCAGTTTTGTTTAACAGTATTTCAGAATGACAATAAATTCAGAATAATGTCTTGGTCTATTTATGCTTAATTGGGAGGTAGCGTTTTCCACATAAGTGCACATATTTCTAATCACAGTGGTCTGAAAACAGTCTGAATGGTTTTCAAAAAAACCTTGTTCATAATTTCTTCACTAAAATAAATCTAGAAAACTCCAGAATTTTCCTACTTATTAGCATTTTTAAGCTTTAACTTGTGTAGAATATTGTCAGCATTATAGTTTCTTCAAGGAATTTTTACAGAGATATATTTATTGATCACATACAGTTGTGATAATATAGACCTGCTATCTATTCAGATGTCTTACAATCTTGACAAATCCAAAAAGTTTTAAAGTGTACCTATATAAAATTTCTGGTCAGGCAAAAATTCTCCACCTGCACCTGAAATTGGTTAAAGAAAAATATCTGCAGCCATTTTTATTAAAGTCTTTTCATTAAAAACTGTGTACAGCAAACCAGGTGAGAGTACTATCCTTGAATTTTTTTTTTTGTTTTTTTTCAAATATAGCCCATTTGTAAATTTGTATTATTTGTATTATTTTTGTGCGATCTACAGAGAACATGAGTTTCAGCTTTGAAATCCAGTTCACTAGCTGAACGTGTAGATATCTCTCTTTTCATTTCCAAAATATTTCTTAGATCAGCCCACAGCAGTAAACAAGATGGTGACCATCACTCAAATGTCCCCCAGGACTCATTTTTTAAAGTGGAGAATCTATTTGATGGAGCTTGGTAACAGAGGCAGAGCACAGTCCAACTAGAATTTCAGTTTCTAATGGGAAATTGAAGGGGGGGGGAAGCATGGAGGCATAAATAAAATCCTAATAATGCTGCTCTTCTTCCTACTGGCCTTCCTAGTACTACTTATTTGTACATGTTTAGTGTCAGTTCAGAGTTACACAAATATTACTCATGGCATACTTATTATTCCCCCCACCAACCATTCAATACTCTTTTCTTGCTTTCTGTCACCTTTTGGTTTGTTTTTACTTCCTTACTCTCCGTTCTTCCCAGCCACTTACTACCACAGTAACTGTTGTGTCTTTACTGTTATTTTTATTTAACCTATACATACCACTTAGGTAACCCATCAATTAACAAAAAGAAATACCCTAAGGGATTAACGTTGTCTGTAATCATATTGGCTGAAGTTTTGTCACTGTTAAAATCTATGGGAGTTTTGCAGTTAATTTCAACTGAGTCAAGATTTTGTTCCCAGTGCATTGAAGTAACGTCAACAGTACACAGAGGCAGCTAAATTTGAAAACACAAGGTTCTCTAATTAAAAGCACCCTTTCAGGCAATTGACTTTAGCATAAACAATCTGTGAAAAGAATTCCAGTGATGTGGAGAATGTTTCTCAATTCTCTCTGTCACCCTATGTAATTGATGGCATCTAATTGACAGCATTATTCAAGATGTCATACCTTTTTTTTTTTTTAATAGCAAGTGCACAACCACTAACCTGTGTTTACAGTTAATACACCATAAACAAAAAACATTCCCAATGTTAAAAACATCCTACCTGATGGACAAAATACCATGTTCTTCCACACAGAAAGCACCATTTGTATACAGCTTGCATTTGATGACAATCAAAAGGATGTGTCAATTATAGTCTTTTCTTGCTTTATACTAGAATCACTTTTGGTCCAAACGTAAGAATTTTCTCACAGAAAGAGAGGACAGAGTGCCTTATTAGCTGCTGTAAGGGTGCCAAGCATTTTTCACATTGCAGTTCTGAGGTAACAGCTGAAACCAAAAAAACCCAAGAGAATCATCTCATACAGGTTGTCAGTGGTATAGCATACATCATTTTATAGAAGGAAATCAGTTCCTTTAATTTGGATGTATATTCACTATAAATATTCTGTGACACAATTTTGCAGTCTCGCAGACAGGTGAGGATGTTCCTGTGAGCAACTCAAGTTAAGTTCCAGTTTGCTGCCTATAGTACGTAATAAAATATAATCAACTCCCTTTCTTAATATGTCATACCATGTTTCATGTTTCTGTGTCACAAGAGACTATCTCTTACTGGGGAATTCAGAATAATAGCAAAACTAAAACTCCCAGATCTGACAGAGGTCTTTTATTTAGGTGTTATTTAGCAATATAACATCATTGTTTTTATTAGTACTGTACTCATCTACTGATTTTATTTATGTATTTATTTATTTATTTCTCTTTACCTTTTCCTCCAACATATTATCCTGCTGGGTTGTGCACTGATTCTTTATTCTCTCTAGGAAAAGTCTTTGTCTTCATTTCTTTTTTCGCCATCTGACTCCTAGTACCCCCACCCCACTACAACAAGCAGTTTTATTTTAATAGTCCTCCTCAAATCTTCTTGTTTCCCAGTTGATTTTAGTTTTAAGCCTACAACACAGGAGGTGTTCTTAGAACTGTGACTTAGCTTTAGGGCAAGATCAGGAGCCGACAAATTTTTATAAAGACTGATCAAACCATGAAAAAAAAAAATAAAAAAGAGGTCTAAGCCACAGAATGAAATGCTCAACAAAATAAACAAGAAAGCTGAAGCATGGGTCTTACACAAAGATGGAGCACTAAAGCTGGCAGACTCAGACTGCTGCTTCACAGGATCCCATCTTCTTTTTGCCGAGCACAATTAAAAGGTGGACATACTCTAAGGTCAAGATGAGGGCAACTTCAGTTTGACTTCTCCATTCCACAAAGCAAGAAAAAAAAATAAAATCATGTGGTCAGCATATTCCTCTGAACAACTCATGTTTGTTAATTAAAAGTTGTTTTCTCATCTATTTTCTTTCAGTCTGATATCCTTCTGTCAGGTAAAACTGCTGATCTGACCATTTCCTTCAAAGTGACCGGCCTCACTGAAGTCAAAGGAAAAATTTCTGTTAGCTCCAACAAGAGAAGGATATTGCCCTGAGTCCTCAGGGTTCACGTCCCATGGTGAAACAAACAAATGAAAAGCCTGCATATAAATCTGCACAACTGCATTTGACCTCTGGAATTAACTAGAGTTATTTCATGCTATAGTTAAGCTATACTACCTTTTCCTGGTTGTAATTCATCTCACTTTTTAAAAAAAAAAAGTTAAACTTATGGGGATTTTATAGGTAGACAATAAATAGTTTACCTGTAACTAAGTAGACGTGGGGCAACCCCTGTCTTGGGATTTTTATATTTTTCCCACGGTGTACCACCGTACTTGCTGGCTCCATCAGCCTGTTTGAGGTCTCCTGCCTCCTCTCTCACTTCAGCTCTGCAGCACTTCTCCTCTTCTCATACATTGATTACTCACCAGTCCTGCTTCATTTTTACGGTTTTTATTGTTACTGTTTTCCAAAGTTAACATCCTTTTGAACAGCACATCTATCAAAAATCTATAAATGTTTACAAATACATAAAAGTAGCTACAAGTAAGACTCAAGCTCTTGATACATGAAGAGAAGGAATTACATCTCAGATGTAGGACTTCTCAGAATAAGAATGGGATTTTTCAAGAGATTTCATGTCCGTGTGAGTAGCTGGCTATGTGGACAGTGATACTGAGTTTCTAAACCTTTTTTAAAAGAAAAGATGTTGCAGAAATAGCCAGGGCATTATAAGTACCTTTAATACTTCTGAGGACTGTGGAAAAATAAACTGCTTTTCTCATAAAATTGCCCTTACAAGGAGCTAAATGTTGTTTGAAATGGTCTGGTTTAATACTTGCAGGGGATTTTCAGCTCTGCACAGATTTAAGCCTGTTCAACAATTTTTTCAGTGGTCACCCCACTCAGCTTCATTTAGTTACTGCTGTTCATTAGGACATCATTAAAAATAGCTTTTTATTTTTGGATGCTGAGATGTATCCAGATGATCAAAATTTCCAGCCTCACTATCATATATAAAACTTTGGATGCCTTGTATAAAAATCCCCAAATGAATGCCAATTTTTTGTATATAGTATATATATTTTATATATATATATAAAATATTAATTCAGAGATTCCGGTTATGATTTCAGTCTTGAAACTGACACAGACACACCAAAACCCCAAAACCAACCAACCAAAAAAACCAAACAAAAAACCCCATATAGTGTTTAGAAATGGCACCTAGCATGACAACAAGAATTTGATGCACCTCTGATCCTGTGCCTGTGAACCACTGCAATATTTCAAAACTTTCAGCCAATTTCCTTACTTCCTTCCCAATTACCTGACAGATTTACTGCTTTTATGCTCTGAGTTTATGCAAAGAACAGATAACATTGATCATAAGAGTGAAAAAATTTCCCAGTAACTCAAAGACTGAAGGGTTTAAAAATGTGGTTGCTATCTGAAGAGCTGTTTCATCTCCCATGTGCACATGTATAGAATTACCATTTTACAGATATTCAAGTTGCATAATTAAATAAATATATTCTTTTTTGTAAGCTGTGAATGGCAGGACTTGGAATACTTCCAATGGCATTAAGGATTAACAAGGCGAGAATTTAGCTTCTCTTTACAGATTTTTTTTTTTCCCATGAAATCATAAAGTTATTGAATTAGAAAGGACTTGAGAAGGTTCTGTGGTCCATTCTTTTGTATCATGTAATACTGCCTGTAGTGAAGTCACTTTTAAGAAAAGTTTTCTCTGACCTGTAATTAAAAACATCTTATTGTGTAGATTTGCTGTTGTCCAGAAACACTTTTCATCCATTATGATAATTTTTAAATTTCCTGGTGTTTAACCTAAATTTTCTCACTGGCAAGTTAACAAGGTACAACTTATCTGTTGCATATCCATTTGCTTTGCAGGTGTATTTTCAATATTTGTGGGCCTGCATTGTGTTGCCCCTTCATTTTCATTTGTCCAGACTAAACAGGGTGGGGCTTTTTGGTTTTTTTTTCTCTAATCTTTCTTTATATTTTTTCATCTGGAAAAGGTTTTTACAAAATTCCAGCAGCTGATTCTCAGCCTGTCTGTGGATATCTTCTTATTTCTGCTAAGAATACAGCTCTTCACTTGTCTTTTGAGGGTTTTTTTTGTCATCAGATGATTTTCCAATTTATGAAGATCACATTAAATCTTAACCTTGTCTTCCAAACTGTTGCTGATTTGGTACCATTTGCAAGTGCAACACAAATGCTCCCTTCAGCTAGGACACTTAACTCAATAATCAAGAAATTGCCAGGTAGTACCTTGATCAGAATAGATCTCATCTGAAACATCTTTCTAGTGTGACAGTGAACCATTGATAATTACTTTGAAAATACAATTCTACAAGAACGTTTATACCCCAAGTATGGCTTTTTCAATAGATTATATTTCCCTAGTTTGCTTATACAAAGTCACACAAGACAGTCTAAAGCCTTAGTGAAGTCAAACGAAATGGCAGTTGCTGTTTCACCCCTATTTGCAAGGTCTGTAGGCCTGTCACGGATATAAAGATGAGAGTAAGAACAGTGTGACGTGTCTGTTCTTGACAAGTCCTTGTTGACTGGCATATATCTTACTGCCTTCTAAGTGCAAATAACTCATTGTTTGTCTCTGTATTTTTCAGTTTTGTATTTCTGCATTTAGTTGGTTCTACCATTTCCTACATGTAAAGATCAAGAACCCCTCTTAAAAGTGGACAAATGAAAGAGATTAACCTGTTTCTTTGAATATTCCTCCCTGTTAATGAGATTATAGCTCTTTTTATGAAGTTGCTGTAGGATTAGCAGTTGCTCTGTCAGCATATTCCTTTATGAGAGTAAATATTACAGTTTGTTGTGTATTCTCTGCATCATCTTACTATGCTTTGAAAATAGTCCTCATTTAAAAACAAACAAATAAACAAAAAAACCCAAACAGCAAACAAAACCAAACCCCAAAAAAGCAAAACCAAACCCCAAACATAGGGGAAGGGGAAGGGGAAGGGGAAGGGGAAGGGGAAGGGGAAGGGGAAGGGGAAGGGGAAGGGGAAGGGGAAGGGGAAGGGGAAGGGGAAGGGGAAGGGGAAGGGGAAGGGGAAGGGGAAGGGGAAGGGAAGGGAAGGGAAGGGAAGGGAAGGGAAGGGAAGGGAAGGGAAGGGAAGGGAAGGGAAGGGAAGGGAAGGGAAGGGAAGGGAAGGGAAGGGAAGGGAAGGGAAGGGAAGGGAAGGGAAGGGAAGGGAAGGGAAGGGAAGGGAAGGGAAGGGAAGGGAAGGGAAGGGAAGGGAAGGGAAGGGAAGGGGAGATATGCAAAGACTCACAGGAGTTTAACTGGAATGTGTCCCAAATTCTGCTGCCTTCTGACAGAAATATCCCATCTTATAACACAAGAGTTACAGCAATGCTGTCAGACATGCCGCACTAGCAATCATTTATCACCTCATGCTTTTCTACCACTGCTGAAGGCATATGAGGCCACAATAAAAGCAACAAAAGTATACATGGTGAATGTTGTTGCTGATCATTTTGTTAGTAAGCAAAATCTACCACAGTTTTCAAGTACTGACACAGCTAGATTTTCCCACTGGACATCTTAAGGCTTACAGGATCTGATAAAGTTAAGGGCAGAGACTTGTATTATTCCTCAGTGTCAAAGCAAGGTGATGGTGAGTTTCCAGGGGAAAAAGAGGTGATCATCTGTTGTCCTGGATCTCAAGCTGCCACTAGTACTTCTTCAAACATATAAACACCCACCTATGTCTACATGTTCTGACTTAGAGTGGACAGTGACTAGCACAGTGGACAAGGGAAGAGCTATGGATGTCATCTACCTGGACTTCTGAAAGGCCTTTGACATGGTGCCCCATAACATCCTTCTCTCTCAATTGGAGAGATATGGATTTGATGGATGGACTATTGGTTGGTTGAGGAATTGGTTGGTTGCATCCAGAAGGTAGTGGTCAAAGGCTCAAAGTCCAGATGGAGATCAGTAATGAGTGGTGTCCCTAAGGGGTCTGTACCGGGACCAGTACTGTTTAATTTCTTCATCAGTGACATAGACAGTGGGATTAAGTGCACCTCAGCAAGTTTGCAAATGACATCAAGCTGAGTGGTGCGGTTGGCACTCCTGAGGGACAAGCTTGAGAAGTGGGCTCACATGAACCTCATGAGGTTCAACAAAGCCAAGTGCAAGGTCCTGCAATGGGCTGGGACAAGCCCCAGTATCAATACAAGCTGAGGGATGAAGGAACTGAGAGCAGCCCTGTGAAGAAGGACCAGGGGGTACTGGTGGCTGAAAAACTGGACATGAGTTGACAATGTACGCTTGCAGCCCCGGAAGCCAACCTTCAAGGTCAGGTTGGATGGGGCTCTGAGCAACCTGATCTAGTTGGAGATGTCTCTGCATATTGCAGGGGGTTTGAACTAGATGACCTTTAATGGTCTCGTCCAACCCAAAGTATTCTATGGTTCTGTGATTCTGTGATATTAAAGGTTGTGCTGACATAAAATACCTGACAAATTATTTAAATTAAACAACATGCAGAAAAAACCTCAACGTGACCCAGCAATGTGTGCTTGCAGTCCAGGAAGCCAACCGTATCCTGGGCTGCATCAAAAGAGGCATGACCAGCAGGTCAAAGGAGGAGATTCTGCCTTTCTACTCTTGTCTTGTGAGACCCCACTTGCAGTACTGCATCCAGCTCTGGAGTCTCCAGTACAAGACAGACATGGAGCTGTTGAAGCAAGTCCAGAGGAGGCCATGAAGATGATCAGAGGGCTGGAGCATCTCTCCTATGAGGACAGGCTGAGAGAGTTGGGGTTGTTCAGCCTGGAGAAGAGAAAGCTCCGGGGAGACCTTCCAGTAGCCTTCCAGTACCTAAAGGGGCCTACAAGAAAATGGGAGAGGAACTGTTTACAAGGGCAGGTAGTGACAGGACAAGGGGAAATGGCCTTAAGCTGAGGGAGGACAGTTTTAGATCAAATGTTAAGAAGAAATTCTTCCCTGTGAGGGCGGTGAGGCAGTGGCATAGGTGGCCCAGAGAAGCTGTGGCTGCCCCATCCCTGGCAGTGTTCAAGGTCAGGTTGGACGGGGTTTTGGGCAACGTGGTCTAGTGAAGGGTGTCCCTGCCCATGGCAGGGGGTTGGAACTAGATGATCTTTGAGGTCCCTTCAAACCCAAATCATTCTATGATTCTATGATGATTCCATAATTCTATGAAAATGGCATACAACATATGAATGGACAAATGATCAGGCAGTACTTTCATTGTGCTGAAAGATACCAAAATGTCAATTTTAAAATGAGTAGCAGTGTATAAACATGAAGATACTTTATCTAAATAGCTAGATGGTATATTAGGGTATGCACAGAGAGCAAAAGTGTGTCTATTCTGCCAGATAAATTGAGTCCTTCAGTTCCAAGTATCATGCACCTCCCCACTGGACTTTGTTTCCCTCTGGTGCAGACTGGCTTTATGTCCACTACACATTTGGCCTTTCTGTCCTCCATATTCTCTGTGGTTTCCATGTGGTTAAAGACAAACTTACAATTTGTGTGGCTTTTCACCCATTCAGGACCTGAGTTACAGTCAAATGTTCAGAAGTAGGATGAGGTTATGTGAACTGCAGCAGGACACAGTGCATGTAATTCCACAGGATGAAGGGGACCAGAACTGCTGGGAACTTATCCATTTTGCCTTTAAATAAATAAATAAGTATAAATACCTGTTGTGAGTTGACAGTGGATAGTCACCAGGTATCCACCAAGCCACTTTATCAGTCCCCCCTTCTCAAAAAGAGAGGGAGAAAAAATGACAAAAAGGTCATGGATTGAGGTAAGGACAGGGAGATCCGTATCCATTACCATCTTCCCAAGTTCAGCTTCACTCTCAGCTTCTCTGCCTCCTTCCCCTGAGCAGCATGGAGGGACCTCAAATGAGGGTTGCAGTCAATTCATCACATGTTATCTGCCGCTCCTTCCTTCCTCCTCATGCTCCGCCTCTCCTCCAGCTTGGGGTCCCTCCCATGGGAGACAGCCCTTCATGAACTTCTCCAAGATGGGTCCTTCCCATGGGCTGAAGTTCTCCACAAACTACTCCAGCATGGGTCCTTTCCATGGGGTACCGTCCTTCAGAAACAGACTGCTCCAGCGTGGGTTCTGCACAGGTCTGTAGTTCCCTCCAGGAGTCTGCTCCAGCATGGGCTCCTCACAGACTGCAGCTTCCTTCAGGGCACATCCATCTACTCCAGCATGCAGTCCTCCATGGGCTGCAGGTGAACAACCTGCTTCACCAAAGTCTTCACCAAGGGCTGCAGGGGAATCTCTGCTCCGGCACCCAGAGCACCTCCTCCCCCTCCTTCTGCACTGACCTTGGTGTCTGCAGGGTTGTTTCTCTCACATCTTCTCACTCCTTTCTCTCAGCTGCTGTTGTGCACTGTTTTTTACCCTTCCTTAAATACATTATTATGGAGGTGCCACCACCACCACTGATGGGCTCAGCTTTGTCCAGCAGTGGGTCCATCTTGGAGCCAGCTGAAACTGGTTCCGTCAAACATGAGGGAAACTTCTGGCATCTCCTCACAGAAGCCACTCCTGCAGCTTCCCCACTACCAAAACTTTGCCATGTAAACCCAACACAATAAAATTTCTCACTTGTAGTATCCCAAATAGAAGATTCTGATAGCCCTGCTTATATCAGGTGGTCATACTGTGTCTTATTCCAGACATATACCCACTGATTGCACTACATCATTTACTTTTGCATCTGTTGGTAAGGCAAAATAATCATTAGACCAAAACCAGTAGAATTACTGGTCTATGGTCACTTAGTTTCTTTTAAAGCGGAAAACGGAATAACACAATTAATCACATTTCAATGTGCATCTTGACCCTAAATTAGTTCAATGACCTAGTAATGTGGCTTCTTTTTCAGACCATCACTGCTCTTATCTTTGTAATCTGAATGCTCTGCTGTGCCTTGTAAGATTTTGTGTGCAGCATAGCAGACAACCCATTGTGTCCTTACTGTACTCATAGGTTTCTGACTTGGCCGGTTGCCTTGATGAAAGATTTGATGGACTAAGAGATGGCCTCAACTCTCTCCATGCTGACAAACAGTAACCAAGCTTGAGAACTACTTTTCTCACACACCCTTCTACACCTGTTTTTCCTACTTTATCCTCCTCTCCCCAAAACTCAAGTGTTAAAAGCGCTTTCTTTTTCTCCTCACTGAATCCCTGCTGCCTGTATTTCTAAAACAAACTTCACATAAAAATTATGTACTTACCAGTCTGTTGACTTGTCCTTGTTCTTTTATAGGTCAGCGATCTTTGCAGAGTTGAGCCTGATGAATTAGGAGACTGCCATTTACAGGCCTGCTTGAAAGGTTTGTGCCAAGTCAGATATGTAGGATGGCTTAAAAATTTCATTCACCCAGATGTAACAGCTCCAGTCTTCACCTCCCGACCAGCTTTCTACCTTTTGCTTTGAGAAAAAGTTTGCCTACCAATTCTCACAGTTTCTTCTGTAACTGTTTTCAACTGCATTTGAGATATAGAAAAGGGATGAGGACACATTAGCCCTCACTGAGATAAGAGAAAAATGGGGGATTTTCTATTCTTTCCCTTTTTGTGCACAGTATGCATAAGAGCAGAAGCAATCTGGCCCAAAATGCTGAAAGTTACTTCCTTCTCATAGCTCATGGAGGGTTGCCCAAAGCAGATGATTACCACAGGGACATTTATGAAGGATATGGATGCCAGAGAGTCTCAGGTCTGAAGTATGAACAGCCAAACTCATATCAGGCAGTAACACAGAATGACTCAATTAGTCTTGCACAGTCACCACCAAATTGAAGTGATGTCTTGCGTACTGACACAATTATGGCATGGGTCTTGTGCCGGCTATGCATAAAAAGACATATGTAACCAAACTACTGGTTTTTACAGGTCTTTTGCATGCTACCCTCAGGACTATGAGCATCCCAGTTACGATATTATACATAACACCATATGTCCACAGTTGGTCATTTCTGAGGATCAGAAGTCCAGGATAAACTTTCACATTTGCCATGTACCAGTACTGGACCAACATGGTTTTTTGCTCTCCCAGCCTGAACCTTCAGGACATTCTCATACACCAACTTTTCTGGCAATGACAATGGCATTTAGTAATAGACCTGTTTTTAAAATAAATCTAGATTAAAGTTTAGGGACCAGTAGAGATAAGAGTAGCGTGTCAGTTGTGTGTGTTATGTAGTATGAAATTACAAACTAATATATCCATCAACACAAAACACTGCAAGAGCGACAAGAGGAGATACAATAGTGGATTTCCATACTGAACCTCTGCTCTGTAACCAAGCACGTTTATAAGATGAATGTTTTGCACTATAATTGTAGAGAACAAACAGAATCTATCTACGCTGGTCTTGGGATCTGGAGTATGGGGTGTCTGATATGATATGAGTCCTTCTACAAGGTTCACCTACCCGCGTGAACAAGTGCAGTCACTGGACTACATGGAGACACTGCAACAGGCTTTAATCTACTTTAGGAACATCATTGCAATTTCTGGTTGTGCTGAAGTGATTTTATTTTATGCATCGTTTGCTGTGGTTAACAGGCCCCACACTCCACCCTCCTAACAATAAAACCAAGAAACTTTCCTTGCTGATCCAGAGCTGAATCCCAGGTACTCTGCCAAGACATTCAACCCCCATCAAACAGAATGTTCTTTTGAGAATGATAAATGCTTCTTTTGCTCCATCAGCATGTCATACTTGGAAGGAAAAAAAAAAAAACAAACCAAGTTGTTTTCCAGGAAAGTTAATGTTTCTACCTGTCAACCTTGAAGGTGACTCTTTAAGGTTATATTAGTCTCTTTTAAAGCTCCTGTAATGGGACAAAAGCCAAGCAATAAAAACACCAAAGCCTTTGTCTCCTAGCATCTGCTAAACACCAACAGGTCTAAAGATCATACAAATGACTTAGTTTAACATGTGAAAGGAGGAAAAAGTATCTGACCTGACACATCTCATTCATTACTAAAGGTACTATTTGGGATTTATCTTTTCTTTTGTGGTATACGTATCATGTTTGCAGTTTACCTGGCCCTTGCCTCCTAAGTAACTTAAAATTGTTCAGTACCATACAGTGGCTCTGTTTATTTTATTGTAAAATAGCATTTAATTGAAATTTAATTTTTAAGCTGTAAATAAAAGATGATTTGAAAGGAGATGCTTTCTTCAACTAAAGCTCATGCAAAATTTTTTAGAATTTATTTTGATCTGATAACATCTGTCTTTTTTGACTGTTTCTGGTAAGGTGAATTAATTATCTCTATGTCAAAAAAAGGAAAACCTAAGAATGAGCCTGCATAATTTTTTTTTTTATTTTTTTTTTTTTTTTTTTTTTGGTATATGGAGTAACTGAAAAGATATATGGGTACACCCTCTTTTTTTCACTATTTCTCTCACTTAGAGAAACAGGTGTTCTGCTCAGCGTGCTGTGAGGAAAATTTCAGGATTTTCAAATTAAACTGTTTTTATTTCCTCCTAAGAATAAATCCAGATTCATATTTACTGCAAGCCCAAGTCTCCAATGATGGCAAGTCAGCATCCTGCAATAATGTCATCACAGCTAGTGATTGCTTTGTGATCAGCCTTCAAAATTTGTTCCATTGTTAAAATTTCCCTCCGGCTTTGCATTCTTCTGAGCTGATTATTGAAACAAAGTAAAATGCCAAGAGGGCAATTTCTGCAAAAAAAAGTGCAGTTAGTACAGATCATTGAACAAAATATTTTTCTGCTGGCTATTCTAATTCCAGCCAGGCAAGAAATCTACATCAAAATATGGACATTGCCATTATGAAAGCTCATTCTCCTCTCCTTCTTATCGCCTCCCCCCAATACCTGTATGACAATAAGTACAACATTTGTATGAGGTAGTAATGTCTTCTTTCCCCAGGTAATAAGAATTATTTGAAATAAGAGTATCTTGATTTTAATCTCTCACTATTTAACTAAAAACAACAAAATCCTGGCTTCAGTTATTCATTTTCTTTTATTTTGGGACATTTTGGAGTTTGGAATACAGTGTTCTGTTTGAATTAAGTTACTGTGCATAATTTTTAAAAGATAGTGCTGAGCAAAAAACCACTGTGGGACTAATATCTTATTTCTGCTCCCATATGACAGAAATACAAAAAAAAAAAAAAAAAAAAAAAAAATCCAAACAAACAAAAGCAAAGGGAAAAAAAATAAAAGAAGAAAACAAGAAAAAGGTAGCTAATGAAGAAAATTGAAAAGCATTACTGAACAGGTCTGCAACTGAATAACATATTCATTTGTGTAGGTTAGCATGGTTTGGTTGTTTTTTTCCTCCATAATAGCAAGCAAAATCATCTTCCATAATGAAAGATTATCATGCAGTTCTGCCATTGCAAGATTTTTCTTCATCTTGTTTTCCAGGACTAAATTTTCTGCAGAATAAGTTTGGTTGGTGTTTCAAATGGTTACTGAAGAACACAGAAGATATCTAATGTGGAATTATTTAGTTTCTCACCATGGGAAGGACCTGTTAAGAACACTTAATTCTGTTGTCAGCACTGATAATATTCCTAATAACAGAGATGCCTGACCACACACGTAGATACAGACACGCAGACAATGAGGACTTAATGTATAAATTACTCTGCAATATGTGAATCAGGTTTTAGACAGGGCTTTGGGCTATTTTTTTGCTGGTTTTATTTTGGTGGTGGTGGTGGTGGTGGTTTTTCTTCCTTAACAGATTTATACTCATCTCTTTGGCTTCTTTTTGCCTGTGTTTCTTGTGGAACTAGAAGTTAAATCAAACCAGGTCATAAACACCTTAAAATTCAGAGTTGAAAAATTACCCTAGGTCTTGCAATAGACCTAGGAAATATCCTCTCTCTTACTCAGGGATGCAGAACATGTCTGCTTCTACTCATCCACACCTCTCGGGTCAGGCAATGCAGTGATGATCAGTTCATGTTGCTCTCTGGAGACGGTTCCTGCAGGAACAGCTCTTCAACATCTGCAACGCATGGAGTCCATGAAAACAGGAGGGATTACATCACTATTATTATTATTATTATTAATAATAATAATAATAATGATTTTGTGCTGCTGCTCTGCAGGAAGCACTAGAAAAGGACAGCACCAGTTTACCAGGGGCTCTGGGTCTTCTTTCCACTTCCACACTGATTTTTTCTCTTCTTTCCTATACAGCAGGAACTTGGCCCCAGCCAGGCCAGGGTCCTACCTTTGAGACAAGAAAATTCAATTTTTGCATGCACTGTTAAAAATCTGCGAGTTCACTCTGGATGAACACATTTGGGAATCACCTGCAGTTATTATTTTGGCAAGGGCACATAGCAGAAACCCTATCAGGAATTCCACTGATATAAATCTCAGCAGGGCTTTTCCACTGTCGACATCAAATTAACTCATCACCATCCTTGCAAATGAACACCAAAAGAAAATGAGACACGTAGCAGTGCTTCATTCAGTATGAAGACTTTAAAAGACTATATTTCAATGGTTACTAATACAGAATGAAAGAACAAGGCCAGATTGCTTGAAACTTTTATGTTCAGAAAACTAAACTTCAGTTAATAAGAATGTAAATTAGATACTAGTTCACTCTCTTCGTATACACTTTGAGTCATTATGCTGCGCATGTAACAAGGAATAATATCATTGTCATCAGAACAACACTGTGATCTAGACAAACACAAAAGAGATATGAAACTATAAGGCATAAAGTCTAATCTTAATTATTATAAAATGTGGTTAGGTTTTCAGTAAACCACATCTGCAGTCACAGCAGTACCTTAGTTGTTGTCATTTGGTATTCATATTAGAGATTTAGCTGCTGAACTATAAGAACTAAGAACTCACTGAATTCATAATTTTCAAAATACTTATTGTTTTGAGGGTTTTGTGCAATGTTTTTATACATACACACTCATTCATACAGTGATAAAATATGTGAGCACAAGGAATCTAAATGATGGTGCTTTATAAAGCAACTTTTGGAGACAAGTGATTAGTAAGAGCACTGAATGGAAAAGCTGGGTGACAAATCAAGTAACAACTTTTGAGGATAGCTCTGCAGTGGAATATTCCATATTGAATGTCACCATTTAAGCTTCAACTTTTATCTGGCAGATTAACATCAGCTATTCAGTCAGAATTTAGTGTGTATCTTTATGTCAGATAGAGATGAGGACAGTAGTGGAACTGACATCTCTGTTTCATTTTTTTATTCTAAACAACTAAATCTGTTTCACTTTTTATTATAGAAGGACTGGTAGAATGCAATAGGCATATTGTTTTTACAAAAGTGTTTTGGGGACCCCATGTCGATTTATGAGTCACACTCAATTTACGTCAGAGAAGTCTAGTAGCATGAACACTGAAATTACATCTTACAAAAGTGTATTTCAGATGCAATCTAATTTATCCTCAATGTTATACATTTATTAACTGTTCACCATATGAATATCTCTAAGACTATGGAATCTGAAAACTAAGTGCAAGATGACAGAAGTATTCAAGATAAAAACTGAAATATCTAGGACAAACTAGAACTTCAAAGCAGCAGATCACATGGGGTAAAATAACAGAGACCATCTCCTAAAACTCATTGACCAGCAATGTGCTCAACAGGTTGAACCACTGGGCTATTGCAGAGAGTCATTCAACTTTCTCACAGCATTTAAATGGCTATATCCATGCAACTGTACTACCGTTGGGGTGGAGATCATGTTCATCAAGGACAGCTCTGACCTTAAGCTCTCTGCAGGGCTACCTATATATATATATATTTATTTATATAAACTGATTGCATTTATCTATTAACAAATATGAAAGCAAGGTAGAATTTCATTTCAATCTTTGGCCAATCACTTCACTACCAGAGGAAATGCTTACAAACTCAATGCCTTGGGAGGAACATGAGGTCTCTCTCCAGATACCTCATAGCAAATGACTGCTGAGTCCTTAGAGACAAGCCTGGTGCCAGCTGTTCGACAAACTTGAATTGTAAATAATGCACCAGTAAAGCTGGTTATTCTGCAAGGCAAGTTTGTCTTGCAATATATTCCACATTCATTTATATTATAAAGCATATGAGCTACAAAACATGGTAGATCAGTGTTTCTTTTACTGTTTTGATTGAGCAAAGTGCTTTATAATGTCTACTTTAAGACAACACATTTACATCACAGGAGATAAAAGGTCTAGTTTTCATCTCATTCAGTCTGAGATAAATCATGAATTCCAGTGAAAGAAAGGGGGGCAGACTCCTGCAACAACAATGTCCAGGAGAAACATCAGCTGAAGCTTTTTCTTTTATTCCTCTACCACTTTGTTCTCAGTATGCAAGAAACAGTTTTGAGGATGTTTTATTATATGTAAATTTCCATTCAGTGCAAGGCTCATCACTTCATAAACAATGTAGTAGCAGGTAGTCTGGTTACAATAAAAGGCACTGCCAAAATTGCATCGCATTATTCTTCCACCTCAATTTTACAGTAGAAAAGACTGGTTAATGATGTAAAATATAAGTGTTGTAACTCAATATTAGTACAGCTATTCTTGTAATCATTGTTAATAAATTCATTGCAAAACAGTTCACATTTTTCTCCTCTGCAAAAGTACACCCTGTATGTGCTAAATGACTAAAATGAAGTAATACTGATTTTAACTGGGAACTGTAGGTAATAATAGTATGTTATGTCAATATGTCCATAAACAGTTTAATTACATGTATAAGTTGAAATGATAATTTTGTGCTACTGTCACAAAGATCATAAAATACTTTAATAACTCAAATCTAATAATTCAAGTTGCAGTTGCAGAAGCATTGGTCCCCTTTCTGGATTATACACGTGATTTCAGTGGGCTCTGTGCACAGAGTTAGTAATTTTATCTAGACGTAAATCTGTTTGTGAGTGAAAAATTTTGTTTGTAGTATAGCAAGACATAGTTGGTGACTACATTGTGACATATACACTTGTCTTGTTCTCATTCTAAATCAAAAGTTGGAATAATTTTCTAAAAGAAATAACTGGTAAAAATTCATTTCCAAAATGATACTGATTTTTGAAGCAAATGCAGAGATTGGCTAGTGTTCAGACGAACAGCAGAAGGAAGGTTTCAGGCAGAGGTACAAAAGGTAGACCACAGTGCTGAGGTTTAGTGGTTTCGTATTTTGATAAGGATTGTACACACACGTGGGATACCGCGCCTGGTACAAAGTCATCTTAGCTATGATTGTGCATCACGAACAGAGATAGCAAAGTCAGCTCCCTGCCGCCAAAACACTGCAATTAGAGGCCTGTTTGCCTACAGATTTGTGTCTTTTCTCCCATATATCTATTTTCCATTCATGCCACAATAATATCATCTCTGTATCTAAAAATTTTATGAAATTCGCACCCAGCAAGGGGCAGCTAGTGTTTCAGTATGTTTACAGCCATGGATGTGGTGGCCACCAAGCCTATGCACACCTGTTGGCCGGTTGCCTCTTGCCAATGGCATGTAAACTATCCTTCCCCCCATCCCTTGCAGGAAACAGAAACTTCACTTTCTCTCTTTTCTCCAAGAACTTCTAGGAACCTCATCTATGAGACTGCACCCATCTGTCATACCACTGAGTCGGAAACGGGGGAATGAAAAGCATGCTCACACACAGCCCAGTATCACAAATTCCTATTTCACAAGAGCCCTCTTCCTTAGAAACCTCATCACAATTTTCCACTATAACCACAAATTTTGTTAGGTTGGGTAGCCTGGTTTACCAGCCATATTCACCTAGACCAGTGAGCAAAACCCAGCAGACCTAATGAAATCTGTGCGACCATCTGAAGAGCAAAGCACTCTTCTCTCAGAATAAAGTTTGCAGAATTTAATACTTAAATAACTATGATAGCCCATAGATTTGTCTTCAGCTTCTGCACTGCAAATTAAACTACAGACTAGAGTGACAAAGACGAGATAATTATCTCCACTAACTTTTAGCAGAGATAGCTATCAGTGCCAGTCCTACTCTCCTTCTCTGTGCTTCAGTAATTTCTAATGAAGTTCTACAAGAAAAAAAAAGGGGGGGGGGGGAACTTTTTATACATTAAGTACCTTTCACAGGCAGTTTCACAAAGCCCTTTAAAAAGTAGTGAATGCAATGCTGACAGCATGACTTCTCTAAAGGCAAATGGGGTATCTATTATATCCAAACCAGTTTTCCCCAGTCAGCCTTGGGGTGAGAGGCTGTTTTCCAGTGGCATCAGACTGCAGACTCAGTGGTCTACCTGGATTGCAGCCTGCGTCACCTGCCCACCAGTACCTCCAGCTGCCGAGAAGGCAACATCAGTGACCTTGCAAGAGTAATCAAGGTACCTGTTAGAAATTAGTTGAGTGTTCATTTTGTATTTTCATTCCTCAGCATTCACAGGTGACACATTTATAAGTGAATGTCAGAGTTTCCCTAAACTCTATCAGTTTCTTGCTGTTTGGTGTTTTTGTTTTTTTTTAAACCCCAATACCACAAAAAAAAAAAAAAAAAAAAAAAAAAACAAAAAAACCCACAAAACAAAACAAAAACCCACAAAAAACCAACAAAGCAAAACCACAAAGCACCTTTATGAAAAACATATGGGGATGTGCTTTTTAAGGTTTCTGCCATTTGTTAAAATACTTCTGGCAATATCACATTTTATAGATTAAAAGAGAAGTAACTCTAAAGGTTATTATTCTGAAAGATATTGAATTAGCATAAGTCATTCTCCTCAACTCATGTAACTCTGATCATAATAATGCATTTCATTCTGCGAACCTCATGCTCAGAAGCCAGTGATGATTGTGAAAAAGCAGTACTGTCTCTAGTATTCTTTTGAATTCAGACCTAAAACTATTCTCACACCAATGTAGATTTCCCAGAGTTTAAAGAAAAGGGTCAAGTGTAAGTTTTATGAAGGACAGCATGCTTCCTCCTAGTAGTTGCAAGGGCCCTCAGAGTTAGTGTAAATGAAAATCAGATTTCAAATATATCTTCTGCTTCCCATTTTTTTTCTTGACTCTAAGTTTAGTCTTAAACGAGACTTTGAGTTAACACAAAAATAAGAGTCATATCCTGCTTTTCCTGTAATTCTGTAAGAGAAAATTTGATTTATGGTTGCTTACCAGCAGAATGAAAGACATTTAAAAACAATAGCATGACAACACTAGTAAATCGCACATGGACTATAATCTGAAATCTTGTGATGCTGTTAACACTTCTATTTTGAAGAAATTCTTAGATTTGGTCACCAAGTTATAGCAGCAAATTGACTTTGATAATTATACTTAACAAGGCTACATAACGTAACACAGGTAATGAGATTTTAATTCACCAATCCATCTTGTGAATGAGTACAAGAAGTAGCAGTCAGCCTCCACACTACTTTACACAGTTTTAGTGCTAGTTATATTCTGCATGTGTGTTAGTCCACATGCAGTGCCATTATTTATGCAATCCCATTAGGAAAACAGGCTTTGCTCTCATTTCAGAGACCTATTACAAAATTCATTCAGACAAAGATGAGTTATATCTTTTTAATAGTTTGCCTGTCTAAAGAACAACACTAGGAGACATAGTCGTCTTGTCGTGCCCTTCTCCAGTGCTGGGAGCGGGGAGGGACAGGAGGAGAGGATTGCATGGGAAAGTATGGTTTTCATTACTGGTACATACTGTACTATAAAACAAGAAGCCACTTCCCAAAACCATGAATCTGACTGTGTAAAAGAGGCTAAAGAAATTGTAACTTGTTAACTTTTATGCTCTACATCATCTATTCTTTACTTTAGTGACATAAAACCACAGGCTGTATAAAAAGGGTAGGTTTGTAGCTACAAGTCATATGAAAACATTAAAGGTGTAACAGGATCCAGCCCGTCTAATCCAGGCATCTAACATCCATTTACTTTTATGTATGGAATGAAGCAGCCTGTGTGAAATCAGTGTTCATGTTTCTGTACAGTTAATGGAGAGAGGAGGAGCCTTTAAAGATCTCAGAAAAGAGGAAAACTGCCCAACCTGGATAGTATTGCAGTTCAGAGCTTTCACTGCCACAAACACTTTCATGACTATTTGGACTCCTTACGTGCTTCCTTTGCAAGGACTATTTACTTAAGGCTTAGAAAATTTACATACAGGATGTTAGCTTAAGATAAGCAGAACTTGTCCCATCTATAGTGTCCTGGATTGTGCATGGACGTGTTGTTTAAGATATCGTACACTTGACATAAGGACAGGCAACTATTTATTTTTTTAAAAGCTAACTCCCTGAACCTGTTAGGAAGAGCTGGGATAATGCAAGAAGCATAGGTCTGCAGGAAACTCCAAAATTTTGATAACTTTTTTTTCAATCCAAAATAAAAAATGTGCAATGAGGAAACCATGTGTTTCAGAATCTGGATCTGGATGTGATTCCTGGATCTGCATAAAAATGGTCTGCTAAAATATTTAGCCATTTATGATGCATGATACATGCCAAAGCAATATATTTTCAAACAAATAAAGAGAAAAAATAGGTTCTTAGAAGTTGTAACAAAATGTTTTGACAGTTTCAGTAGGTGTTATTTTGATGTGTTTTTTTAAATGAAAATTTCTCAAACATGTTCCTAAAGAAAATTTTATTTGTGGCAAAAACACACTTTCCAACTGAAAATTTAAATCTGATATACTTTGTGATAGTTTTCAATATAGGTATAAATAAGCTGGCAATAGCAGTCTTTAGATTGACTGCATCTCCAAAAACTTGAACGTTTATATAATGCACAGAATTGTTCCAGGATCTGAGATTTAAAAGTAGCTTATTTTCCAAACTTCAGAATATTGTGGGTCGGGTTGTAATAAAATGATGAGGCTTTGCTATGTTATTATCTACAAAACTTATTTTTTAGATAATTCGATGGCTCTCTTTTAGATTTTTTCAGTGTTTTATAAGCTTTCGCATTTTAGTTCTGTGAGCTGCAAATTTACCTACCTTTGTACCTGTCATGGGAATGTCATATACACTGTTTCTTCAGCTACAAAAGATCCGATGGACTCACAGTTGCTTTATGCTAGAGTTTAAATCCCTTGGATGCAGAGTGCTATGTCTGATTATTATAAATCCTGTATTTCAAAGCTTGGTTTTCTGCTTAGTCTCTCACTATTCAAATGTATTTTGTCAGTTCAGTAACACTTTGGGAAAATAAAATAAATAAAAAAGTATCTTGTACAAGCTCAGCAGAGACTCAGTAGTGTTTAGCAGTTATTTTTTTTTAATTCTTTCTTAACTGAGCATGCTTTAATCCCTCACAATTACTATTACCATACATCTGCTACTGCCATCAGAAGGCTGAATATACTGAATCCTCTGAAAATGCCTCCCTGCAATGAAAGTACATATGGCAAAACAGATCATATAAGAGAGTCACAGGATATATTCCAAGAAACTTAGAAAAATTTAACACAGGCAGAGAAGAGACTGAGATCTATGATGGAATAAAACAGGCATTGGGGGTGGACCAAGGGGCAAAAACAAGGAATTGGGGGGATAAAATGAAAAATCAGAAAAACAAAAAAATGCACCAGCCCTTTTATATCAGTCATTGTCTTTTTTTCTCAGATTCCTTTTCTTTCCTTCACCTGTTTTCCAGGGTGAAAGAAAGGCACTTGCCACGTGGTTGTCAAATAAACAAAATACCTACCAAGTTGTCTCAGCTGGGAAGTGGTGCTACCCATTTTACACTTGCTTTGAAGAAAACCTTCTGCGCAACCATTTAATTGTAACACCAGAATGTGAAAATCATTATGCACAACAAAATATCCCAATTAAAAAGGTGTTAATGGAACACCTTGTGGTGCTGTCTGTAGAGCCCTCCAAGCACTGAAGAGAGCTTGTGAGGTTCTGAACCACGGGCAGGACAAGAGTAGATGCCCAATAGGCATGGTGGAGGCACAAAGTGCACGTTGCAAATTTCAAACCCAGAGGTGAAGGATTTGGATACTTGTTCATAGCCTTGCCTGAAGCTCTTGCCTGGAACCCTTTAAAAAGCAACTGTCAGCCTCCAGGAAATGGGCCTCTTTTTTTTGCTTACTTTTTGAATATTTTGGGTAACAAAATTATCTCATGTCTGTTCAGTGTCATTTTCCCAATTATTTTTATGCTAATAGGTATTTCCTTTAAAAATTTTGAATTGAACCTACAGATTAACCAAACGAACAGTGAACTAAGAGCCTAATCTCATTATCATACTGTTACATTATTATAAGATCATGTCCCTATTTTCAGCATTCCTCCTAAAAAATATATATTTAAAATGAAAATCTTACTTTTTATAACTCATTACAGGAGTAACAAAAATGCAGAAACTCCTCAAAGAATATGTCTGTAGTCCCATAAACTAGATGACATACTATTTTGCAAAATTAGTCTTATTTACAGTTGATGTTCATTATCTGTGCTTCTACTTGTTTTCAATTCATGGCTCTTCTTCTAAACAGCACTGTCTAATGAACTTAAACAACTGTCAATATTTTCTTGTATTGTGAATTGAGATACATGTTTTTCACAGGTTTGACAAGTTAAATATCATTTAGTGGGTCAGTGGGTATGTGACATATCACACTATACTAAACTCTCATTAATTTCCAGAGAAGTTTTTAAAGAGGTGAAGCAAGGAACATAATAAAAGTATTCTGGAAATCTAAGTGGCAGTACCCATTTTTCATAGCTGTAAATTAACAAATATAGGAAAGAACCTATTTCTTTCTAAGCTGTTCCAAAGGCTCAGAAAATCTGAAACTTTCAGAGTTAAAAGTGTAACAAACATTTGACAATACGTAAATGGTATTAGGTCTTCCTTTCTAACTTGATTTTTTACCAATTTCATTCTCCTGTTTTTGTGACATTACTTTTAAAATGTGAACAGATGGGGTTCACTAAACCTCTCACTATAAAAACTCTGCAAGGCTGGAGATATTTTGTTTACTGACAATCAGACCAAGAACAAATACCTAGAAAAAGATTAATGACATACTAGGGTGATTCTACCCTTGAATTCATCCTCTGTAAATAAGTTAAACCAGTCACTGTGAGTACCAATTTCCCCTCCTTAGCAGGAATCAGGCTGAGGAAAAAGCTGGAAGAAGTAGTTCAATATAGAAAATTGAGGAAGAGAAATCTTTTTGGGGGAATGAAGAACCAGAAGAGAGATAAGAAAAGAATAGCTCAGAGTTCAGAGATTCTTGAAAAAGTTGAGACTTAAATAACACAGGTCCGTGGGTCAAAGCTGTTTAAAAGGGGAGACAGACAGCAGGCACATACATTGGATGAAATAAGATATTACAGCCCTGGAAAAGCAGAAGATGCTTTACTGGTATATGATTTCAGTTTCTTTCTCATGTTTTTATGGAAATTTATGGAAGGCTGACATACAACTCTAAGGATGAATAATGGAATAAAGAGCCTGGATATTTAGAAGATTAGCTATCATTACTGAATATTATTTATGTGCTGATATTGGAACAATAGACTCTAATAACTTGACCAAAGCACTAAAATTTTGTAGTAGAATAAAAATAATTCTATTTAAACTCTGCTGTTTTCTCGTAATATACAGTCTATATACTCTCACTAATTTTATCCCATTTAAATATCAAATTCTGCCATATAAGCAATTGGTTCCCCTCCTTTAACAAATTACTTTCCACAAAAACAGATGTTCTTTCCTTATATTTTTAGTTACCTTTTGCAAGAGTACATATTTCGATTTGTTAGATTTAGCTTGATTTTCATCTTTCCTTCCCAAAGTAGAGAAGGGTCAGGAACTTAAATCAGGAAGAAAGTAGAGATGGAAGAACAAAAAAAAAAAAAAAAAAAAAAGGTTTTGATTCATTTTGTCCATAATAGCTAGATAAACACTACACAACATTCCTGTGCTTTCTTCCCCCAAGAAAAGTGTTGCAGAATTTATAAGCCTTAAAAGACGTTCCTGTCTTTATCAGCTCCTGATTGCTAATCCTTCCATACATTTCCTAAAATTCTGTATGAACTTTGTCATCAAGAGATGAGCACAACACAGAGAGAAAAAACTTAATCTTCTTCTCCCATTTTATGGCTTGATGCCACTGCCTATGAGGATCTGACATATATTCCAATGTCTTTTCCTCTGTCATAACTGGTATCATAAATGTAACATGCACACGTACTTTTAAAGGCTCAATCACTTCTTGACCAGCAAAGAGAGAATTTAGTGTTTCCAGTGTACAATACTCACAAAGGAAACTAAAAACAAACTTTTAGTTCTTTTCTATTCTCCTCTCTTTTCAATGCAATGTCAGATAAACAAGGACTAAGATTTCAGAGTGGTATTGGAAGTGGTAGAGAAAAGTTATATATTGAAAGTGGGGTTTTGTCTTGAAGTTGGCTGCTGGACTGTTTCCTGAAGCCCCAAAACTTTTCTTGGTGATTTTGTCTGAGGAAATCAAATAATAGATAGATGTGCAGCCTTTCTTCTCTGCAGCAGTTAAGAATAATAACAGTTCATTATTTTTGGTAAGGTCAGACACCTAAAGCACTGGGTGGCCACAGCAGGTATGGCTCTGAGGTGTCAGGAGAAGTGACAAACAGCTGAGTTAACACATGTAAATATGAAATATAGTCTGTTTCTGCAGAGCAGTTAATGAAAATATTTATGCAAGGATCTTTTTACATCTTGATTTTCTGCTGAATCATAAACAATTTCTCTCAATTTGCTTCAGTTGTGTAATCATAAAAAAGTAATACAACACCATTTTGATTTAGTTAAATTCTGCTCAAAGATGGAAGACCAAGCAGCCTGGAAAATATAATGAAAGGTCTAGCATGCGTTCACATGGTTATTTATATAGAATTACTTCTGAGCTATTTCCATCCCAAACTATAGCAAATTTTTACAGAGTTCTACAAAAGGCTAAACCATTTAAGCTGAGATTACATCTTCAAGAAAGAGCCTGTAGCTAATCTTCCTAGTTGTCCAATATTTGATTTACTCATAGGCAATTTAGATTTTTTCCCCCCCGAGCCAAATATGTTCTAAAATAATTAAATACTTAAATACCTTTCTAAATAAACAAATACAGACATATATAAATACATTCATAAATAAATCTGCTCTCTATCTCATACTCTGTTTCTCAGCTGAGGGATAGATATTAGAGGACTACTGGGAAATCTGATGGAAATGTTCACAACAATGGGGACAAATCTCTAATCCAAATCAGTAATAGCATTCAAATATCAATGCTTTTTATGGGTGAAGAGAGAAAATCTTGGGGTATTCCACCTCAGAAGGTAAGACACCTTCATTATAAACTTTACAGAAGGTTCATTAAGAGTTCTCTGCAATGCTCAGAAACCTGGATTCTCAAATATTTGTATCCTTACTGACTTGGAACATTTGAGGCTGCAGACTGAGAGATGAGCATTACCGACGTTAACTCAGGATTATGGTCCTCATTTCGAATCTGGCAGTGACACCAAGTCAAACTTAACTCCACAAAAAGTTTCAAGGAGATGAAGGGAGTTGCTCAAGAGTGCAGGGTTGCTCAGTGTGTAAAAATGGCAGGACATATACCTGTAAGAGGTGATAATTTATGGAGGCAATGAAAGTTTCTCCTTCATACTGAGATTGTGCATGAGTAATTGAAAAGGATAGACAGACAACATAAATCTCCCAATATATACTACTGTCTTATCTCCTTTTCATGTCGTATTAAAGGTGTTACCTACAAATGGCTGTCTGGATTTCTATCTCTCAGTTACTAATGAAGTTAGAATCTTAGAAGCTTTCCAGTACAGCTTCTTGCACTCTAGCAAAAAGTCCCTCATCAAAATTCAGTTTGTCCTTATCCTCCCTGAGCTGTGATCTGATCTAGTCTAGAGGGTGTTGCTTGTACTCTGCTTGATTTATTATCCCTTTTACTTCTGCTCATTATCACTGGGTAACCTAATTTACCACCAAGTTCAGCTATCCTTTTCATGCTGATTAAAAAAATATCTCTCTGCTTGATGCAGACCTGTTTCCTTCTGGCCAAAACAAAGTGGTAATCCTCTGATTGTCACTTCTCTTTGTTTGAATGAACAGCTACCACTTCCTGCAGAATTCCCATAGTTTCCCTTACATTTGTCCTTTTTTAGTATTCACTGGAGAGTGTATATCAAAGTTGATCACTGCATGCCAGTTCCAAATACTGCTGTAGAATTCATTGTTTGTTACAAAGATCAGGATAAAGGATGAAATCTACAGCAATGTTTTACTGACATTGGCTACCTTTTCCTATTTTCTAACAGCCCATCTCATAAACTGTCAGATCTGAGTCACTACAAGTACACTGAGATGTTCCTCCAAACAGCTAATGCCAGTCAAATATCCTTTTTTTTTTTTTTTTTTTTTTTTCCTGCATGGCATTTGGAACAGCTCCCAAGAAACACTGAGGGGGAAAAGAAAAATGATCTTTGCCACAATTCCCACTGAAATGTTGTGAAATCCTGCTATTGCAATTACTACCTATCATCAAAGCAGCCAGTGTTGTTTGCTTGCTCCTAAGCTCCACTTTTGTTATTATTCATACAGTGTTTTCTACAGTGCCTTATATTATGTTCTGATTTGGGACAAAGGATCTAGCCTTCTATTTTACAACTAAGGATATTTATAAATTACAAATAATTATGATGATGTTTAGTTGAATTTATAACAAATGCTATGCAGAAAAACTCTATTCTCCCCCATTTCCTACCTGAAACTCTCTGCACACGTCTGAAAATAGCAGAGCCTTTTGCTTTCTTTCCAATGTTCCTGCACTGTGAACTTATATTTATTTTGCTATATATCACCCACTGGTCTTTCTCACATTTTTAATACATTTATCTAGTCAGGAGGACATAGTATTATGCAATTCTCTCCATTGTAATCAATCATTTTCTGTATATCACTGTCTTTAAAAAGTAAAAGCAGGCACCTTATTATTCTCTTAAATTCCCTAGTGCCAAGTAACACATGCATCAATGTCTATACATATGAGGTTATCTATGATACTTTTTTTGCTGCTTGTGTACCCGTTGCATACCTTTTTGTGGCTCAAGGTCATGATCATACTAGCCTATCTTCTGCAAATGGAAAAAAATGAGTGAGTACTTGTTATTCCAAGGGCTTAAGGAAAGCTTGTGATCAGGATAGTTGTCCTTCAGACAAATCTTTCTCAATAAGCAGCAACTGGGAAAAAAAAGTAGGGTGTTACAGTCATAGAAAAAGATATGCATAAGTGAACTGATTGCTTGTTGCTTAGTGGTAACAGGTAAGTTAATTGTCATCTCACCGTATTTTTCAAATATCAACACTTTCTAAAAATTTAATCTGAAAGAACAGCCAATTTCCTATTAGTATGATCTATATACCTCGCTATTTCTGATACCTACTAAAGAATGTACATAGAAAGTAGAAGATTAGGTCTTTTACCTGTTATCACCTAATAATGAATTCTGTGGAATTTCTTCAAATTTTATTTTTCTATTATCAAATCATTAATGAACAGGTTCAAAATTCTTCCAGGCTATTACAGCCCCACTGATACAACAAACTGTCTATGCAAAATATTCCATTCAAATAATACAGCAAAATGCCAGCTTGAGCTATAAACTGTTATTCAATAAATAAACAGTAACAGTAACAGGTGTATACCTGTGCTTAAGAGCTTCTCTGTGTTGGGATCATAATTATAAGTACAAATACAATCAGCTTCAAAGCTTAGAATAATATTCCAAAAGGATGGTGATCCACAGTGTTGTTATCTTCAGGAAGCCTTATTTCCAATAATCTACTTCTTTTAGGTTACTTAGGGAGAGCTTTTGCAGCCAGAGGGAGGAGTGAGAAGATGTGAGAGAAACAGCCCTGCAGAAGCCACCCATGTCAGTGCAGAAGGAGGGGAGGAGGTGCTCCAGGGGCTGGAGCAGAGATTCCCCTGCAGCCCCTGGAGAAGACCACAGTGAGGCAGGCTGTCCTCCTGCAGCCCCTGGAGAAGACCACAGTGAGGCAGGCTGTCCTCCTGCAGCCCCTGGAGAAGACCACAGTGAGGCAGGCTGTCCTCCTGCAGCCCAAGGAGGTCCATGGTGCAGCAGAGATTCCCCTGCAGCCCATGGAGGACCCCAGGCCGGAGCAGGTGGAGATACCTGAAGGAGGCTGTGACCCCATGGGAAGCCCAGGCTGGAGCAGGCTCCTGGCAGGCCCTGTGGATCCATGGAGAGAGGAGCCCATGGTGGAGCAGGTTTGCTGGCAGGACTTGTGACCCCGTGGGGGACCCACGCTGGAGCAGTCTGTTCCTGAAGGACTGCACCCCGTGGGAGGGCCCCACGCTGGAGCAGTTGAAGAACTGCAGCCCGTGGGAAGGCCTCCCGCTGGAGCAGGTGGTGGAGGACTGTCTCCCGTGGGAGGGCCCCCAGGCTGGAGCAGGGGCCGAGTGTGAGGAGTCCTCCCCCTGAGGAGGAAGGAGCGGCAGAGACAGCGTGTGAGGAACTGACCACAACCCCCATTGCCCGTCCCCCTGTGCCGCTGGGGGGGAGGAGGGAGAGAAATGGGGAGTGAAGTTGGGCCGGGCAGGAGGGAGGGCTGGGGGGATGGGGTTTAAGCTTTGGCTGTATTTCTCATTAGTCTGATTTGCTCGGTCATAAATGAGATGAATTTTTCTTTAAGTTCAGTCTGTTTTTCCTGTGACAGTAACTGGTGAGTGATCTCTCCCTGCCCTTATCTCAACCCACAAGCATTTCGTTACACCTTTTCTCCCCTGTCTAGTTAAGGAGGGCAGTGATAGAGCGGCTCTGGTGGGCACCTGGCTTCAGACAGGATTAACCCACCACAGGGGTTTTGTTTGGTTTTTTGTTTTAATAGATAAATATGCCAGAAGAAAACATATGAGAAAACATAGATATTAATAACAAAAAAAAATAAGGTTTCACAGGAGTTTGAATATTTTTCTTAAAGCTGGGATTGATTGTTGCTACAACCCTACCAAGAACTGTAGTGATCATACAAAATTTGCAGAATATTTACTGGACACTGAAAGGAAATTAATAAGCAATGAAAAATACTTGGACATCATAAGTTTCACATGATAGCCTACAATATCTGTACTGTTTCACAGCTAATTCAAGTTCCAGGCTGTTAGGAAGTCTTAATAGGACTCTGTTTTCCCTTGGAAGTTACTGTCATTATGTTATTTTGCTGTGTGACCACACACTAGGCACAAGCCAGAAGGGTAAGAACAAGTCTGTTTTGTCCTTCATCTGACTCAGCTGTAGATATTTTACTTTTTTATCTCCCGCAGGCTGTTGTATTCATATGACTGCAGAAAAGCTGAGTTTGTTTGAAATTAATCTATACCTTTAGATAATAAATAGCTATTTCTTAAGTATTTTACCTTCACGGGAAGCTATCTTTTACATGGTGTTTTAGAGTCCCTACTTCATTAACAACATTGTTTATAGTAGAGGTAACTGCAGTTGATTATTTCATCAAGTGGTGGGGAACTGAAAAGGGCCTTGAAATGTTTTTTTGTGATTTGCATTCAGAGTACTGTGTATAACCAGCTGCATCAGTGTAGCCACAATGGTCTAAAACAATAGAACAAGACAAGGTAATATCTTTTTTTAGATCAACTCATAAAGCTGGAAAGAGGCCAAGAAATTTTTCAGGAATGTAAGCTCTTTCTTAGGTCTGAAACACTAGAGGCAGACTGTTCTCAGCATATACTTGCTTTAACTTTGATGTTTACGATTCACACCTGAGGAATGGTTTGGGTAACTAAAGTCATGTCTTTGGGCCCCTTCTTCAAATTTGTCAGCTGCTGTAACAGGGTGTATCTCTTCCTGATACGAGTCTTGTCTTATTGAATAAAATCTGAATGTGGTAGAAATATTCTGAGTTCTCTGTACAAAATAGAGCACAATTTTCAGCATTACTTTCTCCAAAGCTGAGAGAAGAAAATACTGTAAGTATCTCATGAATACTACTAGGACCCTTCTCTTTTCCTACTGTGTAGAAAACTGAGAAGTTCAAAATGTTCAGCAAATATAAGAGAAGGTAAGTATCATTAGTACATGTAATTAATAGGTAGAAATTTAACTTTCATTCTGATTGTAAACTTTTCACTTTAAAGGCTTACTGTTATTGTACTCCATCAGTATACTGAAAAAAAATAATAAAAAGGGAACTACCATGAAATTGCTGAATTTACAAAGGATTATAATTTTGATTTCTTAAATACCTGTTTGAAATTTGTTTCTGAATAAGTATCTCTAACTAGTAAGGAAGGTAAGATTTGCATTTAAAATTATGTGCTCTCTAAAGGTGATGCTGATTATCATTTCATGCATGAAATAGTCATCTTACAAATAACAAAAGCATAGTGTAGTTTTACTGATGAGTAAAAATTCATCAGTGATTATGAACATTTTGAAACCTTTATCTAAATATTTTTGTGTCTGTCATGATAGCATGTCATAATTAATTATGTTTCATGACTAATTGTTAGTAAGGTGTGAGCAAAAAATGAACTATAAGAGGCTCTTGTTACTCTGAAGAACTTTGAAACAGTCTTACTGTGTCTAGAAAACTAAAATATCAGGTCCAAAGTAAACTTTCTAGTGAAACTTTGCTTGAAAATTAAGGCTTTTGAATGTAAAGGTAAAGGTATGTATCCATAGATCATAGATTATGCAAATGTTCACAGACTGATTCTGGTCACAGTACGATCACACAAAGAATGATAGAAAAGTTGTGTTGCTGTTTTAATTTGTTTGTTGGGATTTTTATTATTATTATTATTTCAAAAGAAATAAGCAAAAAACCCATGTCTTATTTTTTCAGTAAAGGGGGAATTTTCTGCTGTCTATGGTCAGTGTATCCAACCTTCAAGGTTGAATGTCCTTGCTTCTAGCACTAAAAATTAGCTTTAAACTTGGTTTAAATGGGTGTTGTGGGATACTTTGATACCTAAAGGGAGTTTTCAAGTGACTGGACAGCTGCCATGGCAGATCCTTGCTTTTCATTTTCTTAGTATATGAAGTGTAAAGAAAAAATTAAGTCATTTTTATGTAGCCTGTGTTGGCTTAAAGAGACACCTTCCATAATTCAATAGCAATCTGTTTGTTAACATTGGTCACGTCTCATATCTTGGTTTATGGTATGTTTGATGGTCTTAAGATTAGGCACGTTATAGGATAGTGAAATATGAAGAATGCTTTATCCACTTCACAAGATCATCTCTGTTTCAACATATTTTTTTTATGATTTTATGATTAAACTGTTATTCTGGAGGAGTTTCTCATCAATTTTCATCTGTAATTATTCCTTCCTGTTTTCTTCCTTGTGGCTCTTACACTGTTTTAAGACTTGAGTAATGATATTTATTAAAACTATATATAAATTATATAGATTATTTAATGCATACTAAAATTAACTTGTCTCAGTGCCTTGTCAATCTGCTGGTTTATCAGAGGAATAACTCAGCTGTGTTTCTGTACATCATCACAAATAATATTGTGCTTAGTGATGACCAACATGCACTATACATTAAAATATACATGTACTTTGTCAAAAGATTTCCTAGCATGCTCAAATCATAGTGTATTGAGAGTATGCAGTCAGAGTGCTATGTGTTCTTTTCAACTGTAGCAGCTTTTTAATCACTTCTTAGAAGAACATGAACTACTGATCAAAGTTAGATTTATGTGGGTAACCTCCAGCACAGAACATATATTGCTGGATAAACAGACCAGGACAATTAATTTGATGACTTTTGTGACTCTGAGGCATGAAAATTCTATATCTTGCCCAAATTCTTAATACTAAATTCTGAAAACAATGCTTACAGTTTGGAGATCATTCATCAGCAAACACCACAAATTCCTCCATGTCCCCAGCTGAGACTTCTCGACTGCCATTATATTGTTCTCAATTCATACAAATAAAATAGAAGAAACTTTCAATGAGGGGACATGGTATTATTTTACAGCTTGCATAAAAAATTCCTTTGCACAATATGCCTTGCATGGAAGCGTTCATGATGGCATTGTGGGGCTGATCCAGTAAAGGGCTTTAAGGAAATTCAGCCCATGCTGAGAATAACCACTGTGCCTCTGCCAACAACGACTGCAGAACCCATCTACAGCTTTGAAACTGTGCAGAAGTGTAATGGACGTATCTTTCTTTAACAAAGACCCTCATATTGAATGGTACAGACTCCTTCAGTTGAACTAAGCTACTGGGAAATTACTTTGCCTCAGTAGTTAAATGGAAGGCAAATACAGAAGCAGACTCTGAAACATCCCCAGGAAATAGCGTCTGGGTGCACTGTCATGCAAAACACCAGAGGTTGGGTTTTTTTTAAATGAAAACAACACAAAACAGGAAATGTAATAATTAAATAACATTGAATATGTAACATAAGAATGTATAGAATACAGTTTTTCACAAGAAGCATTGTCTGCATGGCTATAAAAGTTACACCCATCAAAAATAATGGAGGTTTATCCTGAAACCATAGACAAAAATTAACTTTAAAGAAAGATGTTTAGTAAGCTGGGAAGCAGTGCTGTGCAATGTTAGACTTGTTTTAAATTATTGTACGCATTTAATCATATTACTTCAATGAATATTTACTCTTTTCAAATATATTTTTCATTAGCTAAACAGACACAGATTTCCATTACTTGTTACGGTTAAAGAAGAAAGAAAAGAAAAGCCTTTACTGAATTCCAGATTATGACTCATTTGATCTCTCAAGTTGGCTACGTCTTAGTGATAAAAAAACATAAAAGCATTTTTTTCATTTTGAAGTATTCATACAGAATTGTTGAGTTTCCAAAGTAATTAAAGAAAAAAAAAATTAAAATTACATGAACTCAGAGTAAAAGACCTGTGTATGTTCCTTACTTCAATGAAGTCTAACATTTGGGAGCAAATCTTTTCAATGTTGATAAAACACGTGGCAGACAAAGCAACTGATTATTAAGAATTTAAGAAAGAGACAAAACCATAATTTTCATTCATGTACATTCAGCAATTATAAAATTACCTCCCTGGAGACCAAAGAAGAATGGAAAATTTTGTAAATAATGACATACATAAACAGCATCCATTATCTAATGTAGTTTTTGCACATATCTTGTGCTTTTTTTCTGTAGCAAAATTAAGCTCATCTCTTTACAGCTTTTAAGTCCTTACCGAGACACTTCCACCTTTTCCTTCTCTCGCACAAGCACTAAGTAGAATATGTTGCCATACAAATTTCTCTAGCCATGGAAAGAGCAGGTATAGTTTGACCATCAAGAAGAGCCTTCATAGTATTTGAATCCTTCTACAAAATGCCTTTTCAGGTTTGGACAGGAAAGCAGCACACATACACAGATTAAAGCTAGCTAAGTAGAGAGCAGTTTCATCCATGTAAAAATTGAATTTGTTTAAAGCATTTTTTTCTCCCACATCATCTTTTACAATTAAACTTTTACTTTTGGCTTCTGATGGACAGATTCTCTCTTTTTCACTTCAAAATTACTTTCATTGTTCTTATATTTTTATTTCATATCCATAGGTAGAAGATAGCAAAAGAAAATAAGTTGTTTGAGTCTAGGGAGCACAGAGGATCGAAGTTTTTAATTTGCTTGGTTTTGCATTTTCTGCATATCACTGTGGCATATTGTTATCCCTAGACAGTGAAGATTCCTGTCTCAAGTCTATCTGAACACAGCAGAAAAAAATATTTTCTTTGGAGAGGAAAAAAAATCTCTGTTCAATAGACAGGTGCCAAATATAACATCACTTAGTTCATCCTTTTAAGGAAACTAATTTATGCTAAGTGTTCTTTTTCCCCCACTGCATTTTGCCAGTAAAGTCCTGTGAAAAAGGGATGTATATGGTTTTCAGAAGCTTGTCACTTCCCATTGGACAGCAGCTTTAACTTACACCTGTCTATCTGTTTTGCATACAATTTTAGAATGATTTGCCCACAGAATAAAACCTACAACTCCTGTACAGACCTCACCACTTTGGGCTCTCTGTTCAAGGGAAAAATCAAGATTTGGAACTTAAGGAACCTGAGAAATGATACAACTTTGGCTCAGAAGTTATTTATTTTTTTTCATTTATCTGTGTGGAAAGTAGATATTTTAAAACTAGAGGCCAGGAGACACTTAAATCTGTAGTCAAATTTGACTCCTGAATACAAAGCTGTAAAATTATGAACACAACATAAAAATGAGAAAAGTGCCAAGCCCTTCTCTCTCTTTGTAATTTTGAAAACTTGCACAGAAATTAATAGAAGACAGTTTTAGCAATCATTAAAGCCAAGCAATCAGGCTTAAATGAAAACAAGATTTTCCAAGTCAGAGGCCCTTCCTGTTAACACTCCGTCCACAAATTTGTAGTTTTAAATTAACACTGTGGAACTGTAAAACAATCTTTGATAATTATCCATACTGTCATATATGGTCTCTGCTGTCCCAGACAAACACAGAGAATGCCATTGCTTATTCCAGCTCTCTCAAAGTCATCAAATTTCAGCAGGTCAGAATCTTTATTTTCTAATGTGTCACTGTTTTGCAGCGCAGCTGTTTATTGTCTTGGAAATATGTCTTCAGTAGGAAAGCTCCAGTATATGTAATATATGCTGTCAGAATGTCTGATTAGATTTACAGTAAAAATAGTGGGAAACTTTGCCCACCCTCCTTAGCTCAGAACCAATAATTAACGACTTATTAAAAAACCCCCTACAGTTTCTGAAAAATAAAAGTTCCTATATTTCATCTATAAATGTTAAAAATGCATTGTAAAATCACAGCAATAAAACATTTGACTACAAATATGAAACTGGTATAGATTAACCTGCTTCTGTTATACATTTAGTAAAAAAAATGACAGTATAAAAGCCAACTACCTTAATATCACAGAGTATCCATAGTCAAGGAAGGTTAGCATTTGTCATTACAAAGTTTTGGTTTTAACTGCTTAAAAATATTCCATGGAGGTGTTTGGTTTTTGTTGTTGTTGTTTTGTTTGTTTGTTTTGTTGTCTCAAAGAGAATATTTATAAATATTTGTAAAGTCCAATTCAATGAAGGTTCAGACCTTACAGGAAAAAAGGTTATCTATCATAAGCTGAGTAGTTTTGTCAATGTCCTTGCATTCCTAAATACTGAATTAGGAACTTGACATTTGAGAGAAGCCAATTTTAAGGAAAGATAGGCTTCTTTTTCTATATAAGTACCACAAAATGAGATACTGCTTAACATCTAGAAGTTACTCTTAAGAGGTTTTGGAAATTCATTTTCACAAAACCTGCTCATAAAATCTTTGTGCATTGCCTGTGTTTAAAATCTGGTTTACGGATTATTATTATTTTTTTTACGTGTCAACTGCATTTGACATGAGCAGCAATATCACTCATATTTTGAAATTGCCAACTCAAGTGCTTTTCAGTGACTGCTGGAGGAAGTTAACCCATCCAAGCTGCTCACTGCGGTAATTCTGCGAGGACTTTCTGCCCAAAGTGCATCTGTTTAGTGCAAAGAGCTTAAAAACTGACCCAGCTAATTTTAGTTGACTTGTCAGTGAGGAACCTAAACAAACAAAAAAACTGAAAAGAAAATCTGAAGGTGCAGACGAGCAATGAGGAGCAGCCGCAGGCAGAGCAGAGCAGTCTGGAGCCTTGCTGAAAAGTTTGGAGGTGTATGCAAATAGCATTGAGGAACCTACTGTCTTGTGTTTAAAAAAACCAAACAACTGGTAATATGAGTATGAACTCACATTACTAGACCAGAGAAAAATGGTGTGTCAAAGAGACGTGTGTGGGCAGAAAGTACCATTTACCAGGAAAACTATAAATGTTGATGTCCAGGCTCAGTACCTGCTTTTCTTCAAAGGAAACAAAGAAATAGAGAGACAATTAAAAATCCAGAGGCATTAAGGTTATTTTCACTGAAATTACCTTCTATTTAATCAGTGCCAATGAAAAAAAAAATTGTTGGGTGGGATAAAGATGGCCATAATTTTTCTAATTGTGTAATGAAGAACAACACAGAAAAAAAAAAAAATCTGCTGTATAATACAGTTTAGATTAATAGTATATTCCTTACTGAAATCAGGGATTTGTGACTTTCCTCTCCTCCATCCATTTTTCACTAAGGTTAGACCCTAAACCTGAATCTCAACCTATTTCCCCTGGTGATCCTTGCTTTACCTGAACATCATATGGGAAAGCTGATCCATCTCGTCGAGCAACTGGCTGATCACACAATCTTGTCCTCGGAGGTGTGGGCAGCTGAAATGACCGAATAATCAGGACTTTGTGGCAGGACCCAGGGCATCTGGGAATCAGCTATATGATAACCTGGCTGTGATCAGAGGTCACCTGCATATTCATGCTCTGGTGCCCTGTGGGATTCTCCTAGCAGAGAGGTCATTACCTTTGGTTTATGGCTAGCTGCTATGGCTAGATGAGCTGAGTTCACTGTGCTTATTCTACTTTTTGCTCTGCATTGTTATTTTCTTTAAAAATATCCTCTCACACACAAAGGTTTTCTGTTTAAAAAGTTTTAAGGATTTTTAGCAAATCATAGCAATCTCAAGGTTAATTCCCTTACATGCTTTCACATATTTTATAATAATTATGGAAATGAAATACGAATGTCAATGATAATTATCTCATTAAATTGTTTTTATCCTAGAGGGGGGAAAAAAAAAAGAAGAATTATTTCCATCTACAAAAAAAAAGTATTAAAATATTTTGTGTTTGACCCTTTGCTTCCTTTTGTGCAAAGGATTAAAAAAATCATTGTGGCAGTTCATAAGTTCTAAGAGTAAAGCACTTTTTTGAATAAACCATCGGCATTGACCTAAGGACTCTGGAATACAGAAGAAACAGCAATTTAAGTTGCATTTTCCCCTGAAGAAGAAATAAAAGTTGTTATGTCAAGCCTAGAGACAGACAGAGGAAGAAAATGTAGAGGTATGGTAACAATATATGTGCGCCTCTCTCATCTGAAATGGTTTAGTAGACATTATTAGTGTGTAAGCCCAGTTCCTCCTGTCTAGAGTTGGGATAAGACTGAGGTATAGGATTTGTTTCTAGTTATCAAGGTACTGTATGTCTTCTGCAAATTCTTAATGTAAAACTCTTGTAAGTTTCCAAATTGCCCAGTGAATATACCTGGATCTAGGACTAGGTATTGATTTTTTTGGTCAAATCTACCGTGCCTACCAATAAACTGCAACAAAACGAACTGTATAGCATTATGGGGAGAGATAAGGAAAAAGAGAATTATGAACTTTCTAACAGAACTTGCTAAGCATCCGTCCAGCATTTCAGACTAGTGGAACAATAATAGCTATTTTCAGCACTTCATTGGAAACTAGCTTCAAATACAGAGAAGTGAACTTAAACTCAGCTAAATTTTCATTTAATCTTTGGACTCAAGCAATAATCACACTGATCAATTTAAAATTGAATCTCTAGACTATCTGACTGGAAATAATTTGTCAGAGATGAGAGTTTCATACTAGAGAAACGGCTCAAAAATTTCTAAAAATTGCAAAAACTAAATAGCTAGCAGGTGGCAATTTTTATACGCTCACAGTGAATGAATGATGTAGTCATTTTCCACTGAGTCAAGTAACTATTTGTAAAGTTTTTTAAAACAGTTTTACTTTTTATATACCAGTAATGCAAACAATAGTCGTGTTGGCAAATAAATAATAATTAAAATCATGTTTGGTTTTTTGTTGTTGTTGTTGTTGTTATAATTTACTTTATGACATGACTAAAATAAGCTAACAGCCTTTTTGTTGTGGTAAGGGCTTGCTGGCTCTAAGAAGAAATGAAGTATGGCAAAATCATGGCATATATTCAGCAAAAAGAAGATGAAGTGAAAATTAATCTTAAAAAATGAAAAAAGTGTTGTCTGTGAGGAATACTTGATCACTTTTAGCACTCGTGGACATACAATGCTGAATGTTCTAAATAAATTTATGCTACAGAGATACATGTTCTCCTGGGAAGTGAAATGTGTATTATGTCTTACACATAAAGACACACAACTAGACTATGCACTGCAATTCATCATAGGACATTCTTCATGCATCTGTAGCATATGTATACCTTGTGCCAATCTAATCACATGATTCATTTACAGGGCATCTGGACACTTCTCTGTTATTAATTCTTAAGTTCTGAAATGTAAGATAGAGACTGTGAATTTTCCATGCAAATTCCCTGGACAGTTACAGTTAAAAGCAACGCTACCACTAGATGTCTGAAAGCTAGCCTTGCTCAGTTAAGGCTAGCTTAACTGAGCAAGCCTTAAAAAAAGGAAGTTTATCACACCTTTCGAAACTAGAAGAAAAGGCTATACAAGAGTTAAAGGTGAGAATGTATATGCTTCATTTTGTAACTTGAGAAATTTAAAAGGGACTTCAATTAAAAAAGCAACCAACAACTTAAGTCAAAAGTTGTGTTCCTGAATCAGATGGAAATTTTTTATAAAATATTGTGGAGGGTTTTTTTTTTCCTTCTAGACTCCCTGCTGAATGCTTTTCTTCTAACTTTTAGAACAAAAATAGTAGAGTGGACTTAAGGTTCTCTCTTTCTATCCTCCCTAAAACCCTATTGTGTTTTAGTAGAGGTTGTCAGTTTTGAAATTGTAAATCATGTTGTTCCCAAGGTTGTGGTTTTGCTTCAGATGAACATGATGTTACAATGGGATTACATTTATGATTTCTTTAAATATAAAAAGAAGGTACGCTAGGAGCAAGACTTCCTTGATCTTTATCATTGCCATGAGGTTGAGCAATCCTAGCAGGAATTCCACCTCTACCACGTGATGGAAAGGAAAGGAAAGGGAAAGGGAAAGGAAGACAAACCTCCCCCCTCACTTCATTAAAAACCACAGAATTTCCAATGAGTTTCATATGGACTGGTTTCATTTATGGCTAATTACTTTTTTGTGACCTCCATTGATCTCAGATATTTAACCCTCACATTTCCTCAGCCATTCATTGCTGAAAATAGAATTTCCCTCTTATTAGGAATTTCTTATTAGAAAATATTTTTTACTAGAAATTCCCTCAATTAATGAAAATTGCACTTCTCTTTTTTTCTTTGTTTTATTTTTTTTTTTTTCCAAAATGTTTTGATGGAATTTGTTCTGTCCAGTGTTACTGGATGGCAGGGGGACATTCAAGCTAAAAGTTTTCTCAGAAGTTTAATTAGAAGATACACTCCAGGGACATGGTATTATATCTTCCCTGGCTTGGTGACCCTTAGAATGTATGGATGAGATGGGCTACCTGGCTCTGGTGGAGCCTGGAAAAGATATGTGGGTAAATGATGTCTGCCAAGAAACTTTTTCATTTTCTCTCACTTGTATATCACACACTGACCAACTATTTCTGTGATGAAACACTTGGTGGCTAAAAGTTCAGTGATGTAAGACCAAAGTGTTTCTGCTGGTCCCAAGAATGAACAAGTCCTGGAGGAACTGTCTTGTAACATGAGTGAGAACCAGTAAGGGAGGTTTATGCTAGATCATTACATATGGGAAAACAAGGAGATTTGACAGATAATTTATGGGATTTATAAACTGGGGATTGTCACTCCCTCCTCTGCTGAGCATGGTTACAGAACCCAATATGTGTTTTATGCATATTCTTTGAAGGGGATCAAGGAGACTAAACTGATATTTTTTTTTCCCAGGAATTAAATGCATAAAAAAAAGCCTGGGCCTCTGCTTTTTCCCATAACAATTCATAGGAAAGAGAAAACTTCCAAGCAGAACTGACTTTCTACTTATAATAATTAGAATACTAGAAAAAATAAATATTTGTTTAGAAAGTAAGAAAGCAGTTCATCCTTCCAGCGATTCAGCCTCAAGAAAAGCTGGCACAAGAGAAAGAAATAGTGCCTTGGAGTGTAATTGCATGGCATTTGTAGCCTGTCTTGAGAACCATGTTAGCTGTAATTGGAGAAGCTATTGATTTTGTAAAGACACATTGCTGCATTATATTTGAAGAGTTAGAATGATCTGACCATTAGAACAGCTGGTGCTACCCCAAATTGTTTTGCATTGATTCCAACAACATTTTGTTACCCAGCATGCTGGCTGTGTCCTTAAAGAAAGAAATTTGTGTAATCTGTTTTTAGAGAAAGAATTGCACTATATGCTAAGAATTTTTTTGGTCTTATATAGAGGTAAGTGGCAGCTTCAGCCTTCCACTAGAGTATTTCTGCATTAAATATTCAATATTTAACTTGCATACATTCAAAGTTATCTGGATTAAACACACAGATTCATTTTATCATACATATAAATGAGCCTCCTTTTTCTCCCTGTGGCAGAATGTTTTTTTCCCTCTAGAGAAAATTCAAAAAACTGTGTGTATAATGTGTTTAGACAACCAAAGATCTTACTGTGACAAATTCTCTTGTCTCAAAACCACATATGAAACACTGATTATATAAGTGAGTATCTGTTTCAGTATTTGATACTGCGATATTCACTAGAGGAAGCCATTACTGAGCCCAAATGTGGAGACCCACTTTTTCATTTACAATTTTTTCCAATACATAGTATTATACTTTTTTAATAACAAAAATCACACTGGGGGGGGGGGGGGGGAAATTATTCAAGAACTGCCTCAAATCAGCCTGTGGCAAAAAATTGCAAGAAAATAAAGAAATACATGTTAAAATTTAATTAAAATCAAAATTATATAAACTGTTACGCTACTGCTTCATTTTAAAAGAATGGTTGCTTTCCAAAAATACAAACATGAAAAACATGTTTCATAAATTAGTTTCAATTCATGGTAATGAATCCTATAAACATTTCCTATTTCATATAATGGATAGTCAATCCTACCATTTGGGGATACTGGTTAAATATAAACGCCAGCTTCTTCATTATAAAAATGTGGGGTTTATACATAACATTACTACTTCAGTATAATTCATGCATCTTTATTAAAAGATTGTGGAGCTAAACCCTTAGTTTCCATTCCATTTTTATCTCATAGCTTAGAGACCTTCTCAATCTAAAGAAAGATCAATTGAAATTAGTGAAAGAGTAAATATAAAAGAGTAAATCACAAATCAAGCCTTAAACATTTTTGAAAATATTGCAACTATTTTTGTTTTTCAATATATTTCCAAGTTATTAATTTTCAAACAGTTATAGAATTGGATGATAGGTGTAATTTTACCAATATAATTTTACCAATATATTTTACATAAGAAAACTGTAGAATGGGGAGGAGGAAACAAGATTAAAACTCCATGGCCTGCACTGTAATGTAGGAAAGAAAAGTATGTTTTGATACTCAATTTTATTGTGCTGAAACAGTGCACATGATACAAACTGTATTCTTCATCCTATTCTGCACTGTAGGTGAGGTGATGAGAAATAACTTTGGCAGAGGGAAACAGGATAAACTAAATTTGATTATGTGGTTGCACTGCTAAATAGACAAATAAATAAATAAATAAGCCTGCGTTTGAAGAGAATACCATGCCAAGTATGAAAGATTTTGTTGGCACAAGAGTGACACACTGTTTGTCAGAGGTAAATGGACCCTCAAGGTGAGCTGCAAGGGAGACGAGGTGAAACGATGTCCCTCTGCCTTGGGATGGGTGCTCACCCTTGGCAGGCAACACAGTAAGTCTCATCTGCTCATCCAGCCTCAGCTGCTGCCAGCATCCCAGAGCATTTACTTCTGTAGTGTAAACCTAACCTCCCCTATCCTACTCCCGCTGCACACAGCAGCAGTAATTGGCTTATTGTACTAATTTAAGAAAGATTTGAAAAACCACTGACAATCTTTTGGGATCTAATTAACAATTCACCTCTGAAATGATCTCTGCAGGTACTGCAGGTGGCTAAATGTTGCAAGTAATAGAGCCTACATATGGAATTTAGTTATAAACTGGAAAATTATTCTTATTTATTCTGCAAATATCCAACAGAGAAGATGAGAGAAAACAGAATATTGATACTGCGGTATATTGTTCTTTGATCTGGCCTAATAGCGCCATTCATACAGTCTTCAGTGCACAAAAGGGAAGTCATCACAATGGATGTAGTGCCTCCATGCAATTTAGAACTCAAAGTCCAAAATATCAGTGACTTTTATTCTTTGTAATCCCTCTAAGATGTTTTTAAAAACACCCTTTAATTTTATTTTCTGTAGTTGGCACCAAATTTTATTATCTATTATTTGTTTAAGGCTGTTGGCAGCAGGTATGCATGACATGTTTGCTCTCCATTTATTTTCCTTGAAAGAGGCTTTTGGATCAATATATTGGGTTTTTCTTTCAGTACTGAACTGGAAAAATACTAAAGAAAAAACTTTATTTACAAAAATACCATAAAAACCTTAGTGATTTGGGTTTTGACAGTTATTATGATACACTAGGACATTGGGACACTTATTAAGAAATTCTGAAAAATTCTTTTCACAATAACTTAAAAAATGAGTAATAAAAATGACCCTCTTCCCACTCATACCTATTGTTTATTCCTTTTCCTATGCCAGTTATGCCATATTTAAAATTCAAGAGTTTAGCAGAGAAGAAAACAAAAACAATCATATATTCCGTATATTATGCTCACATTAGATGGCAATGGTTGAAAAAGAACCTAAACTAAAATAAGCACATCCATCTTAATGTCTGTTCCAGTTAAAACACAGAGGAGTGTGACATTGTTTCTTCAGTCACAGCGGTTAAGTACACATATAAAAGAAATTTTAACTTCCAGGATCCTGCTCTGAAGCAGGGGAAGAAACACAACCATGTACAAGATGGAGATGCCTGATGGATTGAGATGAGACAAGAAGACATAAGCTGCACCATAGGTAGGAAAGAATTGTGGGCCAATTTTTTAAGGTGGGCACCTGCTCACACAATATTTAATACTTGGGAAAGATGGGGATTAATTCAGATATCAAGGATTTATAAAGAAAATGGCTAAATAGGGTTCTAGTTTCCATTCTTGTGTCTAGATTTCAGAATGTTTCACAGAAAGCGTGGAAATTATTATAGGGATAGGTTCTGTCAGTCTTCGCTTTTACTTTGAGAAGAAACATACTCCTTCAGTAGTTCAGCTGAATTCAATGCAGCTATTTGAGCAATCAAATAATACTCAGCATGAGTCAATGTGAGAGGTTCTGGCTTAAGAAGATAACAAGCTATAAATCATGGCAGATGATCTCATTAGAAATCAAACTTTAACTGCTGTCTAACAGAATGATTACAAAAATGAGATAGAAAAAAGGAAAGGGAGGATACTGAAAAGGAATTTTTCAAAAACAAGGAAACAAAACCAGATGATTCACAAATCAGCACACTGCTCTTGCAGCAGATTCCTCAAAGAATTTGCCTAGGAGAAATTTTGAAAGACAGCCTATACTCCTGTATTTAGCTTAGTATATGCTCCTAAGCTTGTCACTGTGCCTTTAAGTTTCCATTTATTTGAAAAAAAAAAAAAAAAAAAATACTGCCCATATTTATTGAGGTTATTTTCATGTCGTGGTCACCAAGACAGGCATGGTCACTGAAGCCAGTTTTGCAGGTCAGCATTAGTCAGTGGAAAATTATATATTTTGCCCAGAACATAGCTTATTGCATATCAGAACGTATGCTACCAAAAGCTAGGGTACTGTGACATATAATCATCTAGAAGGAGGAAAACTACTATAAAAAATAGTAGTGCATAAAGGACTGGACAAGAGCTGTCAACAAAGGTGCATTTACTGATAAATCAGCCAGCCTATTTTCAAAGATATACTGAAGCATTAGAAAGTAATTTAGGCAGTCAGTGAACTGCATTAAGTGCTGGAACAAATTATTTAGCATTTCAAGCCTCCATAAAAACTTTGGATTTGATTCTCAGTGAAAAAACCAACCCACCAAAATTAATAGTGTGAGCCAAACCCCACTAAATTAAATGGGAGGCTTTCAACTCATTTCAGTGAACTAGGGTCCAGATTTGAAATACTCTGCTTTGGTGGTATCTTTTTCTTTTTTTTTTTTTTTTTTTTTACTTTTCACACCACCACCCCAAGAATTGAAAATATTCCTCTTAAGAAAAAGCTTTCCACATTAACCAGGTAAGCCTGGACTGCCTTAAAAATACACTAAGACTAGGACACACAGCTGATCCTGTCACATGAGACTGGTGCCTACCTGTGGGCTAAACTCCATCTACAGCCATCTGTGCCAGAGAGATCAGGCACGGAAACAGAAAACGTTTCATCTACCTTGCAGTAATTTGTTAAACCCATGGTAGTTTGATAACACCGCAAAACTCTTTGGGAGAAAAACACTTCAGATGGCATTGTGGAGAATTTTTCCTGTGGGTTGAAAAAGTACAACTTTTTAGCTGTAATAAGTGATGATACACAGTTGGATCCTCCAGTCTTTTTCTGTGTGTGGCAGAAACCACTTCATTTTTTTATAAAGTTACAGGAAACGTAACCTTTAAAATCCCCCCTCACCCCACCCCCCCATAAACAACCAGTATGATAAAGTGAGTAAGCAAGAAACATTGAATTATTTCCAAGACACGAAGTCTCTGTCTTTGAAATATGCTTTTGCAGAGATACTGTTCACAAGGAAGTCGCCCTTGCGGACTCATACGTGGAATTATTTAGCAGACATCCTGTGGGAATTTACCTTCACTGTGTGCCTGTGACAGTGACTTTATTTGTATATGTTTTTCCCAGAACCAAGGCTGTCATAGCTTCTGAGACATAGGTCCTGATCTTATCAAAAATCAGCATAATAATGGAAGTCCAGGTTTATGCTATACATCACAGCCTGGTTTAACAAGGGCAAGGGTAATTCATCCTTGTTTTCCTCCTTATTTTAAAATGCTTTGCAGATAAGACACATTTGATCTGTGCTTTATGGGATTATTCAGCTCCTGAATACCATGCTGGGCAGAGGACTTTTGTTGCTGCTGGTTTTTTGGGGTTTTTTTTTGTTTTGTTTTGTTTTGTTTTTGGCGAGGCAGCATCAAAATAATATTTAAACGCAAACAGAAATTTCAGATCAGATGCACATTTTAACAGATAGCCTTGCAAAAGTGCACTAAGGATAACAGCTTTTGCTGTTTGCCTCAGTGCTGCTCAGAGGCACATCATAAATTCTTGACTTCTGCCAAGCACAGAGAATTTTCCAGCAGCAGCTCACAAGAAATATGCCAAGGCCAGGGGCACTGCAGTACAAGGAAAATGAACATTTTAATAAAGAATAGGTTAGCCAATATTTCCACTGGTAACTATAGTAAAATATGAGGAGTCATTTTGCTGGTAGGACTGCTGAATGAAAGTTCAATTTACTTTGTCTACCGTGAAAAAGCACTAAGGCAATGACACAGAACTATAATTTTTTTAAATGGCTACTTTCTCATCCCTCGTGAACTCTGAATGTATCCTAAAAAGAATGTACATGTTCCTGATCTGAGAGGAAGCCTATTCAGATCAGAGCAGAAGTGTTCATTAATACTTACAAAATATATTTTTTGTGATTTCAGTATGACAGAAACATGGCAAATGCACAGAAAAATTATATACATCAACTTATGTAACTTAAAAAGCATCCTCTTACCCTGAAATTTCACCACTTCAGAGTTAGGAAAATGTTTCCTGGCTTTTTATGTATTTGTTCTTTTTTTTTTTTTTTCCTCAACAGTGAGTACTTACTGAACTTCTCTACAATCTTCCATCAAAGCTTTACAAAGAATTCATCCCCACTAATAAGTGTGTAAATGTAAAGACTACAGACCATAGAAATGCAAAGGCTGGTTTTTCCCAAATCTACAAATTTGGGAAAGAGTCAGAGACATACTAACTGACTTGACAGATACAACAGGTCAGATTGCACCCAGCCTATACGCAGGGTGGAAGCAAAGTATAGGGGCAACATTTCACGTTTTCTGGATCTGGAGTTGACAAACTGGACTGAAGGCAAACAGCCTTTTTTTCTTTTCTGGAGGTTTTTGTTTGTTTGTTTGTTTGTTTGTTTTATTTTCTTCTCCCCTTGGCTGTGCCCATGATAATAGGTGTCACCTTTAAACAGCCTTTATACCTGGAAAAAAATTAGACCCCAACGCAATGGAAAACAAACATGTGTTGTGTTTTCTCAGTGTCCATTTCTGAAACTCTTGGTTGCTTTGTGCACTGTTTGCTTAGGTGAGCATTCCTTTTAAGCACAACATAACACTGCAAAGTGGGCTGTAAATTAACTAACCATCACAGCAAACCTGTTACAGTCCTTTATAGGATAAAGTAAGAGCTGTTTAATTGTATGCAATAAATACAGCAACATCAATAATTTATTTTGAACAGTTAACTTGATAGACTTTGTCTTTTATGCTCATGTTGAGGTTCATGGTGAGTTTTCCTCATTGCACTGGATCTCAGTGCATTGTTATTAGCAGTGGAAAGGGTTTTGCACAAATGCTCAGTGCCTTGAATTGAAAGGTCCAGATGTGCTGTTTTCTTCGTTTCCTTGTATCTCAGCTGGTCATCTAAACAGTGTGGCTCCCTGATGGGGTAAGCATCAATCATAAAGTAATCAGAAAAAAAAATCCAGCAGCAGCTCACTGTAGCTTTACATCTCCATATGAGAGATATCTATTTAGGAAATTAAAGTTGAACCCACAGGGTAATACATTAGAAATCTTATATTTTCAGAGTAACTTTATCTCAGAGTCTCTGTGGAAATGCTTCAGGAATATTTTCACAGGAACAATATCAGACCATTGGACAGAGATTGTTTAGACCATCAATGCACGCTGAGCTTTCTCAGGACCATTGCACAGGAAGCCATATCAAACACTGTAATGGAGAACGATGGCTTGCTTTAATCTTCATTTCACAGGGTATAAGTTGCTGATGTAGAGTCTGGTTTCTTAGTATCCAGGCTGCACTAGACATTACCTTGATGACTGGTGTAGGAACAGTGAATAATATCTTAATTGCTCCAAATTGGACATTTCTTTTTAGACAGGTCTTGATTTGAATGTATGTACCTTCTTGTAAATACAATTAATTTGGTTTTTAATACACAATTAGAGATTAACGATACTGCAAATGAGCTTTAGATCTCCAAGTGTGAGCTTTTGTCGTGCTTGATTTAGGATGCTGACGCTACATCAAGAGACACACTATGCTAAAAGTTATGAACCAGATGTCTCCTTGCTGGTAACGGGAAAGTCAGATGCCTCTAACATGATATACCCTGCAATATGGTTCAGTGTCGATGCCAACACAATACTGTCAATGGGGGAACAATTTTAGATTTTTGTGATTTCCTTTCTATGAAATAACGCAAAAATATTGTTTCTCTAAAATGACAAAATACAGCAACCTTCAGTTTACACCTTCCGTGTTTCCAGACACAGCAGAAATCTCTGTTACTGGTCTAACTGAAGACTGGTAGGGAAAATCACCTATCCTAAACAACATTTTCTCTTCCTGTCCAAAAAGGACCCATAAAGCAAAAATTACCAGTATTTTAGTGCCTTTAACAAATGTCATGTCCTACTGGTTAAGATGCAAGTAAAAATAATTATAATTTAACCCAGAAAGAAGACATTCATTAGATGAAAGAAAGCAATAATGCCTTTCAAGTTTGATTTCTTCTTTCCTACTATACTATGTGTCTGTGCCTGGAAACTTCAGCTCTTTGGCCTCCTGCATTTTTTGATATAATGAAGATATAAATTTATCCTATGGCTTTTGAATATAGGATTTTATTTAATAAACAAAATGAAAACAAATGCTCCCTAGTAGCTACACAAAGAGACACCAGCAGCTTTTAATAAAATGCTATCCAGAAAACCTCACCTCAGACAAAACGATGTGTGACTGGTTACTATGCAACCGTACAAGCATCTTCCTACAAATGTGGTTCTTCTTCACCTTCACTAATCCTCTGCAATCTTTTTACAGTATAACTTGTTGAATATAAACTAAAATTAGTTAGTATTTGGGAGCAAATACCATGGTTTCAGATTGAATGTGAAGTACATTCTAGATCTCTTTGGAGAACTATTATTTCCTTTGTTTCCCAAACAGTTGAATGGGGAAAAGCAATCAAAAAAAAATAAAAAAAAAATATTTACAGTATTTTTTTCCTCGGAATTAGATAGGAAACTTATTTCAGCAAGACACATATTTTCAAGCAGTTCTACTGTCAAATGTTTAGTTTGATACTTAGGAATATTGATCAAATAAAGGTATATAATTCAGTAACTAATGTTAATTATCCTTCACTTCTATCACCACTCTACACCAAAAGCTAGTATTATTTATGTAGCTCTGATAACCATGATCATCAATGGCTTACAATGATTTTCCTGTTTTAGATGTTAACTGTAGCTGACCCTTGATAAATTATAGTACATAACACAAATATTTAGAATGAGGCATTGGCCGTAAGAAATCTTCAAGATAATTTTAGGCATCTATACAATCCATAGCTAGAGTAAAACACAGGTTCATAACACAAGAACACGCAGTCCATTAAAGATAGAAATTAGACCAAATACTGCATAAATCAACACAGTTCCCTTAGCTAAATGAAAATAGGCCAGTTTATTCCAGCTGAGAATGTAGCTTAGGAGCCCACATAAATTTTAAAAACAAACAAACAAACAAAAAAATCAGAAACCAAAAATAATAAAAAACAAACAACCCCCCAAACACAGGCAGCTTAAATAGAAATATACTGCTGTAACTGACCCAGAGGATGGCTCTGTCTTCAAACAGCTTTTATAAATCTTATAGCTGAGAGGCAGTGGTTTTATTGACCAGGGACAGCAATTCTGTATACTGAAAAAGGCATTTGAAAGGAAGGGGATTTTTTTTGCTTAGAGATATAATTGGAATTTCATGAAAAACAGGGAAATGTGATGAAAGGTTGAGAATGTGTGGGGGAGGGTGGAGTAATAGGGAAAAATAAATTAGCACAAATTAATCAGAAAAAAGAAAACTTCTCAGGAATTGGAATTGAAACATCAAAAAGCCATCAGATCAGGAGATACCTAGGGATGCACACAGGGAGAGCTGTACTGAGAATCATAACTGAAGAAGATTTTAGCCACTGTGTTTTGCACAGACTGGAAAAACAAACAAACAAAACAAAAAAAAGCTAGGTACATCTATGATATCCTCTCTGAATAAAGATTTTAGGTGAATATAGATCACTATGCATATATCAGCATTATAGGCAGAATTTCATTTAGTCTGATGAGCAACACCTGTACGTAGTCAGATAGCCATCTACTATCCTGCGTGTTTATACAAAAGGTGAGAAAATAGAAGAAAGAGCTCATTAAAACTGTGCCAATGCCCATTGTGTGTGAGTGTGGGATTTAACACACAGGTAATATTAAAAAAAAACCCAAACAAACAACCAACATGGAGTAAAGCGCAGAGGAGAGGAGAGGGAAGTGGAAACTATTCTGGAAAGTTTTCTAGCGGTATCTTTTGAACATAGTATAAAAAGCTTTATTTTTCTACTGTGCATTAAAGAATAGCACCCGCAAAGGCCTGGGGATACTTGCAGTCACTTAGCTTATTTTCTATTAAGAGAACATGAGTTTTTTATAACCTCTTAAAGGCCAACCCATATATATTGTACAAAAGCGTATCTCAGGGAAAAATACAATGCAAAATCAATTTGTGTATTTCTCTGTCTTCATCCTCTTTCAGTAATAAACCCTACTAAACAAAACTGTAATTCAGCTAAAATTAAACTTTTAGCACTCCACCCCAAATACTGACTTACATGCAGATGTTCTATATAGTGCAATTGTCTCACAGTCTGTATCCCTGCAATGTCCTCATAATGCAGTGATTTGCAGAATAAAAGATGAATAGAAGTCTTGATCTCATAAGCTGTCTTCACTATACGTCTGTGCCATTTATCTGTCTATAACCCATGAAGACCCTCCCCTGCAGATATGGCTCTTTCGATCTGACATACTAAACTACCTGGCATAAATAGTCCTTCACTGTTTTAAGATGTCACCTGCCTCACAATTTTCCATATATTCTGACAGTTACTGTTGGGTATAAGGGTGAGTTATTCAGACAAGGGGACAATTGGTCTGTTGATGTGCATATAAACATTTTATACTGAAAAAAAAATGAAATAAAAAAAATAAGGAAAACATGCATAACTACAGGAATAATGGATCATGAAGGAACATGAATATAAAGAAAGTGTTGGTAGAAAATTGAGCTGATGTTCTAAAACCTTGCAAATACATTTATTCCTCGCTATTTCCTTACTAGGTAATGTGGAAAAGTTAGCAAAACTGAAGGAGACATCGTTAAAGGCAACCTTCTCAAAGACAGTGGAAGGAGGCAGCACAGCTGCGTCAAACAAGGGGTGTGGAAATAGCATGCTAAATAATTTACCTGTTTTAAGGGAACTAAATGACTCCACCAGATAAGATAATTTGAGCCCAGAAAACAGAGCTGTCGTGGTGGTGTCCCTACAAGGATGTCAGCCATTTCTGTGTGTTCTGCGGTGGATTTGTGAATAATTGAAGGTAGCAACTGCATGGTTCAGCTCTTAGCCTTTACGTTGCCTGAATTGACATAATGAAATATCCCTCTGGAGAGACTTGAGTGAGTTAGAAAAGCATACAGCTCCCCATGCCTGCTTGCGATTTTTCTATCTCAAGGGTTTTGCACAGGTGATTTACAGTACATTATGTATACATTGTGTCAGGACTGTGAAACTCCAAATGATATTATGCTTCATAAGCTGCATTGCAACAAGAATCAACGATGTTAAGTCATCCATTTTAGAGCAGATTTATAGAGAAATATTCAAGTTCTGGAATTAAGCTCCTTACATTACAGTTTGAGGATAACACTTACAAGTAAATACAGAAAATGCACGTGAATCATATAGATAGGGGCAAACATAGTTACGGACATTACAAAGACCGCCACGTGATTGTCTGCTGGTGATATGGTGCATAAAGTGATACAGAGAGAGCTAAGCCCCAACAGTGGTCCAGTGGACACAGTGAGGATTGCTCATGAAGACCCAGGGGAGCAAGCTTGAGTTTTTCTATTCCCCTTGGTAAAGTGATCTGGACAATTTTCCAGGTCTTGCTAACATGGTCAGCAGGAACAAAGGTTGATGCTACTGAAATCTTACCCGTCTTATTTCATGAACATCCCCTCTGTGCAGTAACTAATTTTGTCCATCCGCTCACAGTGTGTTTTGCCCACATACACAGACTGTAGAGAGGACAAGTCCTCGGACACTCTGCCCGTTATTTGCACATGATCAGCTTCACTGTAGCCGTGGAAGACTGAAAACCAAATTAAGTGCAATGGCTAGATACTGGGGAAAAAATATTAATGTTACAAGTGAAAAAAATTGCCTGTTTTTAAATGTTTATTTGCTAAGGTAGCTCCTGGTCAAGAAATGAAGAAATGATTTAGGAATCAGTGTTTACACAATGAAAAGAAAAAACTAATTGGTCTAAGCAAAGACAATGTCACACATAAACCACAGGCACCCTTACTGCAAACTGTTACTTGGATTTTAAAACTTAAAACGTAGACTTGTTTAGACAGACTTTAATAAGCAGACACCCTGGGAGCAAGCCAACTGCCTAACATAGGAGTTTGGTCTCATCGTAGATGTTCCAGAAGGAAAACATTTGCACAAGGGTAGCAGATAATTCCTGCAACCTCAGGGTTGCACTACACTAAAATAGCACTTCATACCTGTGTTTAAACACCTGAATCCTACCTGCAACTGTGCAAAGAGGACTTGGAAAAAAATCCTTCTTTAAAATCTTTCTCGGTGAGTTATTTCAATTTTTTGTTTTTTTTGTTTGGTGTTTTTGTTTTTACTTCACGATGAACTTGAATGCGAGAAGAGGTTGAAATACAAGGTTAAGAATTATATATGCCATGGGTGGGGAACCTTTATTTGTTCCATTTTTACCAGTTTGACCAGTAATAGATGCCCAGAGGCAGGAGAAGAATCACAGGTCAGCAGGAGAGCACCTGCAGTGCAGCACAGAGGAATTCCAGCCACTCCGGCCAGACAATGAGTTTCATCAGGGCCCAAATGAAATGTCTGTATGCAAACACACGGAGCATGGGGAATAAACAAGAGGAGCTGGAGACATGTGCATGCCTGCAGCACTGTGATCTTATTGGCATCACGGAGATGTGGTGGGATGGCTCCTGTGACTGGAGTGTTGGGATGGAAGGGTACAGCTGTAGGAAGGACAAGCAGAAGAGATGAGGAGGGGTGTCACCCTCTATGTCAATGACCAGCTGGAGTGCATGGAGCTCCACCTGGGATGGATGAGGAGCCAACCTGAGTACTTTGGGTCAGGATTAAAGGGAGCGGCAGGGACAGGGGACACTATAGTGGGGGTCTGCTACAGGCCACCTGACCAGGAAGACCAAGTGGATGAGGCCTCTATAGACAGATAGGAGCAGCCTCACATTGACAAGCCCTGGTCCTTATGGGAGACTTCAACCACCCCAATATCTGTTGGAGGGACAACACAGCAGGGCATAAGCAATCCAGGAGGAATACATTGATGATAAGTTCCTTCTCCAAGGAGCCAACAAGGAGACGTGCCGTGCTGGACCTCACCAACAAGGAAGGGCTGGTAGGGAATGTGAAGTTCAAGGGCGGCCTTGGCTGTAGTGACCATGAAATGGTGGAGTTCGGGATCCTCAGGGCAGTGAGGAGGGTGCACAGCAAGCTCACTACCCTGGCCTTCAAGAGAGCAGGCCTTGGCCTCTTCAGCGACCTGCTTGGTAGAACACCATGGGACAAAGCCCTGCAGGGAAGAGGAACCCAAGAAAGCTGGTTAGTATTCAAGGGTCACCTCCTCCAAGCTCAGGAGCAATGCATCCCAGCAAAGAGGAAGTCATGCAAAACCACCAAGAGGCCCCCATGGATGAACAGGGAGCTCCTGGGCAAACTCAAATAAAAAAAAGGAAACCTACAGAGGGTGGAAGCAAGGGCAGGTAGCCTGGGAGGAATACAGAGACATTATCGGAGCAGCCAGGGATCAGGTTAGGAAAGCCAAAGCCCTGATAGATTTAAATCCAGCCAAGGACATCAAGGGCAACAAGAAAAGCTTCTATAGGTACATTGGTGATAAAGGAAGACTAGGGAAAATGTGGACCCTCTCTGGAATGATACAGGAGACCTGATTACCTGAAATATGGAGAAGGCTGAGCTACTTGACAACATTTTTGCCTCAGTGTTCACTGGCAAGTGCCCTAGCCACACCAACCAGGTCACAGAAGGCAAAGGCAGGGACTGGGAGAATGCAGAACCGCCCACTGCAGGAGAAGATCAGGTTCGAGAATATCCAAGGAACCTGAAGGTGCACAAGTCCATGGGACCTGAGGAGTTACATCTGCGGGTCTTGAGGGAACTGGTGGATGAAGTGGCCAGGCCACTTGCCATCATATTTGAGAAGTCCTGGCAGTCCAGTGAAGATCCCACTGACTGGAAAAAGGGAAACATAACCCCCATTTTTAAGAAGGGTAGAAAGGAAGACCCAGGGAGCTACAGGCCGGTCAGTGTCACCTCCGTGCCTGGCAAGAGCATGGAGCAGACCCTCCTGGAGACTATGCTCAGGCACATGGAAAACAAGGAGGTGATTGGCGACAGCCAACACGGCTTCACTAAGGGCAAATCGTGCCTGACATACTTGGTGGCCTTCTATGATGGGGTTACAGCGTCGGTGGATAAGGGAAGGGCAACTGACGTCATCTACCTGGACTTGTGCAAGGCATTTGACACTGTCCCACACGACATCCTTGTCTCTAAATTGGAGAGACATGGATTCGATGGATGGACCACTTGCTGGATAAGGAATTGGCTGGATGGTCACACTCAAAGACTTGCGGTCAACGGCTCAATGTCCAAGCGGAGAACGATGATGAGTGGCGTTCCTCAGGGGTCGGTACTGTTTGACATTTTTGTTGGCAACATGGATCAAGTGCACCCTCAGCAAGTTTGCCAACACCACCAAGCTGTATGGTGTGGTTGACACGCTGAAGGGAAGGAATGCCATCCAGAGGGACTTTGACAGGCTGGAAAGATGGGCCCGTGCGAACCACATGAAGTTCAACAAGGCCAAGTGCAAGGTCCTGCACATGGGTCGGTGCAATCCCAAGCACAACTACGGGCTGGCCAAGGAATGGATTGAAAGCAGCCCCGAGGAGAAGGACTTTAGGGTATTGATTGATGAGAAGCTCAACATGAGCCGGCAGTGTGCGTTGGCAGCCCAGAAAGCCAACCGTGTCCTGGGCTGCATCAAAAGCAGCGTGACCAGCAGGTCGAGGGAGGGGATCCTGCCCCTCTACTCCGCTCTGGTGAGACCCCACCTGATGTACTGCATACAGCTCTGGGGGCCCCAGGACAAGACAGAGATGGAGCTGTTGGAGCACGTCCAGAGGAGACCACGAAGCTGATCAGACGGCTGGAGCAGCTCTCCTCTGAGGACAGGCTGAGAGAGTTGGGATTGTTCAGCCTGAAGAAAAGGTGGCTCCGGGAAGATCTAATTGCGGCTTTCCAGTACCTAAAGGGGCTACAGAAAAGCTGGCGAGGGACTGTTTACAAGGACATGTTGTGATAGGGCAAGGGGCAATGGCCTTAAGCTGAAGGAGGGTCGATTTACATTAGATATTAGGAAGAAATTTTTCCCCGTGAGGGCGGTGAGGCCCTGGCAGAGGTTGCCCAGAGAAGCTGTGGCTGCCCCTGGCTCCCTGGCAGTGTTCAAGGCCAGGCTGGATGGGGCTTTGGGCAACGTGGTCTAGTGGAGGGTGTCCCTGCCCATGGCAGGGGATTTGGAACTAGGTGGTCTCTAAGGTCCCTTCCAACTCAAATCATTCTACGATTCTACGATTCTACAATTCTATGATTCTAAGAAAATGTCATGGTTTAACTCAGCCATCAGCTAAAACAAGCACATAGCCCTTCTCTCACTCCTCTCCCTGAGTGGGATGGGGGAGAAAATCGAAAAGGAAAAAAACAGTAAAACGTGGTTTGAGATAAAGACAATTTAATAAGACAGAAAAGGAAGGTACTACTGCTGCTACTACTAGCTATTATTATTATTAATGGTAATAATAATAATAAAATATACAAAATGTGATGAACATTACAATTTCTCACCACACAAAGCCAATGCTCAGCTAGTTCCTGAGCCACCTTGCCTCCCAGTCAACCCCGTTATATATGGAGCATGACGTCAAATGCTATGCAATATCCCTTTGGCCAGTTTGAGTCAGCTGCCCTGTCTGTGCCCCCTCCTGACTTCTTGGATACCCCTCACCTTATCATTGGCAAGGCAGTATGAGAAGCTGAAAAGTCTTTAACTGCCTGGCAACAACTAAAACCATCAGTGTGTTATCAACACTATTCTCATCCTAAATCCAAAACACACCATTAACCAGCTGCTAGGAAGAAAATTAATCTATCTCTGCTGAAACCCGGACAGATGATCAGATAACTTGGCACACTGCATTTAAATAATAACTTCTACAATGGCATAACAAAAGGAAAGAATTGGAGCATCTAATTTTATTGTGGAGATAATTGAAGGTTGAAGAAGACAGTCCTTTTTTTTTTTTTTTTTTTTTTTTTTTTTAAAGCACTGGGTATGAATAATGTAGGCTTGCTGCAATTATGAATCTCAATTCACATGTCATTTTCAGCTGACACGAATTTTCCATAATTCAGATGTTTCGGTTTCTTGAAAGTGACATTAATTTGAATTGATTTTATTCAAGAAATCCTAGTTTGTGATGATAGTCTGTATGTTCTTCACCACGATGACAGTTGAGAAACCATGGGTTAGGTTTTGAAAAAGGACATAGAGCCACAGATGCCAAAAATATCAATGGTGTACCTGGACACCTTCGAGAAGCTGAGCCTTAGTGTCGGAGACCTATCACCAAAGAGTCAGAAATCGAATGGCAAGATAATATATACTGCATATGCTTTTTTATGCAAATACGTATTGATTTTTCAGTGGAATACCAACAAACACTAAATATGTTTATGCATATATATATGTAAATGCATATCATAGAATCATAGAACCATAGAATGGTTGATGTTGGAAGGGACCTTAAAGATCATCTAGTTCCAACCCCCCTGCCATGGGCAGGGACACCCTCCACTAGACCACGTTGCCCAAAGCCCCACCCAACCTGGCCTTGAACACTGCCAGGGAGCCAGGGGCAGCCACAGCTTCTCTGGGCAACCTCTGCCAGGGCCTCACCACCCTCACGGGGAAGGATTTCTTCCTAATATCTAAGGTAAATCTTCCCTCCTTCAGCTTAAGGCCATTGCCCCTTGTCCTATCACAACACGACCCCTGAGGAACGCCACTCATCATCGTTCTCCGCTTGGACATTGAGCCGTTGACCGCAAGTCTTTGAGTGTGACCATCCAGCCAATTCCTTATCCAGCAAGTGGTCCATCCATCGAATCCATGTCTCTCCAATTTAGAGACAAGGATGTCGTGTGGGACAGTGTCAAATGCCTTGCACAAGTCCAGGTAGATGACGTCAGTTGCCCTTCCCTTATCCACCGACGCTGTAACCCCATCATAGAAGGCCACCAAGTATGTCAGGCACGATTTGCCCTTAGTGAAGCCGTGTTGGCTGTCGCCAATCACCTCCTTGTTTTCCATGTGCCTGAGCATAGTCTCCAGGAGGGTCTGCTCCATGCTCTTGCCAGGCACGGAGGTGACACTGACCGGCCTGTAGCTCCCTGGGTCTTCCTTTCTACCCTTCTTAAAAATGGGGGTTATGTTTCCCTTTTTCCAGTCAGTGGGATCTTCACTGGACTGCCAGGACTTCTCAAATATGATGGCAAGTGGCCTGGCCACTTCATCCACCAGTTCCCTCAAGACCCGCAGATGTAACTCCTCAGGTCCCATGGACTTGTGCACCTTCAGGTTCCTTGGATATTCTCGAACCTGATCTTCTCCTGCAGTGGGCGGTTCTGCATTCTCCCAGTCCCTGCCTTTGCCTTCTGTGACCTGGTTGGTGTGGCTAGGGCACTTGCCAGTGAACACTGAGGCAAAAATGTTGTCAAGTAGCTCAGCCTTCTCCATATTTCAGGTAATCAGGTCTCCTGTATCAATGTACCTACAGAAACTTTTCTTGTTGTCCTTGACATCCCTTGGCTGGATTTAATTCTATCAGGGCTTTGGCTTTCCTAACCTGATCTCTGGCTGCTCGCACAGTTTCTCTGTATTCCTCCCAGGCTACCTGCCCTTGCTTCCACCCTCTGTAGGCTTCCTTTTTTTTGTTTTACTTTGCCCAGGAGCTCCTTTTTCATCCATGGGGGCCTCTTGGTGTTTTTGCTTGACTTCCTCTTTGCATATGTGTATGCATATTTATGCATGCATTCATATGTGCATACGTACATACATACTTTCTCCTAAGTATTAGTTATTCATTATTCATATTGTATACATATATATGTATAGCTATATGTGTTTATAGCCTTGTAATCATAGGTATATGATTTTGAGATTGTTGTGGTTTAGCCTTGGCTGGACACCAGGTGCCCACCAAGCCCCTCTATCTCTCCCCTCCTCAGCAGGACAGAGGTGGGAGAAAATAAGATGGAAAAAAACTCATGGATAAAGATAAAAGCAGTTTAATAAAGTAAAAGCAAATCTTGTGTGTGGTAGGAAAGGAAAAACAGAAGATGTGTTCTCCACTTCCCATCAGAAGGTGATGTCCAGCCACTTCCCAGGAAGCAGGGCTTCAGTAAGTGTAGCAGTTGCTCCGGAAGACAAATGTTGTAAAAAACCAACTGCCCCCCCTTCCTCCCCCTATCTCTCAGCTCCTTATTGCCCAGCAGACGTCACACGGTATGGAATATCCCTTGGTCAGCTGGGGCCAGCTGTCCTGGCTGTGTCCCCTCCCAAGGCCTTGCCCACCCCCAGCCTGCTGCTGAGGGGGATGTTGTAGAGACAGCCTTGGTGTGTGCCACCACTGCTCAGCAGTAGCCCAACCACCGGTGTGTCACCAACACCTTGCTGCTACCCATACACAGCACAGCGCTGTGAGGGCTGCTCTGGGGAAAGTTCACTCCATCCCAGCCAGGCACAATACAGAGATTTTCTGCAATCTATGAAAAATGAAATCTAATTACAAATCTGAATGGCATTTTATCCTCAGAATAGCTGGCTGAATAAACATTGTTATCAGCTTTGGTGGTACCATCCAGTTTCCTGTACCACAAGGTGTGCTTCTGACCTCACAGCTTCATAGTCGTCATGTTCACATTATCTTTAAGACCTCCTCCAATGCCCTAAAATTGTAAGTGCATCACTCTTAGTACTGTAATAACATAAAGGCTAAATTCTGGATCCAGCAGTTACGAGCAGAAAGCTGGAATTTGTGTCAGAGGGTAGATTTACCTGAAGATATAGGATTTTGACCTGATCTGATCAATTTCCATTACAGCTATCCAGTACACAAAAATATGAAAACAGCATAAGTCACCGAAAAGCTGGTTCTTGCAAGCAGAATTTGTGTTGGCAGCATGCTATTGTGCTTCATATTCCACAAAGATAAATTCGTTGCTTTAGGCAAGCTGTTAATCTGAAGTCTTTGTTTCATAAAGCCAAGTCTTGCTGTTTTGACAAGTGCCACTCTAATTTGCATCATTGAGGACCCCAAATCATGGTCTCTCAGATATCATAAGTGTAAGAGGTTTACACTGTGGCCTCTGTGGAAGTCTGGAAGCTTTAACATAAGTGTAATTATGGTAGCATAGTGTAAAAGAATCTCAGTGTGAATGTCAATCAGATGTGTAATTTATATATATACATGTACGTGACTCAGTTTTTCTTTCTTGCCCTGCTTGTATTTCTTATTCAGCCTACGAGTTTTGTTTGCTTATTCCTCAGCATGCAAATGGAATGCACTCAGAAAGCAAGTGACATAGATTTTCCTAAAGGATGTTGGACTAAGATCCTATGGCAGAAGACTGGGAAAGAGGATTCCAGAATAAAATCTGAGATTTGTATATTTGTGTTTATAGGTGCTTAGGGGAAAGCACAAGCTATTTTAGCGCTATTGATGGGTTTTATTTTATTCCTTTCCTCACCTTCCTTGATATTTTGCCCACAATCTTTATTTTGACACCAATACATCCTGACATCTATTTTTTTTGTATGTATAAGCATTGAAGAACTGTCAATCCTTTCTCACTCAACAATATCTCAGAGGGAATTGCTGCATGATAGGTAACAACCTACCTGAACATTGCACGTCTCTTCTCCCTTTAAACTGTGGAATCAAAAGAATGGATTGATTTTTTTTTTTTTTTTTTTTATTTTGCTAATATGTAAGAAGTCTACTTGGATAGTGCTCCTCAAGGTTCTTGTGGCAGCATATTTGCTTTGTCCAAAGATCACACATTCAATTTATTTTTGGCTTTATAAATCCTCTTCACATTTTCTCTGTCCTGTTCTTTGCAACATTCTAACTACATTCATCTTTTAACTACCAGCAGAAATACTGCATTCATTTTTCCCTCAGTGTTGGCCATTCCTGGTTATTAACAGCTGAATACTTCTTCTTATTTAGAAGAAAAATCTTAATTTGCTTTATTATTTCACCTCTGACTTTCCCAGAGCCCGTCTTTATCTAGCATCACACATTTTCTTAGAACTGTTTCTTCAAGGTCTATGGCAGCAAATGATTTTACTTGGAATTTTAATATCCATGTAACAACATGGTAGCCTTTTCTTTTGGTTTGTTTTCTTTATGTAAAGACTTTCTTTTATATATTCCTGCTCTTAATGTGATAATTTAGTTTAATTTTATTGAATACTTCATGGGAGACTTTACCACCTCTGCCCAATTTCCTGTTCAGGTCCACATCAAATGGAAATATGCTGGGCAAACACACTGGATTAACTCAAAGTTTAATTTTTTATTTTTTTAAAAAAGTGTTTATCCTCTTCTTTTATACCAATTTTTTAGCATGATTTGGTTTGCGTACATCAGCAAGTCTCACCATCATGACTTCAGTCTTTTGAGAGGCTGAATACCTTCCACTTAAATTAATATCAGTAGAAAATATGGGAACTTACTATCTCAGTGGGGATACACCTTCACAGATGTATAAACTAATTACCAGTAAATCCAGTGAAGGACCATCTTATTTTTTCCATTGAGTTTACTCTCTTTTATCTAATTTAGAACATGTCTTGAATCGGGCTTTTATTTTTTGTAAGAAAATACCCAGTACATGGGTTATTCTGTAATGTCCTTGTGGCAATCTCTCCTGTTTAAATGCCTCTCCTCCTGCACAGAATATTATTAAAACATTCATTGAAGCAGGATCACAGCCAGTGTTATTCTCTCTGTCTTTCACCTTAAGAAAATCTAAATATTACTGAGTGATACAGTCTTGATGTGAATTGAGAAAGATATACTTAAATCTAGCCTATAAACTGGGACTAGAGTGTTCTCCTGAGAAACAAAAGTTCTTTGTCCTGAGATAAATGGTTTTAGCACTGCTTTGTGAATCTGTTTACTTTTTTCCTCTCTTTTTTTTTTTTAGTTATACTTGAGTTAAATTTTCATATAATTTGAGGTTTAAATGAAATTCTAGAATGAAACTGTATGCTGTGACCCACTTTCAAAAAAATGTCAAATTTCCATCATTAGAATAATTAATGTACACTCATTTTCTTTTTTACATTTTACTTTCACTTTTAGTAATATTTTCCCTTACATAGAACATCACCTTTCAAGTTTCAGATTTACAATAACAGACAAACACCAAGGTGAGTGTTATCCTTTGCTAGTTTACTTCACTAGATAACTGAGTATTTAAAAAAAAAAAAAATTCTTGGGAGGATTTCTACAGTGGAGTGTCAGTGAATACATAATCCCTTTCTTCCAGTGGATTTAGTGTCCTTTTTGTCTGATAGTGCAGGAAGTGTGCAATCTCATGATAATTCTTCTACAAATCAAAGAAAGAATAGTCTGGAAAAGAAATTCTGTATCAGTTGAGACTTCTTTTCTGTTGCCTAAAAGAAAGGAGACACAATCAGGATTCGTTGGCCAATTTGATATCAGAGCCTGACAGGCTGAAGAAATCATGAATTTGTTATGTCCTAAACCGTGCACACATCAATTTGCACGTATCCGTGGCCTGCCAGATGCAGTGCTCCAGTTGATTCCAATATAAACACTGTTAATGTACTGTGAAATGGTTCTCCTAAAGGAGCATAAACGTTTAGTCTTTTCATTAGAATAATAAGTTGTAAATTACCATATTTAAAATGGAATACAAGACTATATTAAAAAATTAGGTGAACCTGATCCTATAAAATTGATTAAGAGATTGACCTTGAAAGTTCTTGACTTCACTAAGTAACTAATAGACATTAGACCAATAAGATGTTTTTAGTTTAGAAGCCCAGCTCCTACTCTAGAAATATTATTTTTAAAATTTTAATATGGGTAATGCTGTAAGTTATTCTCTGTGTAGTTGTCAGACAAAGATGATTTTCTCCAAAGTGAAGAGAGGCACAAAACTGTAATTTCATTTGCATCCCTGACACCTACTCATCAATTTTGGCAGATATCTTCTTTTACAAACTGTATTTTATTTGAATAAATGGCAAGACATCCCATATTGCTAAAAAACATTGGTTTAATATATATATTCCATTACATCACAGTTAGTTAAGCCTTAAAAGCATGTAGTTTTAGTGACCGTGAGAAGCAAAGGAAGAAAATAGGGGTGGAGAGGAAGTTTTTTTCCTGAACTTTATTTCTGTTGCCAGGGCAACCACCCACTTAATATCTCTATAGATTATGCTCAGTGTAGCTGCTTCATTTAAAGTGTGATGGACCCAGGTAATAACAGGCTCAAACACATAAAGGAATGTATAAGGTCTGGATCTAAATTGCCACTTTATTTATTTTCTAGGAGGAACAATAGTCCTCCTCTTATTTTTTTTTCTGATATGTGATGCAAATAAATGAAAATCTTTGTTTGCAAGGCAGAGGAGATTTAAAGTCAAAGTCAAAAGAATATCATGAAGGCATGGGGCACAATTTTAGCTATGTGATATCCATGGCATCTCCATTTTTCAGGAAAAGAATGGCCTGGAAAGTCAGACACTGGTTACTGCTTCTCCTGAATGCATCATACACAACTACACAGGGTAATGGGGCTACTGATGCTGGAGCACTGCTGTGGAATTAATGTTTTGAGAGGAAATGTATCATTTTAGATTAGTAGCAGGTGTGTCCGATTCTACAAGTAGGACAATTCTATTGTATTTTTACCATCATATTACACTGCACAATGTCATCAAGGAGACGAAAATGAATACGCTTAAGCATTGTAGAAATTGACAAAGAAAGGAAACGTCATTTGTGGGTGAAAAAGCCCTCAGAACCTGTCACGTCATTTTCTTTCTTTATTTTAAAGAAAGAAGAATAAAGGCTTAGACAGAAATTTCTAAGTTGCAGAAGCGATGGATTTGGCATATCACATTTCAATAATATAAGGAAAAGAACCGAGTTAAATAACTCTGTGGGAAAACACTTGCTAGTTCTATGAAAAAAAAGTCATAAAAGCCTCTGTCTTTTACTAGCCATTTAGGCGGTGGTATAAAATATAGCTGTGATATCTTGGGAGTACAGTATATAATAAAGAAGCTATTTGTTAAAATTAAGCTAATGTGTCACCTAGAAGAAAAAGCTGTTATTAACTACAATAAGGTGCTATTAATCATTCAGACTAACTTTCAAGTGCTTACGCTGGCTTCTCTCAATCTTGCAGGACAGAACTTTCTGAGAGTTAGGATTCATTTCAATGCCAGTTAGACCCCTGCTATCCCAAAAACCTGGAAAACCAAAAGTTGTTCCCAGATTCTGAGTGGTGAAGTGAGGGATGTTTTGGACTACTTCAAAATGTGGTCTCTTGGATATCAGGAGGCCTCCTACAAATTAAGGGTTATATGAAAGAGCACACATAAGGCAAATGATTGTATTGATGATTACGTAGGACAAGTATAAACTCTGGCATCTCACCTTACAGAAAGGCACCACAAAAGAACCAGTGTGAGAAAAAAGACATCAGATTTTTCATCTGAATATGTAAAGAGGAAATTTTCATTAAGCTGTCATGAGATCCTTTTGGAAGTGTCTACATTAAAGAGGAAGGAATACTATGATTAATGAGGAAACTTTCTGGCAGTATTAATGGATAGTGGTAGAATAAAGTCCAGATAGACTGAAGTCCTCTTGCTTGCAACCTTTTCTCTTATATATCTAAAGAATGCATATTTACTCAGTAAGTATTAATCTTGGTAGATATTTAGAAATATGCTTAGAGACATAAATTATATGTCAAGTACTTCCAAATGTTACCATTAAAGATTTCTTTAAAAGCAGATTTTGTATATATTTAGAATGTCTTGTAACTTATTGGTTCTAGTCATAGCAAGAGAAAACTTTGCTTCTGATGTTTTTCTGTGGTGTTTTATTGACTCTCTATTTTAGCAACATTAGCTTTACAGTATAGTTATTCAAAACTTATTCAAATATGTAAGATATGATTTATATTTATGTGATACTGCATTTTTATACACTATTCATTCCTACATAAGGTTCTTTGAATGATCAATTTCCTGTTTGTCTGTTTGGTTTTTAAGTTGCTTCATAGAAGTCAGCCCACTGTTAAGGTCATTTTACATGTATTGCATCTAAATAGATCCAAAGTATATATAGACAATGTAGTATAAGAAAGCAAGTAATTAGGACAACGTATAGACAAGTTCCCTACCACAACACCGGAAAAATACAGATAGCACTTAGTCACCAGTCCTAAATCAGATGGAGTTTAAATTTTAACTTTTAATTTTTTAACTTTTCTTTTTTTCCTTTACATGCAGTTCATGGCTTTGTTTTCCTGTCACGTTGACAAACAGAAAGACTGGAAAATGTGCTGGTGAGGTGCATGCTGAACCTCCCTGTTCTATCAGGCTTTCATCACTAAGGAACATGCCCGACTCTCTCCCCTTTCTTGAAAAATCTTACTTCAGTTTTTATGATGGTGATGACAAAAAACACAGGTTCGCTTTAAAGCAGAAAGTACATGTTAAAAAAATCAACATTATTTATCATGATTGTGAGCAGGGTTAAATTTGAGACAGGGATATATTTCCTTCTTCCACCACATGGAGGAACTGCAGAGTATAGCCAAAGAAGGTGGGGAAATACTTCCCTGAAACCCTGAGTAGCAGCAGGACACCTGGAAGCTTCAGGTCTGCTGAAAAAACTGTAAATAATGGACTTACTTAGATGAATGCCCTCCTACTCTGACTGGCAGAATGTAATAAGTAACCACAGGTTATGGGACGCAAAAAGGGAAGAAAAATCACAAAGGCAGTCAGCCACTAAACTATTCCCACCTTTGCAAATTTCAGCTTGCGTGTCTGAGGTCCAGCAACATCACAACAGATTGACTGAACCACCAATCATTTTTTTCTGCATGACTGATGAATGAGAAACTGAATCTTCAGACTCTAAGCATACGATAAGAGAATTTCAGGGAGCAATTATTTTAAAGCAAATGTATCCAATCAGAAACTCTGATCTAGGAAGCTTTTAACTGCCTTTTAATACAAAATAAGTATTTCTGAATTATGAGCTTATTTTCTTGGCACCTGAAGACAGACTATTAAAAGGGAGTTATTGCAGACCATCCTAAGTTACGCAGATGCAAGTACTCAGCCCTGGTAGCAACATATTTGATTTTTGTACGTATTCATTATTCACTAAATGATTTCTATAACATTCACCAATAATTTCTTGCATATTCTAACCCATAAATTTCATCACTTGACTGTTTTGTGGACAGCAAATGGAGCCTAAATTAATGCAAGTTTCTTTGAGCGCATACTCACTGATTATTTTTCCCACTCACCCACCTCTAATACTTGGATTTGTAAGGCTGACAGAAAGCAAGTTACAAAATATTTGAGTAAAAAGCATCCTAGAAGTGGCATAACTAAATACAGAAACTGATTATCTTTGAGTATGGAACTGAGTCAGATGCATATATGTAGCCTGTTCATTTGCACCTGGGCAATCAGTTACACCTACACAGAGGGAGTGTAAAATGCTGTCATCCACTTAGGATTTTGGATTCATTATGGATTTCCCTGAAGAAGTAAAATCAATGACTCATTCTGCCCAGGTGTGAATGCAAACCAGGCAAAATTCATATAATTCAAAGACAACTTTAAATTTAGAAACTTACCCCCCCAAAAAATTAAAAAAAAAAAAAAATTGCAAACATCGTGGTAATTCTGTTTCACAAAAGCCATGGAAGCACAGAATAAAAAGTTGATAGGGCTCCCAAGTGTGATGCTCACATCCCCATAGCGGCACAGGAGGCCTGATTCAGTGGACATCAAATGATGTATGCAGAGAAAGTCTGAAATAGGGCTCAGGAAGAAGTGTCAAGCATTCCCAAAAGGATGAAAGATTCACTAACGGAGTACTGGTAAGAAAAACAGTCAGGTCTGCAGCTGAGCCCTCTGTGTGGCAGGGGCTACACTGGGGACATGTACTTTAGGTACGTTTTTTCACCATGGACTTTCATTCTAAGAGAAAGTCATATTTCACACTTTTTATTAGAGGCTAATTTTACATTATATCAGTCATGAATAACACTACAGAAGAAGAAATAAAGGTGATATATTTCTGAGTATATGTCATATACTTCTAAATATCACAAAAAATAGCAATTTATAAAAAGCTGTAGTGCTCTTAAGTACAGTATATCTTTCCCTTTACACACAAACTTCTAAGTGTATCAGATACATGAACTCGTACGAGACAATGATAATTTGTTCTCCACCATCTGTCCCCCATTCTTTGTTTCTTTTTTTTCCCTTCTTATACAGTCATTACTTCTGCATTCATCTACAGATTATCTTATTTGACTGGATTCAACTGTACGAAGACTTCAGATGCCTTACCAATTTCAATAGCTTGCACATTATAGCTGAAAGGAACTTTTAGGGGCATAGAGAGTCATGCTTTCTTGATGAATCTCAAGTAAAGTCACACAAGCTTTAATGAATTTTGAATGAATTAATGACTGCTCAGTTGAAGGAAGGCATTGCAAGGTTTTGCAAGTGCTATAACAGTGTCTGTAGTAAGTGTTCAGCCATGCTGTAATTAATGCAATTAGTCATCTGGACTTGAAATTTGGGTAGATGCATGCTAGCACATTGAGGAGGAGAAAGAAAACAAAACCAAAAACCAACAACAGAACACACCAATTCTTTTAAACTTAGAGCTAAAACACACCACTGTCAATCTCAAAAGAAGTTATCTCGTATTTATATTCATACACAAACACTTGTTCATGAGGCAAAACAGAACATCTGTTGTATACACTTATCATTAGCAGGAGTTACCACTACTAATGAATTCTCCAATGTCACCTGACTGTAGTTAGTAATAACAAATCATAACCTCTAATAAATGTCTGTGAACTTGGTTGGACATGACAAATTAATCCGCTCAGTTACATGACCTAAAAAACAGGAAAAAATCCTCTGTGACTGGAGAGGAGGTCTTCCAATTTTTGCTGATCAGAGAATGACAAACTGTTCTTAAAGGAGAGGATATCCAGGCTTATGTAACTAAAACTTTGAAGTCTGGCATCTGAAATGACACAGAACACCAAAAGAGACTTTGCCAAACCTGAACAGAATAATTACTACAGTAATCTTGCAGACTACACTATACATCATATGACAATTGCCTTTTTTTGCAACTGTACCCCTTTGCTAGATCATACTCAGCTGTCCATTGAGTATTATCTCAGATTTTTTTTAATTTTTTTTTTAGTTTGCAGTAAAATACCTATTGAATTTTGTCTGGTTTTAATCCATTTGAAACTCTAATCCATTCTCCAAGGTCCTTTTAAGCCATCTCAGATTGATTAAACTACTAATTTAAAAGTGAACATTGTTCCTTCTATTGCCCCTGTAATTAATGAAAATATTGCTGATCTTTGCACAATCAGTTTATAAATACTGTCCTGCTGAAATTGAAGCCTTTATGATTATTATAAGTACAGTTTTCTAACAATTTTTGCATCATTTCTATAACACTATACATCTATAATTGTATGACTGTATCTTTTTAACATGAAAATATTTTTCAAACTGAGTCAAAAGCTTTGCTATAATCAAAATATATATATCAACTATTTCCTATCTTGTTGCATGAGATTTGAATGGTTTGACATGAGTCTGCATTTCCCATATCTATCACCCTTGCATGGGAAAATAGCTATCTTTTCTAAGTAGCTTCTTGCCAGGCTTTTTGTGCTGCACACTGATTGCCTATTACCTCATGACTTGTACTAATTGTACTAGCCCCATTATTAGCTTATCTTGTTAGCAAAAACTGTAGCCAAACTGGAGGTTTGTTGCACTCGTGAATTAGCAGTAAACTAAAAAAGTACAATTCGTACTTGCTTGGCTTGAAATCAGACATAAAATCAGTGAAATAGCATAATTGTGGCAGTATATAAGCATTTTGTAAAATCGTAACACTTCTAAACTGTACACTGGTGTGTTATCAACACCTTTCTAGTTACCAATACAAAGCACAGCTCTATGAGGGCTGCTATGGGGAAAATTAAGATTAACTACATTGACAGCAGATGTGGCTATCCCCTTTTATTTTGGGAATGGGACTGAGGAGCAGGAAAGAGGAGAGATGGGGAGAAGGAGGTACTGCACTCCAATCCAAGCTGCATCACCTAGATCTCAGCCAGCAAGATCATCAGGGACTTTCACCACCAGCACTCACTATATGCATCAGTTCCGTGTCATTGTATACACAAAACTAGTTTATCATAAGCTTCTTAAGGGCTATTTGTTTGCATGAGCGATGAGAATGCCTGAAAATGATTAAGAGCTAACCATTGGCAGTGTGTGTTATTAATGAGTATCAATCCCGTGGAGTGTTGCTCTGAAGTTTGAAACAATCTTCTAAACGCTTCCACCACCGTGATAATTTTCCTAATCTCTACATAGGTCTATTTAAATTATATACATATCTATTTGTATATATAATATAAATGTGTATGTACAGACATATAGAAATAAACCACACGTATGTATACAGTTGCAACAAAACCAGTGGTCAAAGGATGTCGAAATTGCCGTCTTAGAGCTGTCTGTGAACAGCTGTTGTTCTTTATTGGCTATCAGGCCTCAGTCTTCCTCACGTTACTCATATACTCAGAACGATATCTTGTTGCTCCCAATGTCCTCTTCTGGCTGTATCTCATTCTGTGATGAGGCTCTTCTGATTTTGCTCTGACATTTGTTGTTGGTACATCTGCTGAATCTTTAATTTAGTGTCAGGCATAAAGTCAGCCCATGCTCTGTGATGTTACTATGTATCCAGACTTATAGCAAAAAACTAATTGAAATGTTTAACAATACCTATACTAACAAATATAACCTGTGTTTGTACTGTTAAAATAAATGTATATAAGATGTCATTATTATCTTACCAGTCAGCTGACCTTAGGCTACTCAAACATTGTTATAATTTTTTTTTTAAATTATATGTGAATTTAGATGTGGTGTTCTGTTGTTTTGGTTTTGTTGTTTTGGTTTTTTTGTTTGGTTTGGTTGGGGTTTTTTTCCCTTTTTTTTTTTTTTTTAAATATAAGCTTATTTTTAGACTAGTCGAACTGTTTCTTCTCAACGTAGGGGTTTGATCGTTAAAATTCTTTTTTGTCCTTTAATTCAACAGGGGGGTGGGTGTGGGTGTGGGAGTCCTATGCAGGTGAGAGAACTAAGGTAATAATAAAATAAATTACATCCTTGTTTCTTTAAAGAATCTTTTTTACAGGGTTTTCTGGTAGGGGGTTAACTATAATTAGATATCCATTTTCTTGAATTATATGCAGAGTGTTTAATAATATACTATTTATTCTGTAGGCAGAAAGCATGACCACAATTTTAAGTAGGCTTTTGTCCCCTTTTTCTGGTTTGCATGCTTTCGTATTCCCCACAGTCTCATCATATGATTATAAAAATATTTTCTGTGAATTTATGATTAGCTACTGCATAGGAGGAAAAATAGGGTTTTTTCAGTTTATTAAAGTTAGCGTGAAGTAAAATAAGTTTATCTATGAACATGGTGATATATACTGAGGAGGAATATTCCAGTCTGATGTAAATTCAAGTAATTACATTGACATGACAGACCAATATTTCAAAGCAGATATACCAGTCGACACCTCCTAGATATTTTGTTTATTTTCACCAATGTGTCTTGATCAATAGTAATATCTAGTTTCCCTGTGATATAATCATAAATTTATATTCTGATTTATCTGGTGAACTTCTTTAATTTGTATCCTCAGTATACTTATGGTAATTCCAAGTGCGTTATTCTAGCGTCTGTATATCTAATCTGGAGTATACTGCAAGTTTTGCAAAACAGCCTTTTGTGAATTCGTCATACCCCTGCATCCAAAAAGTCTGACAGAAGACAGATTTCCAAGTGAGGATCTAGACTCAGCATGTTGGCCATATTCAAATTAATTTTTCAAATTGAGCCATTTTATATGAGATTCAAGCTGACAAAACAAGCAACAAAGGAAAGGAAAACCCACTGTTAAATATATAGATTAGGTGACTGCAGAAGTAAAGATATGAAGAAATATAAAGATCAGAGGGAAAGTGATGATTACTCATTAGTGTGTGGGAGCAGAAATACTACTTTCCTTACTAGCATCTAATCTCTTATGTAAAATGGATGCAATGGTGAACGTTATCAACACGTCAGCATTTCAGTCTTACAGTAGCAGAAGAAACTTGAATGGAAATAAGCAAAAATAGGAGCACAGGAGTGTATCATTTCTGAACTCTGTGCAAAAGTGCCTTCTGCCTATGCACATCAGTCAAGAGCAATGTCCTTTGCATCTATCTGTACACTTATATCCCCACTACTCAAAAACATACATGTCAGCACTTCACCACAGAACATCACAGCTGATGAGATTTAGAAAGTGAACAGATTACTCAATAATACGCTGACCAATTCCTTACTAAAATCAAGATGAGCATCCCTCTGTGACAAATAAAGACATGGACAGACAAGTATTTAAGAATTTCACATTTGTCCTCTAATAAACTGAGACTTTCTGATTTAAAAACATCCAACATGACACCACCAAGGGCAAATTATGCCTGACTAATTGATTGGCCTTCTACAATGGAGTGACTGCATCAGAGGACAAGGGAAGAGCTACAGATGTCATCTACCTAGATTTCTGCAAGGCCTTTGATACAGTCCCCCACAACATTCTTGCTGCTAAATTGGAGAGGTAAGGGTTTGATGGATGGACTGTTAGGTGGATAAGGAATTGGCTTGACAGCCACATGCAAAGAGTTATGGTCAATGGCTCAATGTCCGAGTGGAAACCAATAACAAGTGGTGTCCCTCAAGGGTCAATACTGGGACCAGTACTAATTAATATCTTCATCAGTGACATAGACAGTGGGATTGCGTGCACTCTCAACAAGTTTGCAGACGACACCAAGCTGAGTGGTACAGTTGATATGCTAGAGGGAAGGAATGCCATCCAGAGGGACCTGGACAGGCTGGAGGAGTTGGGCCTATGAGAACTTCTTAAAGTTCCACAAGGCCAAGTGCAAGGTCCTGTACTGGACTGGGGCAATCCCCAACATCAACACAAACTGAGGAATAAATGGATTGAGAGCAGCCCTGCCGAGAAGGACTTAGGGATACTGGTGGATGAAAAATTGGGCATGACCTGGCAATGTGCCACTTTCTGTGGCCCAGAAAGCCAACTATATCCTGAGCTGTATCAAAATAATGTGGCAAGCAGGTTGAGGGAAGTAATTCCCCTCTACTTGCTTCTCGTGAGACACCACCTGCAGTACTGCATCCAGCTCTGGGGTCCCCAGGACAAGAGAGACATGGAGCTGTTGGGGCAAGTCCAGAGGAGGCCACTAAGTTGATCAGAGGGCTGGAGCACCTCTGCTATGAGGACAGGTTGAGGGAGTTGGGATTGGTCAGCCTGGAGAAGAGAAGGCACTGAGGACATTTTACTGTGGTCTTTCAATATATGAAAGGGGATTACATGAAAGACGGAGAGAGACTTTCAGCAAGGCCTGTAGTGACAGGACAAGGGGTAATGGTTTTAAATGGAAAGTGGGTAGATTTATATTGGACATATGGAATATCTTTTTATAATGAGTTTTGTGAGACACTAGAACAGGTTGCCCAGAGAAGTTGTGGGTACCCCATCAGGGTCAGGTTGGATGGGACTTTGAACAACCCAATCTAGTGGAAGATGTCTCTGCCCATGGCGGAAGGATTAGAATAGACGATCTTTAAAGGTCTCTTCTGATCCAAACAATTCTATAATTCTATGATTCTGTGATTTTGTGATTTTGGTTCAGTGGTATTGACTAGTTGAAATGCAAATACAAGTCATATGGTATTTACCTTTGCAAAAGGCAGCTCTGCCTCTGAACAACCAGTGATGCTTATGCATGCTAGCAGAATTACAACTGACCTTCCGTAGACATCTGCAAGAATGTTTCCTCTTTGCAAGTATTTTTGATACAAAAGTGGGGTAGCTTTAGGTAAAAGCAATCATAGCTTAATCATGGAATTGTCATTATTTCCATAATAAAGTTTTCACAATTACAATAAATTTTACAAAAGCCAGCTCTCTTAGTGAAACTCCTATACAGCTTCTGTTTTCTTCTATGATGAATTTTGTTCCCCATGGTCTTGAGTACATAGAGTAAGATCCATCTCATCTAATTTAAAAAACTATACCTATCTAGTCCAAATAGTTGCATAGTCAAAGGAGGAGGATAATCTGTTGTATTTAGAAGCTAAAATACAGTGATTGCAAAGAACAAAAAAAAGTTTTAGTTTGATTCTGGAATAAAAGTACTTGGGGACAAATTTCTGGTGTAGAAGCCCTTAAAAGAATAGGAAGTGAACCCATTTTCACAAAACGTTATCATAAGTCAATGTAGCTATACTGTCACAAGATCTGCTAGAGATGTGTCACTGTCAGAATCATAAAGTGAGTGTGAGTTAAGTGAGTGAAGTGAGTCATTGTGGATATTAATTCTTAAGCAGAGTTTACCTCAGTAGACTATAGTCTGTTTCATGGATCAACTTCACATACATTTGTCTTCAATTCTTTGGAAAGTAGTGTTTATGAGACAGATGAGGAGTGTTTTGGTTGGTTATAATAAATATCAATGGCTGAAATACAGATTCAGATTCCAGACATACTACAGGTCCATTATGGAAACAACATGGAAGATTTAAGGTAGGGCTGGACACATCAAGTGATGACATGGGAAAGGAACCTCTTTAACAGCTCTCAGGAAGGGAAGAGTTTAATCTTCCTGATTGTTTATTATTGTTGAAACATTGGGTTTCCTATGGCTATTAAATGATTATTCTAAAGTCTACCTGTGTTGTGAACAATTTGATAGATGACAGAAGAGAGCTCAACTTTTCCATAATCTACCAGGATAAATTATTATTTGCTCTTATTCTGGAAAACACTCAATAAATGCAGATGATTCTCTTACCCAACCTAAAACTTAGCATTAAGAATAAGACTGAAATCTCAGTGGCTTGTGATCATTTTTTCAGTATTCTGAAAAAAAAAGAAAAAAATTAAATAAAGAAAAAGGTGTCACATTTAACACTTGTATGATTTCTCTCTGGTGCTCTATCACACTAAAGCCACACCCTGGGAGCCGAAGCATTTCTTAGTGCCTAGGTCTTGCATTTTCTTACTGTTTATACTACTACCCTAATGCTTATGAGTGTCTCCTTATGTTTGCAGGGCCATTTAACATCACTGTGATTCAGCTCTGAGGAAAGACCCAAACACCACGTTGTGTAGGTGGTCCAGAACAAAAAAGAGCTACTCCTGTAGCCCTCCAAAAGAAACACAGCAGGTCGGCAATCTGTGGAGACTAGAGTTAATTTTGTCTGCAATAAAACCACCCTTGATTTTCAGATTCTAGTCCCATGTTGAAAGTCTGTCATGTAAAGGTCATTTCATCTCTGCATGGGATGAAGTCTGAGATCTATGTGCTATGTTCTTCTTAAGGGATAGAAATGGAGGGTTCTCAAAATGTTCAGAAATCCACATCAGATAAGGCTCTTCCAAAATATCTGGGTTTTTTCCAAACTACTCTTTAAGAATAACAGATATAAGTGTTCTCATACCAAAGATCCAGTCTTCCTTGAACTAAATAGTTAGTGGAGAAACAAAAGCTGGCTGCCAAAACTGTAGCTCTGTGTTTCCAATTTTGGTCAGATTAAATAGTGAAATGGTGTTTAATTTTTTTTTTTTTTTTTTTTTTTGAGAGAGAGATATTATCTGCCCTTTTAAAATGTTTGGCTTCAATTCACAAATAATTATAATATCTTGATTTGATTTGAAATGTTTCATACGTTCGTATGTGAAAGCATAAAAATGATTGCATTGATCTAGAGGGACAGTGAGTGCACTGTAATACATAAATCACATTCATTCTGAACCCAGACTTAACTTTATCAAACAAATCTTGAAGGAAAAGATATTCCACAAAGATATTATATCTAGGATTTGAAAAACATACTTGTTAAAACCATTTATATTCACAGTAATGTCAAGCTGTGTATGAGAATACATTAACAAAAGGCAAAGTGACAGACTCTAATTAGTGTGCTTTTAAAAAGTGAATATAAATATTACAGAGGGTTTTTGTGAGCACATAGGGGAAATTACACTGATAAGCCAACAGTGGTTTGCCAGGACATTGGGGCAGTCTGTCTTGCAGCACCAGCAAACTTTTGCACACTGATGAGAAGGGCTATATAGCAATTTCATTACCTGCTCATTGAACCAGAGTGCCCTGTTTGTCCTTGGAGGATCATTGCAGATGTTTGTAATTTAGAAGAACATTCCTAAACCCATTAATCCAGGGTCTGCTTCCAAAGCATGTTTTGATCAATGGCATTAAGTGGTTGTTTTCCTTGTTTCAATCTCCAATCTGAAGGGAAAAAAAAAAACCCACACCAAAAGCCAAAAGCAAAAAGAAACAAACAAGTAAACAAAAAAAATGTTCAGTACATTGCAAATACAGTTTATTTTTCATGTTTTATACAAGGAAATATTATGGCCTTTTCAATTTTGACATATTCAAGTTTTTTTAATATTATTGTTTTTAATTTAACATGTATTAACTAGGTATATCTTAAAATGGTGTAGTTATTCTACATAAAAGATGGTCAGTATTTGAAAGCTTGAAAAAACTAATTTCTAAAGGTGACTGTAAATAAGATAGGTAACATTTATGTTTTGTTGATATGTTAGCTAAAGTGTTAAACAAACTGAATTCACTCTTCCACACCAAAGACTGGTATCTTACAGTTAGGTGAGTGCTGCTGCTGAAGTAGGGAGTACACCTCACAGCAGAATGCATACTTAGCAGTTAGCATAATTATTGTCAAATTGCTCCTAAGGATTGTAATTTTGGTTTCTGAGACATCATAAAAATTGAACTGATATTAATATAAACGTGGTTTTTAAAGCTCAGCATCTCACATACATTAATATGATATTATAGGTAATATCTGAAGTCACAATAGAATATTTCTTACAACATATTCTTTCTCACATTTACACAAAGCCATGAAAAAAATTACATTGTGACATATTATTTCATTTTTTTGTTCAGGTTTATTTTTGTTTACCTTGCAAAAAGAATCAAGAAGAATTAAAGCAGCTATTGGATTATTCTGCATGCTCTAATATGGTTGCCTTTTTCTTCAAGGAAATTTGTAAGCAGGAGCAAAGAGTATTTGTTATTCAGAGAAGAATATTTGAATAGAACTGCCAGATTTTAATAACAATTTTAAAGCCTTTCTTTACTACATTGTGAGATTTATGTGTCAAGGTTAAAACTACAACTCCAATAAGCTAAGCACATCATCTCCTTGTTTCATAAATGTAGTACTACAATATAAAATAGAGCATACAGAAGAACATGGTCTAGCAAAATTTAAAAATATACACTGGTCTAAGCCAAGAGGGTTTTATACATACAGGAAAGCTTTTTTTAAAAGTTTCTACTAGATAGGTAAAAACCTGTTATATATTCTTCCTAGAGAAAATCTGCGGTATACTTTCACATAACAACATCCCTGAACTGACTCCTCTGTGGTTGCTGCACAACCCTCCAACATAGCACAGGGGTCACTTCTTGGAGCAAAATCTCCTTCTGTTCTGTACGTGCAAGATGGAAGCCTTTCATTGCAAATTTAAACCTTCGATTACATTTCAGTAGCAGCCTGCCTCTTAATGGTTATAAATTTATGAGATCCGGTTAATTTTTAAACAGGGAAACAGCAAGAGTAGCAGCACATATTGCTTCAAATCCATGTTTTAACATCAGTTGCTTCATAAAAGTAGATCAGAAAGGTTATGGATCCAATACTTGCATAGTCAGCATTCATTAAATGAGTGGCCTTGGCTTCTCTGAAGCTTGTACAGCCTGGCATGCATATGTCACAAGGCTTTGCTGAACACCAGGGAAAAATAAAAAGAAATCAGGGACTTTTTGTCCAGCTTGTGCTGAAATAAAAATTGCCTCCTCAGCACTCCATGAACGAGTGGCTTTCCCTGAAGCTTCTTAGTTTGACATAGGCATTAGACCATGCAGCTTGATTGAAGTCAGGTGAAGAAAATAAATAACAGGAAGTTTAGTAACGCTGCAAAGTTGCTATCTTGTTGCTGCAGGAACATTAGTGAGTGGAAACATGCCACTGAGAATTAATAGTATTTCCTATTTCCCTGTATACTTGGAGATGTGCGGATAAGTCATTATCTTGAGGGGGGCTCAATTTCTGTGTTTCCAGGAAAGCTCTTGCCTGTACTCATTGGGAATTCAATCTTGCCAAACTTGCCTTGACAACTGCACGTCCTTGTTAACAACCTCACCTTTTAACTGCAGTTCCAGGAGTATGTTCTGTGTAGAGCTACACAGAGGTTTCTAAGTCTACTGTTTAAAGAAAAGATTCAACAGCAGCTCAAGATCTGAATGCTGAATTCTGAATCCAAACCTGACATTATTTTTCTACAGAAACGAGAGATCCTGCAATTAATTGCTATAGCTTGATGCAAATAACACCTATCCAAGCAATGAAAAAAAAAAAAAAATTAAAAATACATACATCTGTTGGTTCTTGCACAGTTACATTATATTTCACCTAGGCTGAGATTTTTTTTGTTCTATGTATTTATCGTATTGACATTATTTAGTTAGAATTCACTTTTTTACTAATACTTATGTCTGTGGAGCCTGAATGTTCTATAAAAACTGGTGGTGTGCTGTGCTGGGTTCCGTATAAACAGACAAAATGAAACCTTCAGTTTCAAAATGAACTTGTTTGCTTATTCATCAATTATTTTATTACATTCTCATCAGACTATCTGAAGTACTTTTTTTCGCATTGACAGGAACAATGAAATAGACATTTGCCTGAACTGCTGCAGATGCTCTGTGGCACTGGCCTTTTTTGACATACCTGCAATATTCTGACTAAGATCAATATATTTAAAGCTTTTATTAAGAATTCTGCGGAACTTTCTGGAGCAAAATGAAACTAAAACCCATTTTCTTATGAAGTCATGAGCATCTCAGCTACACAGAGATAGGTAGTCCCTGAATGACTGACACTAAGACCACCTGCTCCTGACAGGAAGAGATGGATCAATCAGCCAGTATCTTGCATCAGAAAACTCTACTTTTTACAGCTGAATTATCATGATGCAAATATTTGACTATAAACTAAAACTTCAGTATAAAATTTTTAAATGTAGGACACTAAAGCATCTAAAGCTTGATGTGTTTTTATAGGGTGGAATGATATATAAATAACATATATCTATGTCTCATGATATCTCATAGATATCATATAGATATATATGAAAGATACATATAAGCACAAAAATATAAATCTAGATGCCCAGCTTAAAAATTTGGCCAAATATTTTCTCAACAAGAAGGTAACTGAACTCTTGCATTAAGCAGTTTCACCTTGCACAGCTTTGATCATGTCCTTCATCCTTCAAAATTTCCACAGAGTTTATGATTAACTGACCTCTCAAATCATTAAACTATTCTTCCTTTTATTGTAAGCGTGGGTGTAAATCAGCTCAATATTTTTCCCAATATTTTCAAATGGTCTTAAATATAATGTGGTTGTTGGACAATGGTCTTCTTTTCAGGGTGAAAATGCACTTCTTAAAGAATAGTTCCACCAGTTTTGTGTTTAGAAAATGGATAAGCTGCATGCTGTAAGATCAGTTCCGTTAGCAACCAGGTAGATAAATCTTCATAAATGAACCCTTTGGTTAGGCTAGAGGTATTACCCAAAGTTCATCCACATAGCTCATGCCAAGTGAACTCGCCTTACTTTCCTCATAAGCAGTTGGAAGTGTGACTGGAGCGTGAACAGACACATAAAACAGAAGGCAAGCCAGAAGCGTACATAGAGCTGTTTATCAAATGCAGTGCGTTTACAGTTCAGCTTAATTTCTTAGGGGAAAGACTCTTTTGTATAGCTACCACTTACACTGTTTTTTTTGTGTTGTATCTGCCCATTTAATAGAAGTTCAGATATCTAGCAGACAAATTACCAGGAGCTTGTGGGCACTTGAGGCACATACAAATCTCTGTTTTGATTCAGCATGGAACAAATTGACAGAAAGGCAACAGCACTGCAGCGTGCATGCCTTTTTACTGGATGTTAACTTGATTTTTCACATTGTCATTGCTTCTGGACCTCACCATGTGCATTTTCCTGATAAGCTTGCTCCCTCCTTTCAGAAGTCCATACTGCTGACCTTGCATTCATTTGGAATAGAAAGACTGGTGCTGGCTGCAGCAGATTAATATGAGCTCTGATCATGTTGGTTTTGATTAAGGTGCTGAGGTTAGAGAAATGTAATTTGAACCCCACAAGGTACCATAGTATGAACAGTGACAGCAATTAATCCTTTTCCTACTGATGGCAATGATAAAATACCTGCTGCTGTTTCTAATAACTTAATTTATGTTCCAGAAAGGAAAATTTACCTGTCCCATGAAAGAAAAAAATTACACTTTCCATCTGTATGAAAGTTTTTAGTCTTTGAAGTCAATGGTTGTTCTTAGAAAGTGAGTCTTTTGTTTTAAATAGTACTTCTGAGATCTTTGTTTGCCATAATAAAGAAAAATTTGGATTTCTCATTAAAATTGAAAAACTGTGGGATATAAGATTTTTCTAAAAAAAAAAAATTAAAAAGGAGAAAGAGAAATATAAAGTTGCTACAGGGGAAAGAAAGGTTAACTTTGAAACAATTTCTCATGTGATTAAACAAAATCTGCAAGAATCTAATGATTAAGACACAAGTTCTAATAAAATCTAAGTATGTGGTTTCTCTCACAAGAGACAGAAATGTCAATTGTCTTTTCCAATGAGACACTGTTTGCGGTAGTATTTATATTTGTTATTTATACATAATATTGTGTAAATTTTCATCTACAACTTTAGAGTATCATAGCAATATTGGAAAACCCAGCCAATTATTACATATTTCTTGTGATGTCCCAAGAGAAATAATGCATTAGGCTTCACTCAGTATGAACTTACATATAAAATTGCTGTCCATTTCCTTCCTTCTTCCTTTTTAGAAATAAAGATTGCTACCAAAAATTTCTGTTTCTTTACCACACTAAAGTGCCTCATCACTCAAGTTGCATCTATAACATACCTGCACTTTCCCAAGACCAAGGTTCCTTGCCAGCAACTTATCAGGAACTACACTGAAGCCACATCTTCAAAATTGGTATACAGGAACACATAAAACCCTGTGCAGCCTCCAGCTACTCCATTTTCCCTTTTTTGTGGAAGTGAGTAAATAATGCACATATATGGATCTCCTGGAAGAACCATGATACTGCCTATCACAAACCCTCTCAGATCTGCATCATCCTGGATGCAGCCTGAGTTTAAGCTACCTGTAAAGGTAATATGGACAAACACAACTGTGTTGTGGGAAACATCAGGAATTCAGGGAACTTTATATGCACTTTGAAGGTATAATACAGATGAGACATTGAAAACTCTTCTAATGCATTTATGAATATTTGTGGAAGTAATTTAGTCAATTATTTTTACAGCAGTGCCTTCTAAAACAGTTGCAACAGGTGGCACTGAAGTAAAAAATGGAAGCCGAGTGAATAATTCACAGAATTTTAAGCTATATTTTATATGTCATAGACTATAATTTTTATTTCATCCAAATGTAATTGGGTACAGCAAAGAGAAATCAGACAACAGTCTATAAAATGGATATTGACCTTTTGAACTACTCTATGAGTGGACTAACAGTTTTAAATCTTTACTGTGGTTTTATGGTGTATTTTTATATGTATTACAGCATAGAGGATACTAACTTGGGCAAGTCTGCTTGAATGATCAGGCTCTGAGGGTAGTCATTAAGTGTTGCACTCTGCCTGGAAAGTGGTAGGCAGTGGAATACCTGAGGGACATCTTCATCAATGAGCTGGAGGAGATGATAGAATCATCTATTTAATTATGTCTACAGGTGACATCAAACTTCAGTGCTAGTGGATGCCCTGGAGAGCAGGGCTGCCACCCAAAGACGCCAAGACAGGCTGGAGGAAAGGTCCAGCAGGAGCCATACCAAAGTCAACAGGGACAAACGAAAAGCCCTAACCTGGGCATGGAGAGCCCCTGTAAGGGGACAGGTCTTCAATTTTGGGACCCCAAGTTCAGAAAATACCTGAATAAACTGGGATGAGGTATGGGGAGACTATTACGCTGGTCAGGGCTGGAGACCCTCCCCTAAGAGAAGAGGCTATGGAAATAAGACTGGTTCCTCCAGGGCAGGGGAGCTTCAGCAACACAACAGCAGCCCTTAGGGCCTGCAGGAAGATGGAGTCAAGCCCTTCGGAGCAGTGCATGGCAGTGTGGCAATAGATAATGAGACATTTGAAGTGAATACAAGGAGAGACTTTCTCCCCTTGAGGATGTCAGGCAATGGGGTAGGTAGCCCAGGGAAGCTGTGCTGTCTCCAGCCTCCGATCTTTTCAAGGTGGGACTGGAAAAAGTCCTGAGCGTCCCCATCTGGCTGCTCGTGCTTTGAGGATGAGGTCGAACAGGAGACCTCCTGAGGTCCCTTCCAACATGTATCCTGTACTTCTCTCTGTTCTGCGGTTCTGTAGTAATGATGGTTCTTCCATATAAAACATAAATACTGTTACAATATCTTGTAGCCTTTGTGTAGGTTTCTTTGTTCTTCAAGAGAGAGAAATGTGATAGGAAGATGCATTATCTGAAGGACCATTGAAGGTCATTGGATAGTCTTTGTTCCATTTAGGGAAGGGGGCGGGTGGTAGATTCCTGTACAGGTGACCTTTTTATTTTCTGATTAGCCTGGTTTTGCCCACTGTACATTTTCTGTGATAAAAAATGATGTCTTTATCACTTACAGGTTACAAAATCATCAGTAACCCTTGTAAATAGATAATACATCTCCAGCTAAACAACCTTGTTATCCGTCTACTACACTGTCTATAACTTTAAATAACTTATTATTAGAGCTAAATATACTTTCTTTATAGCCTTGAATTAATAGGCTAGATTCGGATAGTCCCCATTGCATGAGCAGGCATTGACGTATGGTTGACATCAGTGCCAAAAGTGATAAATTCAGCATTGAAATTGCAGAGTTAGAACCTTTGACTGGCTGATGCTGCAAATTCTTCTGTCCCAAAAGCATCATATCCCAGTTTAGTATTACAAAGTCATTACACAGACTGATGAATTAAAACCATTTTGAATCCCTTTCTTCTTGTTTTATAATTGAGTTCAGCTAAGACAGATTTCTATCAAGAATATAAGCAAAAAATTAAGCATTAGCAACTCAAATATAAAGGTATGCATGTATTTGATTATTGTCCTTAACAGAAAGATAATTATGCTAGTATTGTTGCCTCTCCTTCCTGCTCTTTTTTTTTTCTTTTTCTCCCTTTTCATTAACTCTTTTAAGTTCTTACAAAAGGCTTGGTTTGATTAACAGTATGATATAATTTTTGCCTTTATCCTCCACTGCCGCTTCTTTGCTTCAACAATAGATTGCCATGTCATTAATTATAATGTAAATCTATTATGGTGATTTAAGTTAGCCAGTTTTACTTTCCTCTTATATCTTATGAAGATTTCACACATTCCACACTGAAAAATATTGTGTGAAAACAATAAAATCTGGATTAGGCCTCCTTCAGTTGACAGGTTATCACATTAGATTTTGCTGGTTAGATCATCTTCTTACAAATATCACCCTGAATGAAAATGGGTAAGCAGAAGGGGAATACAAAAGTACAGATGGAACTTGGTTTTGCATGACAGCACATTTGACTTAAACTAAAAAAGACTTCAGAAGTTAAAAAAAATGGGGACCCTTTTTTAGTTTGACAGAACTCAAACTCAATGAATACATATCATAGTAATGAATAAATACAGTCCAGTAAGAATACCCTCTGTTCAATTGCAAATTTTGTCAGGAATCCAATACATTCACTTTGACCGATTAACCTAGAAACAAGAACTATAAATCCAAACATCAGTCTTCTTATCTCCTTGAAGGAAAGGGCATGCACAGCTGAGCATGACAGCTTGTGCAACAGTACCAAAAGTGAACCAAGTTATTTCAGAGATGAGCCATCTTAAAAACATTCATTCCTGAGTACACTTCTCAAAAAATCATGCACTGGATTTTGTGAAGGACTTTTACAGACAGTCAGCTACCCACTTGATTGCTTATTGCATTGTCACTATAGCCTTGATAACACTTTATCATTTACAGTGCCCTGATTTTATTTATGTACTTTAAGTGCTCATGTTGAAAATGTTTTAAAAGCCAGTTTTGTTCAGTGTAAAATTCTGTGCACTGTCAAAGTGAAAAATCCTTGAAAATATTTCAGAAATCTGAATGCAGATTTTTGGGTACAAGTATTTACTTGTAGTTCAGAGCCAGTAAGATACACTGTACAAGAACTCAATGAAAAAGAAGTAACCAAAATAATTTAAATAGGTGTGTGTACCTTTATTCTGCGCTGTGAATGGCAGAACAATACACACAGCTGTCCTATGCATCTTTTGTGTATTTGGAGAACAACAATTTGAATTCAAGTACTTAATGTCTGTGGAAATTTCCTGCAGATCTTGTCACTTTCATTGTCTTTCACTGATGGCTTATTAAGAAAAAATACTTCCCACATGCAGTAATAAATAATTCAAATATCTTAAAATGCCTTGAAAGGAGTAATCACTAACTACAGTTCTGGATCCATATTCTAATAATGGTTATTCTTTCTTTAGTTATTAACGTATAGATTTTATTAAAGCTTCTTAAAAAAGACTAATTCCTATTGCCCTGGAAAAAAAGAAAAATGTGCAAATAGAAGGTTACAAAGAAGTGATGCTACAATGATTTTATGGATCATTCGTAAATTACTTTGTACACAATGAAGGATACGACTTATACTCACTATGTACCAGGTTTATGTATTTACCATATCCTAAGGCCATTACATTTCATTTTTATTAAGTGGGTGCAGGGTTTTTAACTGTTTGTACTCACTTGGACAATGAGAGTACTAACTTGCATATTAGAAATATGTGATTGTGTGTATGCATGAGTGGCACGCCTGAATCCAGCTGGAAATCTTCCAGATGAATAAATACAATTTACAGAATCAGTCCAAGCTAGCTCGATGGGTTCTTAGCCTAGTGCGCTGCCATTTCAGGTGTCTTACCCTTGACTCTCAAAACCTCTTTGTACTTGTTTTCCCCTTCCATAAGCTGATTCTGTAATGAAATACCAAAGTTGTGCTCCCTGTGACCTCTATAGGCTTGCTCTCAGTTTGTGCTCTTGGTTGTTAACTAACCTTTCCAGGCCAGAATCATAGAATCACAGAATCATTTAGTTTGGAAAAGACCTCTAAGATCATCAAGTCCAACTGTTAGCCTAGCACTGCCAAGCCCACCACTAAACCATGTCCCTAAGCACCACATCCTCTTTTAGATACCCCCAGGGATGGTGACTCAACCACTGCCCCAGATAGACTGTTCCAATGCTTGAGGATCCTTTCTGTGAATATTTTTTTCCTAATATCCAATCTAAACCTCCCTGGCACAACTTGAAGCCATTTCCTCTTGCCCTATCACTTGTTACTTGAGAGAAGAGACCAACCCCCACCTGGCTACAACCTCCTTTCAGGCAGTTGCAGAGAGTGATCAGGTCTCCCCTCAGCCTCCTTTTCTCCAGGCTAAACAACCCCAGTTCCCTCAGCTGCTCCTCATCAGACTTGTGCTCCAGACCCTTCACCAGCTTTGTTGCCCTTCTCTGGACACACTCCAGCACCTCAATGTCTTTCTTGTAGTGAGGGGCCCAAAACTGAACACAGAACTCGAGGTGCAGCCTCACCAGTGCTGAGTACAGGGGCATAAGAGAATTCACAACATGATTTTCATCTTCTTTGCTCTTGAGCTTGAGTGTGTCTATGAAACTGCTGATTATTAGGAACATGAGTATCTTGGATGGATTCAAGTGCAGACAGAGAAAAGAAAGCATGGGATATTCATATCTTCAGGTACCAGACATTGCAAAAAAGCTGAAGGAGAGAATTTTCTTTCTCCCTCACCTTGAATGAACACATCAGTGTTAACAAGTAATATCAATGGACTTACCCTACCACTTCTACTCCTAGGAGTCTGTTCCCCTTCCATGTATTTTCCCATACGACATATGATAAAGTGAATTGATGCTGGCCATGTCTATGTCAGATTTCAACCAGAGTAATATTCCTGCTATTTTTGTTTTATGTTATGTTCTGTGTAGCATTTGAGAAAAAGACAGAAATGTTTCCCCATGGGAGGGTATGAACTGGGAAGTTTGACTGCTTATTTTGAGTTGCCAGATACGAGAGCAATTACAAGAGCCATTGTGATACTACATCATCTAAAGGAGACCTCAAGACAATTTTGGCAGTCAGTCACAAAACTGAAGCGCACTGTTTCTCTGTATGAGACTTGCACATAGCTCTTCAGAGGATTTGTTAAATCCCATCATGAAGGCAAATGCTGGGGATTGCTAGTTAGAGCTATGGTGGTTTTGTTCTGTCGTGTATTGCAAAAGTAGAAAAGGCTCATGAAGTTAACTGCTAACAACAGAATGTTAAGAGTATAAACAGATGATACGCTTCCAATATCAACAGTAAGAGTCCAAAGTGCAGGACAGTAGCTTACTGGCCCTGTTTTAAAGCCAGTTCAGATGTGATAATCATGGCAGTTTCCTTTCTTTTACATTAAAAAAAAAAAAGAAAAAAAGAAAAAAAATTAAAAAGAAGCAGCTTTATATACAGCTATAGGAGACACTAGCCTATTCATTAAACATAAAGAACATTAGTTGGGGAACTTTGCAATCAATCATACTCTTGGATGTTTTTCAATATCTAATGAATTTTCCATGGGAACTCTTAAATTCTGGAGCTTGGTAGTTTTCGTATCTGACCACCTTCTTTCTCATCAAGCCCCTGTTCTCCAAGACCCTATCCTTTTGTAGTCTGAAGTCTTTCAGTAGTGGAAAACACAGCCTCTTGCATATTTTTTTTTTCCTGTTCCAGAAGTAGGTCAATTTTTTACATAAGTTTCTCAAGGGTAAACCAATTGCAGAGTAAAGAGAATAACAACATTAAACTTGCATAGCAAACCTCAGATCCCCTTTACTCAGGATGACTCTGCAGCTCTCAGGATGAGGATCAGTATGTGAATGTTGTTAAAAACCTGCTGTATGTCCATATGGCTCTCAGAAAGGAGCAAGGAGCAATAACCAGGGACTGGATTAGTACAGCAAGACTGGCTCATTTACTTAGTAATTATGGCTGATGTTACTCCTCAGTGTGACAAAGGCCACAAGAAAAAAAGCTACATAAGGAGATTCCCCTGTTTGGATGCTGTTACGTTATTCACCATTATGGAGTTAGGACAGATACAATAGGGGCATAAAGATTTATTGCTTGAAAAAATAACAAGTGTCAAGCAAAGTTGTTATTATCAGCTTAATATGATTTCAGTGACACAAAAGGGCATTTCCATCATATTTAGAAATCTCTTTTTGGAAAGAAGAAAGGTCAGAGACATCAAAGAAAAGTAAAGTACCAATGTCTCTCCCTATATCTTTTCCCATGTATGTAATGAAAATTATTTATTCTAATATTTGGCAATTAGGATTGGAGGAAAAAATAAAGAAGCATTTCCATTTGCAGTGTTAGAAATCATATTCTTAAAATCACATATGCTAATTTACCAATAACACATGATCATGAGAGTACTTTAAATGTTAATTTTTATTTATTTTTTTTAATCAGGTACTAGCTTCAGCACCTTCCTGATTATATTAGTCCTTAAGTTGTAGATATGATAATATTTTATTTTAAAAAAAAATTTTATTACCAAAATATGCTGGATGATAAGCTTTCTTGATATTGTAATAATACCAATACCTTAAAAAATATGAAATTTGAAACAGAAATTTCTCACCTCATCTACCATTCACATAATTTCTGTTTTGAGTCTGGGAGAAAAAAAAAGAAGGATCACTTGGGCCTGAAAAAAAAATTTCAAAATGAAATGGAAAAAACCCTCAACATTTTAGAAACCATCCAGTAGCAGCATTACATTACTGCCTCTCCCCCTTCTTACAGTCCTGGATCAAGACTATTTTGGTATGGAGGAAATTTCTGCTTCCTAAATAGCTTGGGGTTTTGGTATGGTACGGTTCCTTCCCTGGCTCTGGAATGTATCTGTCACCAGTCACCTGCTGCTGATGGCATCACCTGGCTGTACATGGTACCAAATCTGCCTCAGAAAGAAATCGGTATGGGCAATACCTGGGTTTCTTAAACTGTCATTGCCTTTTTTCTCTGACTAGTATATCCTACCATCATCTTTGCAATTTCTGTGTGGATATCTTTACCTCAGCAAGTGTTTTTAATCTGGAACAGCAATGCCACCTCCCCAGCGAGCAAGGAAGCTCACATACTTCCAATTTGAACAGCTTCACACATGGTTTTAGCAAGACAGCTTTGAACGGTGTTCACTTAATCCAAGTGAAGGATCATGAAAAATTAAGTGAGTAACAACCTTCAGTCAGTAGCCCAAGCAGAGGTCGCATTTAGGAACAGAATAAATGCACGTGTTGGTTGCAAACAAACCTAAACATTATGAAAATGGGATTGGATGATGGTTTAAGACAAACACAGTTTAAGATAAATATAATACAATATAGAAATACAGTGTCTAAATGCTTTGTTATTTTTCCCAGATCCATGCTGAAGAGGTTGTCATATCCTTTGAGGATATAGTCATGTATTGGTGATGAAATACAGGCTCTGCTTCAGTAGGTTGAAGCAGGTTTTGAACAGATGCAAATTTAAGCAAGCAGCTTTTGAGAGCGTGATTTCTGTAGCAGATCATCTATGTGTCCTGTCCTGCTTTCCTACATCTCCTGTTGTTCTCTCAACCATTCGGTTCAGATTTCACAGCAACACTAGACCAGGGGAGGTGAGTTTGGGATGAACCTCTCCGTTGCACGTAGAGACAATTTCATTCGCATCTACTATTTTTAGGTTAAGAGATAACAGAGCAGCTCTCATTCTAGGTTTGCATGTTATTGCTATAGATTATATATTTTTCTTTCCTTCTCTTCAGAAGACAAAGTGTTGAGCCAAAACTTTGAGATTAAAAAAATTCTTGAGCCTTCTCTAGGGACATTAACAATCCGCACAACTTGTCGTCATGAGATGAAGGAGAAAATAAAGTAGGTAGAATATCATATTACCATTAACGTATTTATCTTATTTTACTATTGATAGTTACTAAGTTCTGGATACTTTCCCCATGTGTTTAAAATTGATGTTATATGTATTCATCAAATAAATATTTTTTATTAAAAGGCCATGAAAAACATGTCCATATCTCTGTACTTTAAGACTTGCAATAATGAAAATATTTGGGCAACATTTTCTCCTACCACCACTCTGGAGCATTTGAAAACATTACTCTGAATGATGGGGGGGGGGGGGGGGGGGGGGGGGGGGGGTGGGGGGTGTTTCACTGCTGTTTGTCAACTTTAAGTGTCATCTGAGAAAGGAATCTCTTTTCTTTATCAGACTTGGCCAGTTGCAGAAAAACGCTAACAGAAGTTATTGGTGTGAAGACTGGGAAATACAGCCTAGGAGAAACAGATGTTTTAAAAGCACTGAATGCTGGGACATGCAAAGTTCTGTTTCTGCTTATAAAAATTGTCAAAGGTCACAGAGAGCCCTTCAGTCTGTCCTGTTGCTTTGACCAAAACCAAAGCCTTTTAGAACTGAAACAAAACTGTCACAAATTTTCATTCTGATGTTTTTAATATTTTGTTGTTTCTCTCTCCTCTGATTTCAGAAGAAAGCCAGGGGACAGGGAGGGTTTCCCACCCTTTGAAATCAAAGAATATAAGAAGACACTCTGACATGATTTGCACATTTAGATATTATGTGCACAGATTTTTTTCTTAAATTGGAAAATGTGACAAAATTTAAGTGGCTCTCAGAATGAAACAAAACAAACTGTTAGCACAAGAAAATTCATAATACCCCTGTAAATTAAAAATAATGCCCTCAAACAACATTTCTGGGAACAACTTTTTTTTTTTCTTTTTAAGAGAAGCACAATTATATTTATACAGGGATCCCCTCTAGACAGCACTTACATTAGGAAAAATGAAGAGACGGTGTAAGACTATAATTTTGAGGAAGCCTATATTTGCTTGACAAAGGAATTAATTTTTGAAATTTTCCTTTATTAAGTGGAGTGATTTGGTGTTTATTTGCAAATGAAACAAGAAGTCAAGAAAGTGGCAACAAGTAGTAAGCGGGAGTTGAATAGATTAACAGTCATCAAGACTAAAGAAACACATAGGCAAAATGGTGAAACTGATAAAAGGACTGTGAGAGGAAAAACAATTCTTTACTTTTCTATTGTGTGATGAGTAGAAAAGTGTGATAAATTAGCAGCACATTAGAACCATTAACTGCTTTTCTGCACTCAGCTGCGATTGAAAAGAGAAAACATCTGATAGAAATCATCTCCAATTTGTGTTCAGAACAGGTAAATAGCTAATCAAAACTAACAGTTCACAAACTTTGTTACTATCTACTAGAAGACATGTCTCTGGATCATGATAATATGACTGGTAACTAGCATCAGCTGTGAAAAAGGTTAGTTTGAAGTGACCTTTAATCACTAGAAGATGCTCTGAATAAGCCTTTTTCCCTTGGAGATCAGCTTTCAGTCGGACTTGGAGTACCTTCAGACTAATGACCTAGAGATGAACTGCCTAGTACCTGTCCCCTGAGTGATTCAGATCCTCTGGAGCATAAGTTTTGATCACAGTTACACACTAAATATTTGACCATATAGATTTCTGCATAAAGCAAAGAAATATTTTTTTTTTCACAAAGCATAAAGCATTTTAATATGAGAACAGATAAACCCATTCTGCTTGCATTAATCTTGTGAGTTCATACATTTAGATCATATCATTTAACAGAGACCAAGAGTCTGTGCTGTAAAAGACAATGGCTCACACAAGAAAATAGAAAATGTCTGGAATTAAAACATTAAAAAAACCCCAAACAAACAAAACCACAAAAAAACCAGCATCAATCCAGGACATAAAGCTATATAGAATAAATATATCCAACTGCAATTTTTAATAGAAAAAAAAGTGAAAATGAGGATGGAAGAATTTTAAGGTGAAATATTTATGGTATTGATACCTGTGATGAGCATCAAGGAGAAGCAGGCTATTGGTATGTCTGCATGGAAAATTCACTATTAACAAATGGAAGAAAAGACATGCTTTCAAAATATGAACTTCTTCAATATACATATGAATGCTGCTGTGATATTACCGCACAAGCAAGTAATTTTGTTCGCAGAAATTACAGAGAAGTTCACACACTCTCATAAGGTCATATAGAGAAAGACTGAGGATCTCACCTGCAAAGAGACTGCTGTCTGAAGAAAAGAACACAGTCTAGTGTGTTCTAGAAGTGGGTCCCGGGCTTCTTCTATGTCTAGTGTATTGAGTTTATGTGGCAAGATTTTGGTAGCAGAGAGGTGGGAAGGGTGGGTACTGCAGGAATGGCCTCTTTGAGATGAGACCTGGGACTGTCTCATGTTAGACACAGCCAAGAGGAACCCGATGCCCAAAGCTGAGTCCATCAGCAGCGCTGGTGGCAAGTCTGTGGAAACATATTTAAGGAAGGGTAAAAAACTCTGTACAGCATCTGTGAGAAGGAAGAGTAAGAAGATGTGAGAGGAACAACCCTGCAGACCCAAGGTCAGTGCAGAAGGAGGGGAGGAGGTGCTCCAGGGACCAGAGCACACAATTCCCCTGCAGCCCCTGCAGAAGACCACGGTGAGGCAGGCTGTCCTCCTGCAGCCCAAGGAGGTCAATGGTGGAGCAGAGATTCCCCTGCAGCCCCTGGAGAAGACCACGGTGAGGCAGGCTGTCCCCCTGCAGCCCAAGGAGGTCCATGGTGGAGCAGAGATTCTCCTGCAGCCCCTGCAGAAGACCACGGTGAGGCAGGCTGTCCTCCTGCAGCCCAAGGAGGTCCATGGTGGAGCAGAGATTCCCCTGCAGCCCATGGAGAAGACCATGGTGAGGCAGGCTGTCCTCCTGCAGCCCAAGGAGGTCCATGGTGGAGCAGAGATTCCCCTGCAGCCCATGGAGGACCCCAGGCCAGAGCAGGTGGAGACACCTGAAGGAGGCTGTGACCCTGTGGGAAGCCCACGCTGGAGCAGGCTCCTGGCAGGCCCTGTGGCCCCGTGGAGAGAGGAGCCCACGGCGGAGCAGGTTTGCTGGCAGGACTTGTGACCCCGTGGGGGACCCACGCTGGAGCAGTCTGTTCCTGAAGGACTGCAGCCTGTGGGAGGGCCCCACGCTGGAGCAGTTGGTGAAGAACTGTAGCCCGTGGGAGAGACTCACGTTGGAAAAAGGTCGTGAAGGACTGTCTCCCGTGGGAGGGCCCCCAGGCTGGAGCAGGGAAAGAGCATGAAGAAGAAGGAGCAGCAGAGATAATGCATTATGAACAGACCACAGCCCACATTCCCCATCCCCCTGCACTGCTGGAGGGGAGGGGAGGAGGTACAAGAATCAGGAGTGTAGGCAAACCTGGGAAGAAAGGGGGGACAGTGGGCAGAAATGTTTTTATGTTTGTCTTTGTTAATAGGCAATAAATTAATTTAACCTTCCCCAAGCTGAGCTTGTTTTCTCCATGGTGGTAATTAGTGAGTGATTTCCTTTTCCTTACCTCAGCCCCGGAGCTTTTTCATCTTACTTTCTCCCCCATATTGCTGAGGAGAGGGAGTGAGAGAGCAACTTGGTGGGCACTTGGCATCCAAGGTTAACCCACCACATATGGGCTAAACAAATATTAACTACTAATTTAACTCTCCTGATAATAAGCATATGTCGTTTTTTTTTTTTAAATTTGTTTCACTGAAACTCTTTTGTCTCAAAATGTTTAAAAAAAGAGTCTGTGAATTAGTGCCTCTGAGCATATTTTCACCCCAAATGACTAGTTAGAGTCACATTTGGTATCAATTAGTTGTTAATAAGTTAAGTACATTTGTTATATTTAGACATTCATGGACTATGTCTTGGTTAATGATGTAGATGATAAAATTCAGTGAAAGACACTTTTAACATTGAAATATGACAATGAATCACCAGAAGAAAAGGGAAATATTATTGTTTATTGGTGCAAGAACTTTTTTTTTTTTTTTTTACTGGCCAGTACAGTATAAAAATTACACCTATGTTAATGGAGATGCTTTTGCATATCCTAGAAGCAAAACAATATTCACTCTGATTATGAAGGATGATTGGTGAATAAATAAGCAATACTGTTGGGATGTAAGATGTTCTCTATGATTTCTCTTCAAGTTCCACCAACATGAATCTCTCATGAGTCTCTGTAGGATCGAAGTTCCAGCAACATAAGCATCTGTAGGATGAGAGATCTGAACAGCCACATAACTGTTCTTTGCTGGAGACACTGTGAGAGATGCTCCCACTGTAAGTGGATTCTCTGACAGATTCTCCAATGCAGGATCTTTCTCTGAGTGATATGCTCAAAGACCAAAAGCCTGACTGCAGCTTTGTCAGGAGATGAGTGAGTCAACTGTATAAGGAAGGGACCTTTCTGATTTCGCCTTCATATAAATAGGTAAGGCGTTGGGTGTTGATTGTTTATTTCTTTATTTGTGTAATTTAAAAGCATCTGTGACTATGTTCTATGTTTTGGATGTTGTGAAAATATTATCCTGTTTGCATTTTCCCTCAGACAAGAGTCAGTATGATTGAAGATAATTGCAAAGCAGCAGCAAAACTATAAACTATACAGGCACGCCTATCAAGTATACAGGCATGCTTATAAAGTGCAGTAGCTTACCAGCACATCCTCCCCTTAACTGGGTGGACCAAGTGTAGAGGTAAAATGAGGAATATCAGGAGACGCAGAAATGTCTACAGGTCACCAGTTGTGATCATGAAGGCATTTCTGCTATGCAGAAAGATATTGGCGTGCACAGTTAAGCCCAGAGGGTGCAGGGAGAATGGTCTGCTTTAGAGCAAATCTAAAGATTGAAAGCCACTGCCAGAGAGCTGAAAAGTGACTGAGCAAAAAAATCTGAGCTTGAAGGTAGTTGCTCCCTGTTTCCATGTAAGCTTGACATTGTAATCAGAAGATTAATAGGCTTTCAAATCCATGCTGCTGTTAGACTGCAGTGTTGTAACAGCAGCATTGAATTCATGTGCTTTTATATGAAAAACTAAATCCAGAGATAGATTTTCTCCAACTTCCCAGATCATTTGTGAGGGCAGCATGTGTTTTAGGAAGACATTAACTTGAACTCTGATCTCTTGACACAGGTAGCATAATTTCAACACAACATTGTAAAGAAGTCTCCAAGTTTAGAAGCATGATGTACCTGAATCAGTCTGGGGTCATGATAACCAAGTGACCGAGACTGACTAGGCAGCAAAGGCTTTTTTTTTCCCCCTCTGCTAAAGTTCTCTTTCTTCTGGATTTGTTAGAAATTGAGAACAATAATTAGCTGAAATATAATTTTCTTCTAGATTTGATAGAAGTTGAGAAAAATAATTTGCTGAAATAGAATTTTCTTCAGCTCTTCTGCAAACTTCTGTGTATATAAAAGAAGCTTAAAGGTGTTGGTAGATATGTAGCAAAGATATTCAAACTTAGATTCTTATACAACTTCATCACAGATCCACAAAGTGACCTGAGTGTTGTTTTCAATGCGCAAGGTACTGAGATAGCTGAGCTGAAGGCTGGAATCTCTGTGTCTCAGCTCTCCGTTTATTAATATAGAAAACAGGAGTGCAAGCCTATCTTGTAGTGAAGTAGTATAGGATAGATACGTTACAGAGAAAAAAAGAATAATAGAAGTCATTCAAGTGTGAGATATGATGGAGCATAGCTCGCCCATATCATCGCTTTGCTTCTCTCTCAGGAAGATAGTAAGCAGAGAAACAAATCCAGACCAGATCAGCAATGCACAACAGTTTCTTCACATACCAGGGGAATGCTCTACCAGGCGTTTGCTGCCAATTTATTGGTTTTTTATACTGAAGGAATGATATGGAGGAAAAAAGAAATAAATTCACCTGAGAATCTGGCCCTGGAGTATTTAGGGGTTATATCCTATGATGGGCATTTTCATAACTCTATTGACTTCACAAAGCCAATAGAAGATATATGGAGAAAAAAGGAAGAAGTACAATCCCCAAGACGCCACTGTGTCTCTTAGGCCTGGTGTGATATTTTTCATTTTGTCTTTTCAATGTTTTTTTCATCTGTCCATAGAAGCTGTAAGTGTATATGAGGGTCTCTGATATGCAGCCTAAGTGCAAGTAAAGGCTCCAGTCTGTACATGTCTGGAAGGAAGTATTACAGGGTTTTTTCCTTGACAATTGAATTTTTACTTCAGGTGTTTCAGTAAGAGAGATCATTCACTCTTACACAGGAAAAATGCCATATGAAGCAAGTCAGGAGGGATGTTTCCTGTATAATGCCCTCTGTTTCATTACACTTTGGCAAGCAAAGCATGTTCTATGGCTTTTATTTTCTCTCCTGCACCATTGTACTGAGAGAAAAAACTCTTCAGATAAGCAGAAATAAATGAAAAATAAAAAGCAAAATGACACTAGTTTTGCACAGGAATACAGGCACCAGAAGAGCATGAGAATAAGGATTGCTGTCTCAGCTCTTTAGCCAAGCCATCAAGTCATTACTGATTTTAATTACCCATAGTCACTGGGTCATTAATGCGCTCAATTCATGTATAACTTTCATACAAACACATAAATGGCTTTAATATTTGAAAGAAAGAAAATAGAAGTTTTTAGAAATAGTGCAAGTTAAGTTGTCAGGCATAGTACAGGTTAGGTTTCATTGTGACACCTTTAAAGATATGTTGTGGGACAGAAGGAACAAAAAAGTACATTTTCTGGAAAAGGTGGTGAAAGAAAATCTAGAGGGAAACCTATGATTCAGTTATGTGAGGAATAAAATAGTCCTATGATCATGCCAACAGCACAAACTCTGCTGATTCTTTCCAGCATCAGTTACTTTTATCCACAGCCCAGAACTTAGATTTTCTCCCAGCCCCAAACAGCGAATGACATTAAACCACTTGTTTTGTGCTCTAATCCTGCAATAATACAGTGATTTTTATGTGGTGGGGGATTTGACATTGCAGTCAAATCACAGTAGTTAGGGAATCACAGGTTTTCTTAAGATTTTTCTATTATATGGAAGATAATGCAGGCCACGCTGAGTATTGGTATCTAGGAGCAGCTGGTCGTTAAGAAATGCCATATGAACAGAACGAGAAAATGGTTAATGAAAGTAACATTGAAAGTAAAATCAGATGGGAGACAATAGTTGTAACATAAAAATGAAGTCAATCAGAATGATTTAAGAAATCTGGGTCCAACTAATCATAGAATCATAGAACCATTTGGGCTGGAAGGGACCTCAAAGCCCATCTAGTTCCAACCCCCTGCCATGGGCAGGGACACCCTCCACTAGCCCACGTTGCCCAAAGCCCCATCCAACCTGGCCTTGAACACTGCCAGGGAGCCAGGGGCAGCCACAGCTTCTCTGGGCAACCTGTGCCAGGGCCTCACCACCCTCACAGGGAAGAATTTCTTCCTAACATCTAATCCAAATTGACCCTCCTTCAGCTTAAAATAAAATAAAATTAAGATTTTCAGAAAACAGGCTAAATAGTGTACAGTTTGCTTCTGTGAAGCTCTTTCAAAATCAGCTTAAATACTACAACAGTTTTGCCTGAACAAAATAGCCAAAATTCTCCATGTCCCTTAGAATATTTTGACAACATCCATCAGTTACTTAAATACATAAATTTTCTATTACAAATTGGAATATATTTGGCTGAACCAGTGCCTATTTCACTTTCTTGCAGGGGCATCACTTCCTTTCCACACAGAGTGTGTTTGCTTTCCCCTATTCATACCAGCAATACTTTTATAACATTCTGGAACTCTCAGCATTTCTCTAACACCACTCTGTAGTTTATGTTTGCAGTCGGGAAATGTACTTTATCACAAAGAGCACGGGCAACGCTGACCACCCCTCTCACTGCAGAGTGCTTCCAGCCACTGCAGTATGACAAGATACAAGATAAGCTCAATTGATTATTTTTTTCCCCTCAATAGGCCTTCCTCTAAACAGCGCTATGTTCCTATCTGGCAATAATCTCACAGGGTTTGTTTGCAATATGACTGGCTAGTTTGTACCAAAAGCATAATCAAAATTTTTGTACACATCACACAGTATGAAAGCCAGAATCCATCAGTCTGGATCAGAGGAAAGGTTCTTCTGGGAGCTTCAGCTTGTTGCCTAATGCAGGAGCTCCTTCTATTGGCAGACAATATTGAGAAGAATTACAAGTCAGGCTGGGACAAAGTTACCTGATAAAAAGGAAGTAAAGATACTTTTTAATGCAAACAGCATTTGATAAACTCTCATTAAACACAACTATATACAACCTATTTTCAAAACATAGAGTAAATAATGCACTGAAGTGAACTAAATCTTTGTAATAAAATGAAGTAGCAAAGCTTGGACCTCACTGTTAAAACTTGTTTTAAATAAGTGATTCTCATTTCTCTGTTACTTTCTCGCCAAATCTTGTTCTTAAATCTTAGAACTGCAAGGCTATGGTTAAATTTGATATGAAAATAAAGGAGGTTATTACAGTGGGTAATACCTTTTTTTACTAGTAATATTTTGTTCATCTAGTCATCTCTTAAACTGATATCAAAATATTTTGCCATTAATATAAGAAAATTAACTCCCCCATCCCGCCATGGGAGGAGTGATGGAGCAGCTGTATGGTATTTAGTTGGGGTTAAACTTCAGCAGTTTCTATATTCAATCTGCTTACATGATTTATGGCAGACATGCTGTCCTGGTTTCAGCTGACATAGAGTTAATTTCCTTTCTAGTAGCTGGTATAGTGCTGTGGTTTAGATTTAGGATGGAAATAAAGTTGATAACACACTGATGTTTTAGTTGTTGCCAGGTAGTGGTAGTGTCTACACTGAGTCAAGGACTTTTCTGCTTCTTATGCCCTGCCAGACATACAAGAAGCTGAGAGAGCACAGCCAGGACAGCTGACCTAGGCTGGCCAAAGGGATCATAGAATCATAGAACCCTTGGGTTGGAAAGGACCTCAAAGCCCATCTAGTTCCAACCCCCTGCCATGGGCAGGGAGACCCTCCACTAGCCCAGGTTGCCCAAAGCCCCATCCAACCTGGCCTTGAACACTGCCAGGGATGGGGCCTCCACATCTTCTCTGGATGATACTCCATACGATATGACATCATGCTCTGTATGTAACTGGGGAAGATAGCCAGAAGGTGGGATCGCTGCTTCAGAACAGACTGGGCATTGGGTTTTATTTTCCCTCCTGCACACAGCGAGCAATTGCATTTATGCATCACTTGTTTTATATATAATAATTATAATAATTATATCCTTATTCTTTTTCTGTTCTTTTGTTATCTTATTAAACTGTCTTTATCTCAATAGATAAGCTTTTTTCCATTCTTCTCCCCATCCCCTTGAGGAGGAGAGGGGTGAGTGAGCGGTTGCATGGTGCTCGGTTACCGGCTGGGGTTAAACCATGACATGCTTATACATCTGCAGCTATATATATCTATAATGTGTATTTTAAAATCAAATTACATGTCTTTAATTTTGATGAAAATAAACTCTAACATAATGGGATCAACGCTGGATATCATTGCAAACCCAACACCATCAATCCAGTCTTCTTTTTACGCATTTTACAGAAATGTTGAATGTTACCTGCAGTTGCATGTTCATCAGCATTGATCTGTTCTCTGCTAGAACACAGTTAGTTATTCTGTTTTCTATCAATTTTCATAGATTATTAAGTTAGGAATGTAATGTGCTCAAAACTGTACTTAACAAACTGTAGCAGGAAGGTTGGAACTAGACGATCTTTGAGGTTGCTTCCAACTCAAACCATTCTATGATTCTATGATTATAGATGTTTGTCCATATCAGGTTAATAGAGTTCAGCTTAATTTAAAAGTCAAACAAAAAAGGTCTGATATAATCATAGATGTCAAAGTAGTTTCAGTTAGTTATTTGGAAGGATTATCTCAATGCTTCCACATGATGCAAACATAGCACCCCAGAACAGTCCTGCTTTTACTCCTGCACTGTTCAGGAACCTCTCAAATCTGGGCTCACCTCTCCTCACCAGCACTAACACTTGAACAAGCTTTAATAAATGTAGAATCCTTTTACTGTCTTCCAAAGAATATTAACTTCTTCCCCTACAAGCACCATGTCAGAGGTCTGAGGAAAATTCATTTACATGTTTTTCAAAATCTCAAATCTACAAATAATTATATACTTCAAGCAAGATTTTTTCATGGTTTTGAGGACCTGTGTAGATATTAATTAACCCACGGGTTTACTTTGGCATGTGGAAAAAGAATGTAATAATAGAACTCACAGTTACTAGCAAAGGGATATAAAATTTTAGGCTTGTCATAAAAAATGAGAACAAATGTGACAAGTCAAAGAACAACTTGTCTCATACATCTGCTGAGTGAGAATGGAGACTGAGTACTAACAAAAACAAATGATATCTTATAGCTCACAGATTGTCTGATATGTTAATGGCCTGATAAATTAAACACCAAGTCAAAATACTGTAAAATAAAATAGTATTAACCTGCCAAGACTACATTATGGACTGAGAAAGCAATTATGCCATATTTATATGTGTTAAGAAAAACAATAACTCTAACATCACAATGTGGGTTTTTTTGATAAGCAGCATCAATCAGTCCATATTAAATTGATACACTTCAGATGTCCTCTAGAAATTCAAAATGAATTATGAAGAAGAGAAATTGTAGGGATTCAAGCATATATGGTGCAGAAATGTAATTATCTACTTGTAATTGTCATTCTGATTCCATTCAAATGCAGAGAAAATCCTCACTGATTTGAAGGATATGCAGTGAAGTGTACTTAGAACTGTAAATACTGACTTTGGACAGTAGAGTACAAAGGTATATCTGCACTGATTTTTAATATTGGTTTTTAAATTCAGACTCAAGGTCACTGAACCAAGTGACCTTCTTGCACTTTTTATTCATGAACATTGTGGCAGTGAATTCAAGTGTACCAATTATATTGTACATCTGTGTGCAGCAATATAATTTGGAATGCAGACGGTGGTGGGTTGACCTTGGCTGGACACCAGGTGCCCACCAAGCCGCTCTATCTCTCCCTTCCTCAGCAGGACATGGGGGGAGAAAATAAGATGAAACAAACCTGGTGGGTCAAGATAAAGGCAGTTTAATAAAGTGAAAGCAAATGTTGTGTGTGGAAGGAAAGGAAAAATAAAAGATTTCCTCTCTACTTACCATCAACAGGTGATGTCCAGCCACTTCCCAGGAAGCAGGGCTTCAGTACACATAGTGGTTGCTCTGGAAGACAAATGTCATAAATACTGAATGCCTCTCCCCGCCCCCCCTTCCTCCCCCTATCCCTCAGCTCCTTATTGCCCAGCAGACGTCACACGGTATGGAATATCCCTTGGTCAGCTGGGGCCAGCTGTCCTGGCTGTGTCCCCTCCCAAGGCCTTGCCCACCCCCAGCCTGCTGCTGAGGGGGATGTTGTAGAGACAGCCTTGGTGTGTGCCAGCACTGCTCAGCAGTAGCCCAACCACCGGTGTGTCACCAACACCTTGCTGCTACCCATACACAGCACAGCGCTGTGAGGGCTGCTCTGGGGAAAGTTCACTCCATCCCAGCCAGGCACAATACACAGGCTTAGATCACCTAGCTGGCAGCACACTTACATTTCCTGGCTGATGAGGTACAAAAGGAGGCAATGAATCTTACAATCCCTCCTCCAGGTAAGCCACACATTCTGCAGCAAAACCATGAGTAACCACTCTGGTTGAAGAGCATTGAGAGCACATGCCAGGATTTGACTTGAAATACTCATACATTGCTCCTTCAAGAGCATACTCATTGCTACATAGAGTCTTCCTAAAAAACCTGTATGGAGCGACAAAGTCTGCTACCAAAATCTTCAAAACAGAGATGGGCAGTGCCACCTAGGACATATTCTGTTGTTTGGGGTCGGAATCAAGTCCGCTACTGAAAGACCATAGGCTTTTCTTGATGTGGTTTCTGGAACTGTACAATCCCCACTGATAAGATGTATATAGACTACCTTTAGGGCCCCATGACAACATTAAGAGAAAAACTAAAACCTGTCCATGATGAGAGCTGCTGTTTCAACAGCTTACCTTTGCCCAGTACAAACCTGCTACAAATAGGATTTCCTTTTCCATCCTGAGTCAATCATCCCCTTCCTCCCTCTCCCATAACAAGACACTTCCATTGCCTTGGAGACTCCAGGCTAACAAAACATTAGCATATATTATCCTTTCTGTGGAAACAGGATTGTCCAGCAGTTGTCCTTTGTTCAGCACAGAACTGAGAACAGTACTCATTCAAAAGTGATTCTCTCCCCTGAGCATTGCCTGTTAGGAATTACTTTTTTTTTTTTTTTTTTTAAATAAAACAGTCTCATTGAGAAAACACACAGAGATCATTTATATAGGGTCTCAGTCATCCCAACATACCATTTCAGAGTAATACGTATTCTCAACAGCAGAATGAGTGAACTGTGAACTTATGTGTGGAGGGATAGTTTGTCTGCAAGTGGACACCCACCTTTAGTAAATGTAAGAAGTTTTCTTACTGTGAAGTGCAACACATGCAAACACTGCCTTTCCTAATTCCAAAGAAGTTAGCAAGTGAGTTTTTGTCACTCTTTTACTTCAAACAAATAAAAATATTTTCATGTAGTAAGCTATTCTATAAATTCAATAAATTCAGTATATAATACAAAATAATAAAATTAATCAACTAGCAATCAAAAAAACCTAACCAAAACAAAACAAATCAAACCACAGATAACCTTATAGACAAGAAGGTTATAGACAAGAAGACCACAGACACAACTCTCTTTTCCGTGTCCTCTTGTCAGGGTCTTTCCCTAGCAGATGTTCCACTCATATTCTCTGTTCTGTCTCCAGATCATCATGGTCCTTTCATCTCAAAAGCAGATGTTTCCAGAGATCCTGGCTTGTCTTTCTTTAATCCTCTGGGCACCCAGCCCAAATGTGCCTGGAGGAAGAAATCTGCATTAACAGCTGTCTCGGGGTGTGCTGGTGGCAACTCTTTCCCTGGCCAGGACCTCAGACAAAAGCACAAGATCTGTCCAGCTCTCTTACCTGAAATTTTGTTTCACTTCTTTGAGCTCCTTTTGGAGTTTGACAAAGAGTTTCTCTTTCTACTCTTGTAGTTTTCCACTAGAGGTTTCCTGGGTTTGGGAGGAAACATAGAAATTAAAAATATTGCAAATTCTCTCTTAGGCGAGCCTGTAATTAAATGTACAGCAAAAAAGAAAGGCAAAAAATATACTTTTCTTTCCTATGTTTTTTCATGTGCAATTCATCATGAATTAGCCTTTTTTTGTGTCTTGCTTACTAAAATTAATCTTTGGAAATGAATCAATCTCTTCCTTGGTGTCCTTCCCAAGAAGATCACTTGACAAATCCCTGTTAGCAGGAAATCACAATAGTGAAAGATAACTAGCACTGGGAAAGAGATCAAGTAGCTGGATCTACACCCTGACGAACAGTGCACTGACTGTCAGTTAAATTGCTGTCAAGGCAGAAAGTACAGGTGCAAGAGGTCTACCTCTACTGTGCAGTTGACAGCATGCTAATGGAGGTTTTTAATGTGTGATTCTAGCCCAAACTGAGCAGCTACAGGATTGGCAGCCTCCTTCTTAGTTGAGAGTCCTCATGCCCTCTCATGAAGAAATGCTAACCGTAGTTTGAGAATGGTAGGGGCTTACTGCACGTGCTTTTGATAAAGCTCTTTTGCACAGTCCTACACAGAGCTAGGAGCAAATTGGTAGCCTGCAACTGAAGGTGCTTTTGTCACTACAATATGAACTGATCCAGGTTTATGTGGAGCTTACAATTTGCCTATTTCTCCCTCTTTATCCTTCAACTCATGTTGAGGAACTGCAGTCTGGATCCTGCTTGGAGATAAACCTCATGACCCTGTCCCTGGATGGGGAGTCCACCTGCACGAACAACAGGTTGGAGAGCGGTGGCCTGTCTTCATAGACCTGAAGCTAAAGAAAGTGGGAGCATGAAAATGGGGAGGAAAATCCTAATCACTATATTACTTGAATGCATTATAAATAAATATGTTTAAGAGCAGTGCAGCCATGACAGCCCTGCTTATCTTTACACACACTCTGCCATTTTGTAGTTGTCACAATTGATTTACCTGCTGGCAGAATGTACTACAGAAAACCATTAATTAGTGGAATCATGCTACTCTTTTTTCTTCTCTTTTTTTTTTTTTTTTTTTGTTTTTTGTTATTATAAAACTACACTCAGGGGGGTTCAATGCTGAACCGTAGTCCTGTTAAGCTCTAATAAAAAATTGCATAAGGGAAATCTAGAATAGGCTGTAATATTAAAACCTTGATTATAGGATGTAAAAAGAAATAATATTTAGGGTAAGATTTTTGCTACATTTGTGTTTGCAAATGGAGAAGTACAAATTATCTTTATTTTAATTAAGCTTTAGTAATTTTAACTTGCTCAAATGCCCCTTTTCCTGCCATCATGAAGACATTTGCTTCTAGTCTTACAGTTTAGCCATGAAAAATCAGTGTGGAAAAGCATGTGAGGCAAACAGAGAACATTTTATAAAGAACGTTACATAAATAATATAGACTAAAAGGGAAAAAAGCTAAACTATTCTCTCTCTCTCTCTCTCTCAAAAAAAGAAAAAAAAAAGACTTTATACTACCACAAAACTTTTAAATCTCAAGAATCTGTGGTCACCATCACTTGTTGTAATACACAGCTGCAAAGCTTATGGATATCTGTAGGTATTTGTGCAATCCAGAAACACAGGATCTGAGGCAGCCATAAGGGAAAAAATTTTCTCCTTTATTTCAGCAATTGACTAGAGATTAGAGAAAAATAGCCATTGATCTTTCATTCTGTAGGCTAGCAGCAATAATTTGCCTTGTTCAGTCACTGCAGAATAAAGGACTCAAATTGCCATCAGAGAAAAAGTGGCAGATTCTGACCCTCAGCCATCTCCATCTCTACAACAGTAGTTTGAGGTCAATCCCACAGAGGCTACATCCTCACAAAATCTTTCTACACATTTAGATTTATAGTATAAAATATTGAAAGGAAAATATTTATTTTTAGGATTGCCAGTGTCATTTGTAATGACTTGTACATTTGAAGGCAGGTTGCTGTGATTTGCAAGTAACCAAAACACAACTTCCTCACAGATTTTTTTTGCACACACTTTATTGCAGACTGAAGTTAAAACTTCAGATGATATATTAGCCCTGATCAACATTTCCTCATAACTAAAGTCTTTGTAGAACCTCTTACTTTCACCTACTTTTTTTGAGTGAAGACAAGAATGGGAGGGAAAAGAAAGATTACTGTTTTCAAAACTTAAGCTCTAATATAGTGGTGTTACTAAACAAGAACAGCTTAAGAACATGAGCCTTGTTTTTTGAAGAAACTGCCTTTTTTTAGACTAAAACCCAACCAGCTTATATTAAGTCAAGGACTTTTCATGTGCTACTCACTGAGAAAGCAGGAGATGCACAAGAATCTGGGAGCGGTCACGGCTAGGACAGCTGACCCAAATTGGCCAAAGGGATATTCCATACCATATGATGTCATGCTGAACAATAAAACTGGGGGGGGAAAGAAGGGACCACTGCTTGGGGACTGGTTGGCCATCAGTCAGCAGGTGGTGAGCAATTGCATTGTGTATCACTTCTGTCGTCGTCGTTGTTGTTTCCTTTTCTGTCCTATTAAACTCTCTGTATCTCAACCCATGAGTTTTACCATTATTTTTTTTCCCATTCTCTCCCCCTTCTCACTAAGGGGAGAATGAGCAAATGGCTATGTGTACTTAGCTGCCTGTCAGTTAAACCACAGCAATATCATTTAGATGAATACCACTATTAGATGACTATTGTTCTTTAATTGAAAACCAATACTCACAAAGATGAAGATTGTTTAACAGCTGCTGCTAATTACCAGGTTTTAAAGATAAACTTGTCTTTAAAGATAAAGAAACTTATGACCTTTCCTTTTGAAAGTAAAGGCAGCATTTTGAGAAACTGTACAAAAAGACAAAAAGTTGCTGGTGTACCAACAGCTAGTTTACTTTCCTCTGAAGTACAGTAAGTATAAAGTTGAGTTGTCTATGCAAGTTTAATTATTTTTAGTCGGTATTTACCAATGTTTTCATGAAATTTTCAGTTAACAGAGAATGTGGTTCTTATTCTTCAATATGGTGCCTAATCAAAAGCTTCAAACGTGGTTTCAGCTAATCTATACTTGTAGCCTTCAATTAACTTAATTTGATTTATCTTCCTTTATCCAAGATTTTTTCAGTTTCTTTGTCTAGATTTTCCCAAGACTTGTGGGCATTTGTGGGGTGGAGGAAAACAGAAATGATATATCTATCCGATACATGTATCCACAGCATCCTATAGTCTTTGAAAAAATGTGGGACTCCCTAGCACTGAAGAAAAATCGGAAAATTATTTACCTGCAGCTGTACTCATATACATCATATACACTTGTTCTGCTCATGGAAGTCTGAAGATAAGCCCTCTTTTTTTTGAGTTAGATATTGGGGAAAATCTTCAGGAAAGAGTTGAGCTCCTCAAATCACACAGAAAAAAAATGGTAAATTCATGCCTCAAGCCCTTGCTCACGCTCATACCCAAATAATTGGAAATAATTTTAAACTGACAAGAATACTCATGTGCTCAGTCCATTAATGGAATCAGAGCATTAAGGTTCATAATTTCTTGAAAACTAATGCTGTTGAACAGAGAGGTTAATAAATTTAAGAAAAGAAGCTTTTGATTATTTTTTCAACTTACAGGCATTCTAAAGCTTTTGGTCTTAATCTGTAATCGTATTTGCTGGAGTTTCATTGCTCGTTATGTCTTCTTTTGAAAGAAGCTACAGGGAGATCACATAGGAAAGCAGCAACATTTAGTGTCCCATCTATGCAGACCATGTTTGAAAAACCAGGGACATCATTGCTTACATTACTTCTACAGCTGTTTTAAGAGAAAATCTCTATATGCAAGTATTCCGGAATATATACTGAAGGCTTCCAAAAAGCACAAAAAAGCAAATGTCAATACTGGACACTTAGCTGTATGTTGCTTGATATCCTGCTCCATGTCTGTATCTGCTTATTTCTCCTATTTAAAACAAACAAACAAACAAACAAAAACCCTAAACCAAAAAAAGCATCAACCTCCTATAAGCAAACTCAGCCTGATGGATTATGAGGTGTGAGATACTTACCTTGAAAAAGTCTGAAATACTTTTTTTTTTTGTCCTTGCTCTAAAGTAAAATTCACAAAATATCCCGAGAAAATTAGATCCTCATTTTCTTACGGCATGTTCACATGAAATCTCTGATGTTTCAAAATTCCTAAGTAAACACAAATGAAGTAAGACATAATAAATACTAAAAATAAATTAATAAATAATAAATATCAGAGCAAAGCTAGTAAAGTGAGCTTTATATTGCAATATGTAAATGAGTATTTACTTGCCTGAACTGATTTTTGAATATCAGACTTGTAATAATATTAAAGGAAATAAACATGAATGTTTGCTCAGAGGTAGAAAAGGTCCTTCAGGTTTTAAACTCACCAGAGCAGGAATTGGCTCCTCCTGTGTTTTGTGCAATACCAAGCACTGCAGTGTCCCATTACCAGGTGAAAATGTTCAAACTTTAATGCAATACAGATGTTTAAAATAATAAATAAGTTAAACTTAGTCTGTACTTTAAAGAGACACATAAAACCACAGCATATCTGTGGCTGTTTTTTCTTCTTGCCTCCTCCATAGGGTCTTACTCTCACTTAGGTTCGTATCACTCTAAAGCTCAGAAGAGCTATTCTTCAGGTACACTGATGCACAAATTGTTGAATTCAGCTTCCAAATCACCAAGGAGGTAGTAAATCCATCATAGACATATTGTAGGAAATCCACGCCCCTCAGTATGGACACATGCCTCTGAGAACCACTTGTTTTTTTGTGTTATTTTCCAGGTGAAGGAAGAGCCTTCCCTCCATGCAGTAGGGAAGTATGGTCTTTTGCATGGCATCCCTCTGTGGTTCCTAAGGGCCAGGTGTTTTTTATTGGAATAGATCAGGATTGCGTTCAAGACATCTACTTTCCTTAAACCCTGCAGAACTGAGAAGAAGCAAAATGAATCATGGCTCTATATGGTCAAGGATAAACAGAACATTGAGCAATAGTAAATGAAAATGTAAACTTAAAATACTATGCAGTTAAGATATCTCAGTAACCCTACATGAAATGGGCTAGTGTGGACTCCATGGCTGTCCATAATTTAGCATGGTATTGATCTCTGTCACCTAACTGTGACCCATGCTGAGCATAATTGGGATGATCTGTCAGTGACCCTTCCTACAGGGGTCGAGCACAGTCGTTCTTTCTGTTCACAAGAACCTCACCCAGGATACACCATTTGGCCTCTTTGTCCATAGTGTGGCTTTGGCCTATTTTTTCACACAAGTATGCCTTAAGAGACAATCTTTTCAGAGCTCTCTGACAAAAGTGATGCATAGAGCAATATTGTACAAGTACCCAGTAATAAAATATTAGGTGATGGTAGTTAAGTTACACTAGATAATCACAATATAAATCTTCAGTCCAACATGTAAAATGTAGTCTATTAAATGGTGATATTCTATACCATAAAATGTGATATACTTACATGACTTTCCAGATGAGATTAGTGACATTTTGTATATACTTTTTATATGCAAAGAGCACATTTCTATGCCAGTTGTAAAGTTTCTTTTTTTTTTTTTGCCTATAAAACATGCAATAACACTTTACTATGTGGTTTCATGCATAGGTATGGTATTAACAAAGGTCTTTAACAGAACCAGAAGTTATACACTTATATCTGATTTAAGACAGCATTGCACAACACAGTCCTGTGTAACTACCAACATCAGCATGCACTCTAACCAGAATATATTTTATCTGTTAGATAGTATTAATTTGGGGCAGTAATTCTCTTTTAAGTAATCATAATAAAGCAAAACCCAAAGAAATGTAGTGCTTCTAAAACATCACATGATAAATATCCTAAAGGAAGATGGAGACTGAGAACAGTTGTTTTACTAAGGCCTTGTAGACCATGGAAATAGTTAATTCCAGAATTAACTCTTTCTCACATTGCCAAAAACCCCACACCAAAACAAAAAAAAAAAACCCCAAACAAACAAAAATAACAACCAAAACAAAGCCACCATGCTCCTTCTCACCCCAAACTAATTAAAGCCTCAATATATAACATTTTAATGAAGGCCTCCTTTGAAATGGCTGACAACTACTTTAGTTGGCTAGTCTGATAGTATCTGAAAGAAAAGTAACTCATAGGTCTGGCAAAACTTCTCAGCTGTATCTTTTTGGAGATTATCTCCTACAAGGGTTTGACCCACCTCTAATTTCATTGCAGCAGCCACTGACACTGACAAAGTTTGTAACGTTTAAAGTATATGTTTATTGTAGGAAATCTGCTCCTCAGCAGGAGGACATCACTCTGAGAATCACCTGCTTTTTGTGTGTTTATCCATAACAACAGTCTATGTGAAAGTTAGGTAGTCAAAGCTTCATATTTTTAACAGAAATCTACAGTCTTTTGTTTAAAAAAAAAAAAGTATCTACAAAATTACAGCAACTGGATGTAATTCTAGACAGAACTCACGCAATTTAACACCATACCTTGACAAAAACTTGCAAAATGCAATTATGTAATAAATATATTATTAATACACTAATTATGTAATAAATAGTAACTATGTCTTAGCAATAGCAAGAGTAAGAGTAAGTATAGTAAATAATAGCAATAAAAATAGCAATAGTAAGGATCGTAATTATGTAGTAAAACATGCAGTATGCAGGCAAAGTTCAAGATTCAAAAAACTCCATATGAGCTTCCCACCCATGGGCTGGAGCCCAGATGGTTTCACTGCAGTTTTAGGCAGATAGGTAAATATTTTTATGAGGAGTGCAACCAGAAGATCTTTGGTGCACGAACTGTCCTTTCTTCAGCATTTGATCCTAAGAACAAGTAATAAACATTAGTGACATATGGGTTATACTTACAGTATCTAGGGTATACCTAGGGTGTGGGTTTAATGCAAAGTAAAAATCATTATTATGCTATCTCCAGTCTTATTCTTTGCATGGATCATAAAAAAATATGCAGAGGTATATAAGCAAAAAGCATCATGTGACATCAGAATAACTGTTTCTGACAATTATGTCATCCAATGGCACCTTATCTATGAAAACCAGTTCCAGCCACAGCTTTGACCTCACTAACTGTTTTGTGAAGCCCACGCAAGCAGACAAAAATATTGTGGTGCGTTGACCCAGGCTGGAGGCCAGGTGCCCCCAAAGCCGCTCTGTCACTGCCCTCCTCAGCTGGGCAGGGGGGAGAAAATATCACGAGAGGCTGGTGGGTCGAGATAAGGGCAGGGAGAGATCACTCACCAGTTACCGTCACGGGAAAAACAGACTGAACTTAAAGAAAAATTCATCTCATTTATGACCGAGCAAATCAGAGCAGAGCAATGAGAAACACAGCCAAAGCTTAAACCCCGTCCCACCAGCCCTCCCTCCTGCCCGGCCCAACTTCACTCCCCATTTCTCTCCCTCCTCCCCGGCAGCGGCACAGGGGGACGGGCAATGGGGGTTGGGGTCAGTTCCTCGCACGCTGTCTCTGCCGCTCCTTCCTCCTCAGGGGGAGGACTCCTCACACTCGGCCCCTGCTCCAGCCTGGGGGCCCTCCCACGGGAGACAGTCCTCCACCAACTTCTCCAGCGGGAGGCCTTCCCACGGGCTGCAGTTCTTCACCAACTGCTCCAGCGTGGGGCCCTCCCACGGGCTGCAGTCCTTCAGGAACAGACTGCTCCAGCGTGGGTCCCCCACGGGGTCACAAGTCCTGCCAGCAAACCTGCTCCGCCGTGGGCTCCTCTCTCCACGGGGCCACAGGGCCTGCCAGGAGGCTGCTCCAGCGTGGGCTTCCCATGGGGTCACAGCCTCCTTCAGGTGCCTCCACCTGCTCCGGCGTGGGGTCCTCCATGGGCTGCAGGGGGATCTCTGCTCCACCATGGACCTCCTTGGGCTGCAGGAGGACAGCCTGCCTCACCGTGGTCTTCTCCAGGGGCTGCAGGGGAATCTCTGCTCCAGCACCTGGAGCACCTCCTCCCCTCTTTCTGCACTGACCTGGGTGGCTTCTGCAGGGCTGTTTCTCCCACACCTTCTCATTCCTTCCTCTGGTTGCAAAAGTGGCTGCTCCTTCTTTTTTTTTTTTTTTTCTCCCTTCTGAAGTCTGTTAGCCCAGAGGCACTACCACCATCACTGATGGGCTCAGCCTTGGCCAGCGGTGTGTCCGACTTGGAGCCAGCTGGCATTGGCTGTCGGACATGGGGGAAGCCTCTAGCAGCTAACGTGTTCTGGTCAGATACGTCATTATGTCAACCCTTCGATCCCCACATTGGGCACGAAAAAAAGGCTGTTGTGATTTAACCTCAGCTGTCAGCTCAGCCCCATGCTGCTGCTCACTGACTCCCCCCAAAGGGATGGGGGAGAGAATTGGAAGAGTGAAAGTGAGAAAATTCATGGGTTGAGCTAAAAACAATTTAATAAGACAAACAAAAAAGGAAGTTAATAAAAATAATATATACAAAACAAGAGCACAATTTCTCACCACCCAAAGTTGATTCTGCACAAGACCCCCAGCTGCTGTGCAAGACCTCCACCTGAAAATGGAACATGTCATATGGTATGGCATATCCCTTTAGCCAGTTTGGGTCAGCTGTCCTGGCTGTGTCGCCTACCAGCGCCTTGGGCACGCCCAGCCTTCTCATTTGAAGGGCAGGATGAGAAGCTGAAAAGTCCTTGACTGCTTGCAACTAAACCATCAGTGTGTTATCAACATTATTCTCATCTTAAATCCAAAACACAACATTAACCAGCTGCCAGAAAGAAAATTAACTATCCCAGGTGAAACCAGGACAAGTACAATGTAAGAAGGGACTTCTAGCAATTTTTCTCCTCAGTAACTACAGGTTTGTACAAAGAGTAAACCACTATGGGTAAGTAATGACTGTGTGCTTCCACCGGGGAATATCGTCATGATCGAGGCACACATGAAATTAAAATGAAGTGTACTAATAACATTTTTCTTTTGATTTTATGGCGTTTTGGCACCACATGTAAACATTTTTAGTACGGAGGCAACCAATTAGGTCTGAAATAATGGTTCAGTTTAAGAAGGAAGGAAAAGAGAAGTAATTGATGTCCATACTCTGAAACATAAGTTCTCACTTTCCTTCTCTTTAACTAAAATTTGAGCCCAGTCTCTCAGCAGTTTACCGTCTGTGCAAAATAATGGGAGCTATTGTTTCCTCATGAGATATTTGTGAGGGGATTACTCATTTTGTTATAAGCCATTATGATGCCAAGTCTTGAAGCTCAGGAAAGAATCACAGGAAATCATCTTAATGCCCTGTGCATAAAGCTTTTAAAAAATTCCATTCAAAAAGTCAATCTCCTCTGTCATTTGCTGTAGTTTTCAGTGCAATTCAAAGAACACTGAGTCCTTTACTGTTGTTTTCGATACTGCGAGTGATGCCACCGGCACAGCTTTTCTAAGGAACATTTGAGATTTTTCTTATCTACTGAAATGTTCAAGTGGAAAATCAACAAGATACAGGCAGATGGTAGAAGATAATAATACTTTAATGACTGCAAAAATTCAGCCTGTGTAGTTGCATGTCATTAAATTATTCAATGCTTTGTAGCTAGGCACAATAAAGCAGCAGTTATGTATGCGAAAGCCATAAGAGGTTTTGTACAATAGACATAAGACCAGAATTCCACTTTTGACATTTAAGATGGCAATGAGCTCATTGGTACAGGAGCAGCAAACAATGGTGCAGCTATAAACAACCACAAAAAACTGAGATGTTTTCTAAACTAGTTTTACAAGTGACAGTGATAATGCAAATGTAACTGTAAATATGGTATAATGATCTGACAGCAGCAACTAAGTCTCCTCAAAAAGGCAATCAGAGATGCTGAGATTAAAGCTGCAAGGCACCTGCTGGTTACCTGGTAATCAGAGAACCATCAATCAAAAGCACACTGCCTTAAGATCTTTAGCTTTTGAGAGAGTATATGCACATACACAGAGAGGACACAATCTCAAGAGAACTAGGACATATTTCTGCTACAAAATTTTAATTGGGTACAATAACTGTGTTTATTCAATAAGCTTTGTTATATTTATTTTCCCCAGTTTGCACATCAACTGGGGTCATTTTCTCTTTTTGTTTTGCTGCTACTCGTTTCAATTCCATCCACCTCTCTTTTATCTTTTTCAGCACATCTGAATCACGTGCATGTGTTGCTTCCAACACTCAGGAGGGAGGGGGCAGGAAGTTTTCACTCACATTTCTCCTCCTGTTTTCAAAAAATCCACAAGATTCAGAAAGTCAGTATTTTGTACAAACCCTTGACTATTAGGAATATGGCTTACTTACAATGAATTTAATGCAAGTTTCATCATATTATTTCAAGATGTAGTGATAGGCCACCAGCCTCCCCTGGCATGGCAAGAAATAACAGGCACAAGTCGCAATGTTAAAAATTACAATTAGATGAAAGGAAAACCTTTTTCACTATGAGTGTGGTTAAATATTGCAATGGGTTGCCCAGAGAGGTTGTGAAATATTCATTGTTGGAAATATTCAGAACTTGCCTGGGTGAGGCCCAAAGCAACTTCACAAAAGTTAGCGCTGCTTTGACTAAGGGAGGATAGGGTTAGGGATCACAGGTCCCTTCCAAACACATATACTTCTTTTTTTTTTTATGTATGGTGGGATTAGTAACATGTTAGACAAACTACTTCAGTTTGTCATAAACAGGTAAGAAACAATGATTTTTATTTTTTTTATTTTATTTTTTTCCCCTGCTGTTTTGGAGTAAGAGAAGCTTCTCTATTCACATATCTATTCATTTACCATTATGATTTTTCTAATTGCACTTCAACCAAGGCAGTTTTAATGCAGTATTTTTCAGTGAGGGGCTAAGTTTTGATCTCAGCTGCAGCTGCTCTGGATTATCACCTCATGATGCCACAGGAGGCAGGCAATAGAGTTAGCAGATACAACACAAAACTTTCTGAGGATCATCTTCTAGACCTTGCCACTAATGGGATCTCTGATATAGGAGATACTGGACATGAAGAATGGTGTCCTGCCCCCATAATGTCCTGGAAGAATTTGTTTCATCTCAGCTACCAACATTCAGATTGGTTTACAATTGGGTTTTTTCCAAAGCTTTGCATAGCTACATCCAAAAGAATTTGTGTTTACTTCAGTGCTGGAATTTATGGAAGTCAGAAATAGAGAAAATGGTAAACATGATTTGAAAGTTATGATAGCTGATGAAATGATTTCTAGTAAACATAATGATTACATAATGATTTTTTTTTTATTTTTTTACTTCTTTAATTTTGTTTTGAGAAAAAAAATTTCTTTCCTTTTTCTTTCTAGCATCCTTGTAAACTTTGCATTTGTAATTATTTCCATTTATTTCTAGAATACAATTATTTATACTGTGACTTCTACTACAGTAATAACACTGCAAAAGGCCTTCAATCCAGATGTGTGATAGACAGAATTTGGTTGTTCTTATTTTCTGGAAAATGTGGCTAAGTCTTAAAGGACCTATGATGATAATATAATCATGCATTGCTACCACTTTGCTATAAAAATGTATTGTACCTTTACTGCCTTGTTTACAAAGCACTTACTCCAGTAGGAAGCAAACTTCCTCTGTGGAAATAGCTGGATTCAATGATTTGATTATTTTGAGAGCAAATCTGAAATCAATAATTGGTCTCCACATTACAAGCAAAGCAGTGGGGAATGTGAAAACAGAAATGTTGGGATTAATATAGACAATGCTATGGTTAGGAAATACCCAGCCCAATTTCTAATCTTAGAAGTACAACTATCTTTTGATTAACATACGTACCACTACTGTAAAATACATTTTTCTGATTAACTATTGTATGCATTCATTTGTGGTTTTTTTTTGCAGAGCAACATAAAAATTCACAGAAAACAAGAATAAAAAGAGGGAAGATGATTTAGTGGCTTGAATATTTAAAGAAATCTTGAGGCTGTTCCCACCTCTGCCACAAAGTCTTTCCATTAACATGGTAAAGTTTCTTACATGGTCTTTTAGCTCACTGTCCTAGAGAGTGCTGGAAAGACTAAAAGACCACATGGTGTACCAATTCTATGGACAAGTAAAAAATCTAGGAAAATATTTTTTTTCATCTTCTACAAAAGGAATAAATCAATGTTAATGCAAAAAAATATATTGAGAATTGTAATGTCTTCTGTCATGGAGAAAATGAGGGGGTAGAACAATTTTTTAACATATACGTATGTTATTCTCTAGAATAATAATTCACATGTAGATAGACATTAAATAGAAAATAATTCTGTTCATGTTATTCTAATTTCCTTTTCCACTTTTGCTTAAATGTATGTATGAATCTCTAATAGAATGGCAGCTTGAGCTATTCTTAAAGTTTAATGTATTCAAGGTAGACCACTAAATGGAACAGTTTAAAAAGAAAAAGAAAAAAACAACAAACAAACAAAAAACCCATAGTATTTTGAACCATAAATTCTGCAAACACACATATGAGTGAAATGTCCTAACCTGAATGTTATTAACAGTCAATAGTAACAACCTTGTCTTATTTTTTATCATTCCTGCCATTTGTTTTGGAATCATTCAATGGAAGTACTAGCCTTTAGTGTATCCTCCTGCAAGTATTTAATTCAAGCCTGTCAATAGGACTGGATAAGGCAATTTCATTCTCTTTTCTGACAGCTCACTCCTGTTTATTTCTCCACTACTCTTTTTGCATTTTTAATATAAAGTAGAAAGCTTATATATCCATCCATTATATTAATAGATTTTTTTTATGTAATTGAAAAAAAAAACTATTTAACGGATGTAACTACCTACATAAGTATAAAATATAAAATATTAACATATAAGATGAAGTAATGTGTAGCACATTTATGTATGTATATATCAAAACATGTTTCATATTAAAGGCCATATCATGGATAATATTTTAATAAAAACCTTAACATTCAGGATTTTTCATTTTTTTAGATATTGTTTTGACCTCACCTACACGTACCTGGCAACCAGTTGATTTGCATGCAGGGGCAAGAAATCCCTCACAGAGGTTACCAGTGGTATCAGAAAGAGTATCAGGTATTTCTGGATGCTCAGCAGATGATATTTGACATTATTAAAGACATCCAGCGGTACAAGATATTTTTATGACTTCATATGATGTAACAGCATTTGAAGAAATGGGTGTACAAGAGCAGGTGAAACTGCTTCAGATTGCAGCTGGTACTGGGTAATCACAAAAAAAGTCTGGAAAACTAAATTTGACAGAAGTAATTCTAGCTTTATTTATCTCTTTATATTCACCAGATCTGAACATCGGAGTGTTTTTGCAAGACAGCAATTACTATGATAGCTCACCAACTGCATGAATTGTTTTAGCAGTCTCAGTATATGTTCAAAACACTAATACAATGACAGTTCAGTTAGGATGGACATGGACCCACAAAAAATTAGCTAAGGAAATAGCCAAAAGGTAAACAATTTTGACAAATATTATTAAGGTAAGGTAAGTAAATGCATTTACCTTTGGATTTATTTTTGTGAGCTGTTTATACACAAAAAGTCTGAAGCTGGTCTTTATTTATTCCATGTTACCTCATTTTTTATTTTTTTTTTTTATTCCACTGTGCTAATTACAGAAAAGTTTGGAATTATTGGATATTTATAATAGTCCAGTAACATCCTCTAATCTCTACCTTTCCTTAGATAACTACCTCACAAATCTGCAGACTTTATTCTTTCAATCACTTCCTACATAACATCACTGTCATACATGACTAAATACAGTCACTGTGACCTTTGAGAAATACCTGGATGTACATATTCCCCGAGCATATATTATGTCTCTTGTGTGTTACATTCCCTTATAACACTGCCTTGTCAGTTCCCTTTTTCCCTGCTGTTTTGTACACACAGGACACATCAGCCCAGTGGGCACTTTTCTGTTGTTGAAATATTCTCCAACTTTTACCTATTATGAAAGGAACATGCAAAATTGACCTATTTCCAGAATTTCCCTATGTTGTAATCTCTACAGCCAGTAATGTCTCATTTACAGCTATCACGTGACTTGCCTCACTTAGTTGTCAGTTTTATAAAGCTGCACAACTTTTTACAACATGCTTGTTTTAAACTTTTTTCTTTTATCGTTGTTGTTGTTAATGGTTGTTCTTTCTTCTACTGTCTTCTCAACATGTTCCATGATCTGTCTGCATTTACATTTTGCCTATTTTAATTTTGTAAGTATGATAAACCCAAGAAAAATATAGTGAAAGAAATAAGATACAGAACTACAACTCCTTTAAAGATCTCATTTGACCTTGAAGACATTCTATTTTACAAAAAACTCGTCTAATTTTTGTGTTCCCAGGGGAAAAAAGGCTTGAAGAAGTAGCCTTTTACCACCACAGAAATCATTTTGCACAGAACAATACCCTCGACTGATTTTAATCGGGATTTTTCTGTGGCCCTCACAAGGAAATTGCTCTTCTCCACCAACTTAATGACTTCCTCATTTCAGTTGCTAATATTTTTTTCTCCTTGACCTTGGAGGTGTGCTCAACTTTGGGGACTTTTCCATCTTCCTGCAGCTGCATACCACCACTGCAGCTGTCCTTGTCGGATGTTTGTTACAAGTGCCAGTAACTAAATTTAATCTCTTTTGTGTCATCTGCTCACTACCAGTGTCTGTCCTACTTTACAAATAAATTTTATCTTAGATCTCACTACCGGATATTAACATGCCCTGAGCTTTACCCACTCTGTCTTCTTACAGATGGCTTTAAATTTTGTAAGTGAATAAAAATGCTAGCATATCATCTCACACATTTACTATGTTAATAAATAAACAAGGAGGATCACTTATATTAAATAATTTGGTTTGGTTTGGTTTCAGAAAAAGCTAAATAGCACTGCAAGACATTCATTGTCTAAGCACAGCTTGTTAAAATCACAAGCTTAAAGATCTGTTGGGAAGGTTAAGCTGAAAGGAATAAATCTTAACATTAGAAACCTATAATTAATAAGTTTTAAAAACCCAAACAAACAAACAACTCCCCCCCAAAAAAACCCCAAAACCAAACAACAACTAACCAGCTCTCAGATATTCTTTGTCTTTCAACATTACTATGAATAAAAACATAAAATATTAATATTTCAGTTTAATATCAGACAAAAATTTGAAGTTCCTGAACATTTAACAAACAAGAATGTAAAATAACATAATAAAGAAAATCAGGAAAATAATTCTGGATACAATAAGAATGTGAGCAGCAGATGCACAGTAGCAAGTCAGTGGGATTGGGAGGCATTTTAGTGGAAGAATTACAAGAAACAGAGGAGAGTGTCTGGGGGGGGGGGTCGCGCATCAGTCCTAGCAGGGAAGATGATGGCTGTAGCATTACAGCACTGGTAGGTACGAAAACACCCATCTCTGTCCTGAGTGCCAGTGGCACTTTTATTACCAGAAGCTTGTAACTGCTCCCTGGCTGAGACTGATTTCCCGCACTAGCAAAATCCTTTCTGATTAACAATTATATGCCACCTTTGGACAGTAACTCAGAGTACCTGGAGAGAAACTCTGCTCACAAAAAGTGGAGGAGGAATAGGCTGGTGAAACCTGAATGAACTATTTATAAGGATTATTTTAATGGATGACAACCCTGTCTTCAAATGGATGACAACAGCCTCCTCAGAGATATGTAGGTACCTAATTCCAATATAAGAGTCTGCAAAGCCAGAGGGATGTAGGCACCTGAATACAAATCAGAAGCCAGCATCCCTGGAGAATGAAAGGTATTGTCTCCACTTGCATGCCTCATATTACAAAGCATTTGCAAAACAGATGCAAGCTGTCCAACTTATTATTACTTAAGCTTTTATTTAGCACATAATAATTACCAAGCAGCACTTTCTTGAAAATTCACAATTTGCTCTATTTTCATTGTTACAGTAATAGATAATACTATTATATAATAATATAATAATAATAAAATAGATAATAAAAATAGATAATAAAAATAAATAATTTTTATTTTCTAATTAAAGATTTAAGAACTGACTCAAATAAAATGAAAAGCAAATGGTAAACACTATGATCTAATAGACAATTTATGCAGTATTGCCCATCTTAACTTGTCAAGAAAATAAACTATATGGCTTGTGTGCCCACAACACTCAAGGTGTGTTTGGTTACATGATTATTTAATATTGACTCTTTTCTGAGGCTTGATTATTTCAGTAAGCATGTTTATACAAAACCACATGTAAACTGCAAACTTGAAATTTGTCTTAACAAGTGTTGGAATGTTTATACTTTTGAAGAAATCCTCTGTGAACATTTGTGCTTAGTAAAATGTAACATGTTAAACATCCATGGAAAGCTTTGGGTAAGTATGGCTGATGTGTAATTAAAACTCAGTCAGAATTAATTTTCAATAACTTTCCACTCTTTGGAAATTATTTATTTTTATTTATGAAGCCAACAGTAGTTACAGATCTTTTACACTGCATGTTAGGTGGGCAGGGTTGCATACCTTTAGAGAAACCAGACAATTAGTTTAGCAAGGTATTCTGATACGGAGCACTAATCTTTACATCAGTGAGAGCAACAAGTAGCTGTATTTGTGAGAAACCAGACCTAATGTAAGAAGAAAGCACTGTTTTTAACATTCGAAAACTGAATCAATATACTGCAACTTACAGACATGCTATGAATCATAACCTGGGATTTATTTCCAACATTCATAAGTTATTTGTGAGCTTCTAGTCATCGGAAATCTATGATTTCTAGAAATTCAAATAAAATGTCATGAAGCTTTGAAAATTAAGTTCTTCCTTGACTCTGGTCTTAATTCTGAGGGCATAGGGTTAACAAATAACCATTTCAATATCAGACAGGATAAAGTCAAGGTCGTTTGCTTTGTTTGGTTGTTTGGCTATGACAATACTAGTTAACAGAATGAAGTATATGCTTTTTCTTCCCCACAATTGAATCAAATGTTGTTTCAGCATGTAAATTTTCATATGACTAGTTAATTCCGTAAACTAACATAATGCTAGACATCATATTAAGAAAAAAAGTGTAAAAATAAATGTATGTTATCAAATGCTTACATTTCGGTTTATTTATATTCTCTGTGCTTGGAGGTTTTCAAGACTGGACTAGACAAATCCATGTGATCTGATCTAGTGTTGGCGGTAGTCTCATCCATGTGAGAATCAGGTCTGGGACCTCGAGAGATCCTGCATCAAGTCAGTGACCTCCATTGCTCTTCATAATGTGGGTTGTGGTTTAGTCCTCACGTTCTCTGATCCAAAGAAAGAAAGCATTCCTTGGTCAAAGAGGCTGGATTTAAATCTACTGTCACCTGCTTTACAAAATCAAACATACACATTGAACTTTGACACCTGCTATATCACCTTTGTGTAATCTCTCATCTGTGTGAGTGAATCCCATGGACCATCTTAGCCTCACACCTCATCTTATCTTGTGACTTCTGAATTCAGTGAGGGTAAGCAGTTTGAGTTAAACATCTATATGTGGGCTGTTTTGCTGAGACTTGCAGTCTTCTTTTTCCACATGATGAAACTTGAGTAATGTAAATCCCCTACATCTTACTTACCTTTTTTAATACATTGAAATAAAAGAGGTCATCATGCAGTAAGGTCTCTTCAAGGCCTTCTCAGCAACCATTAAACTATGGTACTAAATGAAACTAGAATCTGTAAAGGAGGTTACTGTACATCCAGGATATTATACTGAAACTAGACTTTTATATGATATAATGCCTTTATTCCAGTAATGGCACATTTAGATGACAAACAGTTTATCAGGAATAACTTGACTGATACTTCATATTAGCCATTATTATGATTATTATTTATAGATGCATTGATAATCTTTATGTGGAACAGGTATGTGAAGGAAGATTTATTTATGTTACTCAATATCATCTAATTCAAATTTTACCTTAGTAACTATTGTTTCTGGTATATATTTGTACCAAGTCATACTTTTTCTAGTGTTCAGAAGGAAACTTTGGGTTTCTTTTTACAGTCATGAATGTCAAATATACTCTATTTTAAGACAGATTTTCCTACACTCTCCTGTGGCTTTAATAGAAATACACAGCTACAGATTTGTAGTATTGTGATTACCAATGAGAACTCTTTCCCCTAAAGTCCTGCTTTGACTTTTCACTCAGTTTTCATGTAAGTGTTCCAAAGTTTAGAGAAAGCATATTTCTTAACTGTAATCCTTGTCAAAGTGATCATAGTTTCCTCTATTATAAGACATGTAGCACATACTCATTCTAACATAGACTTGTCAGCAGGGAAATGTGACCTGGATATTCCTTCTTTTGCAAATTCTTTAAGATTCCGCTCTGCTCAAATAGCTATAACCAAAAGAGGCTGCCACATGCAATTAAAGAGAACAGAAAGAAATGAAATAGTTTTATCTATATTGAAAAATACTATCATCACCAAAATTATAGAGAAAAGATGTTTACATGAAATTATAGGAACCACAAATGCTATTTGTCCTCCCTCGAAGTTTCTACATTTTCTTTATCTAATTAGAATATCACACTTCAAAAATCAATGTCTCTCGAATGCGTTCCCTACTGCAGTTGTGACTTTTAAAAGACATTTATTGCATAGTAAGCCACTACTGATGACTACCATTATTTCCTCATTCTATAGTTCAATAGCATACTCTCATGAAGCATTATCACAAAAGTCTTGAGCAGCACTGCAATTTACTCAAAATTACCAGGAATTTTGCGCAAGACTGTTTAGAGTGAATTGGTGTAATTCCCACAAATATACTCATATTGTAGATACCATTTTTGCTCTCCTCAGACATATTAGTTCCAGTCACTTATTTCCTCCACTTACTTTATCTGTTGTTAACAACAGCTCTGATCTATCAGTGTTTGTGATGTTACATACGGCATGGTAGTTTCCTAAAGTAAAGAAGTGTTCTATATTATCCCTCTAACTTCTGAAAGTGCTTTGTGAGACAGATGCAGGTATCTAGCTTACAAAAGGTAGCAACAAGTAGAGATTATATAGAAAGGCTCTGACAATGCACAATGTTATTAGTGAGATCACCTTCCCTGTATGTTTAGATTGAGAAATTCCAATGCCAGGATGAGGAGACAGGATGCATATGTCAGTGGTAAACAGTACAAAAGGATTTAGAGCCCTCATTAATTAATACAAACATATTCACTGCAATTTCTATAAATGATAGACTGAAACATAGATCCACTGCAACACAGTATAAAAATAATAAATAACCTGCTGCCATCTGCTGCTCATAAGTCTTAGCTGTCACTTGGTCATTTGAGTTTGATTTACTTCTGTGTTGTATTTGGAGGAAACAATAGATTTGTGTTTCAATATCTTTCCACAGCATGTAAAATAACCCTACAGAAAACAGTTCAACACCAAAATTTTTGACATAAAGTTACTTTTTCCCACAGCATATCAACTGTGCTCTAGTAAAAATTATGATTGCACAACTAATGCTATCATTCTCGTTTCTGAGCTTTTGAGAAATGTGTCCTAAATTTTGGTAATAATCTATTCAGTAACTAAGTCACAAATGCTAGAGTAGCTCTGTAAAAAAGGGAGAATTTATATTGTGAAAGGCATGGCCTGGAATACATGATTGTACCAACACTTCTTTTAGGCTTGGTAAATCACTTGATCTCTTCTATCTCTATGGCTAAAAATTTGTCAGTTTTGCTAGTGATTTCCTTAGAAATATATATAAATTATTGTTGGTAAATATTCAAAAATGTTGCCTATTCATTTGCATGACTGAATGTAGTAATTTGATGAAAAATGTCCTTGGAAAAATGAAATTATTAACTATGTTATAATTATGTTATAATTAATCTTGTTTATCCTAGAAGAAAAAGCAATAAAACTCTATGGTCTGCAGGGTTCCTATCTGCTACATTTTTAATTAGGGAATTCTTCCATAAGAGCATAGATAACTGCATTATTAAACAATTTTTGCCAACTTATCTTATTAATTATATTCTTGAATATAGTCCATAACTCTGACCAAATCCAGTTAGTGAATTGTGAGTTGCCTTCTGACCACATTTTCTCACAGCCTTACTTAGCCGTGCTTTATGGTAGTGTCCTTCACTATGGTATTAATTAATACAGTGCCACTTTTTTGAGCAGACGTTGTTATTAAGTATATGCTAGCGTTTGCTGTAAGCAAAGTAATTGCTTTGGGAGCATTTTAAGTTCTTGTACCTAAGGCTAGTACTTATGATAGTATGAAACAACTGCACAAACCTTTATATTATATGGAAAAAAATAAGTAGAATAATCAAGAAATCCTACATACTTTAGTTGTGTATTTAGAAGGGTTTTTTGAATATGTTGAATATCAACCAAACCTGGCTACTGTTGTTCTCAATACCTTAATCAGAATGACAACAATATTAGGTCAATGCTTTTCATAATCCAATAAGAGGTTTTATTTGTGACAGTGTGTGAAAATACCACCCCAGACCATGTCCTAAAATAATACAGAAAATCTATTCCAGAAGAAAGTCAGCTGTGTTTCTGCTGTCCCAGCTTTCAGCAAATGTAACTAGTCTCTGATAATGAAAGTCAGAGCTGATGGAAAGGATCTTTGAAAAATTATAGTTTGAAGCTATGAACACCAGAAAGCCTCTGAAAGAAGGAGTTTACCTATCTCTTTTGGAGTGCTTGGGAAAATAAATTTAGGGTTTTATTTCCTGAGTAGGAAATACTCGTATTCTGAAATGGTTTATCTCATTATTAGGAAGGAACTAGAGATTAATAACATTATTTTAGGACTAATATAAATATATTTTGGTTAAAAACCAGAAAGCTATAAGATTATAGTCTTATAATACCTCCTTGTCCCCAGAACCTCACAAAGAATTCCTAGGATTAGGCTTTTGTATGTAGCCACATCAAATCTGCACACTACCCACACAGTGTTTAGAGACTCTTCCTTTAAAAAGGAATGAAAAGGACTTTATTTTCTGAATCAGCTGCAAATACTCCCAAACTTATTGCTGTCCAATGATAGCAGAGCATGAATGCAATAATTTTGGATAAGTATTTTGGGTAAAATCTTCAATGCTTCTTGAACCAACTCCTCATACTCCAAAGCCTGGTAATTACTGTGACACTTAGAAACAAAAAAAAAGATTCATAATTGTATAGTTTTGCAAATGTTTATTATTTATGGTCCACAGTCTAATGTTAAGAGAAGTCTTACCTGAAACATGAAAAATTTTGCAATGGTGATAATTCAGTAGAAAAGAAAGTTTATTTCTGAGAATGAAAGAAAAAGGTACAGAGATTATATAAGCAAATCACAGTCACTTCATTTGCATAACAATGCATTCAGTGGCACTGATCATGTAGCTTGAAATGAAACTAAATAAAAGCACAAGGATAAGTCTTATGTGTAACATTTTGTACTTTATGGCAAAGGCTGCTAGCTAAGCCTAGCCACATTGCATGGGCAGCCATGAATCAAGTAGTAATATGCTTTGACCAGCTCTTCAAGAGGTGCATTGCAATCCAAGATACCTTCCATCCTATCCTTCCACGTGAGATCAGTAATGAAGGGCACATTCTCTTCAGTCTTTAGAGTGGTGCAAATTAAGGAAATGAAAAATTCCCAAAAGCCAATGCTAAACACAAATTTAATTTCCAAAACTAATATTTGATCATTTGTAACTACAGCTCTTTCTAATAGCTCTAGTAAACAATAGTGTTTAGGAAAAAGAAATAATCTCATAAAATTGAGTAAATGAATTTTCCTCTCATTTTACCAAAAGATATGACAAACACTCTAAAATGGCAAACAGATATTTTTAATTTAGAACTTGATAAGTGTTCTGCTATTGGAGGAAGAATTAAAGCAGTCAAAGGCTGACAATTTCTGTAAAGAATAACCAAAGGGACTACCATGGCTTTGCTGGAAGAAAATGCTAATGTGTAAACTTCCTAACACTCAAAATGCAAAGACTCTGTAACAAAACCTGCAGAAATATTCCCCAATCTTAAGTAATAATACAATACCATGGTTAACCTAGAAAAAAATAATCTAAAGTGATACTGGTTGTAAATATATGTCAGGTATTTGGAAATTCATGAATACTGGGCTCACACTGATGCCTTTGAAAGTCCTTCATAAACTAATGCTCTCAAGTAAGTCTAAGACCAATTTTTCAACTTCTACAGATGTCAGTAGCTAGATTCTGTAAGATTATGAAGACGGCAGCCCAGGGAAAACATTAAGTCTGGATTGCTGCTTTACAATATACATTTTAACAACACTGTTATAAATCACACTGGTTAAAAAAAGTCCTTAAATAAAATCAGTCAAATAGTTCTAGAAACCATTTCAACTACAGAGAAATTTTATAAATTCTTTTATCCACCCAGGGAGAGTTTAATCATGTGTTTAAGTACCTAAGACATCATTTTCCTTAAGTGTAGGGATAGATAATTACTATCTAAATCAATGGCAAGAAACTTTGGAAACTCTCACTGAAGAAAAAATTTGCAAAGGCCTTTAGATAAACCCACTCAGAAGTTATCTAATTTTTTTCTTTTTTTTTTCTTTTTTTCTTTTTTTTTCTTTTTTTTTTTTTTCCCCTGAAACCAAGATGGCTACAATTTAAATGAAGCTTCCACAAAAAAAAAAAAGTTTCAGGAAATTGTATGAAATTAAGTGTTCTATTTTATTTTTGTGCTAGCTTTCATTTCAAGGTTGGGATTTTAATCTAAATTTCTTTTTTGTGTGTGTGTCAGCTTTCTGTTTATTCTATTGATTTATGTTAGCCTTCTTGTCATCAAAATCAATAACTTGCAACTAGATTTTGCACAACTATTGAAGTCCGTGGGAAAACCATTATGTGTTGAAACATGGGAAGTACTTTGTATTTTGAAAACTGAAATTGCGGAAAGAATGAAACCTATAAATGAAAAGCAATTTAATTGGGATCTAATGACAAGAATATATATTACAAACCTGTAAGAAAACAAACAAACGAACAAACAAAAACAGTAGAGGAATAGAGAGGTTTGTTGGTTATCCACCAGTTAATAACTTGGACACAGCTCTTATTGAAGGTTTAGGGAAAAGAAGATCAAACTCAAAAGGGTGCAAAAAAGCCACTACGATGCCCAAGGGAATTAGATCACAGGATACAGGATAAGACTGAGAAAAGAAGATATTACTTGTCCTAAATTGGAAAGTAGATATAAAATCAGACAAAAATCATCTGTACAGGTACCTCAGAAGGCATAAGATGCGAGAAATGCTAGATGAACTCCAGAGCAGCATTTGGCCCAACATTTGCAGAAGGACAAAGGAGAATAGATTGATGATGATATTTAAACTTGGAATGAGGTAAATGTGCCCAAGAAAATAGCAATTTTTTTAAAGAAAGCTAGTGGAAAATTCCTTTGTATTCAAGAACAAAAGCAAATCATTTTATGATTGACTATACAGCATGCCAAGTGATTGAATTCCATGCTTCAAGGGTTTTTTCAAACCCTGTATTTTTACAGTGTATTTGACAGTTCAGTTTACTAAAGTATTTTAGCTTTTAGTCACCAGCCCACTATCAAACTCATTGCTGTCCTATGAACTGTCAAGCCCAAGAAAGATAGGAGATACACAGAGTCCAAACACCCACAGTCAAAGTGGGCTCCACCAGAAGTGGTGGTCAATTCATTCCACCATCTGACCTTGAAGAAACCAATGAATTTCTTTCTCTGGTACTGGGCAATGCTAATTTATTTCAAAATGTCTAGTTAAGAGAAGTTTTAATGAAATGCATTGGGTGTAATTTTGGCAGTTATTGTCATAGTGACTCAGCATTTTTCCTGAAGGACAGATATTTGTTAAATAAGATAGACAGAAACCAAATGTTAAAGCTGTAGAAAGGTCCAAGCAGAGGGAGTCAATCTTTATTCAAGGCTCTACTATTCAACATTAAGCAAGTAGATTAAGTAAATTAATTAATCATTGATTCAACATGAACATGATGAAGTCCTTTGTCAGAGCCATCTAGAGTACCTAAATTTTAAACATGTTGCATAATAAATTGAAACCAATGCAACACAGAAGGGGTGGAGTGTAGGAATTAGTGAGTAGATGTAATGGCCTGTCCTGCAGGATTACTGCCTCCTGTGGTCTGTGAGGCAGACAAATGGCACATGACTTTGAAATCCTGAAGTAGTAATTTCTAGCAATATTTTGAAATGTACTTTTTTCTGGAGTGCCATCACATTGTTTAAAACAAGCAAATGCACAAACAAAAAATCTGAGTAACTTGCTCGCAACTTTACATTACTTCTCGTCTTTGTTTTACTACTTAATGGTTATTGTACCATTGTGTATTGTACCTGAAGCTGATTGGATCAATTACTACAGAATTTTTACATGTCTTGACAACTTTGAGGTGTTCTTTTAAAAACTCTTTGATTGTCCAAGACTTTAATCTTTATATTGATGACCCATCCGCTTGGGGAGTTTGCAGTTGTCTCACAGCATTGCAATACTGAGCTTTTTACCCAGCTCATTAACTTTTCTGCTCACAGGCACAACCCAAAAAAGATTAGCACCAACATATTATGTTTTGCCTCTTTTTGGTACCCCCACTTACCTTTTTTTTTTTCCCCCCAGAAATACCATATCAGTCATTTTTATTGATTTCCATTCTACTTCAAAAAAATTTTTTTCCCCAACATATTTTGACTGCCTGTTGGTCTAGTAGGTAGCGACCTCTGCTACACACACCTGGTTGTCAGTGTTCATGCAAAATGCTGAATTGTAATTCATGTCTCTCTTAGATTGTCATGATATAATATAGCTAACATATATGAATAATTTTATTTCTTTATTCTAACATAATTCTCTTTTATATGTATATGCTTTCATTATTGTGGGAACTTGGGACCTCATTCTGAATCACCTGATTTCAGTGGAGCTCCTTGAACTCTTAAGACACGTATTTATGCCAAGATTAATTCTAACTAGGCAATATCATTAATCTTTGGAATAAACATTACTATAAAACGAAAATTCAGTCTCCATTTTTCCCTTGGCTTCATAGAGAAAAAGCTGTAGAGCTTGTAAAATGGTGTGGTATCCTTGGGAATACATTTCTATTAGAGTTCTCAAACTGGAGTTGTTTAGATACTGTTATGAATTTATGAACTGATTATACTGATGTCATGTTCACCCTCAAGCTGAAATTCTCCAATTATCTACAATGACCATATCTTGGCTCACCCTACGGCTCAAGTAAGGCAGCCAGTTTCCCTGACAGGGAATCTCAGGCATGACAATGGGCTCTGGCCTGCACGGGAGGTCAGATTCAAGGGAGGGATCCAACCTGCTGTGAGAGCTTGGGAAGAGTTATCAGATAGAAGTACACACAAACTTACATCACATTCAACAAAAGGCATTTCTAAATGATGTAGGAACAGGGAGAGACCCTGGAACTTGGAAATCTACAACAGATCCTCCATTTCATGTTCTTTATGGTAAACAATTGCCCTTTGACTTAAGTTCTGAAGCATGACATTCAATGTTGGGTTTTTTTGTTTGTTTTGTTTGGGTTTTTTTTTTTTTTTCCCCAAAGCATGGGTTCTGATACAACAGCAGAGACTTTTGAGAACATTTTTTCTTCGTAAGATCTTTGCTTTAACTTACAGTCATGACATGCACGTCTGACATCATATACTAATTTTTCTTAATAATTGCTTGTAAAAGAAAATTATGAAACCAAAGACCAAAAAGTATTGCAGCTTTCTTCTCAAGTGCTCCATACTACTCAGCTTGCATTTTCTGACTTTGAGAAATGTAACTTTGTCCAATATTGGTAAGAATAGACTGATCAAAAGTTTCAAATGCTAACCACAGGATGCAAAGTAAATTGTCATCACAGAACAGTGGAAAGGATATTCTGGGGAATATAGAGTGGAAAAGCAGCTGAAGAGCTAACCATTATCCACTACTCACAATTTTCCAATCATACAATTACTCTCTTGGTAATTTTTAATTTGTAATTTTTTGTTTGTTTGTTTGTTTCATCAATCTATCTCTCCTATGGGGATTTCCAAAGATATTATCAAAGTTTCCAAATGAACTCAGTAAGAGTGACTTGAAGAATATTGTGAGCTGACGTGGTAGGTTTACTTTTGCTGGTGACCAAGTACCCACCAAGCCACTCTATCACTGCCCTACTCAACTATACAAGGGAGAGAAAATGCAACAAAAGGCTGGTAGGTCAAGGAAAGGGCAAAACAGACTCGACTTGGGGATATTAATATAATGTATTGTCAATCGAAATCTGATTGCATAATGAGAAATACAGCCAAAGCTTAAACCCCGTCCCCCCAGCCCTGCCTCCTGCCCGGCCCAACTTCACTCCCCATTTCTCTCCCTCCTCCCCCCCAGCGGCACAGGGGGACGGGCAATGGGGGTTGGGGTCAGTTCCTCACACGCTGTCTCTGCCGCTCCTTCCTCCTCAGGGGGAGGACTCCTCACACTCGGCCCCTGCTCCAGCCTGGGGGCCCTCCCACGGGAGACAGTCCTCCACCACCTGCTCCAGCAGGAGGCCTTCCCACGGGCTGCAGTTCTTCACCAACTGCTCCAGCGTGGGGCCCTCCCACGGGCTGCAGTCCTTCAGGAACAGACTGCTCCAGCGTGGGTCCCCCACGGGGTCACAAGTCCTGCCAGCAAACCTGCTCCGCCATGGGCTCCTCTCTCCACGGGGCCACAGGGCCTGCCAGGAGCCTGCTCCAGAGTGGGCTTCCCACGGGGTCACAGCCTCCTTCAGGTGCCTCCACCTGCTCCAGCCTGGGGTCCTCCATGGGCTGCAGGGGAATCTCTGCTCCACCATGGACCTCCTTGGGCTGCAGGAGGACAGCCTGCCTCACCATGGTCTTCTCCATGGGCTGCAGGGGAATCTCTGCTCCACCATGGACCTCCTTGGGCTGCAGGAGGACAGCCTGCCTCACCATGGTCTTCTCCAGGGGCTGCAGGGGAATCTCTGCTCCAGCGTCTGGAGCACCTCCTCCTCTCCTTCTGCACTGGCCTGGGTGTCTGCAGGGCTGTTTCTCTCACACCTTCTCAATCTTCTCTCCAGCTGCAATTGCTCCTGGTGTTTTGGCTTGGTTGGTTTTTTCCCCCCTTCTTATCTCTGTTGCCCCAGAGGCACTACCACCATCGCTGATGGGCTCGGCCTTGGCCAGCGTTGGGTCCATCTTGGAGCTGGCTGGCATTGGCTCTGTCAGACATGGGGGAAGCTTTGAGCAGCGTCTCACAGAAGTCACCCCTGTAGCCCTCCCACTACGAAAACCCAGTACAGCTGATCTTAAAAAACTATGAGTAAATATACTCTTTTTCAGACTCTAAGGTTTCTGTCTAAAGACAGAAAGAAAAAACAACCCCACACACTCTAGGGCTGCGCTGCCCAGTTTATTCAGAGCTCAGTGCCATCTTTACAGACACATACTCAGGTCTATTCATTCTTCCACTCTCTGAAGCATAGAAAACAGGTGATGCTCACCCACCACACAATGAGGAGGAATGGGAAGAGCTTTTTTCCCCCTCTCCTACCACTGGTCACAAATGTAAGTAAAAGACCTTGTGGTACAAAGCAGAGAAAAGGCAAACAAATCTGCTTCACACAGAAACTATGGGATAATTTCTTCTCAGTCACTGACTAGCAGAGGCAAGAAGAGGATTTGCAATTTGAATTAATTTGGTCTCAAGGGTTTCCCCAGTATGGTGTAACTACAGTAAAGATTCACACCATCTGACTTAGGAAGCTAGTCTTGTTCGGGTCTCCCTAGAGATGCAGTGATGAGACATGAGCTCCTACAAAACATGATTTTGAATATTCTGCTTTAAACAGCACTCCAGAGCATCTTCGTTCACTCTCTGGCTATTATGCTAGATACCAGCTGCCTTGTGTATTGCTCTTTTCTCATGGCAGATGACAATGTAATCAGCAAGACTTTGCTTGCTATAACTCAGTGAGATGAAGCATTTCTAGCACCGACTCAGTATTAATGAAACCGTTCTTCATCGCTGTCTATATCAGAATTAGGTCTTTGGGTAAGGGAGATAGCTTTGGACAAGTGAAGAAATTAAAGCAGCTCCAGTTTCTCTTTACAGTCTTCAGTTGTGATACTATCACAACTACACTAATCATCCTATTTTTACCACCATTTTTACACAGCCTTTGTGCTCTGCTTTCTCCAGTTGTGTTTAAGTCAAGCGGGTTACAATCCTATACTTTTCTTCACTGTTAGGGAAAACACTCCATTTGGTACCCCTCTTTGCCCTTTCTCTTAAGCAAAGCAAAGCAAACAACTCCAAAAAGCTCCTGGCAGACCATTACTGCAGTCCTTGCACTTTTTAAATGTGGGGGGTTTTTTGTTGCATCGGGGAGGGGAGCACTTAGGGAACATGAAGAACAGGTCAACCATCATTAGGAAGGACAATAGCATTATCCTTTCATTTGGGATTCAGAGAAGGAAAGGGAGTAGCAGTGAGAGTTAACGGAGTGGTGCCTCAGAGTACCTGTGTGTACCCAGAGCATGTGTTCAAAGTAGGTTGGCTGCACGTGGGTGTACAGGTCAGAATAAGCAATGTCTTGGCTGTGCTTTAACAACAAGGGAAAGAGATAGGAATCCTGTTGGGAATGAAGACAGAAAGTCTCGCTGCTGTTCCTGCTGACTTTCTTTTATTATTTTCTTTCAGGATCCCCATGACCCCAATTGTGTGTGGAGTTCATCATAATGCTTCAGGTTCACCGCACGTTCCTGGAGGGAAATAGAATTTCCTGCTGGTTGCAGAGGACGCTTAGTGAATGCAGTTGTACTTTCTCTCTTACAGTTCTGCTGCCTATTTTCAGCCTTCTTTGCACTTCCAGCATCAGAAAGACCCATATGTTTTGACACACATGGGGAAGATGTGTTTATTTTAATCCTGATTTTATATGCTTACTGGATTAATAAATAGCTACTGGGAAAGCAAAAGTAATTATGTCTTCTCATTTTAAATAATTTTCTTGCTCCTTTATCACATATGAAACACTATTGCATTTATTAATGCATTCTATTAATCATTAAACCCAAGAAATAAACCAAACTCATATAGTCTCAGTAAATAAATTCTCATATTGCTACTTCTTTAAATAGTGTGCTAGGCTAGATGGACCACTGATCTCACCAAGAGGGAGATTTCTTATGTTCTTAAATCCTTTGGACTTTTATTGACTCCAAGGGAGAACTGTTGGGAGTTATAGGCAAAAACCTGCATAAAGGAATATTTTTACTGGTATTTACAATTTTATGAATTCTCCAAAATTTAGAGTCTGCAATATATTTATATACATTCACCTAAAAACTACTGACATGCTAATTGAGTGCCTTTTTATATGGAGTAGCCCTAAAATAAGATAAAACAATAGAAATATCTATCCTGAAAATAGAAATAAGTTTATCTCAAACTCCAAAAAACAATATGACTGAACTACCTAGAAAAGAGTTTTTCTAGAACATAACTATTGGTTCATATGACAAGCTTGACTGGGAGCCAGGTGGTTTCTTGCACCCTTGAGTTTGTCCACGCTTTATGAAGTGCAGTCACCACAGGGTAGTTACCCCGTTACTCCAGCAATTACATACCCCAAGTTGGGCAGTCTCATTGTGAGATACCTCACTTGGAAGGTTTTTTTTCCTGCTCCTTTTAATGAATTGTTGCAGAATTGGGCTATTAACACAGTGCTCATATTTATGTAATATAATGTGTATTACTATAATGATTATAATGAACACTCTACTAAACCTAAATGAATAACTGCCTTTGATCCAACTTAACGATCATTTTGCTTTATCACAATTTGGAGAGGATCCTATTTGGTGTTGTTGATTGAGACCATCAACAAGAGTCAAACACTAGGAACATTTGGAAATCTGTGTGTACAAACTGTGTGACCATCTGCTTGCTTAACGGATATGAGAAGACACTAATTTTATGAGAAAAGACCCAGTTTGCTGCCTGAGAAATCATGAAAATTATTTCATCACAGATATACAAATGAAAGTTCATATTTTGGAAAACCATTTTAGGCAGTGCGTGTTTGAAGTGGCAGATATGCCCCAGGTCTACTGCAAGCATGAGGGGTCATTTACCAGTCTCGCTTCTTACATTCTGTGGAGTTCAAAAATACTTAGCTATATTTTTTCAGCTACACTTTTCTTTATATAGGGCTCTCTTCCTCTTCTTCCACTCTCTGGTCTGCTCCCTCAATACACAAGCTAGCAGCACAAATAACAAATTTGGTTTTCTTGATGCTTTTGTGCTTTACTTTCATTTACTGTAAATCCTTCCCGAACCATAGAGAGAAGCACTTATTGCTCCTTGTGGTGGATTGACCCTGGGTGGGGACCAGGTGCCCCCCAGAGCCGCTCTGTCACTCCCCTCTTTCACCAGACAGGGAGAAAAAGTATAACGAAAAGTTTGTGGGTCGAGATAAGGGCAGGGAGAGATCACTCGCCAGTTACCATCACGGGAAAAACAGACTGAACTTAAAGAAAAATTCATCTCATTTATGACCGAGCAAATCAGACTAATGAGAAACACAGCCAAAGCTTAAACCCCATCCCCCCAGCCCTGCCTCCTGCCCGGCCCAACTTCACTCCCCATTTCTCTCCCTCCTCCCCCCCAGCGGCACAGGGGGACGGGCAATGGGGGTTGGGGTCAGTTCCTCACATGCTGTCTCTGCCGCTCCTTCCTCCTCAGGGGGAGGACTCCTCACACTCGGCCCCTGCTCCAGCCTGGGGGCCCTCCCACGGGAGACAGTCCTCCACCACCTGCTCCAGCGGGAGGCCTTCCCACGGGCTGCAGTTCTTCACCAACTGCTCCAGCGTGGGGCCCTCCCACGGGCTGCAGTCCTTCAGGAACAGACTGCTCCAGCGTGGGTCCCCCACGGGGTCACAAGTCCTGCCAGCAAACCTGCTCCACCGTGGGCTCCTCTCTCCACGGGGCCACAGGGCCTGCCAGGAGCCTGCTCCAGCGTGGGCTTCCCATGGGGTCACAGCCTCCTTCAGGTGTCTCCACCTGCTCCGGCGTGGGGTCCTCCATGGGCTGCAGGGGGATCTCTGCTCCACCATGGACCTCCTTGGGCTGCAGGAGGACAGCCTGCCTCACCATGGTCTTCTCCAGGGGCTGCAGGGGAACCTCTGCTCCGGCGCCTGGAGCACCTCCTCCCCTCCTTCTGCACGGACCTTGGTGTCTGCAGAGTTTCTTACATCTCACTCCTCTCTCCAGCTGCAAAAGCTCTCCTTAACTGTTTTTTTCCCTTCTTAAATATGTTATCACAGAGGCGCTGATGGGCTCGGCCTTGGCCAGCGTTGGGTTCGTCTTGTAGCCGGCTGGCATTGGCTCTATCAGACATGGGGGAAGCTTTGAGCAGCTTCTCACAGAAGCCACCCCTGTAGCCCCCCCCCCCGCCCAAAAAAAAAACCTTGCCATGCAAACCCAACACATCCATCTACTTGAGAGTACAATATTATATTCAGATCCCAGCAGAGAAAGAAAGTGTCTCAGATCTTCTTTACATAGGTTTATGTATGGTTACACATATTTAATAATCTTAAACAAATATTTATTCTCCAATATTCACTACCTCCTCTTAAACTGAAAGAGGGGTGGGACTTACTTATATGTACCCCTAGATATTTAAAGATTTTCTGATTCAAACACCTTAAGAAGTTATTTCTGATGAGAAGAAGATAATTTGAAAAGATATGATGATACTTATAATCTTTAAGATATGGATTGCTTTGAGATTGGCAAACTCAACAATGCATGTTTACTAGGTTGTATTGTAGCTATGCCAAAAATACCAACAGCCTCTCTTCCTTCTCAGACAGCAGATACAAGCACCCAACCAACTGCTGGAGATATTTTGAAACTTCATGTTTTATTCTTTGAATAGTGTTGAAGTTATATTTTTCTGTTCAAAAGAATGTCAGATTTACAAACCAATTATTGTTGTATTAGGCAGTATCTACATTTTGGTTTTACGATTTCCAGACTTGATCATCTTCGTGCTAGATGAAGAATTACCTCATAAGAGTAGAATAAGTTTCTGAAGAAAGAACTGTTTATGGTGACTTTTAGGTCTTATTTCTAGCAATCAGTCGTTTTAATGCATACATCATTGGCCTTTTTGAATGTCTAATGCGTTTGAGATACAGGATCCTGTCTATACTTTGTGGACTATACTCCAGCCTTAAAGGACAGTACTGGAGCACAAATTAACACTTAGAAATCCTTATGTTTGTAGAACATACAGTGCGACTTTGGAACTTATATAAGTATGTGTGTGTCTATACAGCATACACTTTTATTAGAGTTAAGCCTCAGCAAAAGAGGTGCCAAGAAACCACGTCTCGGCCAGAGTTACAGGCTCTACAGCAGTATACTACACTGAGCTTCTAGCAAAGTGGTCATCTTAATTATTTTGCAAATTGTAGTGCACAAATTGTCTCTTGTAATTCAATGCAGAAATGCACTTCTGCTGGGAATATGATCAGTAGCATCCCTGACAAGGTATTGCTTCCACGTCTGGGAGATGTTCTAGCTTTTATAACTCTGTTGGTGAAAAGTAAATAGGCAAAGTCTGAAACAGTGTCAGGAACAAACTGGTAACATTGTGTTGGTCTGATCTACCTACTGTATGTTTTATTAAGAAATTCACATCTGCTGGATGCAGACAGAGAGCAATGGAATTGCAAGAATGGTCTAAAGCAACAGTGGAGATGTTTACTCATCTGTGGCTCCAATGAAGATTGAGAAACAAAGAATGGTGAGACTATGATGGTGCAGTGATGTGGTCACCATGGGTGGCTGCACAAGCCACCACCCCAAAGTAACCTTGCCCCATTCCTTCAATTCACAGTCACATCCATGAAAGAGGTTCTTGTAGAACAGGGTGCTGCTATTAGAAATCTGACTAATTCTGCCTCCTACAGTTTGCAGTGTTTGTTGATCAGCTGACAGTGTTCCTGCAGAGGAGTTTGTCAGACGGTTATGGAGCAGACTGCACTCAGTAGTGAGGATTGATAGCTGTATGTGAAAAGGTTTCATGAATTATGCAGTGCCTATCATGGTGCATATGTGCCCACGATATCTCCTTTAATGGTGCTGATGAGGAAAATGCCAATGAGAGTGGATATCTGTTGACTGCCGTGATCAACTGTGAGCAGGATGTGAGAAGCCAGAGAGTTCCCAAAACCTGGCTGATCTGCCTGTGCCCTGGCTGATGAAGTATGGTCCTGATGTGAGAGCACCTGGCAGAAGGAGGTTTAATTGCACACTAAGCTGCAATTAATTGCAGGATGGTTGTAAAACGTGCATTCAGGCAATTACAGGCAACTTGAGGATGCTTACACAACTGACTGAATGCAAAAGGGTAGAATTGCCATGTGTTGCAGGGGAGTCCTTTGCACTGCATAACATTTGCAAGGAAGAGGCGGTGAGCATTTCCCAGGGGTGGGTTGATGCCAGTGTTCATTTACACAGAAGGAGGAGGCAGCCAGAAAATGCACCTGTGACAACAGGGTCTGACTCCAAGAAAGCAAAAGAAATAATGGGATGCCGTATGTGCCCACATGCTTGTTTTGCAGAGCAAATTATCATAACAATGTAAAATGTTAGCCAGGGAGGAGCTGTCATAATGGATAATGCAACTTCAGCAATGTATCTCTGACTTGACAGATTGCATTTGGGGGTTCTTTTTTTTTCTCTTTTTCTTTCTTTCTTTTTTTTTTTTTTTTTCCTAATAGGGTTGAAGTAGTCACATGAACGTGAGAATTTGTTAAAGGCAGAATTTTATTTCAATTAAAGGTTCCTTAGGATTTCTGAGTTATAAAACACAACCACACAGCCAACAATTTACACTCACATAGAGACTAAACAATCACACAGAAATAAAAGCAAAAAAAGCATTGCCCATTTGAATCCCTTCCTATCCCATCCTGAAAAATAAAACTAAATAAATGCATAAAATAAAACAGGATAGGAAGTGCAGACAAAGCTTTCAACAAGCTGAGCAACAAAGAGCAGCAACAGATTGGGAGGAGGGGATATAATTTGCAAAACTGGCGTATTAAAATTATTACATGTCTTGACTAAATACGAATCCCACAAGAGCTCTCTCCATGCTTTTGTCACATGCAATGCACGTGGTTCTAGATATGTTTTTCTCCCTTTTTTGCTGCACTTTTCATACCTGAAAGAGTATCTGTGGTTTATGTTCAGTGAGAAGATGAGCTGAGCTTGCATGTGAAGTCCGTGGGGCAGAGGAGAGGCTGTAAACACAGGTTTTGCATGTCAGCTAGCTGCTCCACCATCTCATCATGCTGAATTTGCTGTTTATGTTGCAGCTTTCTGTCATGCTCCCTCATGGCAGCAATGTGCTGGTAATACCTCACTTTTTTCATCCACCTGATGTTCTCCAGAAACTTGTTTTGCTGGGAAGCTCCCTCTAACATTGCAGCAGTTGGCTTCTAGCTGTTTTTCTTTCATCCTGATGATTCCCACATCTCTTGCTGGCAGCTGATAGGGCTCCCCCCGGGCAAGAGTCCCTGAAAGCAAAGAGATGGTGTTTATTTTTCTGTCTATCAAGAGGAGAAAAATTTCTCATACACTTGAAGCATCTTATATCCCTCCTGAAGCATCCTCAGAAAATGTTTCCTTTTTAACTTTGGTGCAAGAAAAGACATTTAGGGAAAAATAATAAATAAAAAAGTTACTCCTTTTTACCACATTTGCATACACATTTCTATCATCATACCTTTAGTAACAATCTTTGCTTTGTGGGTTTCCAGGGACATGTCAAAATAAATTGTTTTTTTCATGATGCACATGGACATCAGAAAAATATTTTGACTGCACATCGTGCTACCAATGCACTACAAATAAATAAAGAATGAAGATTTAACTATCAGTCCTTCCACAGCTGCCCCCTGACCCATGAACCTGCTTTTTCTTGCTGTGAAAGCTGGGTAACAGAGGAAGAGAGCACACATTTCTTCTTCTTCAGCACAACATCACAGAGTAGCCTTACAGGTCTCATTATTTAAAAAGACCGTCTTTCACCATGAGTAGGAAAAAAACTGGAATCCTATTTCATGCTTTTAAGACTTTTTACAAGTCATTGGGTTGGCCCAAAAATCCACCCAGAGGCCTGATTAAAAAAAACACTGGGAAACATAGCTTGCAAATAGGTAACTTGACCACTTGAGCATAAAAGTAGTTATATTTAAGCAGTCAAAGAAAATGAACTTTTTCTTGAATAAGGCCCTCCTATAAAAGCTTTGCTCTTGATACAAATATTCAGCCTTGCCCTGAGGATTATAGAAGCATTTGCTCGAGCTCTCAGTAAGAGCTTTTACCTTACAGAGGAGGTGCAACTACATTCCCAGTCCTGTGATCAGCATTTCATATTGCTTAAATAAAGTGTCTTATTGCCAGCTTTTCTTTACTAGCTTTTCTGAATTACACTTTACTACATTTTCTCAAATTGTGACAGCAAGCACCACAGGAGTACTAGAAGGTGGACATCAATTTCTAGCATCACCGGTAGGATCACATAAGCTGTTTTCTTGTTGCTGAGGAAACAGCCTGGGAGGAAGAAATCCTTAGCTCAGGACTACAGCCCTGTCTGTGCCTCAGACTGGATTTTGCTACATAGAGGGAGGAAGATTTAGAAACATAAAATGTGATTTATTTGTTCTGAATGAGACGTGTTTAGCTAAAAATTGATACAGAATGGTTTAAAAACATAAAGGACTTAATTAAATCAATCTTTTAGAGGTTTCTCTTTTTTTTTTTTCCCTTCTTTTTTTGGTATCAAACAATTACCTTAAGTGTTATATCTTAATTTAAAAGACATGCATTCTTCACTAGCAGTATTCTGATCTGATTTTCTGATTCATGCAGCATTTAGCACATTTTTACTAACTTAGTTCATTTATGTACTTTATCTTCTGGAATTTATTCCAGGTCGACAAGTAGAATAAACATTTTTCCCCACCAGAGTGTTTACTGAACTATATCATGAACAGCCACACATAATATAGCTGTGAAAGAATGAATTCTGGTTTTCTACTCCCTCTTCTGTAATATTTTTGACAAGCAATTCATTATTTGATCTCTGACTTAGCCCCCAAATCTTCTGCTTTTGTACAAATCTTCTATATTTGTAGAATATACATTTACTTTTAAAACAGGAGAAAAATATATCACAAATAACTTTGAGATGTTCTACTATTTGCATATCATTTGCAAATATGGAGGTAATATAGGTTTAAAAAAAAAATAATTAAAAAAATCACCTGTAGTTGGCCAGGCAGTTAAGACAGTATACAATCTGTCTTCCATTATGTAGTAAGGACAAATTCATTTTCTAGTGTACTTATGTAGAAGCAAAGCTTTTTTTCCATACAGAAATATCATCTGATATTTATTCTGGAGATTTCCCTGTTTGAGCAATTTGAATAGTACATTTTGGAACAAAGAGACATTTACAAATTTACCATGTAAAAGAAATAAAGGCCATGCCAGAGAAGGCATCTTATAAGGACATAGAGAGGATTAAGATCCAGCATACATGAAGAACAGCATTCTCTCCTTGATTCAGAAGAGAACTTTTCCCTTTCCAAATCTCCATACTGTATTGGATGTGAAATTCAACTCTGCTTTTCCATGCATCTTTTTATGCTTCTACAACTATTCTCTATGGCCTATTTCAGTTGTATTATTTGGAATGCAATTGAACACGACTTGTCCAATTATCCGTAAAGAACCCTGTATATTTAAAGATCTCAAAAGCCTCACAGGGGCAGCTCTTTAATGAAAAGTCTGGAACACAAAGCTTTTTCCACAACCAAGGGGGAGCAGTCATAGAAATGTATTTAGAAACTTTGCCTGGATTCATAAGTGGGGATTTAAGCATCAAAGAAATATGTGTTGTTGAGACAAGTTAAGGTACCTTTTAATTGAAGACACCCATTTGTAAAACAAAATTATTCAGACTAGTAACTGCAAGATTCACGGTGGACAAGTGAGTGAAGAAGGAACCTGTAGCTTTACTAGTGAGGGATATACAGTGAGGCAAAAAGTGGCTTTTAAGCACTAGAGACACTTTCAGGGATTTAGATATAAATTTCAAGAAGAGATAAACATCTTTGAGCTTTCCTTTATAGATGGGCATCTAAATTCCCTCTTCAAGGGGAAAAAAGTCCTTTCTTTCAAAAGGATGATGTGCAGTCCCTTTAGTATATAAAATACCATTTTCACAAGGAGTAGGAAAAAATATTTCAGTTGAAGAGAGAAATGTGTGGCTTCTCTGACTAATATGTAATTTGCTGTAAAATATGGGGGGGAGATCCTTCACAGGGGAGAGGAGAGCTTCCCAGAATATAGCCTTGTGTTTCCTTAGAGGTGAGATTTAAACCCAAAATTTCTGTACAGGAGAGCTCTAGTATCAGTCTACTGTATAAAAAGAGGACTGCTCTTCTGTCTTTTGTACAGGACTGAACATCCATGGACCATCTCCATCAGATGAGTCTTTGTAAGTCAAGCAAGAAAAGAAATACTTACTCTTATTCAAGTGTAAACATGAATTAAGTACATGTGTAATTAGCTCCTGGCCACAAGACCACTGTATCAAGTGCAGAGCCAAGTCTAAACCAATTAGTCTTGTTAAGAGGCAGAGTACATTACCCCTAAGAGTGGAGTTAATATTGTTGCTTGCTATGCTTTTACCCCATGGAGATATGCTAGATCCCAGAGCTGGCTGAGGGATCACTACAACATTGCTCAACAAACACAAGCACATCCCAAGCTCTCCTTGTGAAACTAGTCCAATAAGGCAGTGCAGTTTACTTAATTGAAGTTACCTTTTGTAGAACAGAGGAAAACAATATCTAACAACCCTAGGCAGTCTGCAGTCAGCTATTTCAAAAAGGCTTAAAAAGTCCAAGTATCAACCACATCCCACCCATGCAACATACAAATGATTGATGTAAATCCTTTTGAAGAGAAGAAAGGGAATCCTATCTGGAAGTTATAATTTTCTTAAAATTGCAATAGTGCTCTTCATTTCATTGAGATAATTAAGCTAAAATTATCTTTAGGAAAGAAATATCCGCAACTGCGTGGAAGGCACTGTTACAAGAGGTAATTTATTTCACCACACAGGTTCATCGAAACCATTAGTCTAAGATGAAATAAGGTTGTACACAGCAAATAACAGGAAATCTTTCTAAATGAAATTTTTCTGAATACCGGAGAACTATTAGCTCCTTGTTATCTCTGAAGTTTAAAATGTGCTAACCACTTTGCCACACAGACAAGTCCTACTATTTAGAAACCTTAAAGCCATAGATAGCGAATTCACTAATCATAGAATCATAGTCATAGAATCCTAGAATATCTCAAGTTGGAAGGGACCCATAAGGATCATTGAGTCCAACTCCCTGCTCCTCACAGGACTATGTAAAACTAAACCATATGACTGAGAGCATCATCCAGACACCCCTTGAACTCTGACAGGCTTGGTGCCATGACCACTTCCCTGGGACCGACTGCTCTCTCAGTGAAGAACCTTCTCCTAATGTCCAGCCTGAACTTCCCCTGATGTAGCTTCATTCCCTTCCCTTGTATCCTGTTGCGCGTCACCAGAGAGAGATCAGCACCTCCCGTTCTACTGCCCTCCTTGAGGAAGGTGTAGACTACCATGAAGTCACCCCTCACTGATGAGGTCACCCCTCAGCCTTCTCTTCTCCAAGCTGAATGAACTAAGTGACCTCAGCCACTGCTCATAAGACATGCCTTCAAGGCCTTTCACTATCTTGCTCACCCTCCACTTGACACACTCGAATAGTTTGATGTCCTTCTTATATTGTGGTGCCTAAAACTGCACACAGCACTCAAGGTGGGGCTGCACGAGTGCAGTGTAGAGTGTTATAATCACCTCCCTCAACTAGCTAGCAGTGCTGTGCTTGATGCACCCCACTTTTGGCACTTTTGGCTGCCAGGGCACACTGTTGACTCATATCCAGCTTACCATCAACGCAAACCCCCAGATCTCTTTCCATGGGGCTGCTCTCCAGCCTCTTGTCCCCTGGTTTGTGTGTGGAACCAGGGTAACCCTGTCCTGGGTGGAGAATCAAGCAGTCACTCTTGTTAAATTTCATATGGTTGGTGACTACCTAGCTCTCTAGTCTGTCTAATATAATATTTATACACATGCTTATTCTAAGCTTCTTTAAGTTTTATTTCTAAATTTCACCACTATTGTAGGTAGAATAGCTATTTTTCCTCCAACAGGAGGAAAAAACATTTTCAGATGCAGTAAAAACCTGCAGTGATTTTATTTTTCCCTTTTGCTTCTCCAAAGCTGAGTCTCTTTAAAAATTTATTTTCTCTTTCATGCTTTGACAGAAAGGTACTCTAGCAGCATGGAGCCAACACCATCAAGCTCACCATTGACTGAGGAGCACAGACCCCTCAGGACTGCAAGCAAAGCAGGACAGGTCACTGCCAGCCATGGTGGCAGCCAGCTCAGCGTGTGGCTGAAACCACCCAGTTCTTGCCAGATGTGGTCACAGCCTCAGCTCTAAGAAAAGCATCAGGTGAGCCTAACTCAGAAGGTGATTTATTTTGAGGTGACCACTGAGCCTGAGCTGGGTGGGATGTCACTGTGGCTCTTATTCATCACAGGGAAAGAGCAAACAGGCTAGCACGGCTGCAAAGATTTCACCAGCTTCCCACATGTGACAAAGCTCCATTTGACAGTGCAGGACAGAGGCAGAGCATTTGTGGGAAGGTGTCATTTTATTAAAAAATGAGCTAAATGTTTTCGGGTTTTATTTGAAATTTAAATTTAATCTGTAGTAGATAAATCTTACACAGTTACATCTCTTAAGCACTTTATTTACTTCCTGCAAACACTGGAGAGATTCCTTTCTGGTGGATTTTATAGTTAAGACTTTTAGAAATTAGTCTCTGTCAGTGAGTTGCATCACAGGATGCAACTTACTGATACCAGAGGCAGCTATAAGTCAAATGCTGAAGTCAATATAAGTTCACAGAAATCAGTGTCTATGGTACTATATGGATTAGATAATATAATAATAATAATAATAATAATAATAATAATAGAATAATAAGAATATCTAATATGAGTCCATACACTAAAATACTCTCAGAAAGGTCTTTTTCTGATCCATATGCAGCAACCAGTGTGAGCAGCTATGTCTGCTGTCAAACCAGAAGACCAACAAATTCATATTTCAGCTGGTGAGAGCAGAGCCATTTCTGAGGCAAGTGACCTTCCACCCCAAAATCAAAGCAGGACAGAGCTCAGATGCTTCCTCAGTACAGCAGAGGCCAGCTGGAGTGAAGAAAGGGGCAGCTTCTGTCCCCATGGTGGTGTCTCACGCAGTCCAAACTGAAGTTCATAAAACGAGTAACCACTGAGATACAGCCACTGATCTATCTAGTTTATACTTCCCAATTAATGAGTGAATTGTTGTAGCCTGTCCCTGAGAGATAGACAAACGGGTCCTGGAAACCAGGTTTATATCTTGGTGCACCTGCCAGCCCAGATGCATCTGCTAGAAAGCTTTCCCAGTCACTGGTGCTGCATGAGGGCTAGGGAGGGGATGACCCTCATACAGTGATTGTCTAGAGTAAGCACCCATCTCTGCCCCACCTCCCAATATTTTTCTTAATGCTTTTATTTATCCAAGTGGATAAATAAAATTTATTATAAAATGTATACAAAAGCATTTTTTTCTTAATGCTTTTGTCCACATTTTTATCTATCCAAATGGATAAATTAGGTAGAAATTCAGAAAGAACCTTATTTTTTCACAGCAAACTCTGTTATGTACTAAGTTAACAGTACCTCAGCATTGGTAGAGCAATTAAAAAGATGTGAAATCAAAAACTACCTCAGTCAGTATCTCCTTAGTAACCCTTGCACAGTAATCTTTTTCACAGATGCCAGACTCCTCCCCATAACTGCAGAGCAGCCAGCATGCACAGTCACCAGAGAGACCCTTGTGTACACCACCAAAGAGCCGTTCTCTTCCACCAAAGCTATGAATGTGTCAGTATTGCATGTTACATACAGAATACTGGTATCAGATTTATAATATGTAGCTCATACCTACCTCTGAAAAGACTCAATCTGAAGCTATTTTGCTGTGGAACAGCTTTCCATCCTCATCTTACCCTAAAATATAGCCAGTTTGCTTCAAGCCTCCATGTATCACTCTCTTTGCAATAGATAAGTTTACAGCTGTTGATCAGTCTCTTCACAGATGATCTGTGATTCCTGTATTCTAACCCAAACTGCACTGAAGGCTAAGAGATTTCCAACTATTCTGCAGTAGCCTAAACTCTTAAGCTGGAGACATATTGTCATGGTTTAACCCCAATCGGCAATTAAGCACCACACAGCTGCTTGCTCACTCGCCTGCCTCTGGTGGGATGGTGAGAAGAATTGGAAAAAAAGTGAAACTTGTGGGCTAAGACAAAGACAGTTTAATAGGACAGAAAAGGGAAATAATAATAGTAATAGTAATAGTAATAGCAACAGTAACAACAACAATCATAAAAAAATATACAAAGCAAGTGATGCACAGCACAATTGCTCACCACCCATTAACCAGTGCTTAGCTAGTTCCTAAGCCATGGTGTCCCTTCAGCCAGCTCCCCCTTATACACTGAGCATGATGTCACATGGTATGGAATACCCCTTTGACCAGTTTGGGTCAACTGTCCTGGCCATGTCCTTTCCCATCTTCTTGTGCACCTCCTCACTGGCAAAGCATGAGAAGCTGAAAAGTCCTTGACTTAGTATAAATGTTACTTAGCAACAACCAAAACATCAGTGTATTATCAACGTTATTCTCATCCTAAATCCAAAACACAGCACTATACCATCTACCAGTAAAAAAATTAATTCTATCCCAGACAAAACCTGCATAGATATAAAACATGGTTTCTTTTACTCCTGCTCTTGTAAAGGCACCCCTGACTTTGAATTGCCTTGCTCTTTGCTCCACTGCTGCCATTGAGTACATCCTGAAAATGCCTACTGGTGAGGACTTCTCAAGAGTGAAGCAAAGGAGGCATGTACCTCAGAAACGTAACCATCTGGGACAGTTCTGCAAAAGTAGGACACTTTCAAGTTAATTTAGAGGCTTACAGAATTTAGCAGACTACACTCATGATCTTTCTACAGCACGTTACACGTTCAGACTCAGGTAACACTGTGCACTGGCTTAGTCATAAGTGCTGTTGGGTCTACTTAAAAATAACTAGCTCCTGACCCACTGAACTAAGAGAAAAAGCTATGAAAAACAGTGGGAAAATCTATACTTAAAAAACATTTGTGCTAGTAATCAGTTTGCAGGAGTCTTACAGAAATTTACTCATGCATAAATTACAGAAAAGACCAAAAGAAAAATTTTCAAAACCACTTTGAAATTAATAGACTTCAACAGAACAAAGAAAAATGCATGTGATCTAAAGTGTAACCATTTAACCTATCATTAACTGTTCCATATTAAGATACATTAACATCTTTAGTTTTCTCCTCCAGTTAAATAAACCATTTTTTTTAAGGGCTCTGTGTTAACACCTGATTGGTGCAACTCAGAATTGCCTCAATTTAACAGGGAATTCAATCAGTGCCAGTACAAACCAGGGAGTAACACTTTCTGCCACATTTAATGAACAGACCTTACACTTTGTAACTGTTCATTAAAGTCACAATAAGATAAGAATCCTAGTTTGTCTCCATATATTTGAATTTGCTGTTTTTTCCATGCCATAGCTCTATCAAAAAAAACCAGCTGCAGCTAAACCTGGTTTGTTTTAGGGGTTTTTTTAATGTTGATTTTGATGAAGCAGATCAGAAAGCAACTTACAGTCTCAAAATAGCAGGAGCTGTTACTTGCAGAGGGATATTTCTTTTGGACCAATATACATTTTGTCTTTAAAATTATAGAGTAGAATTATTAATAAAGACAGGAAAATAACTCTGCAGCCAATTTGAAGAGAGCTATATTTACCCTAGATATAGGGAAAAGAAACTAAGTACTTGGCAATATTAGAAAACACCCTGGTGGCCAGATGTGTGACAAAAAGCATTATTGTAAAATACATGTGGTAATTATAACATACCTATAGGCAACAACTTCTATTTTTAAAAAAAAAAAAAAAAAAAAAGTTGTGACTTTTATAGAATATGTGCTGCTAATTATCTTCGATCTTTGAGAAATACTGTGATCTACTGCTTTACCAAAATAAACAGAATTTCAGTTAAATAATCATATAGTAAAGAATACTATAATTTCATGGTTTAAATATTACATCGAAGTTCTTTCTTTCCAGATATTTCAACCAATGTAGTGGTAGCCTCAAATGTGACCTTTAGTTTTTTTCCATTTTTATGTATACAGTTCCATACATACTTAGCTCAAACATAAGGAAGCATATATCCAGACAAACACAAATTTTTAAATGGAGAGTCAGTGATAAAGCTGCTGTATCTCATGCCAAAACTCAGTTAAGTAAACAAACACTCTCAGTCCTAATTCTCAACGTTTACTGGATGTCTTGGTTACCAATGCAAGTGAGCTAATCAGAGATATGAAGATTGGAGGCAGCTCAGGCTCCAGGCACTGGTGGAGTTTGCAGTCCTGAGGGAGATGGGACAGGTAAACAGTGAAGTTATGACCCTGAATTTTAGGAAAGTAAACCTCCAGATGTTCAAGGAGTTCATCAATCATTTTTTTTTTAATCATAATTGGAATGAAGAGATAGGAAAACCCTTGTTTTCTCTGATTTGGAAAAGGCTAAGGGTGAAACTCTGCACCAAGAGAAGGGTCCATTCATGTAAATATTAGTCATTCTTGCTACTCCTCATCTTCACACTAACCCCAAAACACCTGTATGTATGTGCTTTATTCTGAGTGTGCAGATACCTTTTGAAGGTTAAAGGCTTACAAGTGTGCATACCACTCTGTCACGAATGAAATCTGCAGTAGGAGATTGGTATAGCATCTTGGTGCGGAAGACAGACTTGGTGCCAGTGTTGTGGTTCAATCCCAGAAAGCATCTCATACCCCCCAGCCGCTTACTCACTCATCCCCAGTGGGATGGGAGAGAGAGCTGGAAGGGTGGAAGTAAGAAAATTCATAGATTGAGATAAAGGCAGTTTAATAGGTAAAGTAAAAAATGTGCATGCAAACATGATGGTTACTTGGGAAGACAGGCATCATAACGCTGAACTTCTGCCTTCCTTCCCTGAGCACGATGTCATGAAATCACAGAATCATAGAATGGTTTGGGTTGGAAGGGGCCTTCCAGTAGATTATATTGCTCACAGCCCCATCCAACCTGGACTTGAACACTTCAGGGATGGGGCCTCCACAACCTCTCTGGCGACCTGTGCCAGTGTCTTATCACCCTCACAGTAAAGAATTTCTTTCTAATATCTGATCTAAATCTTCTTTCATTTAAAAACCATTATCCCATCACCGTACTCTCTGATAAAGAGTCCCTCCCCATCTTTCCTGTAAGCCTTTTAGGTACTGGAAGGTGCTAGAAGGTCTCCCTGGAGCCTTCTTTTCTCTAGGCTAAACAACCCAACTCTCCCAGCCTGTCCTTATAGGGGAGGTGGAGGGATACAATAAAATAAAGAAAATTAAACTCACAAACCAGTTACAGACATAGTACCCACCTTATGCCATCTAGTCAGTGGTTACTTCACTCTTTTGAAATATGGAAGATATGAAACCAAATACTCTCTACTTGATACAAATATACTCAACTCTCAAACTTATAGAGTATTCTGTGCTGAATTTCAATAAATATCTGTAGATAGTTGTTCCAGAAACAAAATAAATGTTACCAGTTGAGATACAACTTTATGTGTATAAAATTAAAACTATACCAGTCACACAGCTTTAAGCATGTTATATTTCACTCAATCACAAATTATAAATCTTGAGACAGAAGTAACTGGATAAAATTCAATAATTTCTCAAATGTAGAATCAGATCAAGTAATACAGACCTTCAGCCTAATATGACATCGAAATTTACTTATCTACTTATCTAGATTCTTGTATTGACATTGAAGAAAAATTCTCACCACTAAATAGGAATTTTAAAGAAGTCAGATTCTGCTTAAGAACTCTGTTTTCCTCTGTTGACTGTAAAGAAAAGCTTGGTGACTAAGTCAGCATTCACATCTATAACAGATGGTAGAGATGGGTGAAATAAGCTCCACCTTGGGGGTCCGAGCAGACTTGTACATAAGGAAATCTCTGACTTACTTCCATTCCTCCCACAGAACAACCTGTTTTCTGAACACATCCTTTGTCCATCCTCCCTACTGAATGAACGATCAAAAATCACAACCATGCTTTTATGTGGTGTATAGTCTACTGTGTATTTTGGCCATGTGCCTGGCAGCAGAAATGTATGAAGACAAGTTCTGTCCTGCTGTCTGCAGGAAAGAATTAAATCATACTTTTGTTTTCCTGTAAGTCAGCAGGACAGGAAGCAGTTTACTATATATGTTTTGTTCCAGACATACCCAGCCATTTACTATTAAAACTTTCATGGAGAACCTGCATCATATTCTTGTTTCACGCAACTTAATTTACCTACTGCTCAATCTGAAAGAAAATCAGTAGAATACAGTAATATCTGAAAACAGGACTGCATTTTGTTAGACATAGTCAAGGTTAGGAAATACTCCCATAGCTCAGGATTTTATTATCAGCTTATAAACAAAGAAAGCCTCAGGTTATTTAAATAAATGGACTGCTTAAAAACATTCAGATCAGTCAAGTAAATCTACTAAGTATAAATCATACCATGGTACTTCTTCAGAGAGACCTTTCTGTGAACTATACTGAAATTTTCTTGGAAACTGTGTAATAGCATGTATCTAATTAAAAAGGTTTTTATTTGAGGGTAATTTTTTTCAGAAGAGATTAATGGTTAATATGTAATATGCATAACTTTTCATAAACAAAGCCTCAGATCCCAGCCAGAACAAAACTAAAATAAGACTTTGACAAACTTTAGGCGTCTGTATCTCAAATTGCACTCCAAAAACATCATTTTTGCTGCCATCTAACACAGATTCTCCCAGGTAAATCTAGATTTTACATGAAAATGCTTGGCTGAAAAATGTTTAAGCTGTCATTTTTGTTTGCTGGATTTTATTTTGTTTAAAGAGGTCCAGAAGTTCCTGTCCTGGGCACAACTTGCTTCTTCCTAAGCCTTTTGAAATATTCTGTTAGTGGGGTAGAGCAACACAGAAAGGACACTGTTCAAAATGTATGTGATGATTGGTATTGATAGTGCTGGGACCCTTGAAGAAGGGTTCCTTCCTAAAATATATTGTGACCATGAGACTGGGCCCATATTCATATGATGCCCCAATCTCACTTTGGAAATGGATGTTTATTTTTCTCCTCAAGATTCAGGTGTTCAAATTCACATTTCCACCACCTGGAAGAGTAGCTAACCCACCTTCCTGTAGTTTTGGCCAGCTGAATCACTTCCAGATTTGATGAAGTCCGCCCGCTCTGCAGAAAGAAATAGGTCCAGTGGATACCCTCAGGATGGGTAAAAGTGAGAGGTTATCTCTGTAAATATGTGCTTTGGAAATTCATCCTAAAAAAGGCAACCAGAAAAATTTCATACTAGCTCAACTATAGGATTATAGACTTTATGGCAAAAAAGTAGCTCTGATCTGACTTACTCTGAGACCATTCACTTCAATTAAGCCATTCAAAATTAATTTTGCCATTTCCACAGCAACCATGCCCTGAAGTGACTGTTTAAATTCATCCACCCTCAGGATGGACACTAGGGTCACATTCATGCATGAGCATAACTTGATCTTCTATCTTGTCTTTAATACCAGTTTAAAATACACCACGTATATTCTTAGGCACTCTCCTCATTAATACCCTTAAAATTCAATCCACTTCTTGATGAGTGTCAGATGACAACAATAGTACATAGATTATATTTTTGTGAATAAAAAGCATATGAATATAAAAAAATTATTTCAAATTCGTAAAGTAGAAGAAACCATCTACTATAAAGAAAAAATTAAAAATCATACTTTTGATGTCAAATATCTAAAATAATTGGCACTGTCCAAAACAAAGACCATTTTTCAGACTGTTTAGAATGTGAGTTAGAAAACCGACTGAAGGCAGCTGAAATTCCTGGAAAAACACTGGCTGCACAGACCTCAGACAAGGTTTTGAGGCAGAGTGCTGGATGAAAAAAAGAACAGCAGCCATGAACAATGACAACAATTTTATTTTTCTACAAGTGCTAAACAACATTTGCTTGACTCTCTTCTGGTGCTACAAAGGACCTAAAAGGACCTTTTTCACTTTGTGAAAAAGCCGCACTAACAAAGTCTTCGGAAGGAATTTATCTCATTCTTCCTTTCATTTTTTTCAAGAAAATATTTCTGTACAGCTCAAATGAATAGCGTTAAATCTCGAGATATTATATTGTTTCAATGTCCCTGTTAATTTAGCTAGGAAAGGCATTCAACACCAAAATATGTTCAATTACTTTTTTATAGATCTTTACATACCTTGAAAGGTGCTTTTTTTCTTCCCCCCCCCCCCCCCCCCAAACACTGCACATGTCTTTGTAAACATAAATTGAGACAGAAGTTGTATACGCCAAAGTTTCTTTGGGATTTGCATAGATTTTTATTTTATTTTATTTTTCAGTCTCAGGTTATTACATAAAATAAGAGTATTTAAGGTCATGTGGTAAAAGTGAGTTGCTGAAAAATATTAGTTCCAAATATTCCATCAAACTCTGGTGGTTTTGATTTTGTCTTTTGTTTAAAGTTTGAAACTAATGCCAGAGAGAACTTACCTACTCCTCTGAATTCTTTCACAGAGAAACAAATCAGCTTTTAAATAGCTTATTTTCTAAAGAAAATATCTGGACAAATTTCTTTCACAATTTTGTATTAAAAACCAGGCATGATCAAGTAACTGAACTATTTTAGTTATTAAATGCCTGTGAAGAAAACACTTCTTCATAAATTGAATATGTTGTAGTTTTTCCTTTGGCAGATGACTTCAAATAATGAAGAGAACAAATTCAAGTCCACTACAGCCTGGAAGGAATACATGTGAATCTTTTCATATATAACTCCCTTTTTAGCTTTTATAACAAAGGAGAAGATATCAAGCCCATTTAGTCAGCTATACAATTTTACACTTTTGTACTTTCATTGGAAATGGTTTTATTCTTGATTTTTCTTATTCTTTTAATATTCTCTGATGTAGTTTTAGTTTTTATCCCATTAATAATATGGGATAGCTAAAGCCAACTGAAATTCACTGGGTTTTGGAATATGTAATTTACAAATGTGGCCTCAATAGTTATATTTAGCACTCTTGCATTTTGTTTTAACAACATAATTTATTAATCACTTCTAGAAACGTACATTCCAGTAGGAGAGAGTATTATGTTTTGAAAGATAAGGAATGGGTAGTGAAACTAAATATATGGAAAATGGTATTCTTTGTTCATTGTTTCTGCAAATATTTTTCCTTGCCAAACAAATACCTTCTGTGTTAATATTCTTGTTCCTTAAGAAAGTTTAACTAACCTGGATAGAGCTAATAATTTGGATATTTCATGTCCATTAAGCAAGCTAGCTCAATCAAAGCCTAAGACATTGTACAGTGCACACACATGCCGAGTGTGAAATCAGAGAGGGTGAAGGGTTTATAATTCTACATATTAACAATTCAGTTCCCAAAATGGCAAAATCCCCTGAGATAAGTTCTTCTAAGACTGAATTTTCCGATTTAAGTGGGGGGGGGGGGGGGGGGGGGGGGGGGGGGGGAAAGAAACTCACATAAGATCCTTCTATTCCAATGAAAATAAAAACAAATTAGGACACAGAGGACACCAGAGAACAGCAATCTTACCAACGTAAAACCAGTACTTCAAGATTTGAAATTATTCTTATTGCAATCCTCTTGATAGCTCTAGACAGCCACATTCAAAGATGCTCATTTTTCCTTATTGTTCACCTGATCATTTCCAGGAACACTAAAGCTGTGGCTGTTTGGGTTAGCAACATGGATTGCAGACACTATTTGACTTTCATTACTGCCAGCAGTTATCTCAGATTCAAGTTTGTAGTGCAAATAGACAGGAATACAAATTCATTTTTGTAAACTTTCTGAATCAGTTGCTTAATATTCTCTTTCACTGAACTTTTCAGAGATAATTTTTTTAAATAATTGCAAATGGGATGGTGACAGACAAAGATCTATAGAAGCTATTTTATTTTTTTAAAAAATAGAAGATTATGGGACATTTTTCAATAGCTGTATGTTTTTATTTACAATACATGACAATGGCTAGACATATAATGAGTTTTCCCCACAGTTTAACCTGTAGAATAGACTTCAGACTGCTTCACTAACTTGAATAGACTTTTTGTAGATAATTAGGTTGTCTGACATGAATCTGAACAGAAAGGAGGGAAGCATTGCACTGATATAACCCAAATCACCTCAAATTAATAACTAGTAAAATAAATTAATTGTAATACTAGTCTATTGTAGCAATCAGTGAGGAACATTCAAGAAATAAATATACTGAATAACTGACCCAAAGATGAGAAAAAACGAATTATTTTTGAAAGCCTTAGAATATTTCATTCTGTAAAGTCTCTAGCAGAAAGATTCATTTAAAGTTTATCATATTAAACTGAAAAGTTTCCCCACAATCTGTGTGCAATTCAGAGAGGAAAAAGTCTGCAGACCATATTGACATGTTTTTTTACTCTTAAGAGATGATGTATTTTTAAAAGTTTTTCAGTCACCAAGACTTTCAGTTAAGCTTGTTGGGAAAGTACATCTCACTGAACCAAAGTGAGCAGCTTACAAGACATTTTAAGTGGTAACCCATAGACCAAGCTTTCATGCTAAGTGGGATTATCACCCAAGCCCAGATGTATTCTCTGTTTTTTCTTGATTGATATTAAATGTAGTCTTCAAGAGATCGTCTGGACTGAAACTAAGAGAATATGCTATAACAAGCATCAACAAAGGACTTCTTATAGTAACAAAAAAACCAGCACTGTGAATAAGACCAAAAATATATTTCCCGATTATATATCATTTGGCCCTGTTAAAGAAAATTTTTGTACTCAAGAACAACAAAAGGAGATTTGACATATAGACATAACCCTTCAGATCTGCTAGTAAAAACAATCATCTCCCCTTCTCCAGTTTATCATATAGGAGAAAAAACACAATCAAACCTATCCCTGCATAAACCGCAGCCATGAGTCACAGAACAATTGGTTTGTGTCATGGTTTAACCCAGCCAGCAGCTAAAACAACCAGACAGCCCTTCACTCACTACTTCTGCCCCAGTGGGGTGGGGGAGAGAATTGAAAAGAAAAAAAAAAGCTAAAACCTGTGGGTTGAGATAAACACAGTTTAATAGGGCAGAAAAGGAAGATGATGATGGTGATGATGATGATGATGATAATAATAATAATAATAATAATAATAATAACAATAACAATAATGAAGAAACAATATACAAAACAAACGCACAGCACAATTGCTTACCACGTTGAGTCAATGCTCAGCTGGTTCCTGAGCTGCCCTGTTGTGTTGGTTTTGCGTGGCAAGGTTTTGGTAGCGGGGAGGGCTACAGGGGTGGCTTCTGTGAGAAGTTGCTAGAAGCTTCCCCTGTGTCTGATAGAGCCAATGCCAGCCGGCTCCAAGACGGACCCGCCGCTGGCCAAGGCCAAGCCAATCAGCGCCTCTGTGATAACATAGTTAAGAAAGAGAAAAACAGTTAGAGAGGGCTTTTGCAGCCAGAGAGAGGAGTGAGAAGATGTAAGAACATCTGCAGATACCAAGGTCAGTGAAGAAGGAGGGGGAGGAGGTGCTCCAGGCGCCGGAGCAAGATTCCCCTGCAGCCCGTGGTGAAGACCATGGTGAAGCAGGCTGTCCCCCTGCAGCCCATGGAGGGAGGATGAGGGGGTGTAGAGACTCCACCTGCAGCCCGTGGAGGACCCCACGCCGGAGCAGGTGGAGGCACCTGAAGGAGGCTGTGACCCCGTGGGAAGCCCGTGCTGGAGCAGGCTCCTGGCAGGACCTGTGGATCCATGGAGAGAGGAGCCCACGCCAGAGCAGGTTTGCTGACAGGACTTGTGACCCCATGGGGGACCCACGCTGGAGCAGTTTGCTCCTGAAGGTCTGCACCCCGTGGAGGAGACTCACGTTGGAGAAGGCCGTGAAGGACTGTCTCCCGTGAGAGGGACCCCACGCTGGAGCGGGGGAACAATGAGTCCTCCCCCTGAGGATAAAGAAGCGGCAGAAACACCACGTGAGGAACTGACCGTAACCCCCACTCCCCGTCCCCTTGTGCCGCTGGGGGGGGCGGAGGTTGAAGCCGGGAGTGAAGTTGGGCCCGGGAAGATGGGAGGGGTGGGGGGAGGTGTTTTTTAAGATTTGGCTTTATTTCTCATTCCTCTACTCTGTTTTGCTTAGTAATAAATAAGATGAATTCCCTCTCTAAGTTCGGTCTGTTTTGCTCGTGATGATAATTAGAGAATGATCTCTTCCTGTCCTTATCTCGACCCGTAAGTTTTTTTTTTTTTTCATTGTACCTTTTCTCCCCTGTCTGGTGAAGGAGGGGGAGTGATAGAGTGGCTCTGGTGGGCACCTGGCCCTCAGCCAGGGTTAACCCACCACACCTGTCTCCCAGCCAACCCACTATTTATATGCGGGGCATGACATCATATGGTATAGAACATCCCTTTTGACAGTTTGGTCAGCTGTCCTGGCCATGCCCCCTCCCAGCTTCTTAGTCACCACCCACATTCTCGTTGGTAGGGCAGGATGAGAAGCTGAAAAGTCCTTGACTGCTTGGCAACAACTAAACCATCAGTGTGTTATCAACATTATTCTCATCCTAAATCCAAACCACAGCACTAACCAGCTGCCAGAAAGAAAATTAACTCTATCATCTCAGCTGAAACCAGAACAGTATGACATAAGAAACACTGAGTCATTGTGAAGTTACAGAGTCTAATACATCCAATTTATATGAGTCTGCAGACAGCACCAACTCATTTGTATTGACTAAAGGGAAAATAAGCCAATAATGCTGCAAATAGAGAATTTGTTGAGCAGTGGTCCTTTGACAACTTTGATCTTGCCTCCACTTCCACCTCCTCTCAAAAACTCAGATGCCAACTTGTGGAAAAACTGAGGAACTTAAAGCAGAAATTGGGACAGCCATCACAATAATGAAAAACAGTGTCACTTTTCTTTTGCAAATAAGATTATACATTAGAACAAGTAGAAATCAATATTTCTCTATTTCTGTATCAGTAAAACCTATTCTGTCCCTTAAGAAGCGTCTTACTGTCACAGAGACACATTAAGAGTGGAGAAACCTGCAAAGAGGTAAGAGTCAAACACTACTTATTTACATATAAAGTCCAAATTTTCACAATGGTAAGATGAAGCAGTGCATTCTGCAGAAAGGCATACAAATATATACATGACTTCGGAGAATATATGAATATTAGTGCTTCACACTAACATTGAAATGATTTATATACTGCCCTAATATAAATATGCATAAACATTTACAAATAAGCCATACAAGGCACAGTCTTACTCAGGCACTGGTATGTGACTCTCCACATTACACAGCTCTGATCACCCTCCCTGACATCATGTTCGGCTCATGACAGCCAGCACTGCCCCAACACCAGGCATGATCTTGGAGGCATCTCTTGCCATGGACCAGAGGACAAGATTTCAGGGTGGAATGAAACATACGACAAAGAGAAAAATCTAAATCCAGCTTTTTTGTATCCACCTCTATAATAGAAATTTCCATATGCAGTAGGCAATATAGTTTTTCCAGACAGTCAACATAGCTTTCCTTTTAAAGTCCACTTAATTATACAACCGCAGCAAGGATATTTTACCCAATACAGCAATATGCACTTCCAGAACTTATATCTTTGTGAGATGAATATGGAAACTGAGGTTTTCAAAGTATGCAGTAGGCTTGGGAAGAGCAAAACTGTGTCCAGGAGACCTGCAAGACAGGGAGACAAAGTGAGGTGGCCACGTTTCTGACAGTAGCTTTAGCTGTCATACAGCAGTAATAGAAAACTAGGAGTTAAAAGTGGCATGCCAGCACAGCGAATTAGTTGAGGTAAGAGCATAAAGAGCTCATAACTGGCTTATGAGCACTATCCATATTGTGGAATGGCTTTTGTTCCATCTCTAACTTACTTCCTCCTTAATAAACAGAATTGCTTCTCGAAGGTAATGTTTCTCAAATGCAGTTCTTTTGCTTTGGTTCTCAGAGCAGAAAGTTTATTTTCCTTTAACAGAGTATACCCTGAATAAAAGTTTGACTTCTGCAATCCTATCCTACAGGAATAAAATCTGAAATTCATGTGAGCCATTCCTTAAAATTGTGTTAGAGAACTGACAGCATGCTTCAATAAGCTTTGACAAAATCACAGGGAAAAGTAAATACAATAAATGATTTTTGGACAACACAAGGCAGCAATATTTTAGCAGTCTTAATAAAAAGGAAGCCACATCAAAGGAAAAGAAGTTAGTTTAGAATGCTTCTTTTCCTCGCCTTGTTTTTTGGGTTTTTTTGTTTGTTTGTTTTTTTGGTTGGTTTTTGGTTTTTTTTCCTGGAAGCAATTTAAAGATTCCACAGTGTATAATTTTTCCATGAAATGTTCTGACTATGTTCTGACTGAATTCAAGTTTTAAAAGCAAAGGAAATATGCACATTTTAAACTGAACCTCTTATACTTTGTCTGTAATACTGCCTCATTGCAGTTCAGTCTAAAATTAAGGCTTATTAAAAGAATATAGACTAATATGAAGAATAATATATAAAGTAATAACTGATATAGAATTTTGTTAATTTGTGTTGGGGTTTTGATATCCATTATCACCAGTTTACATAAAAAATAATAATCAGTAAATATTAACACCTCAATAGCTAAATTTCATTGTAATTACACAAAAGACTCTTGTTTGCCAATGTGCATTCTAGAATTCTTGGCATTACGTGCTATCTTTTTCAGATATCACTTATATCAGAGGTACCTGAAAAAAAAGCAAAGGTAGGTCACATTTGTCACATTTTTCCAATTTGTCTGTATAATTTTATTCTTACTGAGATGTCATTAATATTTTGCCCAAAATGTGTGATTGGAGGAACAGCCTGGGGTAGCTAGTAGGAATAGCTACTTTTCTCATATTGCATGTGGACATTTATTCTCTGATTTTTCTGTGACCTTCCTGACTGTTAGGAGATGAAGCAAGCTAAACTGAATAGAAGCATGCCATATAATTCTGTGTTTCTAGGGAATAATGTTGCAACAGCAGAGAAAATGCAAAGCTTGGTAGGAGGGGAATGTGATTTTTACTTTGGAAGGAGATTGATTTCACTCATTTGTACTCTGACTCTCACATCGACACGCTCGCCGGCACCATGACACACGTGCGCCCAGCTACTGAGTCATCCTCATGGTTCCTGGCCTCTTTTTAGGTCTGCAGTCACATTTGGATATGTCTTTTGCATCCTTATGGAGCTAAGAGCCATCAGTCCACCTTTTCCTTTCTCTCCTAACCTTGGTCTTCTGGGAAAAAACGTATAGACATATCTGTTAATATCTTGATGGCCTTCTGCTACACTCTCAGATGTAATATAATGATTACCAACTTGCTGTCTTTAGACCCTCGGGAGTCCTCCTGATTACTTCAGAAGTATGTGTGAAAATAGACGAGGAAAATTAGAGCGTTGCTGCTATGCATCTATACACACGCCATTCAAATGGGAGCCTGCAGCCTGACAGTAAAAAAAAAAAATATCAGAGGTCCAGAAACTGACATAGGTTTAAAACTGCTCTCCCAAGGCATTCAAAATGGCCTAAAAATCATAGCAGTTTTTGCATGTTTTTTCTCATTTCTGTTTATATAGCTTATCATCATTAGTTCAGGTTCTTCCAGCTGCAAGGAGCCTGACTGCTCCTTTAAATGATATTGTATCTGTTAAGAGCATGGAATAGTAGAGTTTATTTGAAATCACTACACATACTGTGATTTAAATTCTTACCTTAACCTTATTGATAATTTTGTTTTGCAATTATGTCCATTACAAAGAACTGAACCTGCAATACAAATTTTGCTTGACCCATACACCCTCCTTGTCTTTAAATAATGCCACCGGTTACTCTGGAGCAAATTCCTTATCTTCCGAGAGAGATGTGGAATAATTAATTCAGCACAGTCTGTAAAGCCCAGGTTAAGTGTGAGGTGATGATAAAATGAAGCAGAAAAAGCATGCTTTTCTATCATGCCACTTTGATAAGTTATCCATAAAATAACAAACATGAGACCTTGTAGGGATTTACAAGAAGCATGCCCTGCTTAAGTTTAAAATGGGAAACCTGTACAGAAATGGGCGGGGAGAAAAGCAGCAAAAAAAAAGCAAAAGAGATGTCAGTCATAGGATTGTTTTTTTGCCGTTCCTTTGCAGGAACTTTGAATACATTTCATCGTATTCCCCAGAACATACTGAGAGAAAGCTGAACGTATATCACAGTAGTCAGTTCCTTTGACTGTGCTGACCATAGTGATCTCCAGTGAATCGTCGACATGACTGGATATCCATATCACGATGTTTGAAAGGCTTTTCAGTAAGACTGAAAGCCACAAATCTGTCAATCAAAATATGCATGCATACAGATTAATGTCCCAGACCGGCCTTACTGCCTGCAAGGCTGTGTAGGTACACCGGAAACTTCCGCCATATAGCTGCATTATGAGCAGGACACATACGCAGTTCTTGCCTATGATGATAGGCTCCTGGGAGAGAAATCACTTTGTTGTAACAAAGTCAATCTCTCTGCATTTCAAAAGCAACTAGTAAGAAGCTCACTACACTGAGTCTGCAGATGTCCTTTAGAGTAGGACTACTAATTCACGAGCATAACGTGGAGTCAGATGAGATATCATTAGAAGCAGCGACAGTCAGGTGATGATGATGTGGAGCAACAATTTAATTCAGTCTCATCCTTTGTGAAATCTTATAGCTGTTTGATACTTCAATAAGCAGGTTCTATGCATCTTCTGTGTTTACAGGTACTTGACGAGCTATTTCACTATGAAGAAGTATATAAAAATCCTCCTACTGATATGTCAGGACAGTGTCTGGTTTGCATCTTAGTATCTTTTTTTTTTAACATAGGGAGTTTCTTGCTTTTAGAAAGTTTATCGTATCTTTCAGTGATCTGAAGAAAGAGTGAATATGTCAATTTTCACCTACTCCTCCTACACTTCTTGCATTCTGCCTCATTTTATTTGATATAAACTTTTTTTTTCCCCCAGTATTTCTTCCTCTTTCCTCTGCTTCAGACTCCATATCACAGTGTGCTCTTTTCATTTTAATTCTTTTGGTCTGTAAGTAATTTTACATAATCATAATAAAAAACAAATGTCAGTTTGGGGAAAGCAAATAATCATTTTATATCCCAGAGCTTTTACTGCTACAATCGTACTGCCCCAAAAATTAACCGAGGAGAAAAAATTGCACAGATGAAATTATGTATCTGAAGAGACTAGGTAATTTTAATAATTTTAAGACATTTTATTACAAGACATTTCTTCTGGATGACTTAGGATGGTTAATTAAAAATCAGTGCAGAATTTTATTCTCCTAATTTTTAAATTATACAGCAGGTGGTGGGGATAGAGAGTAACAAGGAGAAAAATACTCTGTATGAAATGCACTGTGAAGTTTTGCATGCTTATGAAATTAATTGACATAATTTTCTGAAAGGGTATGGAAGCAAATATAGATAATACTTTAATAGCATTTCTTCAGCACATTGAGACACAGGTTAGAAAAAAATCAACATGGATGTAGATACGTGTCTTTATTTTTCTACCTTATGCAATTCTACCTGTATTCATGACTTGTTTAGAAGTATCTAAAACGTGGTTGCCATTGTACCTTGAATAGGAGACTAGGAAAAAGTTGAGCAGCAAGGTATGTTTGACAAACAGCTCAGCCTTGAAAAAGAAACTGCTTACGATCAGTTCCAATCATTAACTCTCTGACATGTCTAATGTGATCTCTTCTAGGGATGAGACCCAGAGGCATCAAAGTGGCATCTGAAACACTGCGAACAGTGTAGCCCTGCCTTAGAAGTGAAGTAGCAGCAGAAAGAAACTTTAAACAGCATCAAATAGCTGTAACAAAAGCACTTGTCTCAGCTTTCTGTGAATGTGAGGGAAGTAGTTTGTCTTTGCTGCAGGCATTAATAACAACGCAAGAAAGCCATTATCCCCACAGTGCATTAAAAAGGCATATAAAGAATGGTATAGCTAAGACTTTCTGGCTCAGTGGACTCTCAGAAATCACAGGACTGTGCAATGTTAGACAGACACCACTACCAATTGTCAGAGCTGAGATTGTCAGGTAGGCAAGATGGACAGAAGCACTATTTATCAGGCCAGTTTTGCACAAATGTTATATTTTTGCACTATCGTTTGATTCACAAAGAACAAACCTTGTATAGGCTACATCATCCTTATGCATTGTCTTGCAATTTTCTGAGCTGCAATATGTTCAATTTCTATAGAGTAATAAGTGAAAATTGCTAGACAAACATGCACTTTTGACAGAATAATTATTTTAAAATATGCTGAAGCAAATAAAATTCATTTTCTCTGTACAGCACGATTGTAGTGGCTTCAACATAGCTTGCAGCAGTAAATTAACAGCTAATTATCCTGAAACTTTTTAGGACGGTGTTCTGAATCCATCAAATGCCCCGATGGTATTCCTGATATACTACTGATGAATATTGTCTATGTTCATTTTAAGGTTTTCCCTTCTATTTATAGGTTCTTCCCATTATATTAAACTGGTTAAGAAATATGAGAGACTCGACTAACAAGACACAAGCTAAAAACACAAGAAAATGTATGCTAATGAAAAAAAAATTCTATTTCTGGAAAAGTAAGCCTCTCCTTGGAAATGCTAATTGGCAATGCAAAAAAGATAATTTGTTTCAAAAAATAGACTGAATTGACATCGCTATGTTAATTTATCCAATTAAAAATGGTCAAATATGCATTCATGGGGCTTAGGGTTAACAGATAGGGGTTGTATTTCACAGTCTGTTAGAAACTTGGCAGTCTGGGTTCAAGGTTATTTTATACAGGTTTTGTACATAAATTTCTATCACCTAAAACTGAATTTGCTTTCAAGGCTGTTTTTCCTGGTTAAACTGAGCAAAAAAGGTCTTCGTTAGTCTGCTAGTAACATAATTGTATTAATTTACCACAAAACCAAGACTAATACAAAAGCAAGCAAAATGGCACTGATGCACAATGACTCACATTCTTATTTCTAATGTATTGACAAATGTTTAGTTTTGAGAACATACAGTTTCTTACTGCTGCCGGAGGAAGCTGTATGAACAATGAACCTCTTGCTGTCATCTTTATTCTCCTCTAAGGTTTTTGTTCTTTGGACAACTTAATTCATATTTTTCAAAAATGATAACAAAACCCATACGGAAAAATAAAGTAAACTCCCAATAGCCACCTTTACCAAATAAATACAATAAGGAAAGCTTTCTATATAAATGCTCAGGTGTTGGATTTTGAAGACTTCTGAAACAAAATAAATTGGGATTCAGTAGGAAATTTGCAACTGAATACAGGCTTCTAAGTCTCTTTCTATTTTACATCATCTAGTTAGTGACAGTTTATGAATCATTTCTTACCTCTGAAAATGTAGCCACTGCAGTTCAGAAAAGATGCATCAATGAAAGACTGTAAGCTGCCTATGGCAATTTCCATCCCATTGGTAATTGATGTTTACAAGTAAACAAAAATTCCCACTCCACTGGGGATGGAAAGCAAAGTCTGAGTATTTAAATATTTCTATTTTGGATCCTATTACATTTTCAATATCTGAAATTCAATGTTTGCATTCTTAGGGCTGCTTTCTAAGTCATTAAATAAGTGTAAAGAGACAATACCAACTAACTTACATAACAGCACCTAACCAACTGAATTTCAACAGCTGACTGAAATAGTCACAACAATCCCTTTAAATGGGGGGGGGGGGGGGGGGAATAAATAGAGCTTAGAAATACACGTTTATAATGAATCAGTCGGGATTTACTAATCTGATCAACAAGCACGTAAACTGAACATTCATTTGAATTTTCGAGCTGCTTTGCATCATTTACTTTTTTTTTTTTTTTTTTTTCTTTTTAGCAGGATTTCCTACTACTAATCCAGAACAGGAAAAGCCAAGATGTTTCAAGCAGTTTCTTCCAAATGTATTGGTCTGGGTATTTTTTCAGGCAAGTTAAACTTGTCCTGGATTTCTGGAGCAGTGGATACCCCTCTACCCCTGAACACCTGCAGCTCAGCTGCTGTCCATGCAGTAGACCTTGCCTGGCCATGGCATGCCTGGAACTGATGAGCATGTTCCCTGTGCATTACTGTCGTGATGCACGAGCCCTCTCGTGCGGGTGCTTAACAGCTGCAGTGATCCTGCATCTTGTGGCCGAAGTGTCCAGAAGCATCTGCTAGACTCACTGCATCTGTAATGCACCGCAGCTCTGGGCCAGTGCAATAAAAATCCAATCTTTCCCTTGAAAGCTGAATTTACTGTGCCTTTCCAAAGTAACTGCATAAAAATATGCAAACCATCCTGTCCAAGATAAAAATGTGGAATGTGACCCTTCTGCAGTCCAGTTTGAGATCGAGCTCGGCAAACACCTAGAGACAAATACCACTGATCTCCTGGGACTTCAGAGGAGAAATCAGACACTTGCAACTAGGGATTATTTTTCAAGACCTGTTTTTTTTGAGCCACTTTAGAGAAATACTGAGACAGAGACATTCAAGGTTCACCATCTTATATAAACAGGCTTAAATATTACAAGTAAATATTACTAGAGAGGTTTAAATGTCTGCATTTGTGTAAACTACACAAAATCATGTGAAAGTCTTCTGTACTTTGTTCAGATGTTTAAGTCAAAACTGATTCTTCAGTCACTGCTTCATGTTGAAAACTAGAGTGAATGAAGTCTGGATATTTTTTTTGAATGCCAGTACAAAATATGTCTAATAAATCATGAAACATACATTTTATTCATAATTAGTCCTTTCCTATATATTGATGTACTTAAGTATGCAGGAATGAAACATATCCAGGCATGAAGGATGATGACAAAATATTTTACAGATTTCTCTTTTGAAGCATGGTATTAACTCTATATAACTTTAAGAATACCTCCCTGACAGCAGAAACATGATACTGAAAAGTTAAATACAAGTTCTACATGTCAAGTACAATCCTTTGTTCCCAATTCTTACACTGTCTTACATTGCCAAAGAATAATGTTATAAAAACCTATTGAAATATGCAGTGAGTGGGTTAAAATTATTCCTTCTGAAGAGTATTTTTCTCCCTACTTGTTAATGGAATAACATCTGTTCCTAAAAAAGTGACTATAATTTTTCTAGCTACAACTAAATATATTTCAAAAATATTTCTTGGGCCCTGAATTATTTCTAATGACTACCACTTCCATATGAGCGAGTTTATATAAACTTTTCTTTTAGAAAAGACTAGTAAATACGTAGATAATGAGATATTTGCAACTAGTGCATATATATATACACACATATACATATATATTTGTATGCATATACGTTACTTACAAATGCAATTAACCAGATGTGTCAGTTATCAAAGAAAGCATTCTGGTTATATCAATTACCTTTCTGCTTCCCTTTTGCAGTCTTTCCCTGTATTGACTGAAAGCTATATAATATTCCCTTTGCATCCCTCCTCCCCAGACCCCAAACTTGCTGGATTACTTGCCCCAGATCAAGGACAGTATGAGGCACTTCAGCAGAAAAGTGGAAGAAATGTGATACTATTTACACACAGTAAAATTTAAGCATGAACCGAATGTTATTTAAAATTACATTATGTGCAGAGGTAAGGACCTTATCAATTTCAAAGCAAATAATAATTTAAATCACACAGCAAAGTCCTTTTCACATTAGCTAACGACCTCCTCAGAAGCAGTCACAACAAAATGTAAAGTTCTATGTCACCAAGAAGGAAAAAGCCAAAATCCTTTGCACTTCTTCTAACTCAAAGGAAAGTAATTTGAAGGAAAATAGTACATGAAAATGGTAGATGATTTAATTACTTGTTTAAATTTTGGTCATTTCACTGAGGAGATCTAGCAAATGTCACATTTAACATATCTAAAATACTAAACCATGGGCCATCTTTGAGATTCATATCAGGGGAAAAAAACACAAGCATACAAGTGTCTTTCCAAGCTACAATCACAAGGTATGTCTTCGAGCTGCATGCACACAATAAATTTCTTTGCTCATCTTCGATTATGATGAAACAGTCCAGAATGACCAGGCTAGTTTGTTCAAAAGAAACACAAGATTGTCAGGAGCTGGAATAAAATCTGGAGAAAGTGCTTGTTGTGAGAAAAAATGGCAGCTAGATTGCAAAATAAATTATAGCCCTGAGTGAGGACAGTCAGCCAAAGGGTTGTTAAGGGATCTCCACAGTTGGAGAGGTATTGCATTATCTTATTGGGTGCAGAGCATTTATATCGATAACCTCACTCCCGGGAAGCAAATGGAACAAACATGGGGAAACATTGCCTTTCATAAGTTAAGTTTTCTGTAATTGTCAGTCATCCTTTATCTCTTAATCTGAATTCAAAAAGACGAGCAGTAATTTTCCATATGTGCATCATTAAATCACATAAATGAAACCCCCAAAACAGGCATTTTGGGATTAACATATGTTAACTGAATTTCATATTTTATCTCAAATTATGGTAATCAGTCAAAATAAAAGTTTGTGTATAATGCTTAATTCAGAAAAGCACAAATTTATTGTATCAAGGAAGTGCTGAGCACAGGCTAATTTTGTATGTATTCATCTCAGGTAAACTTCAGTTTCTAACTTTTTTTTTTTACTTTTTTTTTCTTTTTTTTTTGTCAGCAGTGAAAAATATATTTTCATACACAATGGTAGAATTTTTCTTTCCACACATTGAAAGAATTATATTGTCATACCACACATTTTTAAAATTTTCTTTCCTTTCCATATTTCTATTTTTTACATGCTTTGAAACATGTTAAAAGACAGTTTCAAATGTGGTTCTGTGTTTTCTTGTGCTAACACAATTATACTTTGCTGCTCACAACACATAGTGCTGGGATACTTCTGAATTATATGTGAAATCTATTATGTTCATATATTTAAAAGTAATATTGCATATACGGTTGTAAATTTATGTTAACAGTGCCAGAATTTATCACCCACAAGTATTATAAATATATTAGAAAATTAGTCAGTCTTTGAAAGCTTTGCTTGCCTTAGTTGTTGTGAGTTTTTACATATATTTCTGAGCTATACTCTCTGGTTCCTTTGGAAAAAAAAAAGCATGTAATCTTCTGGCACTTTAGAAACAGATGGACTTTCATTACTGTCTAGTTCTGTCCTTCTGTGTCATTTTTTTCTCCTTTGAATGGAAGTGGAATGGACTACCTAAATATTTATGACTATGTGATCAGGCCTCCTGCTAGCACTCCATTTACCCTTTAGCACTTAATCAGGATGGACATATTTAAAACATCAAGTCTGAATCTTGGCCTTCCTGTCGTCAAAAGATATTTTTCCATACGTTTAAACAAGTTCATGAATTCATCCTCTGAGGCTAGCTTCTCCAGAAATTGTTCTTGTGTTATTTGCTAGCAGTTAGTTGTTACCAAGCACTTCAGATACAACAGGGTTAGCAAGGACAGTGTAAACAGCTCTCAAAAGTAGTGCTAGGATGACTTTTGTATTCATTTCCAGATAGTCCTTTATGCTTCTTTATAACTTTCTGAGTTTGGATTTTTTTATTTATTTTATTTTTCGCATACTGCATAAATATTGTTTGCAATAAATTAAAAATAATAATTTTCATATTTTTCTACTAAAAATTCTACCACTTTAATTTTTCTTTACATTTTCATACTAAAAATTACTCTCCTTTACCTGTCTAATTTTATTCCTGTAATCTCATCTACATACAATCACTGGCTTCTGCATAAATTAGGGAGAGATGAACAAGTGAGAAATGTTATTTTTTATAAATTCATCACAAAGTATAGCTCTTATGGATATTGCAAATCTGGGGTTTTTTATTAGCACTGTGAAATTGTAACCATGTAATACAGTACTTTTCCATGGAGATAAAAAAAAGTTTGAACCTCATTTATGCAAATTGTTAAATTTCAGTTTCATTTAAATTTTATTTCAGATCTTTGGTCTAGACCAGAAAGAGGTTTTTGAATCCTGAACTAGAGAGGCTCAATTTACTGTTTCCATTCTGGGTGTATTAATGGGATTTGATGAATACAAGACTAAAAGCACCATCTGGATGTTAAATAATTCAGCAAATTTATCATTAACAAAGGCAACAAATAAATACTCTGTTTCAAATTACTTCTCTAGAAATTGGGCTTTTTTTTTCCTTTTTTTTTTCTTCCCGTATAGAATTTCTCATATGTACAGAATTGTTTTGACATAGATTACATAATCAATCATTGTATTTCTGATATGTATTGCCACCTCTGTTTTGAAATGTTGGTGTCTTCATTCAAGCTCTTAATGAAAAAATCAGGTCTACTTTCTGATATCTACATCAGCGTAGTTATGGATTTTAGAAAACTGATATAAAGGAGTAAAACTAGTGGCAGCTGAATCACAATGTGATTGAAAGAGGTGACATATAATGTGTGAAAAATGTAGGTGCCAAGATTGAAAACCACGATTTGTAATTCTTTTGTAAATGGAAACAACACTAACTTAATGGCAAGACCTATTGATCAGTATCATTAACAGAATTGTTGGCAAGGATCATATAATCTGATTTTGCTTTTCACTGATCCTAACCTTATACAAAAATGTCAACAGTTAAATTTTAACTTAGCCATTTACGTGTAGCTCCATTTTGAAAAGCAGATGTCAGGTTGCATAGCTCACTGATGTCACACAGCACAGAATCTGCACTTGCAAAATAGGCTGTTATGGATACCTTCAGTTATAAGTCTACGACTCCAAGTGAACAGCAACTGAATTTCCGGTCCACAAAGGTTTTATGTAGCAGCATTTGACTTGTTTTGGCCCAAAGGAAGAAAAAAGAGGAAGGGAAGGACATCTAAGGTTATTAATGCTCTGTGTCAGGGTACAAAGCATGGAGATTAGGTAATTCAGAGAGAAAGGTCCAGGAAAATGAGGAGGTGGCGGGGGAAGTGCCAGTTATTAGCCTGCCCAGTATAGAACATGAACAGTGTAGAACATTCTCCATACAATAAATCTGCCTGTGACTCTTGTAGTTCATGGCAAGACCTCAGCCAGAGGCATGGAGAAGGAATTTATGAGTTCAGGAAAATCTTGTAGACCCAATAGCCAATTAATAAAGACCAAAATCTATTTGATATGAGGGATAGCCACCCTCTTCTGTATTATTTTAAGTATAGATTTCTGTCTGCTAGTAAACGAAGAGACCGACCACTAATTAAGCAAAAGAGCTAAAAGTTTAATGACCTCTGCAGACCTTTGTATTTGTTTGGTGACCAAGAACAGAAACAATTTTGCTCAAACGAAAAGGATCATATTGCTCACCATGACACTAGAATCCTTTCTGAACAGAGGACCAAGAGGAATATTTATATATCTGTGCCAAATTTTTCAAGGGTAAAAGTATCTTGAAACCTCATTAAAATAAGGCTCTTAAAATAAGAGACATAATCAGATTTACTGTGAAATAAAATTTTAATATTATTTACACAAGCACAATCTTAATTCACAATATTTATGGCATTTTATGTTCAAAATGTTCCTGGAAGCTATTAACATCTTCTCCCTAGAGCTTTTCATAAATAACTCAGTATAGTACTTTCTTTAAAATTCTGAAAAGACAGCTATTAACTCAGTGTTTCAATGAAGAAGTGAACTGAGATGAAGACTGAATAGGAGTAAGAGTTATACATAATAATATTTGTCTGTAATATTTTCATTATAAGTCTGTCAGTCAATTCAGAGGACTCATCAAAGAGCAATGTATGATTACTGTTCCTGGTCTTTAACTTTGGTCACTCTTTGCTTTTAAACTACTACACTGCTAAGAGCTCAGAGATGCTTTCAGCTCCTCAGGACAGGTACTCACACAAAGTTCTTAACTGACTGAGTGTTAAGGCACAGGTGGGAATATATTCTTGGAAATAAGGCAAGATGCAAAGAAGCATTTTCTGAAAGTGATTCACTCAGGAATTGAGCCAATACAGTATTTTGATGGATGATATTTTTTCATTATTAATGTTATTAGTAAGATTTATTTGCTTGTTTAATGCTACTGTATATAATTAGTAGTATAGGGTAAAGTCGATTACAAAATATCTATAGTTCTTTTAGGTCTCAGTTTTTACTGTTGTAAAAATTTTTAAAAGTATCTTAACTAAGAAAAAAATGTGTGTGGTTGTAAATACTTAATATAAGTGTTATATTTTATATGTGCACACCCAAACATATACAGAGAGCATAAAAGAATTTGTGCAGTGCAGATATTTGCAAACATAGTAGGAATTTTAATTCCTTCTTTACAACTTTTTATCAGCAGCACCCTGTTGTCTAAAATTAGACTACAGGGTCAAATCTTAAAATAAGCTCATGAGATTTTCTGTTACTTTTTCTCATTTACAAATTCGCATTCAGAGCGGTGTTCTCTCTTTTCAGTCTTCTTTTTTATTTCCTACAAAAATGTCTCAGAAAAGAGAACAAGCCGTTACACTTATCAACTCAGCTACTCTTATGCTCTGGCAATGCATAGGTAAATCATAGAAGTCTATGGTCAAAAAAAAAAAAATCCCATTGATTTGGGACAGGACTTTGCTCAATATTTTAACAGTAATCTTTTTTTTTTCTTTATCATATACTTTCATTGATTGCATATGTTGTTCCTCTATTATGCTATGATCTGTTTTGTGGGAAGAGCAACAGAACAGTAACACGATGGAAACCATTTTCTAATTAGAATCATAGAATCATAGAATGTCCTGAGTTGGAGGGGACCCATGAGGATCATCGAGTCCAACTCCTGGCTCCACACAGGACCAGCCGAATCAGAGCATATGACTGAGAGCATTGTCCAGATGCTTCTTGAACTCTGTCAAGCTCGGTGCTGTGACCACTTCCCTGGGGAGCCTGTTCCAGTGCCCGACCACCCTCTTGGTGAAGAACCTTTTCCTGATATCCAGCCTAAACCTCCCCTGTTGCAGCTTTGTGCCATTCCCTCGGGTTCTATCACTGGTCACCACAGGGAGGAGATCAGCGCCTGCCCCCTCGCTCCCCCTCGTGAGGAAGTTGTAGCCCGCGATGAGGTCTCCCCTCAGTCTCCTCTTCTCTAGGCTGAACAAACCAAGGGACTTCAGCCTCTCCTCATACGTCTTCCCCTCTAGACCCTTCATCATCTTTGTTGCCCTCCTTTGGACACTCTCGATAGTTTTATGTCCTTTTTGTATTGTGGTGCCCAAAACTGCACGCAGTACTCGAGGTGAGGCCGCACCAGCGCAATGTAGAGTGGGACAATCACTTCCCTAGACCAGCTAGCAATGCCGTGCTTGATGCACCCCAGGATACAGCTGGCCTTCTGGTCAGCCTGGGCTGTTGACTCATGTTGAACTTGCTGTCGACGAAGACCCCCAAGTCCCTTTCAGCATGGCTGGTCTCCAGCGTCTCATCACCCAGTCTGTATGTATAGACAGGGTTGCCCCTTCCCAGGTGTTAAACCTCACGTGGTTGGTGATTGCCCAGTTCTCAAATCTACACAGATCTCTCTGCAAGGTCTCTCCACCCTCAATGGAATCAACAGCTCCTCCCAATTTGGTGTCATCTGCAAACTTCCTCACAACACCTTCTAGTCCTACATCCAAGTCATTTATGAAAACATTAAAAAGAACTGGCCCTAAAATGGAGCCCTGGGGAACCCCACTAGTGACTGGCCACCAGCCTGATGTAACCCTGTTTACCATAACTCTTTGGGCCCAACCCGTCAGCCAGTTGCTCACCCATCGCACTATGTTTTTGTCAAACTGTATGCTGGACATTTTCTCCAGAAGGATACTGTGAGAGACAGTATCAAAAGCTTTACTGAAATCTAAAAAAAATGACATCAACTGGCTTCCCTTGGTCAGCTAGATGGGTCACCTTGTCATAAAAGGAAACTAAGTTTGTTAAACAGGCCCTTCCTCTCACGAACCCGTGTTGGCTGTGACCAATGATTTCATTGTCCTTCAGGTGTTTTTCAATAATTAATTCCTCTGTTCATTACAGACAGCTCATTGAAGAACGTTCTGGTGGATCAAATGCTTTTTAGCTACATTTTAAAAAATAACAAAATTAATCACCTTTGGTAACATAGGTAATTATTATCCTTTTTTTCTTTTACATGTTTCTAGTGCCTAAAATTTCTTTTTAAAGTTCCTATATATTTTGTCCCAATGTCACCACACAGCACACAATTTTTCAGGTTTTACAGTGTAGATTGTTATGTTTAAAAGAGAAATTCAGACCACCCTTGAGTCCTGGTAAGAAATCATTACTCCTATAGATAATGAATAGTTTGGCATTTAGTGCCTCCAAGACCGCTGAATGCTTGTTTGTAGCTCAGAGTGTTTTTGTGAAAAATTTGAAGTTTTCTAAGCCTGGCCAAGCTGTCAACCATACAAATAATACCTTTCTTTCTTTCTTTCTTTCTTTCTTTCTTTCTTTCTTTCTTTCTTTTTCTTTCTTTCTTTCTTTCTTTTTCTTTCTTTCCTTTCTTTCTTTCTTTCTTTCTTTCTTTCTTTCTTTCTTTCTTTCTTTCTTTCTTTCTTTCTTTCTTTCTTTCTTTCTTTCTTTCTTTCTTTCTTTCTTTTTCTTCCTTCCTTCCTTCCTTTCTTCCTTTCTTCCTTTCTTCCTTTCTTTCCTTTCTTTCCTTTCTTTCTCTTTCTTTCTTTCTTTCTTGCAATTTTTTCTTCCTATATTCAAAATAAATTTCTCTTTGAGTTTCTGCTTTGTGAGAAATTAAAATAAACAGGTTTATCCCATACGAAAATTCTCACAGAAATCACGTTTTGACCAGCTCTTCCAGTAGAATGACCAGGAGAAAAGTCTACAGAACCACCCAACGGCAAGCTGCAATGATAAAAGTGTTTGAACTAAAGCTTTCAGGTGCTGTCAGGGTCTCCAAACAATGATTCTGCTCTGAAGAGAAGGGCTTTAGTACCAGTGAGTGGACTGCCAGAGAAATACCATTTGCAACACACTGCCACAACTGGTCATCTCAGGGTTCTGTAACAGTCCTTCCAAGCCCTCACGAACAGTCCTGCTTTGAACAAAAAGGAAATTGAGAAAAAATTCTCAACAAACACTTACTTAGTCATTGCTCTATCCCCAACCAACCTTCTGCTGTTCTGCAAAGAGCTGTTGTTGTTCTCCCTTTCTCTGTCACACAGCAGAAACTGATCTCCTTGCTGGTATCTCACTGACACTAACTGCTGCTTCTCTGTCAAATGACCAGGAATATTTGGATGTCAGCCAGCCAAGAAGAAAGAGGCCACTGACTGGCATGAAGACCCTCATTGGAAGCTGGCGGTTTGATTGCAGGACCTAGCAGCTACAGCTGTGCCATGCATCCTACAGCTGGGCAGGAATTGTCTTTCTACAAGATGGACCCAGAAACAAAGCTATGGATCATTCAGCACCAGCCTGGGACAATCAAGCACTAAATATGCAGAGAGCTAAGCTGCATGGATGGGCTAAGGCTTCGGTAGGCAGCAGGTTTCTACATAGGTATGACTATACCAAGTCAGCTATTTAGAAGTGTCTGAGGCACTACAGCACAGGTTTACCATAACTATTGTGAATTAACACCAGTGATATATAGTCAAAGCCCAAGTTACTGTTGCCATTCTTTAAAAGGGTGCCAAACATTAATTTAGACTATTGATTCAGATGATTTTCAAACTGTCTTTGTGTGCTGTCAAGTCATGCACAAGATTGGTTTGGTAGAGAGGGGAAAGTTTGGGCACTGTCTCCCATAAGGCCCTTGTAGCATGAAGTAGCTGATGAAATATGGATTGGATGAGCAGATAGTGAGGTGGTTTGAAAACTGCTGAACACCCTGGCCCAGAGGGTGATGATCAGTGGTACGAAGTCTAGTTGACAATCAGTAAATAGCAGTGTTCCCCCAAGGTCAATATTGGATCCACTCCTGTTTAACATCTTCACTAATTATCTGGACAATGCGGTAGAGTGCACCCTCACCAAGGTTGTTGATCAGAGGGTTGTGCTGCCATCCACAGGGATCTCAACAGGAACGTCATGAATTTCAACAAGGAGAAGTGCAAAGTCCTGCCCCTGGGGAGGAACAACTCCATGCACCAGTAAATTCTGGGGGCCACTCAACTAGAAAGCAACTCTACAGAAAAGGACCTAAGGGTCCTGGTGGACACCAACATGAACATGAACAAGCAGTGTTCCATTGTGGCAAAGAAGGCCAGCAGCATCTTGGGATGCATCAGGAGTTTTGCCTGCAGGTCAAGGGAGGTGATCATTCTCCTTCATTCAGCACTGGTGAGGTCACACTTGAAGTCCCGGGCTCCCCAGTGCAAGAGACATGGACATAATGGAAAGACTCCAGAGAAAGGCCACTAAGATGATGAAGGGACTGGAGAACCTCTCCTGTGAGGAAAGGCTGAGAAAGCTGGGACAGTTTAGCCTGGAGAAGAGAAGGCTCAGGGAGAATCTCATGAGTGTGTACTTATATCTGAAAGGAGGGTGCCAAGAGGACGGAGTCAAGCTGTTTTCATTGGTGCCTGGTGACAGGACTAGACACAATGGACACAAACTGAAACACAGGAGGTTGTGTCTCAATATTGAGAAACACTTTTTTACTGTGAAGGTGACCGAGCACCTCCACTGGCAACTGGAGGTTGTGGAGTGTCTGTTCTTGGAGATATTCAAAAGATGTCTGGACATGGTGCTGGGTGACTGGTTCTAGGTGGCCCTGCTCAAGCAGAGGGCTTGGAGCAGATGATGTCCAAAACTCCCTTTCAATCTCAACTACTCTGTGATGCTGTGATTCTGTGACATTCCCAGTGACATCAAGAGGAACTTAGATCAAGGGCATAATGTGATATTTTGTATCTGTTCTTAAAGAAAACCTTCATCTATTCTTTTAAGGTTTTCATATAGAGTCTTGATAGAATAACACAACATTTCGGTATGGAGGCAGAATCCTTATCTGAGCCTAATAGCAGTCTCGTTTCAATAGCTTTAATCTCTGTCTATGTATTCTCCATGACTGAATTACATATGAGTATATAAATTATATTTGAATTGTCTGTGTAACAAGCACCTGAATAAGCCATGTCATGCATGCTGAATTCATGGGTGAAGAAAGCAAAAGGATCTGTCCTGTTTCATATTCTTTCTAAGGCCTAATCAAAACCAGCTCATTGGATTCAAAATGGCTTTTCCTGCAACAGCAAGCAGTAAAACTGTTTCTGAAAATAACCTGGATAAAGGAATCTTCTATCTGACTACCAATATAAGTTCCAAAGAGACATATCACCACATCAGAATTTATCATCCCCTGTATTTCCATTAAGTAACTGGGTTTCTCCATATTGACCCACCTGTAGCCCAGAAATATAAGACATTTTTTAAAGGATTAACAATTTGTAGTGTGTATAAGAAAGAATCGATTTACTGTTATACAGGTTATTTATTATTACATTATTTATTATCCTTTTATGTTAAATTTCCCTCCTGTTTTCTTCTCCATCTTTATCTTTAGCTGGAATTATCTACTCCCAGTGACCTAAAGCTACTCAGTTATGGGAGCTAGAATAATTACGGAATCTGAATTAAAACAAAAGATAACTCTATATTAGGAGACATAATGAATTATGAATCAAATTGTGCTCTCAAAACATATGAAAAATAATAGCAAAATAGAGAAGAGCTAGACCCTACAATGAGACAGCACACTGAAAAATGACTAACCTTGTTTTCTTGATGCCATGTTCCAGTTATAACAGATGATAATGATGACCAACATTAGCGTAAGAGTGACGGTTGCATAGTGTAACCAGAAAACTTCATCCATTACTACAGAGGTCAGCAGTCTGGGAACTTGGAAATATGTATCAACATATGCAATTTTAGTCAGCCTAGCTGGGTCTAGTCAAGCAAAGGAAAAATATAGAAGTTATTCACATTTTATTTAAAAATATTAAAGATAACCTTTAAAAGGAAAAAACACTTGATCTGTTGCATAGGGTGATGGAGGAGGGGTACAGTCTTGGCCTTTAGTATTCTCTGTGACTGTTTAAAAAGTCTTTTAATCTTACCTAATGTCAGACATGTATAATACGGACACTTACATCTGAGCTAGTTATCTAGATGTCTTTTACAGTTGTCTGAGAGAAACAGTGACAATTTATTTAACTTATTTTAAACCCTTTTGTTAGGATAAAATTAATCATGTTTTATAAATGCTCCTTTTTTCTCCATTGAGTGTATCAGATATATATGTGTTATCAGATACATATGTGTTAGTATAGTTATCAAAGCATGAACTGATAAATCCCACCTTGCCCCCCCATTTCCTCTCAGCCTTTTTTCGCAGTTATCCATGTAAACTGTAAGAAAGATTTCTATGGTCACTTCTAAGTTTGTATGGGGATTAATGTAATGGGGTTTTGGATCAATCAAGGGACTGCTACAACAGCATCTTTAAACAATCAAAGCCTTCTCCCATTTTTGAAATATCAGCATTGTTAATGTGTTTGGAAATGCTTTCCCCTGCTCAAAGTTATGATAATTTTATGTGCTGTAGCCCATATAGCAGTAAGCAGCTTTGCATCTTGGACTGTTGTGTGAAGGAGGAGACCCACCTGATATCACATGCCGTTTGCCCATATAAACTGCTTGCAGCTTTCTTAGTCATACCACTAGCACTATCCAGCATTAACACAACTGTTGCAGAAGTATTTGGATTCCTCAGATCCCTCTTTTCTAAAAATCTTCCAACCTTTTTTTTTTTTCTTTTTGATCACAGGATCAGACTGCTATTTTTACATGATATAACCCCATTTTTTTTATTAGGAAAATATAGCCAGGAAAACTCTAGTCTTACTCTTGCTCTGCAAAATTCCCTAAACAACAGTTTCATACTCTTAGCTCAGGCACATGGCTTTGTGTCCTGAGACGCCAATTCAGCAGGGGAGAGAAATGTCACTATGAAAACAATTTGGAAAAATAAACTAACAAAGAAAAATTTCTGATTTGCAATTTTAGTTTCAATATTTGCTTTCATTACCTACCTTCTCCTCTCACATGGTCTGATTCAATAAAAATTATTTTGACTTCAGTGCAACTTCCCTTTTCAAAAAAAGAAAAGAATTTCTGAGGCTTGCTCAGGCTGCAGTCACACAAAAGCAAGATGCTGTTTTATTAGAGTCAGGTAAAATTGAGAAAGTAAAATGATTTCCATTTCTACCAAGGGAGTATTTACAATAATGCTATTTTGGAGCTCTGCAAGAACATTGGGTTTGCATGCTATGGGAATGTAAATCACTTTGAGAGTTAGTTTTTGGCCTTAAGATACTTTTTAGAATTTTCCCACTAATGTCATTGCATTAGGAACTTTGTTACTGGTTGAGAAATGGGACCACAATAAAGTTGTTCAGCTTTGCAATTGTGAAACTGTCCTGCCATTTGCATTGTACAATATATCAATACTATATCAATAGAAAGACCATCTTGCCTTCCAGCTGAATAATCCATCCTTCAGACCTCAGTCATATTTATAGTCTTCATGTTTTGCAGATTTTTTTATTGGACTTGTACAATACCAAAGATAGTACTTGTGCTGCCTTTGTGGGGTGTTTTCTACTTCCTTCCCCTGCCTTGTTCATGAAAAGACTTAACACCTATGTCCTTGAAATGAAAATACATTGGAAATAAAGCCTAAATTCTGTCTTCAGATGAACACGCAGTTTCTGTTGATAGAATTAATAAATGTGACTCACATCCTTTTTATATCTCTGCAGCTCTGCAGAGAATTCTCAGGAAAAGCAGATGCTATCCTCTTTGCAGAAGTGGTTCTTCCAGGCACGGTGACATTTACTTGTCAAGATGAAAATAATGAAAAATTAATCCTGTTGCCATTAGTGGAAAAAGAAAAAAAACCTCTTAAACAGATGGGTCCTGCTACACTTTAAAAAAAGTGCACTTGTATTTTGACAGAAGGGAAGCCCACAGGTGCTTGAAAATATCAGGCAGTGTCAGCCCAGGTTAGGATGAGGTGTGGTTTTCTTCCAATATGTTTCTTTGCCCTTCCCATGGCTCCCTCATGTGTGAAATGGGGATAATAGTATAACCTTTTCCTGTAAATCTCTGAGGATCTGTAAATAAGATGACCCAGAAGAGGGAGAGATTATTCTCCCAGCTGGATCAAAAGGTAATAGATACAATGATAAATATTTATTAATTGTTCATTAAAATGACCTAAAATCTTTAAGTATAGGACACAAAGCTTCTATGCCAGGAACTAAAAAAAGGTCTTCATCCATCCTGTTTAAATGCTAACAAAAGAAGGAACGGATAAACACAAATGAACAGATGGAAAAGAGGAGGTATCTGAAGACTAACTACTGAATATCCCTTTACAGACATTAGAGATAAAGAGATTTAAAGATATATTGAATAAGAGAAAAAGGTAACTCTTCAGACATTAAGGAAAGCCTTTTTCCAACATGATAGACAACCTAAAAAGTAAAATAAAGATGCTTGTTCAAAAAATTAAAAAATATATAATGGAGTGTGGCATTGTGATTGTATGATCCATGGTAATTGTCATTTGCAATGTAAGTACAGAATGGCATATGATTGGTAGAGAAAGAAATGGTCATAAGGAGCTTTGAAACCTGGTGGATGGTATTTGGTAAGATAGATAAAAGGATTAAATAGAATGATGTAAAATAAGAAAAGTATGAAAAGAGGGACAGGTATAAGAAGCCTTAGCACTGGTGACACAGGAGAAAATGACTGTGCTAGACTTATCTGGAGGGCGTTGAGAGACCCCAGACACCTATCGTCAAGCATTGAATTTTTATCTTTGATGAATACACAGTTCAGTCAACTTCCAAACAGTTCAAGAATCATCACTCTGATTTTGCAGAGAGCACTAAGTTGTATAGCAAAAACGCAGTTCTGGCCCATTGAAAAAAGTCTACAGAACCTAGGATGAGCCCATCAAGGTCGTTGCCCCTCTAATAAGACAAAAGAGTCTTCCTTCCACATTTATACCTTACAGCTTCTAAGTTGCTAAGGGAGGTCTATACTTTTTCATATGTAGAATCTCTACAAGAAGGAACCATAAATGTAAACAGAATACAAATTAATACTGGCACTAACGGCTAATTGCTTAGCTAATCAATAAAAAACAACAGTAAAAAAAGGATTTTCAAATCACCTTAATTTCAAGACCTGCTGTTGAGCCTTAACAATGTTAGAGTTGCACTTCTACTGTAATTTGTTTCAAAATGCATTCAAAAGCTAAATGAATTAGAATTTACAAAATGCATTAAAATTTACATCAGACATTGATAAATTCTCTTTCAGTAAAATGGTAAATTAAAATGTTCAGTGAAGTGTGGTGGGCTGACCCTGGCTGGGGGCCAGGTGCCCCCCAGAGCCGCTCTATCACTGCCCTCCTTCACTAGACAGGGGAGAAAAAGTATAACAAAAAGCTTGTGGGTCGAGATAAGGACAGGGAGAGATCACTCTCTAATTATCATCACGAGCAAAACAGACTTAACTTAGAGAGGGAATTCATCTAATTTATTACTAAGCAGAACAGAGTAGAGGAATAAGAAATAAAATCAAATCTTAAAACTCCGACCCCCCCACCCCTCCCATCTTCCCGGGCTCAACTTCACTCCCCATTTCTCTCCCTCCGCCCCCCCAGCGGCACAGGGGGACGGGCAATGGGGGTTGGGGTCAGTTCCTCGCACGCTGTCTCTGCCCCTCCTTCCTCCTCAGGGGGAGGACTCCTCACACTCGGCCCCTGCTCCAGCCTGGGGGCCCTCCCACGGGAGACAGTCCTCCACCACCTGCTCCAGCGGGAGGCCTTCCCACGGGCTGCAGTTCTTCACCAACTGCTCCAGCGTGGGGCCCTCCCACGGGCTGCAGTCCTTCAGGAACAGACTGCTCCAGCATGGGTCCCCCATGGGGTCACAAGTCCTGACAGCAAACCTGCTCCGCCGCGGGCTCCTCTCTCCACAGGGCCACAGGGCCTGCCAGGAGCCTGCTCCAGCGTGGGCTTCCCACAGGGTCACAGCCTCCTTCAGGTGTCTCCACCTGCTCTGGCCTGGGGTCCTCCATGGGCTGCAGGGGAATCTCTGCTCCACCATGGACCTCCATGGGCTGCAAGAGGACAGCCTGCCTCACCATGGTCTTCTCCAGGGGCTGCAGGGGAATCTCTGCTCCACCATGGACCTCCTTGGGCTGCAGGAGGACAGCCTGCCTCACCATGGTCTTCTCCAGGGGCTGCAGGGAGATCTCTGCTCCGGCGCCTGGAGCACCTCCCCCCCTCCTTCTGCACTGGCCTGGGTGTCTGCAGAGTTTCTTACATCTTCTCACTCCTCTCTCTGACTGCAAAAGCTCTCCCTAACTGTTCTTTTTTCCCTTCTTAAATATGTTATCACAGAGCTGCTGATGGGCTCGGCCTTGGCCAGCAGTGGGTCCATCTTGGAGCCGGCTGGCATTGGCTCTGTCAGACACAGGGGAAGCTTCGAGCAGCTTCTCACAGAAGCCACCCCTGTATCCCACCCGCTACCAAAACCTTGCCACGCAAACCCAACACAGAAGACAGAAAATTCAGATTGACTCATAACAATAACTGTAAGAATACTTTCTAGTAACAATAAGTAATCTGAGATACAAAGAAGAGAAATGTGCTGTTGCACAACAACTCAGTGTCAGAACAGAGGACAGAAAGACAAAAGCAAAGTGTTAGCAAATAGCTTTAAATATCTGACTTGATTTCCTTCTTGCAACAGTTCTAGGCCTGCCTATGAACGGTACGATTCACTTATTTTAATTATTCCTGACACTTTGTAAAGTGTGAGGGAGTACAAATAGGAGTACAAATGCGATTTATTTAACCGCCTTATAACAGTGAAGCAGCAAAATATTAAAAGGGGTTCTGATTTTTTTCTGTTAAAAATTTGAACTTTGCCTTAAGAAATCCTGAGAATATGTAAAGAATTTTTTATACGCAAAAGCAAATAAGTTACCAGGAAAATAATTTTAATTTCAATTATGACAAGAAATATCTTGTGTAAAAAAAGAGAGGAAAAAGAAATGTTGCATTCAAAGAGCGTTTGATCTCCTTACACATTTTTGAGGACTTGAAAGTTAACAGGTGGAGCTATTTAGAGTGTGACTTGACACTTGTGTCTTCCTCTTGTGCAATTATGTATATTTTTATAAATAATTTTGAAGCAGGCTACTCTGTTTGTCATATATACGTCATGTACATGCTGCAGCAGGACAATTCCAGCTAGGACGATTGAATGAAATTTGACAAATTTACAGTCCATACCACCCTTGAAGTCTTCCAAAACAGTCATATCACAATCAATAAGGGAATGGTCTTTGACATCACGTAATCATCATTGTAGGCATTATTAAAGATATCTAAAATTGCGCATTATTTTCTGTGAGATCAAGGATATAATTTGTGTCTTTTTGAGAAAAGTATATTTGAGGTGGAGACAGAAGACAGTTGTAATGCAGAGAGGAAAGTGTGCAATACCGTAATGCAAGTTCAAACTGTGCTTAAACATAGGTTATACAGGCTTATTTTGTGACTATATGGAAAATGGACCACCTCTTATCTTACAGTTATTTTAATAAAATGTCATACAGATAAAGGATAAAGGGAAAAGCATCAAGATTTATTTAATAACATTTCCACCCACCAATATCTCTCATAAAGCATACTTTGCAGTGTTGCTAAGTAAATTTCAGATTAAATGTCTGCACACAATAGCCTGCAAATGGTGATAACGAAAGATTCAATCTGCTCTGAAGGCAGGGGGTAGCACACCGACATCTGCTCTTACATCTCTTTTCACCGTTAACATGCAAAATGCAAAGAAACCAGGCGGCTGGAAAAAAAATCTGGTGTGTTTAGTGCAAATGACAAATACTATAAGGAAACAATAGTTCTTAATTTATTATCACGTTGGGGGCTGTTCCCTTTGTGTGTATAAATGAATAGAGGTTATAAGTGAAAACAGATTGCAGGGTTGGTTTTGAAAAGAATGGGGCAGATGCTGAACACTCGCATATATTAGGAAGAAATACCTTTCCTAAGAAATAGGTTGTCTTAGATCCATGACTTATCTAAATATATTTATTTTTTGGTTAAGAACAGGATGACAGTTTCCTAAATTCGCCTGCTTGTTACTTTTTTTAACTTTATCAATATTTATAAGGGCAAAATTAGGTATGTTTGAAAGCCTACTTATTGTGCAAAGAAAAGTTATGAGAAGGTCCATTTGAATTGTTAGTCTTACACCATGCTTTGATGTAGTATTTATTGTTAACTTTTTTAATCAAGTATTGCAGAAGAAAAGTTACCTGCTACATATAGAAAGATAGAGATTAAATAAGTATTATTATATTTTCCAAGGTAACTAATATTTTTTTCTCTAACTAATGCACAATTTCCATGATGTAATGAATATGTAGTTTCTATGCACTGTAAGCTTGGTTTTCTTTAAGTAAACTACCCTATTTCTTCAATAAGGAGGTAGAAAGCTGAAGAGAAATGAAACAGTCACAACAGTTTTACATGAGCTATTATTAACAGTTATATAAATTTTGTCACAAAATGATCCTACTGCACAAAAGATAAATACTGCAAGAAATCCTATTCTCATTTGAAAGACCTTATAGGTAACTTCCACATGAATAAACAACATTAAAACCCAAGAGTATGTGATGGATCAGGAACAGCAATGTGTTGGAGTATTTTTCTCTGTATTTCTTCTCTGTACGTATTTTTAGCAGTAAGGCTTTAGAAGGATGAAACTACCAAAATAAATCTCAGCCTGAGCCGAATGAACTTCAGGGAAAGTATTTCTCTCCAGTCATTCTTACACCTCCAGTGAATACTAAATATTTTAAGTGGAAATTAATGTATTTTGCCACATTTCCAAACCTTTCTTTTCCTTGGAGTCAGGACAGCAGTTCAGCGTACCATACTTTCTGCTTCACTGACCCTCTGTGTCCTGTGTTTCAGGTCCTGCTTGAGGCATGGTTTAAATTTTTGATGAGGAGGAGTTAGTGCCTGGATCTCAACAGCACTGACTTTGGGATGAAGGCAATAATAAAGGGTGCCTGAACGCAAGTGTCTGTATTACACTCTGAAATTAGTCATCCTTGTACTGTTGAATATATTTGGATGATTCAGAAACGTTAAGGATTTAAGATATGTGTATCATGAGTGGAAAGAAAATGTATTTTTATGCAGCTTTTTATGTTATTACAGGAGTTGGTTATAATATGAATTAGGGGAGAACGGTGTTATTTTTAAAAATTGGATATTATTTTAGCTTAGCCGCAGAGATTTGGATGAGGTAGAGAACTGTTAATGATGAGAAGTTAATGTTATTGCCCATCGGATATGACTTCATTGACAAAGACAACAAAGTCATGTCATCTGACAATTAGAAGAGAAACGGTTCCTTACAGTGAAGCAGTGTGGAGGAGAAGTTACTGTAAGGGCTCAAGAGAAAAAGATGGAGAAAAGAGGACTGAACAGAAGGAAAGGAGGTAGAAGATTGTCAGCAACAGCAAGTCAGAAAGACATGGCAGGTTTACAGATAACTTTGGAAATAGCAGCTGTGCTGTGGCTGTCATGTATTTGGGACAGGAGTTAAACAGGAATTGTTCCATCTCCCATAGGCAGGACCTGGAAGAGGTTTTGTATTGTCTCTTCATAGAGTAATGGTGCGAGTAAAGAAAAGAGCTACAAGAAGGGGTCACTTAGAGACATTGTCCTGATCCCACAGTCACCAAGGAACCCATGCTGCAAAGATATTTTAGGTTGCTTTGCAACTCATTTCCACTTGGCTTGCCATATCTCTCTACCACGTGGAAAGGTGACCTTTCCCCATACTGGTTTCTGATGACAGTTTGAAGAAGCCTGGAAAACCACTGGGTGTTTGTTTTTGTATTTGCTAATCTGTACATTATGCAGGCATTGAATGAAGATGTTCGTATGCACATTAATGCATACGGGGGGCATGTAAAACATAGGAAAAATACTCAAATAATTTAAATACATTGTTCTTAAATTCTACGTGCAAGTCTAGTGAAGAGACCTTAATTAAGCTAGGGTTTTTCTCAATAAAAAATGTATTCCAGATCAAGACATTTATCACAATAAATATAATTAAAACTGCTACAACACAGAAGATGATAGGGGAATAAGTACATTTTGCTGAATTCACCTTCATATTACCCATAAGACATATCTGCGTCTTCACTGGTTGATGACCAAACTTTTCTACAGCAAAAAGCACTAAATAATTTATTAGACTATGCATTAAAAACTCCTAAATTTGCCTTATAGGTAGAGTTGAATGGTGTTGCTAATTCTTGGGTAGGGCAAAGTGTTTTTATTAAGAGTGAACCTATGCACAACAATATGTATGTAGTGACTCAACACAAAAAATGCTCCATTTTGAACTCTTCTTGACGTTGCCTATGTGTAAAGACTACATTTTCTGTTTGAATGTTTCCATCTCAGTAGAGTATGGAAGTATTTTCTTCTTTATTGTGTTTTTCTCACCAAGGACATTCTGTAAAAAACTGTAATTCTCACAGCTTAGATGCTGGCTTCACACAAGCTTCATGACTGCCAACTATTTCCATCCTATCATTTCTGGACACAACATAAAAGAAGAAAAGAAACGAAAGCAAGGCTCTCCCTTTTTCTCCCGCATTCTGCTGTCCACCCTGAGGAAGAGGAATCATTTTTTACCACACCCAAGTCTGAGACCTCCCACAACTCTGGCCTCATTTCACTCCCCTTTTAACAGGCAGAGAGAACTCCGACTGCTTGAACAGGATTTGGTACAGATATGTAAAGTTACTCTTTCCTACTAGATGCTCCTGAAGATATTTGGTTTTGACCTCTCTGAATTGTTTAAACCCACATTACTCAGAGCCAGTGTAGAAATTCACTAAAAAATCTAACCTCTACAGTGAAGTTTTCATGGAGAAAATTAAACATAATACAAACATGGTGATTTTACATTCATTTTTGTTTCAACATGATTTATCATCAGGCAGGATTTTTTTCTTCCCTCCAGCTTCCACAGAGTTAATAAGACTTTTTTTCTCCCTTGCCATGTGGTATGACAGACAGGAGGATTAATGCCAAAGAGCTGGAGTTAAGTCAAAGACAAACAATACTTCTCAGCCTTGTTTTATTTTTTCAACTGCTTTCTCACCTAACTACAGGTCGTACATTTCAATGTTCTTTCACATTCAAATGGTAGGGCAATGCCTTCACATCTTGTATTGGTAGGATGCAAGTTACTATGCTAAAATTAGCAGTCTGATAACTTTATGGGAAAGCTAGGTTTGCATACTTGTTTTATATTGATTTTATGTATACTTCTAATTATCTGTGCTGTCAATAAAATAAGACATCAGCTCTCTGTCAATCAATGGACCAAAGTGTAATATCCACTGAACATTTTTTTTTTCTATCAAAATGAATAAATTGATTTTGTTAATCCAAAACCTCCCTCCTTAGCTCTAAAAATAGTGTCTAGGTATATTTCTTTAAAAATTAAGTAAACACATTTGAATGCATTTGTCTGCTATCATTTTTTCCCCTGTAATTTCCTCTTTACTCTCTATGGGAACTCATTAAAATAATAAAAACCCTAAATGCCTTCCTACATGGTATTATGCATGTAGTAATAATTTCTGTTGAGCTAGAAATACTAACATAGTGTTACTGGCCTTCAGCTTTCTGTTACGGATATAGTACTGCTAATGACCTAGTGAGTCAGTCCCCTTCAGAGTTGAATTTAAACAGAAATTCAAAATGTGTAGATGGGCACAAAAAGCTGTTTGGAGCATGGAGATTGTGAGAAATAAGCTTGTCAGTCACTCTCATGGTTTCCCCCTTAACTGACATACATCTACATTAATACATGGTTTTCCTAAGTGCCGGTAATCTATCCAGGGGGAATTAAAGACTGAAAGAAAATGCTAAAAGGTAGGCTGCTGTCAATGACTGGAAACGGACTAGTTTATTGCCATATGAACATCAATCCATCACTCAGGGCAGAGTATCTAGGGATTACAAGTGCTACCGATATTTGTCAAAATGCGTTTTCTCTTTTTACCTGTAGATTTACTCTGTCTCTGTCCAAAATAATGATCCTGTTGATGCAAGTATTTTGCTGTGATGAAATGGTGCTTGGCAGGCATGAGGCTACTGGGGAAAGTGCTGTACACAGGGTAGTGCTTTGATGAAGTCTGATCTCAAATATGCTGTTACTGCAGTTGGAAAGAGAGCCATGATTAGGACCCCTTCCTTTCCACCCACGTTTTTATGTTTTTATGATAGAAGATAGAAAAGAGGTTTCACAGAGTTAGTAGGATATACCTATTGATGACCCCTGTGGAAAGATGGAGTTCTTTAATGGGCAAAACTATCAAGCTCTCTCAAACATCTTCACATTTCACTGCCACTTTTTTCATTACTTGTGAATATGAACAACTATTTATTAGAAACAAAACCCAAAACAACTCATGAGAGAGAATAAACTGCATTGATCCTCTCTATCGGAAAATTGGATACCTGTCAGAAGAGACAAATGGAAGCCAGAAAAACAGCTCTGATCACTGATGCCATTTAACAAATCTTCCTTTAATCTGGCTGAGGATTTACTGAAGACTTCAGTGACTTGAGCATGGTTGAGCAGGATGGGCTAAGAGTAAGGAAACATGACAATACAAGATTAGGAATACAAAATTTTGCACGTCTGTCTTGTTATTTTAGTCATATATGACTTTGGGATTTTATTTCAGTTATTTTTTTGTTTTTGAGTGATTATTTTAAAAGATTTATAGAGTGGTAATAAATGCTGGTAAATACAGTAAGCAGAACAGTAAATCACTGTTTTAGCGATATGTGTTCCTCAAAGATTAAATGATAAAACAACAACAAAAAAAAAAGTTTCTACACCCTTGGAGTTTTAACAACTACAGGTGGAATCATCAAATCAGAAGAATGGAAGTTCTTACAAGAGCTTAGTTTCTCTGTTGAAGTGAACTATGCCATTTAATACAGTTAAATTGCTACTTGAGACTGCAAAAATTCATACATTCCACTTTTATTTTTAAGATTGGATATTTAAATAGATGTATTTAAAGAAATGTACTAACTCAGTTTAGTCTAACTTTAGAGGTTACAATGTAGATGTGTTTATCTAAACTGTGGCTCCTTACATTATCAAAGGAGAAAAAATAATGCATTCACTTGATCAACTCAGTTTTAGAATGAGACAATATCAATTATTTTACTATAGACTCAGCTAGGTTCAGATGTCTGGAATACAGACATCTATCATTGGCCATACTGATCCTGCTCTAAGGATATTTCTATACCAATAAATAACACAGGTAGAGAGAGCGTCTTTGACACTTTGTCATTTTTCATCCATGTTTCATCAGGCTGTATGCCTTGGTCTTAGGCCAGAAACCAGATATGACCCGATTTTATTTGGCAGCAAATAGTCTACAAAACCTTTCAGAGTGCTGAATGGTCATCTTACGTGTTTAATTTCAAAAACAGATATCTAAAGCAGCAAACATAGAGTTGGCAAGATGACTGAGTTAAGAAAGAGTAGAGAGCACTAACTGGCACTCTGGTTATACAGATATTTTCTTTGGTTGCTTGCCTAAAAATTTTGAAGTGTCTTAACCGCATTACTAGCAGCAGCACACAAAATAGAAAACCCTGAGGTGTCAGAAAAAGAGCCAGGTGTATTACAAGCACTGTAAGAAGACAAGGCATTTTACAACTTTGTCATAACCCTTGAAAAGAGAGTGTGGTAATCAATGACTGCTGAATACAAGATGTCATTTTCAAGGAGACAAGAGAGAAAGTTTACATGGTTCTAAAGTTTAAAAACAGACCAAAAGTGCATTTCCTTCAAATTGTCAGCAGCCACCTCTATGTTTATATGTCACTAATGAATTGCTGACCTTCTGCCAAGGCAACTATCAATGGTTACAGGAAGAGTCATAAGATAAAGATCCCAGGTTTATTGAAAATTTGAGTGGAGGCACACAAGACTTGCTTGCACTATAAAAAGCTTAATTTTATGAGGAGAATAATCTGGCTGGATGTACATAACAGGAACCAGAAATGTGGAATGAAATTAAGCATTTTGGCAGTACTAGCTGATAAAGATTCTGGAAGCAACCTCAGCAGGGATTTACAGCCTTCTGGTTACCATTGCCATTTCTCATCAGGCATGCAGTGCACAGCATGTACTGTGCACTACAGCCTGTGGTCTTCCGGGCCAATCTCCTGCACCAAGCAGATCTGCTCTTACTTCTCTTATTTTAAAAGTGTCTTTAAAAACACAAAACAAAACAACACAAAAACCAACAACAACAACCACAACAGAGAAACAACAACAACAGAACAGGAAATCTCATACAGGCTGAAATTCAAGGAAAGAATGAGTTTGTAATACACAGAGAAAAGATAGCAAATTCCAAAACAATGGGCTAGCTTCAGAGCTGGTGCAAGTACAAATATCTGTCTGAAGATGAATATCCTCCAAGCAATGCACTTATGTGCATATTTGGCAAACTCACTTGTATTTAAGTATTTATTTATTTATTTGTTTTAAAACAAGCCGCTTTCAGTTTGATATTTAAGATTTTGATGCTATGAGATCTGACTGTTTCTTTTGAAGTTCTTGGCACCTGCTGACTTGGGAAGAGAATGCACTCTAAAGGGAATGGAAGTGTCACCCATGTTAAATTTATGTTAAGCAAGAGGGAAAAGATTTTTTTACAGAAAGTTTTCCTGTCATACAATGAGACATGCATAGTTTTCAAGGATCATGTGTAACACTGAGAGATATCTACTATTTATGGACTAACTTCGTAACCAGGTGACATTTCTGACGTGCAGAAATTTTAACTTTTAGTAAACAAAGATTAAAAGAAGACAAGATTAAATACAGACGTAAATAATTTAAGTACCCAGTTCAGTTCAGGTTTCTGGAAATTTCTTCTTCCATTATGATGTGCAGAGCTTTACAGCAAGCAACAGCAGAGTCAGTGCATACTAGAATTTGAACTGATCAGAACTTAAAGGTAAGGCAGCAAAGAACTTATTTGGAGTCCTGATAATAATGGGCCAAATGTACCAAGAAAGTAAACAAATTCAACTGGATTAGAGATCCATCAGTGTGTACAACTCTTAACAATTTTATAGTTAATTGGTTTAATGTTATTAAACTAACAATTTAGGAATGACTATGTAAATTAAATGTAATAGCAACTATGTTGACATATCATCTATTATATATTGTAAATACCATAGAATACCAATAACTCATCTGCTAAGAGAAAAAATGATCAGCTTAACTGCAGGAGGAAATTGCTGAACTTCCCACACAGCTTCTTAAAATTGCTTGCTTGGTTAATTTTTTCAGTCATAACGTGACTATTTAGGAAATTATTCATGGGGCTCTGTAATGACAATGCCACTGTTGTTAGTTAACAGAATTCTGACAGTCAGGCACAATTGTAATTCATCATTTCAATTATCAGTCTTCCTAGCATTCATCCACCCAAACATGCTAGAGCTGGAGCTGGTCAAGGAAACTTCAGGAGAACTTTGCCCATCAGAATGCACTGTTCTACAAACTTGAAGAGTACATTGTGAAATTAGGTGATTTCATGAGAATTTTAATTTAGTCTACATGTAGGAAATAAAATTGAGGCAATATGAAAACATTTCCACTTATATATTTTAATATTGTCTTTCTTTTAAGGACTCCCTTTTTGACATAAGTTTTCATCTATTTTTAAATTGCATGTTTATTCTAAAGGAAACTTTTGGAAAATTAATAAAGACTTTGTAGTACAAATTGATTTAAACTAGAAGAAAGCATTTGGTATGCACAAACTTTTCCATTAATGCAATTTCTGTCAGAAATTTCCATTGGAGCTTTTTTAAACATGGGCTTTTTTTTTTTTTTTTGTAAAATGGTTTTCTTCCCATTGCGTGCATCTTTCTCTTATGTCTCTGCCTGAGACTTTCAAAGCATATCCACATGACCCTATTATCTTGCTCATCTCTTCTTGAGAGGAATGAAGACTGGCAAACAAGATCTCTTCTTGCTTATGATCTTCACCTCCAAATCTCTGTAAGAACCACAAGGTCTAGCCCTGCCCAGCTGACCCTTTGCTGGCCCATCCCTAAAGTCATCCCGAGGGAAAGTTTAGAGCATTAAGGGTACAATCATGCAGCAGCCCATCTCCTTTCACTATTGTGACTGTTGGGTTTCTCTGGAGACCATCTGGTCAGTTTTAATAAATGCAGTGGAGTATTAATAAGTGAGTAATGCCTGTAACTTTCTATTTTAGTGCTACATTAAATTAGCTCTGTGTTACGATAGAACTCTTATGGCTGTATCTATGACATCCAAATTAATTTTAAATTAATTCATTGTTGTTAGTGCAATTACACTGCATAACAAGGAGTTAAGAAGGACACGACACTCAGAAGAAAATAATTTCCATTAAAACTTAAGTACAATTACTGCACTGTGTTTTAAAGCATTTTTTTCCTTTGTTGTAGCTTTTAGTTAGTAAATCCACATCACTCAGATACATGAATATTTGAAGCAGAACAAGAGCCTCTCCATCTACAAATCCTTAACAATCGTTTGACCTGCCTTCTTATTTTTTTTTTTTTTTTTATCTTTCAAGAGCTATTTTAACTTATCTTTTCAAGGGTTTCTGGGCATTCTTCTACAGCAGCCATCCTGTTTAAATTGATAAAGTGCAGACACTAGCTTGGACAATAAAATCCAGTTTTCCTGACATGTCAGGCAGGCAAACGTTGCCACATTAAGATGCCACTCTAGAGCAGCTGCTGAACAGAAAAGCATTAGGATCAGGATTTCAGAAGGGTTGTATTGCTTCTGCTGTGCATGACTCCTTAAATGCTGTGAAGATTTGAATAACCCGTGCAATTCTTTTTCTTTTCCTCCTCAGCGTATATTTATCATAAGTTTTATTTCAAAGTTGGGATGTCCTTAGGAGGTAGAGATTTACACATATAAGTATAGAGTCCCTATGTATCAATTGAGGAACTTTTCCAACACTACGTCAGTCTGATTTTCTGTCTGAATTGTCAAGCACTGCAAGGATTGTCTGTAGTTTCCCTGGGAGAGCTGACATGCACTTTAAATGAGAAAGCCGTGCCATATATATAAAAACATCATTGTTCTTTTCCAAGTTTAGCTTCACTCCACTCACAATTCAGAGTTAAATCTATATTGTTCAGAAGATAAGAAGCTAATACAATGACACTGTTTATTCTGATATCCTTTTCTGTGTAGCCTTCACAGGCAAAAACTAACAAAAAATGTATTTTTCAAAACTCTCTGTTCTAAGTTGCTCCAATCTTAGTAATTATGTTCATGAAAAAAAATGTAACTTAACAATTGGAAGAGAGTAGTTTTAATCTGTTAAAATATGTTGGCGTTAATGTTCTATATGTATAGATTAAATTACTTTGCTTTTTAAATACTTACATGAGAAAAATTAACTTTTTGTTTTCAAATTTGAACAGGATTATTTTAACAACAATGAAATGTGTTCAATTTTTAAATAGCAAATTCTTCAAAACTTATCCTTATTTGTGGATGTCTTTTAGTTTAGTTAAAATCCAAAGTGAAAAGATTTTGCTAGAAACTATTAAAAACAACTCACATCGTATCATATTTAAGTACTGTCATATTCAAATTATCAAAGTAGAGGATTGCATGGATTGTAGAGATAAAGTAAATACTTACTTTTTCACTTCATCTCAGTTTCTATTTCAGGTGCTACATTGGCTGTGATTCAAAAGTCAAAGTTATGGTAAGTTATCCAAGCTATTTTGTTCTGACCTGTGCTTTCATGCAGGTGTAGAATAATTGCCAGACTGGTCAACTGATGCCTCAAAACAGAAAGCACAGGAAATGACTTGAACAAATATTGTAAATTATAATAAGCATTCATTTCAAGTTCTCTTGAAATAATCTAGCAGTGAGGCTGCTAGATTAATTATTCTGGAGCTACATTTTGATAAGTTTCTTGGTTCTAGACTCACACAGCCTTTTTGTCTCTATGTGGCCTTATTCTCAGTCCTGAAAGCCAACAATATTAGATTGCTTATTTTTCACGGATGGAGAAAACCATTAGGTTTTCTAGGCAGTACAACTGATATATGTAGTTAAGATAATCCCCAATGGCCACAGTCATGTTATAATGCTAATAGTGAAGAAAACCAGTTCAGACAGTTCCACTTCTAAGAGTCAGGACTTGAAAGCTGTTGAATGTCTCACAACATATATTTACTTTCAAAGACTGACTCTAAATCTTTAACCTGTATCCTCTATGGTAAAAGGATTAAACATTTCCTTCAAAGAGAAATGAGAATTACTTAACATATTTCAAGACCAGCATACAGTTTCAGATTTTGCAGTTAAATAAAACAAAGTGTTACTAAAAAGCACCTTGCAAAACTAAAACCACATAAAAAAGTAAAGTAAAAAAAGTACTTTTGATATTCTTTGTTCTGTTTTTCCTAAAATGCTTGGGGAAGAACAGCACTGTACAGCACAAATATATCACTTTTATGCTGCTTACTGCTATTTTCACACATAATATCTTTTAATATCCACTTATCTTCCACAAGACCTTTAGTGGAGAGGGCTTAATTCTGTTTTGAGTATCCAGTATGTACATCAGTGTATTCAGCAAGAGAAGCTATTAACTGTAATTCTGTTTTGTCATTCCCTACAATAATAATCCTAACATTTTAATAGCAGTTAATGTCTGTCCATAAAAAATAGGGTTTTCTAGGAAAGCTTTCTGTGGTTGAAATCTTTAAATCATTTACAGGGTGTGCTCTAAAAACCTAAAACCAATTCTACTTCACTAGATCATTATTGTGACAAAATGAGCAAGATGGATGGATTAAAGCAGGAGATCAAATACATCTGATTGACTCTGATTTTTTTTTTTTTTTCCCCCCAAACTGCTTCATGTGTTAAGTAGGCATATCAGATGCTCAAATTCTCAATGAAACCAGAAAAGACACAGGATTTCATTTGGTCTCAAGACGTGGAGTGTTTGCTAATTCTGATCTACCTGTCATCATCTAACATTTTATTCACTCACTTTTAAAGGTCTATATCTCTCCAAAGCTACAAAAAAACCCAAATCAAAACAAAACAAAAAACCCCCAAACCAAACCAACAAAACAAATGAGGCAAGCAAAAAACTTACAATTAAGGAATGCTTTCTTTATCAAATTGGTATTATGGATTCACAAACCCAAAGCTATATTATGTGCTTTTTAATATATACATTCCCAATATTTTCCAATTATATTAATTAGAAAATAAACCTTGTTGTGTTTACTAACTCTAGGTGTTAAATTTCATGTTAGTCCACATTCTTTCAAGTTTTGTTTCACCATTAAAGAATACCAAAATTAAGAAATTTCATTTTAAAGCTGTATTTGATTCAGAATCTCTCACTTTTCCAAAAATTTGGAAGCAAATTGGGACATTTAAATAAACATTTATGAATAACAATGCATTTGGGGGGGGAAATGGCCATTTCATTTCTGGGGAAAGGTGTTTGTGATATTCCTTATCACATCTCAGAACCTTAGATTTTTACTATTTTCGTCTTCAACTACAAATATGTTCATATCAAGCCTCAGGTGGAACTACATCATCTGAGATTGCAAGCATTCAGCTAACATTACAGCTAATGCTTTCAGAAAAAATACAGCTGAAATAGTACCGTCTGTCCTCTAATAAGCTTCCCCATGTTTCCAGCCATTATTTAAACTGATAGAAGTGAATGGTATAAATGGATTTAAGACAAGAATAGGCACATTCACGGAAAGTACGTTCATCAGTAGCTGTTAAACATGATCTAGAAGCAATCTTCAACTCATAAAGCCCTTCAACCATCCTTGATGGGCAAAGATCACAACTTTCTTTTCTCATTTGATTCTTTTCTTTCTCTGAGACAGGAATGGCCCCTGCTGAAAACATGTCCTGAACTAGAATCTTTGACTTGATCCACCAGATATTTCCTTGTATTCTTAAGCTTTGGGGTTTTTTCTCATATTTTATCCCCAAGACTGGGAAGGGGAGACAAGAAGGGAAATAAAGGTATTTAACTGTCTTGGAGGAATCTCATTAGCAGACAAAATACATGAAATATAACAATAATATTTGCCCAAGTCTCCTAAGAAATTGATCTACAATTTAAAATAGCATTGGCTTTATGGGTAGAATTTTTCCAATACAGAGTGAACTGGAAATCTAACTCCTTTTGCAAATCTAAGACTTAATGCTCCTAAGCTTGTTATTTTAAGTTGTTCCATGACATCACAACCTACTAATCTTAAAACCGATTTCAAAGTCTGAATATTGAGTTCTGGTTAGAATTCTTGTCTCTTTTACTTCTTGCTCTAGTTGTCTCTGATTCAAACTGGTCTGTGTCAAACAAAATATTAGCAAATATTGCATAACTTTATTATTTTTAACTTTCACATTAATTGACACATGTCAATATGGGAGAATTTCAATCTTTTTGTTTGTTTGTTTGTTTAGAGAAGATTAAATGGAAAGTGGCACAGGAACAACACTTCCTATTCTATCATTTTTAATATGTTCTACAACATATGAGTCATTCCTCGATAGAGTAATTAACTGCCTCCATTTTGGAATGGAAGGTCCATTCTCGCTCAGACAATATTTTACTGCATTCTTCTTAAGTTCTTGATAACAAACAATGCATATTTATAAAGGTTAAATATTCATAAATAATGCACTTGACTAAACATGTTTGTATTCTTTATTTTACATATAAATTATGTTTATTGCTTTATCTGATTTTGTGTTTTCTATTCAATTACTTAGAGATTTGTGCCCCAACTTGAACATGAAACTGTAACAAACATGTTTTCATTATTTACAGACCTTCACCTGATGCAAGCTGAATGACTGTTCAACATGCTTTGTAATTATTGAATGTTTTCCACAAGTCAATTTGTATTTAATTTGCATTTTTGTGGTAATGGATTTAGACTCATGAAACATGATGGTCTCACATGTTTTATTGACAATTATTATTATAATTTATAAGCCAAATAAATTGCTAATATCTTGGGTGACCTTATGGGTGTAATAGATTTCAGCATGTGCATCTGGTTTTGATTTATGTCCTTGTGTTGGATTGCAGTTACGTACATTCTATAACTGGCTGCTTCCCCCCCCCCCCCCCCCCCCCCCCCCAATTAACTGCATATTTTGAACAATATCTTATTCTTCATTTGCCATTTAAATAAAATTTGGAAATTATTTCAAGACTTGTCATTACTAGGACCTATATCTGTCATGAGGTGATTATATCTTTTAAAAGACAACTTTAAATAGACAACTGATAACGATATGATTCAACATGTATCATTATACACAATGACAATATTTTTATATATTCATTGTGTGAGGTATAATGTTAACAACATATGCCAATATAATTTGTCTTCCCTGCCAAAAATACAATAATGCGCTGGAAAAAGATGAAATATCAGAACTAATGTCCAAATTTATTCTAGCCAAGTTAAGAGCTGTTTATAAAGGACAATAATGACAGATTCATGTACTAGGAGAATCCTAAATTGCTAGTGTAGCTGTGTAAATCTCCTTACAAAGTTATTTTACAAATGAAAACATTCATCTCTCATAACAGAAAGAGAAAGATGAAAAAATATAACTCATAGGAGATGTCCTTTTAGGAGACAAGGACTAGACCTCAGTAAATCTTTGAGATTTGCAATGATTCAAAAATCTGAGAAAGATATTTTTTAGACTTCCTGGTATATACCAAAAATAGTTGTGTGCAAACTTTCATCCAAGTACTTTCAAATATTGTGGCTGGAAATACAGATGCATAATTAAAACTACAACTTTCTTTTCCTTACATGCTAACTGAAGTATAAACATACAAAATTGGCCAGTACAAAATATTCAGTAATGCCCCAAATCCACATGAGGATTTCATTAAATGTGAGAGCAGATATGCCCATTAATTTCTCTCCATAATTGCTAATACAATGACCACAAGTATAGTTTGTAAGAGCAACAAAGAAACTTTACGTAACAAATTGATTGCTTCATGAATATTGGTATGCTGACTGTTATTCTATTTTTACTTCTAACTAGTTCTCAGCAAAGTAGTGGCTTGGGACCTCTTTTCTGTCATTATTCTGCTTGGTTACTCTCCCAACTGAATCAAA